>NC_042618.1:333253700-333853700 GCF_901001135.1 Rhinatrema bivittatum | reverse complement strand
CACGGCAGTCCAAAAAACGGACAGGGAAGTCTGCTATTTTGCGAATTAAGGGGGATCGAGGTGCGGACTTAACTAGCTCTAAAGATATATAGAGAGAGTCTTTTTGTAGTATGTTTCTAAATTGTATACTGACTCAACTCCTGCTTCTCCTGTGGATATTAGTCAGTTTTTGGAGCCTTTGGGGCTCCTACAAGTATCTGCTGTTCAGAGGGAAATGTTGATGGCCCCTGTCACCCCCTTGAGGTACAAATATGATCAATTTGTTACCTGGAGGTAAGTGTCCGGGTCCTGACAATTATTTTATTGACTTTTAAAAAAATATTTGCTGGAGGTTGCTCCCTTCTTGGTTGGTACCTGTGTTTAATTTTGCTGGGAATCTGGATGCTGGCCTGGGGACTCTTCTTGCAGCTTTGACTTGTGTCTGTTTTGCCCTCTCTGGTACTTAGAGAGCAGACTGCTTTTGCTAAGGGGCAGATCTCCACTTTTAATACTAGACAGTTGTTCGATATTCTTCATTTGGCTAAATAGTGGGGTCTTTCAGGGGTCATTTTGTCTTTAGATGTTTGATTGGGTTGACTTCCCTGTTTCCTGGGCTGGGCATATAAATTTACTAAAAATGAATGTACTGCCAAAGCTCTTACACTTATTTCAACATGTCCCATTCAATATTCCCCTAAAAATGTTCAATGATCTTCACAGTTGTATGACAAAAATGTATTTGGATTCATAAACAAGCACAAATCCATTTTGCTATGTAAGCCTAAGCAGCAGGGTGGGGGTGGCTTTGCTGAACTTAAAAGCCTATTACTGGGCCGCTAGATTGGTGTGCCTCAAGAGTTGGACTAGTCACAGTGATGCCCCATTGGTGGCATTAGAGCACGCACAACTAGAGGGCGGTTCCCTCACTATCCTGCCATTTCTTCCTGACGGCTCCCCTGTGAGGTGTAGAACTAGCAGGAGTCATCCCATTATCTCACACACTCTTAAGGTATGTTCTCAGGTCCTCCATTTTCTCTGGGTGTCTAGTGGGAACACTTCTTTTTCAGGGTATATTTTCTCCTCTGAATTTAAAACTTGGAGAGATCTGGGTTTATGTATGATTATGCAACTCTGGGATGAAGGAGTATGATTTACCTGAACACATACGGGTTCATTACCTGTGGCTGCGTGAAGCTCTAGCCTTTCATCTTGAAGTTTCTTCGCCCTTGGGAGCGACGCATAAAATGGAGAGGTACTTGGAGATCCCGGGGCATCCTAGTTCGTCGGTTCGGTGAGGCAACATCTCAGAAATTAATTGAGCAATGGAATTCTGATTTGGGTCCTACCTATCACATCAAGGGCTGGAAACATATTTGGCTCGAGGCTCATCACAGTTCTGTCTGTGTTAAATGGGTTGAACTCATGTACGATTGTTACATCGCACTTATAGAACACCTCTCTTCTATAGTAAAATTTATGGGGATGCTGCCGCCACATACTGGTGGGGTTGTGGTGAGTTAGCAGATGGGTTCGTTCGGCGATTCCATATAAATACAGGCTACTGGTGGGCCAGCTTTTGCTTGCTGCCCAGTTCACCATTGCCACTTTTTGGAAAGCTAGTCCCAGGATACACTACTGGTAGGATCAGGTTCGAGTTATAGCTGTTATAGAGTGTTTATGCTTTGCGCCTCATAATGAAAGTTTTAAATATCAAAATGTCTGGGGCCCTTACCACGTCTTTTATCCCTTTAATCCCTTACCAGTGGATTAAAGGTTTCTGGCATGTGGATGGGTGGGTGTGTGCCTGTGGATTGTATTGCCTTTATTTGACTTTGTTGAAACACTTTGTATATTTTGCCTTCTATTCCTGTTTGATTTTAAAATCTGTTAAAAAGTTAAAAAATAAAATAAAATCGCAGCGTTTTCCAAATCTCCTTCTGGCATTACTTGCCATATGTTTATTGATGCGTTGTAGCAAACTGTTTTGTACATCACAATGGAGCCGATGCAATACAGTGCACTCACACGAGCGCACTGTTTAACCTGCTGTCGGATGCAATAGGGTTAATGCAATAGGGGGGATTAGCGACTATTTAACACGTGTCCGCGGAGCGAATGAGTTGGCGTTCATCACATGCAAATGCATGTGAATGAGGCTATTACTCATTCACTCTGCATTCAAAAAAATAAATGTGTGTCTCAGACGCACATAGTACTGAAAAGCAGAAAAAACTGTTCTTCGGTACTTCAATAAAAAAAAAACAAAACAAAAAAACATCGGCAGACCGAGTTATGAAGACCGATGCCGGTAAACTCGGCCGTCTGCCAGTAATGAAAACGGACGCCAAACTTGGCATAACCAGCAGCCACCGCGGGGTTGCATTAGCAAGGAGGCGTGACTCCCCTAATTTGCATATTGCATGGTGCCCCCAGAAAGCGGGTGCTGAAAAGTCAGTGCCCGCTTTCCGCTAAATTTATTGCATCGGCCCAAATGATATCACCTTTGGGTGGATCCCTGTACGATGTTAAGGAATAATCTGCTGCAGAAAATGCCCTGTTACACAGGAGCCCAGGCAGTGGCGGGCTGCACCTTCATTCACTCTTCTCCAACCCCTATAAAACTTTAGACAGAATTCCTTTAGATATATATGTATTAAAATAAATAAATAAAATCCTTCAGATTGTTTTAGAGAAATGCATTTTCTAAAACAAAATTTAATAAATCTTTTTTTTTTTGCTCAGGAAGGATTGCTTTTTCTGTCTGTTTTCGATTAATGACTGTAAACCCTGCTTAAAAAACTCATCCTTAACCAATTAGTGCTAATTTTACAGTGCTGCAATAGTACTCCTTTACGTGTGCTTAATTGGTTGAGATGACTTGTTTGGGGTTTTTAAAAAAAAATTATTTAATAGCAGAAAGCAGACCATTCATAACTAGATGTAGTCTGCAGTATATAACTGGGGTCCAGTAAGGTTGGAAGTTCCCAGTCCTGAATGAATCATAGACTGAGCAGAACAGTAAGTAACAAGGCTACCTCCAGCATTCAAGGCTTTAGGATTTGGGGATTATTCTTTAATCACACAGTCACATTGCCTTTGGTCTCCAGCAGTGGCGAAAGAGTTGCAATATTTAAACAAGATAACGGATATATGAAAGAACGATTAAAAGAGAATGGTCTGCAGATAACAGGCTGGTTTCCCTTTTGTTTCTTCTTGGTGATATGCCTAGCAGGAGTAATGGCCTTATCAGTTTTACATGATTGTCTTACTAATCCGTACACAGAGCTGTATTGCGCAAATGTTCAAGGAGCCCACAGTCAGAGGTCAAACTAATGGGTTTGGTTCTAGTCTCGCAGACAGGTGTCCAGATCCTTAGGGACACCATCACACTCTGCTGCTAAGTGGTTAGTATGGGTAAAGAGGCCTAGAAAGAGAGAGAGAGCGCGCTGTTGTCAGGAAGAGGCCAGAAAAGTAGGAGACGCATGTTACTGCCTGTGTGGATCTATGGATGGATAAATACACCAAGTCAATGACACCTCAACTTTCCTGTTTTGTCTGTATAAGTCCTTTAAAGGAGAAAAGATAAAAAAAAAAACCAAACCTGTTTTACATAACTTTTTACTTGTCTATTTTTTGGGGTGGTGGGTGGATGGGCTTTGCAAGAGAGGGAAGAGGAAGCAAGTGGTTTCTTTCTCTGCTTCCAGCTCAATTAGCACCATAGGTCACCCGATGGCCAATTCCATGTATGGACTTTTCCCATTTTATAAATATATTTTATAAATAGCCCAGTCATTACATCAGCCATCCTTGAGAAGGGGCCCATAGATCATGCAGCTTCCTCCGGAGCACTAGGCAAGACACCCCACCCCCCAGCTGCTGTGAACGCTACCTCCATAGCATCCCCAGTCCAGCTAGTCTGACTTGCAAAAGCCATATTTGGGAATCAAATTCAGGTCTCCTGCATGCATAGTAAAACTACCACCGGGTCGTGCTTCCAAACCTCTAGTTTGTTTTGGCTCACTGAATCTTCTTTGAAGTTTACTGGCCTAGAACATCCCAAAAATAAAAATCTAGTGGTGACAACTTCAATATTTACCCTCTACAAAGCCTTAAAAATTGAAGTTCATACACGTCTTGTTTCCTCTCTATTTTTGAGGGGCATTTTTGAAAGAAGATGTATAAGGGCTTAAGCAGCACAGTTGTAGCATTACCCAATGCTTGTGCAATTCTCTTTTCCAGTTTTTTTAAATCTGTTTTTGTGACAGGTTCTGGCCCGGAGTGCTTTTTGATTGTTACCAGTGCTGTACTGTTGCTAGGTGGCAGGTTTATTTTGCTTCTCTTCAGGAGTAAAGATTTACTTTTACAGGATTCTGCTCCTACAGGTTTTCTCTTCTTGTTTCCAGTAAGCCATGAACACATCTTCTGATCTGGGAGCCTTTCTGCCCCTTGAGTAAGTTGGGTTCATTAGGAAGGGGTTCCATCTTAGCCTAAGCAGCTCAGGCTGCCCCCTTCCCATCTTCTCTTCTCACACCCCAATGTTTCCCATTCAGCCCCTCCTAATTTCCTAAAATGATGCCCCTTTCTTCTGCCTGCTCTGGACTCACTGCTTTCCCTTCTGTTCCTGCACACTGCCTGGGGGGGGGGGGGGGAGAGGAGCTGGACCAGGAAGTAGAAGGCTGTTCTCTGCTGATTGGTTACTACTCTTATATATTAAAGATGGAATTTAGTTAAAAACAAACCAAATCGAAAATGCATGCAGAGGCATGGCTTTGGGAACTCTTTTCAACCAATTTGTAGAAGAGAGGGTGGTGGGGATCTTGTATTACATACTGTTCTCCCCTTACCATTTTTGATGCTTCACTTGAGTATTTAATTTTCCAAGAGCTTTCTGTTATAGAATGAAAGAATCTTGACTGTTTAATAACTAGGCTTTATGAGTAGAACACTCCATATTTTGGAAAACTTAAGAACACTAAGCAAACAAATCAAACAGGCCAGCCCCGGAGTTCAGTGGCAGTGCTGGTACCACTATGTGAAGGATTTGGGTTTGAGTCCTGGATTGTGCAGGCCTATGAATGCTATGGAGGCAGCATTCACACAGCCCCCCAGGGAAGGGAGCTCAGTATGCAATGGCGACACCTGGTGGATGGAGTTTTAGGGTCTGTGATTTGCAGGATTCCAGAGGGAACCCTGGTGCACAGCCCCCCAGTCATTTGCTGTTCCTGCAATGATTGGGTTAAGTGAGGGAGGAGGACCTGGGTATTATGGAATGAAGGTTCTTGGTGCTGTAGATAACAGAGGCTGGTTCCAGTTGAGCTGGAAGTCCAAAGGAGCAATAGGAAACTGAACAAATCTCCCAAACCACAACCATATTGAGATAGATAAAAGAAAAAAAAAATAGATTTGTAACCATGCATTAAAGAGACATTTCATATTTAAGAAAAAGATACAGTGGGTATTTTTAACATTGAAAACATCCATACTTTGTAAGAAGCAATATTCAGCATGAAAGGCTTACCATTTACAACTAGCAAATGTAGTAGTAAAAAAAAAAAGTCAGCTGAAGGACCATACTAGGCCCTGATTGCAGCTGCTCTGCATTTTCTCAGTTTGTTGTATGGGCCCCCCCCTGACTTCTCTGGTGCTGAATTACAGAGCAGAAGAAAGAAGTCAATAAACAAAACAAAATGAACTGCAAGCTGAACAGGTCTGATTTATAGTGGCTAGGAAGGAATAACACTTCTTGACATTTTTATTGGTGGAAAAAATAAATTTAATTTACCTCAGCCATCTTTAGGATCCTTCATTTTCAGTTTAAATTGATTTTCAACCATACATTTCTGGATCTTTTTCTAAAGGTGGCAAATGGTTTATACCAATTTTCTCCATAATTTTACTGATTACAGAGCAGCTGCAGATGCAGTGTTTCAAGACCTCCTGCCAGTGCTGGAAACCAGTGCAGGCCAAAGCACGAGCTGTGTTTCAAGTCCTTCCCTGCACTCCCCATCCCACCCCATCTGTGAAAGCACTCACTGATGCGACATTTCAAATCCTGCTTCCCCTGCCTAACCAGCCAAAGTGCTCATGTTTGGTGCTACCAATGTGGTGTTTGAAGTGCCCACCACCCTTACTGGAACCAATTCCCGGCAGGCTCCCTGGCCCCGCACAAAAGTAGAAGTGCAGTGACATAGAGCACAGTAGCCACAGATGCTAGCAAAGATGGAGAGAACAGGAGCCTGGAGCCATCACCAGTAAGGATGAAATGCCGTTGCGGGCAGGGGGGGGGAAGGGGTTTAAAAGAGAGGGGAGAGGGTGATTCTTGTTAAGAGCAGGGAAAAAGAGGGTCATGTTAGGCATGGGAGGGAAATAGAGGAGGATATGCGACTGGGTAGGTGGGAGAATCTACTTAATATTGTTTTACTGTCCTGGCTTCTGTCCATCGAATAATTACAAAAATAATTAGGCATTTTATTCACTGATTTTCTCCAGTTTTTGTTCGTCATAAATCCTGACAAATTCCCAGAAGGGGAAAACAAAAAACAAAAAAGGTCCCGCGCCATCTTGCAATACAGTGTGCCCGCCTAAACAGTTAGAGCCCACCATGTTAAGGCTTGCTTTGTCATCTTTCTATAAAAACAGAAATCCTGAATTTTGGGATAACTCTTGATGGCTGCCTTTCAATGAGGCCTCATGTTAAACCTCTCATAAGGACCTAATTTTCGAAATTACATTTACTCAAGAGGTTGAAATCTTCACTTAACTCCATTGTACCTGAAGACTGGAGGGTGGCCAATGTAACCCCAATATTTAAAAAGGGCTTCAGGGGTGATCCGGGTAACTATAGATCAGTGAGCCTGACCTCAGTGCCAGGAAAAATAGTGGAAACTATTCTCAAGATCAAAATCATAGAGCATATAGAAAGACATGATTTAATGGCACACAGTCAGCATGGATTTACTCATGGGAAGTCTTGCCTAACAAATCTGCTTCATTTTTTTGAAGGGGTTAATAAACGTGGATAAAAGTGAACCAGTAGATGTAGTGTATTTGGATTTTCAGAAGGCATTTGACAAAGTCCCTCATGAGAGGCTTCTAAGAAAACTAAAAAGTCATGGAATAGGAGGCGATGTCCTTTCATGGATTATAAACTGGTTAAAAGACAGGAAACAGAGTAGGATTAAATGGTCAATTTTCTCAGTGGAAAAGGGTAAACAGTGGAGTGCCTCAGGAATCTGTACTTGGACCGGTGCTTTTCAATATATATAAATGATCTGGAAAGGAATAAGACGAGTGAGGTTATCAAATTTGCGGATGATTCAAAATTATTCAGAGTAGTTAAATCACAAGCAGATTGTGATACATTACAGGAGGACCTTGCAAGACTGGAAGATTGGGCATCCAAATGGCAGATGAAGTTTAATGTGGACAAGTGTAAGGTGTTGCATATAGGGAAAAATAACCCTTGCTGTTTACACGGTTAGGTTCCATATTAGGAGCTACCACCCAGGAAAAAGATCTAGGCATCATAGTGGATAATACTTTAAAATCGTCGGCTCAGTGTGCTGCAGCAGTCAAAAAAGCAAACAGAATGTTAGGAATTATTAAAAGGGAATGGTTAATAAAACAGAAAATGTCATAATGCCTCTGTATCGTTCCATGGTGAGACCACACCTTGAATACTATGTACAGTTCTGGTTGCCGCATCTCAAAAAAGATATAGTTGTGATGGAGAAGGTACAGAGAAGGGCAACCAAAATGATAAAGGGGATGGAACAGCTCCCCTATGAGGAAAGACTGAAGAGATTAGGGCTGTTCAGCTTGGAGAAGAGACGGCTGAGGGGGGATGTGATAGAGGTCTTTAAGATCATGAGAGGTCTTGAAGGAGTAGATGTGAATCTGTTATTTACACTTTCAAATAAGAACATAAGAACATAAGAAATTGCCATGCTGGGTCAGACCAAGGGTCCATCAAGCCCAGCATCCTGTTTCCAACAGAGGCCAAAACCAGGCCACAAGAACCTGGCAATTACCCAAACACTAAGAAGAACCCATGCTAATAGAAGGATTAGGGGGCATTCCATGAAGTTAGCAAGTAGCACATTTAAGACTAATTGGAGAAAATTCTTTTTCATTCAACGCACAATTAAGTTCTGGAATTTGTTGCCAGAAGATGTGGTTAGTGCAGCTGGGTTCAAAAAAGATTTGGATAAGTTCTTGGAGGAGAAGTCCATTAACTGCTATTAATCAAGTTTACTTAGGGAAAAGCAAATGCTTTTTTTTTTTTTTAATTCTTTATTTATCATTTTCATTCCAATTTGACAAAGAAAATTTATATATTGATATAATAACATAACAATTTAATATATCAGCAAATACAGAAATAAAAAGAAAACCAAAAAAACCCAATCAGATATTTCGTATATCTTACTACAATACCTTCCAGAAAAGAAAACTTCATTTTTATTTCTATATTATAGATTTCAAAAAGCTTAAATCTGTAAAGTAATTCTTATAACTGCAATATATGTTTAAAGAGAACTAGGGAGGCTGAGTTTTAAGAGCTTAGAAACCCTGGAGATTAATATTGGAAATGAATTCCAATTTCCATATACCACCAACTATTCTATTACTATGCCCATCTTGCCATTCAGTTGTCTATGTAACACTTGTAGGAGAGGATTCTGCTATAGGTGTTTCAATTGCAGTTATATTGATTTGCTGTGCATCAATAAACTGTTGTAATTAATTAACTTGATGAAATACATAAATTTGCTCTCCTTTCTTTAGCTCACATCTGCATGGAAAACGTAATAAAAATACAAAACCCATTGAGACAATTTGTTGACGTAAGTTTAAAAATTCCTTACGTCTATTCCTAGTAATTGGTGCCAGATCAGGATATAACTTGACCACCTGGCCATGAAAACTGGTTGGAAATTTCTTAAAGTATCTTTTCATGACATTACTTACATCCTGAGCTGTAAGAAAGGATACTATTAGTGTATTCCTATATACGATATCTAACGTAGAGTCTTCCAGGAAATTGGTCAGATTTGCTGGGACCTGAGTCCTTTGAGTAAGAAAATAACAGGTATTAATTTGAGGAATATCTTCCTCGGTATAGGATAATTTTTCTCTATGAAATCTTTTTAAAGATAAATAAGGTAATTCTGCCAAAACCTGTGGAAAGTTGGTTATTCTTACGTTTAGATGCCGCATCCTATTTTCTAATATTTCCAACCGTCTAGCACTAGCCATCTGGTCCTTAATTAAGCAAACATTTACTTGTTGTAAAGATTTCAAATCTTTCTCATTTTCTGTTAACCTACGTATTGTCTCAGTGTTTTGAGTCTGCACATTCAATATTTTTCCTTGAAACTCTACTGTTACATTGTCCATTTTTTTCTCCATTCGAGTCATAGCACAACTTAATCCATTAACAGCCTCTAGAATCCTTTCAAGGGTTACCTGACCAAGCCCAGAAGTTGTCTGCAGTAGATGTCCACCATTTTGGGGCAATGGTTCCCCTTGTTCTGTTTCCCTTTCCAACGGGGTTTGCAGAACCTCACCATTGTCCTCACTGCGTTGGGCTGGAGGTGGACGGCTGTCTGGGCTGAGGGAGGCTTCTTCCTGGGGAGTACCCGGATCTCCATTTCCTATACCCCCAACGGAGTCCTCAGCTCCTCGCTGTTCCAGTTGGATTAAAAATTTGTTAATTTCCAGCTGAGTAGAGGCAGAGGATGGGGGTGTCGAGGGAAATTGTTAAAAGCTCTTTGCTGGCATAATGAAATTCCTTAAGTTCTTAAAAACAAGCGGTGAAGCTGTAATAAAATCTTCAAGGAAATAAATCAATATACTCAATTTACTCCCAAAAGAAACTGCTCAAAATCAAACTGACTGCTCAAACTTCTCGAACTAAGTCGAACAGGCTTGGCAACGCACCGGCGGCAACGCGCCGGCGGCAGCGCTGCGCCGCAGGAGTGGGCCTTTTCAGGTGTTGCTTGGCGCCTCCCTCTGACGTCAGGCTCGGCGGTCTGAGCTGGTGCCGGGGCGGGAAAACGAAGGCAAAATTGAGCAGTCAATAAGCAGGTAAAACTTCTCACCGGCAACCTCTGCTACAGTGCCGCAGGAGTGGGCCTTTTCAGGTGTTGCTTGGCGCCTCCCTCTGACGTCAGGCTCGGCGGTCTGAGCTGGTGCCGGGGCGGGAAAACGAAGGCAAAATTGAGCAGTCAATAAGCAGGTAAAACTTCTCACCGGCAACCTCCCAAGCAAATGCTTTTAATTGCATCAGTAGCATGGGATCTTCTTAGTGTTTGGGTAATTGTCAGGTTCTTGTGGCCTTGTTTGGCCTCTGTTGGAAACAGGATGCTGGGCTTGATGGACCCTTGGTTTGACCCAGCATGGCAATTTCTTATGTTCTTATGGTTTTCATACCACACTCTAAACTCCCTGCTGCTAAGGGTTCAAACTAATTTGTTCAGACCACTTCAAATAGCAATCGTGCAGCTCTGTTTTGGGCTGACTGGTTCATCTTCTCGTGAGCATACTACACCGTCATTGGCTGCCCTTCACTGGCTTCCTGTTTATTGGCGGGTAAAATAAGTGTTGCTTTCAATTCATGTTACTTCAAGATTTGACACCCATTGGGTTAAATTCGATCTTGCGAATTAATAAACCTGCTAGCAGTGGTTCTCAACCCTGTCCTGGGGACCCCCCCCCCCCCCCAGCCAGTCGGGTTTTCAGGATATCCACAATGAATATGCATGAGAGAAAATTTGCATGTTATGGAGGCAGTGTATGCAAATTTTCTCTCATGCATATTCATTGTGGATATCCTGAAAACCCGACTGGCTGGGGGGGTTCCCAGGACAGGGTTGAGAACCTCTGAGCTAGAGCATTAAGGTTCAGTCACGTGATCGGTCCTTTTAGGTTGTTGGGCCTGTTACTTGGAATAAACTCTCTGAATCCCTTTGATTATTATCTGACACAACTTGGTTCAAAAAATTGTTAAAAGCTCATTTATTTCAAGAGACATAATATGAATTAGTCAGATGAGGTTCAATTTCAATAGTCAAACTTTATTTGTTCTCATCTCTCCTGCTGATCGTAATCCCTTACACTGTATTTCTTGAAATGCTAATTTCTTGTAATATGTGAATCCTTTAATTCCTGCCTGTCAGATGGTTTCAGGATAATTACTTTATCAATGTTTTATTGTTTTGTTTTTATTTTGTAACTCTCTTCGATCATTTTGCAGAAACTAGCAAGAAATCAAGAAATCAAATCAAAATCTATTAGTGCGTATCGTATGCTTGAAAAGCATGCATCACAGAGCCAGTGCAGCGGTTCAGCAATGATGCTGTGTGCCGCCAGGCGGAGAATCTGCTTCGATTCCACAGCCACCCAACTTCAGGCAGCACCAGAAGGAATCCTGATGTATGGTGCCCACTGAGGACTGTCGTTACGATGACTGAGCTAAGTGAGCTAGAAGGGGATACAAAATAGGATTAAAAAAAAATCCTTGGGTAGCTGCAAATGAAGGCTCATGGCACTGTAGTCCAACGCAAGCTGCTTCCGATTGAGCTAGAAAGCCAAAGCAGCAGGAGGAAACTGCCAGTCCGCTCCCCCCCCCCCCCCCCCCCCCCACCTAAGAAAGTGTTATGCATAGATATCTTCATGGGTTGACTCAATGTTAGGGAATGACTGATTGGAAAGGGAGAGGAAGACAAGAACCACATTGGAAGTACCAAAACTATGGTCATGTTGGCATTCCTTGGCCATCCAAATGTACTATTTCTTCCTTACAGGGGATGAGTAGATTTTTTTTTTTTTTTTTTATAGTACATGACCTATTTTTAAAGACAAAAGACCGAAAGCATAAAACAGTCCTTTTGTCATCCCTCATAGAGCCTGGCTTTAATTCAACTGGTTGCCATGGTAATGGTTAGACAGCCTGCCCTCACCAATAATTCAGTGCCCAAGATGAAGGCTTTCCATTTGTGAGGTTTCGTTAGTTGTTATGGTCTCTGGAGCACAGTTAAACCTGTTTTTCTTTGTTCATATGCTATAAAAAGTTGGAAGTATAGTAAAGGAGAACAAGATGTAATTACTCCATGCTCGCCAAGATACTATTTACCAATTGCTGCTTTTCAGTGTTTAGTTCATAAAATGTTAACACTGGCCTTGCAATAAAAAAGTAGTACAGGATGGGTCTAGATAGCTTGGCTGGATGAGGTCAACTTTATATTTTATCAATGTTTTACACTTTGAAAAGTTTAATTACCATTGATGAATGTCCTTAACCATTGCATTGGATTAAAATTCTACTATGCAGAAACATGGACTGGAAGTGAACCAAGTATTTTCAGCCCAACAATATTAGGAAACTCCTGTTGAATGCAATGTTGAGAGTAGCTTAGTGGTTACACTGCAAGGGTTGGCAACTTTGATCCTAGAGTGCCACAAACGTGTGGTTTTCAGGATATCCACAGAATGTATGAGGTATGTATGCATGCACTGCCTCCATTGTACTCAAATATATCTCATGCATATTCATGATGGATATCCTTAAACAAACCAAAAAAACAGACCTGTTTGTGGAACTCCAGGACTGGCGTTGCCTACCTTTGCCTTAGAGCAATGGGCTGCAAAACAGGGTTCTAGTCCTGTTCCTCCCACTGATACTCTTTGTGATCTTGGGCATTACTTTATCTCCTGTAATCTCAAGTACAGGAAATTATAAGCTTTTTAGGGTATAGCACTTTAAAAATATGCATTATATCCAATAATCTAATGTATTTTACAACACAGAATATCATGAGGACACATGGGTTAGGACTATAATGAAACAATCCACTGTTTTATTCTACATCAACTTCACTGGAAGAAATCCTGACAAGTATTGTGATCCTTTTTTTTTCATCTCCTTACATTCTGATTTTACAAGAAAGCTAAGACAATGAGGAGGAAGGAGGCAAAGAAGGAAAACATAAAAGTTAAAACCACAGAGGTTTGTAACATAGTAATGACGACAGAAAAAGACCAAAATGATCCATCAGTCTGCCCAGCAAGCTTCCCAAGGTAGTAACTGCCGCTCCTCACAGACTTATCCCCATGTTTCGGTTCAGGATAGAAACTGCTGCTCTGTGCAAGGGAAAATGATTCACCAGTTTCTAATTCTGACTTGAGTTCTCAGTTTCCTAATGATTTCCTCCAAGGGCTTAAATTCAGCCAGAGCAGAGAAGGACTAAATTCTCATAAAAATACTACACCCCTCCCCCACCATCCCAATAAATTCATACCTCTGGTGGCAGGGGGAGAGGAATTGGTGAAATTAGGCCACTTCTGGACCCTCCCCCGCCCTGGTGATGTCAATTCATGATTCTTCTCCCATCTCCACAATTACCAGTGCCGAGAATGATTATTTTCAAAGCTTGTGGGTCAACTGTGCTGAGTGATCTCATGCATTGAAAGCACCCGCTCTCAGCACTGGCGCACTGTGCAGAGGAGAGTTACACTGGTGTGGGGGAGGGGGCCCAGACGTGGCCTAATTCCAGATCCTGCCCCCTCCCCCATCACAGGTATGATTTCACTGTGGTGGTTGGGGTGGGAGGGTTAGTATTTTTATGAGAAGGCAAGCCCTGTTTCTAGCTAAAAATTTAACTAAGGAGCGAGTTCCAAATTACACTGTAGTGCTGATGATGCCTATGAAGTCAGAAGTCAAGCAATAGCCAAAGGTATATCAGAAGACATTTAGGGCTGGACTCATTCCCATCACTCATGCAGCCCTATTTACCCTAGTAGGATACTATGCTCAGTGGGATTGTACAAGTTACTTTCCTGAGCTACACTGAATGGTCTCTTACAGGGGCTGAGTGGGAAAGAGACAAGTGCACTTAACCATCCTTTGATAAGATATAAAATGAGCTTTATTTAGATTAATTAGCAGCTACCATTTGAGTTAGTGCATTTTTTGAAGGCTTGTTTATTTAATAATACTAATTTAAAAAGAACAATGTGCCACAGCTTTTTCTATCTATAGCAGAAGCAAACAGGAAATTGTGCTCAGTTTCAGCTCTGATGGACCACAGGGACGGAGGGGCCTCTCGAAACCCTTGACATAGGCGATAATAATAAACATGATCTTCTCTTCCTCCACAGTACAGGACAGGACATGTAGGGCAAGGCGGTACTAAAAAAGCAGAAAGGTAAAACCAAAACGCCTCATATGGTGCAACAGAAATTCCTCCTTTCTAGCCTACTTTCCAAAGGGGGGAGAGGGGGCATTGCTAGGTGCTTCAAAGATCTGGGGCACAGGCCCATAGGTCCTTTCTCTCCCCACCAGGGTGGCCAGCTTTTCCATATTCTAGGACTGGACCCTTGAGGAGTGGGTGGGCTGAAGGGGTAATGGACCCTCACATCATTTGCATATGTAACACCCCCCTTCCTCAGGGTCATCTTCAGTGGCTGCAGCCCTGGAAAGACAAATATCAGAGTCCAACCAGTTTGAGGACCAGTAAAAGCTGGGAGGCCCAAGGGGAGATTTGCCCTCTTTCAAAACAAAAACCAGAAGTCCACACCAGATTTGTTGTTCCAAAACAGATAGAAAATGTATTAAAAGGCAAAACATCAATAAAATATTTCAAAACAGATGCATCAAATAACACTCAACAATTAAAATAAGGATTTTTAAAAATTCCCCATTATCTATACCTTGGAACTTTTAATTTCCAGATGCCCTGAAATTGTCATGGATTAGCAGGCAGAGAGTAACTGGGGTAGTTGTGCACACACATGCTCCCTCTCATACACACACACGCTCTCTAATGCTCCCGCACAAGCACACATGCTCTCACTCTCCCACACACAAGCACACATGTTCTCTCTCACTCACTTCCTCCTTGACTTAGCAGGTAGCAGTAGTCTCCTTCTTCAGCTCCTGTGGCCAAGGGAACGACTTCCGGCCACAAGATTTTGGACCACTTCCAGTGCTCAGCAGCACAGCCCCACCAAAATCAATGGTGTGGTAAGTGCGGCCTTAGTAAGTGGAAAAGCTGTGCAGCCCTACCAGAATCAACAGCGGGGCCACGCTACTTTTCCACTTACTAAAGCCGCACTGACCACGCTGTCTAATTCGGGGCCATGCTGTTGTCTCTTTTGCTGAGGACTTGCCGGCTCTCCTTGGCTCATCCCAGTGATAGCAGCACCTTTTGGTAGCAGTACCTATGGCATTGGCCATTTTGGGCATAGGTACGGCTCTGCTCACAGCTGCTGAGGGACTAGAGCACGGTACAGCACACAGCCACTTACAGCCTTTGGGTTATAGTATTTTAGACATTTAAAATTTGTTCTAGCTTTAATTTGATGCTGAAAGAAATTGACAATGGGGAGGCCATCCGGAGAGAGTGTTCCCCCGTTGGGGAGTTCAGTCAGAGGACTGCAGGCTGGAGGAGTTTGAGTGAAAGGCTTTTACCATCTGTGCCCCGTTGTGCTCCGGTGCGACACGCCCGCCCCCCCCCGATGATGTCATCATTCGGGGCCTGAAGACCCGATAAAACCAGCGAGGCTGCGGTGCGCAGCTGCCGGCACGCAGCTGAAGCCATGTGTCTAAGGGGTGCATCCCTTATCACGGATTTTCTTTCTCTCGATTACCCGAGTTTATGGGTAGGAAGAGGAAAACAAAATTTGTGACTTCATCACCTGGCTCTGTGGCAGTGAGAAGTCCAATGGATTTACATGTGGAGCGACGGGTGTGTCAGTCAATGAGGAACTCTGTCCCTGAAATTTCTTTTGCTTCAGGCTCCCCAGAGAGACCTAGCCAGCCACCATTAACTCATACTGTTATGGACCATTCTCTTTCGTCGACTGCTAATTCTCAGCTTAATATGGGAAGTTTGAAAAGGCAACAGGTTACCTTAAGGGAACCTAGCTCTTTAGAACAGGGTTCTCTTTTACAGACTGGTAGTTTGGGTTCTTTAAACCTAGACCCCCAGAAAGTAATATTAGCACATGTATGGTCTTTACTTATTAACTTATCAACAGTTCAGTTTGGTAAATTCTCAAGTGAAATTAAGAATACATTAGAAGATTATGGGTTACGTATAAAAAAATTTAGAGAGATCCTCTAGTGCTCTACCATATCTCAAGTAGCCTCATTACAATCATCCAATACTGCTTTTTATGAAAGACAGTTTAATGTTACAGAAACAAATGGAAATTTTGGAGAATGAGATCCGTATGAGGAATCTTCATTTCCTAAATTTTCCTCTTTCGAGATTACTATCAGCTACTGAATTATTTAGAAAATATTTAGGTGAAGTATTATCTATTTCATCAGCAAAAGAAATGGCTATTTCTAAATTATATCCCTTGTTTCAAGTTGAGAGCAGCAGATCAGGAAGAGGAGATGGACATATTGCAGGGGCATAGTCCTAATTTGACCCCCTTTTTGGAGGCATCTATAGATGATATTCCCACTAGGGCTACACTCTTGGTATCCTTTTGTAGTGAGTAGGATAAAAATTTGGTGTTTCAGAAATATTTTAGAAGTAAAGATGTCTCATTTTGTGGTCAAAAAATTCAGGTATTTCCAGACATTTCTAGAAGTACCCAAATGAGGAGAAAACAATTTCTTTTGCTAAAACCAAGAGTTCTATCCCTTGAAGCAGTTTTCTTTTTAAACTTCCCCTGTAAATGTCTGGTTATCTATCAGAAAAATAGATTTATATTTCAAGAACCTACTCAACTAGAGACATTTCTTGCAGATAAACAGGTATCCTAAATGACTGGAATGTGTGGAGTGTAATGGTAAAATAATTAATAGTCTCTCTTTAAGCTGTAATTATTGTAATTTGTTTTTCTTTAATTTGTATTTCGCTATAGCCTCCCAGAATGGGGACGTCTATTGGAATTCTCTATATATGTATGTATTATGTTGATGTGATAATAATTCTAGTTTCCAATATGTTTACTTGAATTTTACCAAAAGGTATTGTTAAAATTCAATAAAATATAAATTAAAAAAAAAAAGTGACAATGATTCCCTCTGACAAAAAGTGAATTATGATTGATATAATAAACCTCCCATAGCAAAATGGCATTAACTGCACCACTCAAACAGAAACAACTTTACATATGAAAAGGCAACACTGCAATATTATACCAGGCCCTAAAATATCAATATGTCTCCTATTAGGAAAACAGAACAAGCCAAGCTGCTATAGATCCTTACATAGAACCTACATGCTGTCAGAATATATCACCTCTGTCACACATGCAGAACACAGAATAATCCTCAAACACAGAATATAGAGAACAAAGTATAAATAGAAACATGCAGACAAAACTGAATTTGAAACAAGCCAGACTCTGTATGCAGTGCAACAATGGGAAAACAGAAACATCACCATTCCAAATAAAACATCAAACAAGAAAATCAAGAAATATAAAACATTATAATAGTAAAAGCATACCCATAAAAATAAATATTTAAAACAGCTGATGAAAAGAATATTCAATAATTAAATAGTCATAATTGTTTGTAAAAATTTCCAAAAGACTAATAAAATATTTCAAAATAGCAGACCCCAAATAAGAATTAAAAAGTCCCCCATGCTCCATACCTGGGAATTTCTGATTGCTAAGCACCCTGATTAGTAAAGAAGGTTGAGTTGGATGCGGTGAGTGGGTGCACAAACTTTCTCCTCTCTATTATCTTTCTCTCTCATACACACTTTTCAACACACACTCACTCACATACACACACATGTTCTCTCTCTCTTCACAGAGCAAGCAGACAGAAACAGCCGCCTCCTTGAGCCAGCATCTCACACATACAAATGCTCTCTTATATACATACACACACACACACACACACACACACACACACACTTTTTATTTCTGTGTTTTCTAGCCAGCAACTATATACAGTTTGGTAAAGGGCAACCCCAACATTAATAAACAATCAGAATTCATAGGATACAACAGTGAGTAAGGATTAACATCTCCTTCCCAAAAGCATACTATATGGTATTCTTTTTGACTTAGTGTATCAGCTGCTCAGCTTTCACGAGAAAATCACATAGATCTCCCAGTATGACCATTTTACTAGGACTATAAACATTCCCCAAATTAACATTCTTCCCCCATCACCATAGTAAATACTCTCTCTTCTTTCAAATTCCTATCCTCCCCACACTACATGGGTTAGACAAAATGCTCTGTTTCCTCTTCAAGTGAAACAACATTCTCAGCCCTCTATGGGTTTTAATTCCCTTATGCAAAACTCTTTATGCACTCACTATTCTCCCTTGGTCTACCATACCACAATTCACATCCAAAAGGGACATGCAATTTAATTTCCCAAAATTACTCATGACTCCTTGGACCCTGATCTCCCCTTGGTTTCCACACTTCTCCACTCTCATTGAGTGTAGGGTTCCCCAGCGTCCTCCATGTAAGGGTCCTCTTGGGGCACTCTTTATGTTGGCATCACCTCAGGCTCTTGTTTCCCCCGGTACTATTCCTCAAAGGGAAGAACAAGCCTCTTCATCACCTCAGCTTCTGGTTCTTTCCTTGGAAGAAGGGAAAAAAAAATCCTTCTCCATTCCATGACTGCAGGCCTCTCCTCTTGTGGGCAGAGCCTCTGCAAGGCCCATTCTCACTCGGAGGGTCCCAGGAGCCCAGAGGCTGGCCACTCCATCCTGGAGTCTCTTCCTTTACCAGCCCCATACAGAGAGAGCTGCAACAAAAGGGGCAAGGTCCTGCCAAATCCTACCCCTTTCATACCTCCTGTTCAACCCCAGTCCACCAATCACCTGCCCTGAGTTCTTAAGGGGACACCCACCACATTACCACATCATTTTACAATGCTCACATCTCTAAAAATGGTCATTCGCTATTACTACATGTACAAACATTCAACATTACCTATAATGTCAATCAGGTTAAATCCTGGGGTTCTGGGTCAAATTTGGGGTCTCCCGACAGACAGAGTAGCTTATTTTTGTTCTGTTTATTGGAGACTAATTGGAATTCTGGGGGAACTGGAAGACTTAGCTAGCTAGGAAATGTTGCATCTCCTTTGTGCTAATTCCAGGGCTGCTTGACAATCTTTATCATACGAGGTGATGTGTCTATCCCGTTCACAATGACGCTGGTTGACTGTCTCGGCAGGCATGCTGAGGTGTGAATGGATATGGAACACATGCTACCTTCTCATGCCTAAAAAAGTGCAAGAAGAAGAGAGTCTCAAAGAATGTTTTAAAAGTATTTTCCAGTAGATCATAACAGCCAAAATTTAAAAGGATCCTTTTCCTCAAAGAGATTAGAATTTCCACAAATTAAGGATTTATCCCAATGGAGCAAATACTAGCTGTAGATTGGATTCCTGTTTAGAATGGATGAGAAGGGCTATTGTAATGTGCAACCACATGGCCTGGTAGATGGGGGAGTGGGGTGCTTGAAAAAAAAAGAGTTGCAAAGGAATATTAAGGGGAGACAGAAGTAAACACCCTTGGCATCTTGGATCACCTTTACTTCCTCAGGGGCCGATGCAATATCCCGAGCGCCACTTTTAACGAGCAGTTAGATGCGGGTAAAATAGGAGCTAATCAATTCCCTAATGCAATAAGGGGATTAGACGCACATTTATCACTTGGCTATTAACGCCTGCCTGCAGCAGGCGTTAATAGCTGAGCGCATTAAAAAGAAGTACAGAAAAGCAGAAAAAACTGCTTTTCTGTACTTTTTTAAAGTAAAAAAAAAAAAAAAACCTCGGCAGACCGCCAAGTTATGAAGTCCGCCGCCGGTAAACTCAGGGGCCGTTTTCATTGCTGGCAGACAGCCACGGCGGGTTGTGACCCCCTAATTTAAATATGGCATGGTGCCCCCCCTTTGGGGCACCATACTCGTGTTAGAGTGGGCGCTGACTGTTCAGCACCCGCTTTCTCTGGGCCCTTATTGCATCGGCCCCTCAGTGCGTGACCTGAAGTATATCGGTTAATCTCTGTGAATATAATTTCTTAGGAAAAAAAAAGTACAGTTTAGTTCTTTTGAGGATCAGGTGATATTAATGCACATCCTGGTAAAACAAAATTTGCCTTTATTAATTCCTGGTATTGACTTTCGATGCTGTGTGTTTTGCTAAAATGTGCCTGCTAAATGCGTCTGGGAGCAAGTCCTTAGTTACCGCAATGGTGGTTACCATGTCTGCAACAATTAAATGCCTCTTTGCCTGTAGTTTGGTTTCCATATAAGAAGTGCATTTATAGAATGATTAATGGATTTGTGTTTTGCTAATGACAACACCAATGTCTGTGGTGTCAGCATTCCCCTGTCTGCATTAGAAAACAAAAGCTTGTAATTCTTGGAAAGAAAGAAGAGAGAGTGAAGCAAGACCTATAACTGTAATGGATCACCTGATGTCTCACATCATGGCAGGGCTGCAGCTAGCATCATTCAAGAAGAATTTTCTCCTTCTGAGAAATATATAGGATAGAAACTGCCATAAATAAGAGGAGTGATCGATTTTAAAAGAAGATACAATCCTGGGGTTCCACCATACAAAATAACTTGTACAACTAGATAAAAAAAAAAAAAAAGGGTCAAACCTGGGAGTCTCACCACACAGTGTTCTCTATATTAGAGACTAATAATTGGAATTCTGGGGGAACTGGAAGACTTAGCTAGCTAGGAAAGGTGTTGCAGCTCCTTCTGCTAATTCTAGGGCTGGTATCGTAAAATATGCAACTTATAAAAATAATTAGACATGTTGAGGTAAATATTCCAAAGCCATTTAGACAGATAACTGAAAAGTTATCCATCTAGAAGGCTAACCGGAGATATTAAAAGCTGTATGTGACTAAATGCTAGCTACATAATGAGTTATGCGGCTAGAATTTCGTGGAATAAGTCGGGGGCATTCCAGGGGCAGACAGAGGAGGAGTTTCAGGGAGGAGTAGAACTAGCTGCATAAGTTATGCATCTAACTCTGATATTCGGAGTTATCCACTTAACTTATGTGGCTAACTCTGGTCGAAGATATATTTATTCGGCTAACTAGCATCTCAATATTGGCCTCATTGTTATTAGAGAAATACAGAACTTTGACAGACTTTTGCAAGTTATTAGTGGAACAGTCAAGTGCCACCTAATAATAATTTATAATTTTAGTTTTCACAACAAAACCATTTTTAATCAACATAAAGATGTTTTTATAATTATTGATTTATTAATGTACCTAGTGTCTATTGTGATTGAAGTGCTACTGTGATATGCTTTTGCTGTTTTTTAAATAAAATTCCAGCAGTAAAGAGCATCATGGGATATAGTTGGCAGTCACAAACACAGCTGGCTCCAACTTCCAGAAGAACATATCAACTTCTTCTTTCCTCCAGTGTTTACAAGGCAGTTCTCAAGATCCAGTATTTTTTCACAAGGCACAGTCCAACATGATGTGCTCCTTAAAAGCAAGACTTAGACACTTGCAGCATCTCATTAAGACTTTCCTGTTCATTAGTGGTTTGCTTTATTTTCTATCATTATATGGTCGTCTTTTTTTTTCTTTTTAATCCTGGTTTTTGGCCAGTGGGGCAAAGAAATGAGTTTTCTTTGTGGTAGTCTGGCTCTTGGTGGCCAATGCCTTGAAATGTTTGTAAGGGCAACTCTGGTCTTCGAGGGCCACAAACTAGTCAGAGTTTTTAGACACCCTAATTACTATCAGGCCAATTCATTAAAAGTGCAGGAGAGCCAGCGTGCTCCGTGTTGAGCACCCGCTCTCCTGACACGCGCCCAGGCACCTCTCCTGGGCACGCTATTATCTATTTAAATGAGGCCGCGCGATAATAAGGAGGCGCTAGGGACATTAGGATGGCTGTCAGCGAGTCCGACAACCAACGTTCAGTTTTACCGGTGTCCGTTTTCTAACCCGCCATCGGCATGCAGATTTTTTTTATTTTTTTACATTTTTTAATTTATTTTTTATTTTTGGTTCCTCTGACTTAATATCGCTAGGATATTAAGTCAGAGGACGCACAGAAAAGCAGTGTTTTCTGTACACACTTCAGGGTTGCTTAGAACTTAACGCCTGCCCTTGGTATAAGGCAGAGCTTTCCAAACTTTTCATGTTGGTGACACACTTTTTAGACAAACATAATTTCATGACACGGTAATTCAGTCTACTAGCAAACCAGAGGTTAAAGGTTAAATGAACGAAACATATTTTGACAATTTATGTATGTTTCCTTAAATATATACATAAATAAAATGTTTCACGACACAACCTATCTCATGAAAACCTTAAATTTATATTAAAAATATATATTCCAAGATTCATGTTATTGTTATAATTTATGAGAAACAATAATAAAACAAATTGTCTGTCCCCCACACACTCATCTCTCTCCTCCCCCCAGCACATGTCTGGCCCCCACACACTCATATCTCTCCCCTCAAGCACATGTCTGTCCCCCCAGCACATTTGCCCCCCACTCACTCATCTCTCTCCCCCCAGCACATGTCTGGCCCCCACACTCATGTACCTCGTCTTTTTGATTGTTGCCAGTTAAGTGCTTCACTCCCTTCCATGATCACCAGACACTGCTGCTTGCAGTCAGTACTCCTCATGGCCAGGCCTCATCGGCAGCAGCAGCCAATGCAAGGATGGCTGGGCTCGTTCCACCCACCAAGCCCCCCAAAAAAATGCGATTGACAGCAAAAATCACCCAATAATAAGCAACCCATAAACTGAAAAAAAAGTGAATCTCTAGAAAAAAAAAAGCCCAAACTCGCATCAGAGTTGACCGGGCTTGCGCGACACACCTGCACACTGCAGGCGACACACTAACGTGTCCCGACACACAGTTTGGAAAGCTCTGGTATAAGGGATAATAGACGCCAATGGGAAACGCGCAGCCAATTGCGTGTTAAATGGTGTGCTCGGCCACGCGCACCGTTCTGTATTGGCCTGTATGCATGAGAGACGTTTGCATGCACACTGCCTCACTTGTATGCATATCTACTTCATTACAGATATCCTGAAAACCCGACTGCTTGGTGGTCCTGAAGAACCAGAATTTCCCACTCCTGTTATAAGGCAACACAGTTACAGGGTCCATCTCCTCCGATAAGTATGGGATTCAGCAGGTAAAGAGGAAACACCCATGTTTATTGGAGAGTAAATGTGAAGTAACTCAATGTAGGGGGGAGGGTATGAGTTTAAAGTTCCATCTCTGGGAAAAATCCCCAACCCCCCAAAATACTCCAAAAATAAAAATCCATACACACTCCGTATCTCTTTCAATCACATACACGCAGAGGACCTTTAGCTTTATAAGAGGCTGAGCAGAGTCTGGTATAGAAAACCGGACACATTTGTGATTCTTGATGACTGGAGCTTTCTACTCCCTTTCTAACAAATTCACAATCTTATTTGTTTCATCTTTCATTCAAACAGATCCTCTACAATATGTTAGAAGGAAGTGCAAAAGTGGCATTGTGAGCCTCAAAGATGAAGGGGAGGAATATGAGGAGGCTGATGAGGAAACAGCAAAATTACTTAACAAATATTTGTTTGGTGTTCACTGTGGAAGGGCCTGGAGCCAGGTCCACATAAAACAAGCACAAATAAAATTGGAAGTGAGGCAAACCTCAATCGATTTTCAGAACAGTGTGTTCGTGAGGAGCTAACTAAACTTAAAGTAGATAAGGCAAGGGGGACAGATGGGATACATCTGAAGGGAATAACTGAACTTAGAGATGTCCTGGCAGCAAAGCTGATGACCTTTTCAACACTTCTTTAGAATCTGGAGTAGTTTTGGAGGACTGAAAAAGGATGGGTTTGGTTCGTATTCATAAAAGTGGAAATAAGGAGAGGCTGGGAAATACAGGCCAGTTAGTCTGACCTCTGTGGTGAGCAAACTAATGGAATTGCTGCTAAAACAGGGAATAGTGCAGTTTTTGGAATCCAATGGATTGCAAAATCTGAGGCAGCATGGTTTTACCAGAGATAAATCTTATCAGATGAATCTGTTCAATTTCTTTGGTTTGGTCACCAAAGAATTGAATCAAGAGAGTATGCTAGTCATAGTGTACTTGGATTTTAGCAAGGCCTTTGACACAGCTCTGCACCGAAGACTTTTAAACAAATTGTGTGCCCTTGATATAGATCCTAGAGTGACTGGCTGGGTTAGAAACTGGATGAGTGGGAAGCAATAAAGGGTAGTAATAAATGGAGTTTTCTCTGAGGAAGGGGGTGTTACTAGTAGTGTGAGTCAGGGACTGTTTCTTTTCAACATTTTTGTTGGGAAAGGTTTATCTTTTTGCCAATGATACCAAAATCTGTAATCGGATGGACAGCCAGAAAGGAGTGGAAAACATGAGGAGGGAGATCTAGCAAAGCTTGAGGAATGGTCCAAGGTCTGGCATAAGAACATAAGAAATTGCCATGCTGGGTCAGACCAAGCGTTCATCAAGCCCAGCATCCTGTGTACAACAGTGGCCAAATCTGGCAATTACCCAAACACTAAGCAGATCCCATGCTACTGATGCAATTAATAGCAGTGACTGTTCCCTAAGTAAACTTGATTAATAGTCATTAATGGACTTTTCCTCCAAGAACTTATCCAAACCTTTTTTGAACCCAGCTACACTAACTGTACTAACCACATCCCCTGGCAACAAATTCTAGAGCTTTATTGTGCGTTGAGTGAAAAAGTATTTTCTCCAATTAGTCTTAAATATGCTACTTGCTAACTTCAGGGAATGCCCCCTAGTCCTTTTATTATTCGAAAGTGTAAATAACTGATTCACATCTACTCATACAAGACCTCTCATGATCTTAAAGACCTCTATCATATCCCCCCTCAGCCGTCTCTTCTCCAAGCTAAACAGCCCTAACCTCTTCAGCCTTTCCTCATAGGGGAGCTATTCCATCCCCTTTATCATTTTGGTTGCCCTTTTCTGTACCTTCTCAATCACAACTATATCTTTTTGAGATGCGGCGACTAGAATTGTACACAGTATTCAAGGTACAGCTAAGATTTAATTCTAAAAAGTGCAAATTTATGCATTTAGGATACAAAAACACATGGGAAAGGTATAGAATTGGAGGTGAAATTCTTCTAAGCACAAAGGAAGAGCAGGATCTGGGGGAATTGTATCTGACGATCTTAAGGTAGCCAAACAGGTGGATAAAGCAATGGTAAAAGCCAGAAAGGTGCTTGGCTGCATAAGGAGAGGAATGGTCAGCAGAAAAAGGAAGGTGATATGGTTCCTGTATAAGTCCCTGGTGAGACTTCACTTTGAATACAGTGTACGGTTCTGGAGACAGCACCTTCATAAGTATATAAACAGGATGGGGTCGGTCCACTGAGTGGCTACTGAAATGGTCAGTGGTCTTTGTTCTAAAGCATATAGGGATAAATATGTATACCCTGGAAGAAAGGCAAGATAGAGAAGATATGACAGAGACATTTAGATCTCTCTAAGATTTCCATGCAAAGGAGGTGAGCCTTGTTCAATGAAAAGGCTCTAGAATGATCGGTCATGAGATGAGGTTGGAAGGGGGTAGATTCAGGAGTAATCTTAGAAAATATTTCTTTACAGAGGGTGGTGGATGTGTGGAACAGCCTCCCAATGGAAGTGGTAGAGACAGACAAATATCTGAATTCAGGAAAACGTGGGATAAATACAGGGGATCGCTACAGAAGTGATAAGAATGAGAATTATAATGTTAAATTAATTGGATGGATGGGCAGACTGAATGGCCATACAGACTTTTTCTGCCATCATGTTTCTAAGAACTGCTTGTCTCATTAAAGCAAGAGTCAGTCATTTTTTTTAAATTTAGGAGTGAGGTTAGAAACAAAGGTCACTCCTCAGAAAGAATATAATTTTTCAACTAGATTTAAAAAAAAAAAAGTTTGTAAATCCTGATGATTCTTCAATGACAGTGTTGGCTTAGGGTTCACTAATTATCCTTTCTTTATACTTATAGTTAGAGAAAGACGTACACTAAGGTCACACACATGTAGGAGACTCAGTGGACTACTAGAAGATCAATGTGAATAGTTTAGTAGATAAGTTTCCATTTTGAGTTATTTTGAGTTAGTGTAGTAGGAGAAAGATAAAAGGAAGAAAATTATAAATGTCATGCAGAGAGGATGAACCCAATGAAGACAAAGGCAGTGCATGCTAAAATTGATAACCAATGGTGATCCCTAGCAGCTAAAGACTGATGATAAAAAAAAAGTGTGTACCCAACATTATTATAATAAAAAACGATAGCATTGACAGAAAGAAGAGACCAAGTGTTAGAACACTAACAAAGAAAACAGAGGTTAAAATAAATACATAGAAAACCTTACTTACCTAAAAGATCTTCAATAAGGATCTAACAATCTGCAACAGAAAGAAAAGAGAAAAAGAATCAAATTCTTTACACTATCATATTTAAGTTTTACAGCATATAAATTAGTGCAATTATAAAGTTTGCTAGCATTTAAAAAACTACTGTACTTATCTGATAGAGATCTGTAATAATCAGAACTGGTTCTAGAGAAAGAAAAGAAAACATACGAATTCTGTAATGCTTGAGATTGAAGGTATTCATTGATTTATATTTTTGTTAGCTTCTTGTGATCCATTTAATATACTTTTAAAGAGAACATCAATTCTTGATTTGACTTAGACCTCGCTCCCCTTTTACCCTTGCTTCCACTCCCTACCATTGGGAGTCTAGATTGGATCCTAATTTCAGAGCTCAATAGGGAAGAAGTATTCCAAAAGAGCACTTTGCAGAGAACATCCAGAGTCCCTACTTTTCTCCCTTACCATTGGCCAAGGGACACTGTAGAGGGGTGGGATTCCTAATGTAAGGGTGGTTTACACATGGACTGACTTCTCGTTCCTGACCCGGCCTGATCTTCGATGCTGCTTTGCTTGCTGTCTGCCCTGACCTCAGCCTGCCTCATCTTTGCTGGTATTCCTGTCCCAAGAGCACCACCGGCAAAGCCCTACTAGCCACCAGAACCCGCAGGCTCAACCTAAGTCAGAAGACCCTGCCTTGCCCAGCTCTTGAGTCCTGTACTGCTCCTGCTTGGGACTATCTTTAAACCCTCCTGTATGGCCATGACACCCACTCCTCATTGCCTACCCATGACACTTATCATGTTATATCCCAGTTGTCCACAGGTTGAACATACCTTATCAGCAAACTTTATCAGCTGGTGTACTTCAGTCAGTCAATCTCTCTCATTAATGTTCTGTGTCTATTTTTTTTTTTTTTTTTTAAACATAGGATTGTGCATTTTCTCATCTCACAGCAACCAGTTTCCATGGTGAGAGATGAGTTCAAGTAAATAACCCGCAGAGAATGTTCAAAGCCAGGAGCATGATCTGGGGACCCTGAGCTAATGCATAGCAACGGCTCCCCACACTAGTTGCACTTTTATGCATGTTTTTTTTTCATGGGTCATTGACTGGTTGTGCTTCGCTTTAAATGACATAACTGAAAACACCAACAATTGACTCTCGGAGTTTTTCTGTAGTATAGCTCTTCACTCTCCTTAAATAACCCTCAAAAAGCCCTTAACCTATCTTACAGAACAGTTTGTGTGGAAAAAACCGACCCAAAATATTATTTGGATTAGAACACCTACATCAAGCCAACATCTGAAAGGTAATCTGAGTAAAATCTGAGAAAGGGAAAAAGACATCTTAAGTCACTTTGTGAAATACCCTGATTCAATTGCAGCGCTGTGTGAGAGACATGGCTTTTATTCCCCCCCCCCCCCCCCCGAATCAAGTTCTCCTACTAGGTCTAGTCAAGGCTGGGGTGGGAGGAGGCGAGGATGAGGCTGCTACAGAGGGGAGGGAGGAAGCTGCAACTATCATTTAAGATTGACACCTACTGACTGGCTCAAGGGCTTACTTGTGTAAAGATCTGGAGGGGAACCACTGGTTGGGCTAAAAGGGGGAACAGGCATAAAAAAATATTTTAAGGGGGGAAATCCCCAGAAAACTGTAGTTCTAGGATGGGCCAGGTCTGATTGAGTTGTAAGCTCAGGAGTAGCAAGAGAAAGCTGCCAGGCACAAAAATTGTTAATACGGTGGCATAAACTGAAACTGAGGTATTTTGGTAGTTAAGAGATACTGTACTATTAAAGAGGGTGTGACAGTTCCTTACCCCTGTTATCTCATCTGTGACTTCGATTCACGGGCTCAGTGTCTGGCATCTAAGCAATGCATGGCAAACAAAAAGTACAAGTCAAAAGAATGCAGCTTTATTAAACTATCGAGATATTCTCAAAGGCAGACATTTGCCCTTTTAAACAATATTTCTGCTATACACCGTAGCAAACACCAAACATACATAAAAAAAAATAAATTGTTGAAATGTGTGCTAATTTACCCTTTATGTATAAAGCTGCCATGTGTCCAACATGCACATATATTTTGTGTAATTATACTTTGGCAATTTTTGTATATGTAATAAGATCAAAGGAAATGCATCCCCTTTTTAGATGACAGTTGTCACTTGCTGTGAGAGTTTCTGTGACATGTACTTTTAACTAAACTTGGACAATCCTAAAAGCCCAAACAATTGCCAAGTTTTCAAAATTTATATACAATGGATATCATAGCAAATTCTGAGGATATATAGGATTCTTCCTATATTTTTGTGTTAGTAGCATTCCCCAAGTCACGTTCCTAGCTACATGAAGTTGGCCCTTCTCAGGAAAGCAAACAATAGTTATGCATCGTCTTAATGGATTTATGGCATGCTATAGCTTGGGTAGGATTATCAGCATTTGAGATTTTCTCCTTCAGGCTCACATTCCCAGTTGCATTCTTGGTGCCTATTGTGTGAGCAAGCTGGTGGCTGCCTCAAAGAAAGGGGGTGAGGTTAACTGCTTATTATATCGAACTCTTGATTTGGGTGATGGCAATGATAAACCATTCTCCAGTAGATTCCCTAATTACCTACCCTGTGCAAAAACACTAGAGATACCACATGCTTCTATCCAAAGGTCCTTCGCTGCTTTTAGGATGTACGTACTACCCATAGAGGCTCAGGCTGCTTATACTTTAACTGTTTTTCTTTTCAGGTCTTCAATATGAAGAGGAATGATATGGATTGTTGGGTATTCACTTGTATTCTGGGCCAGCAAGAAGGTGCAGGTGATGCCCATTCGGGCTTGGCACCCTAGTATATCCACACTTGCTGGATGGGTCAATATGACATGCACTAGGTCAGGGATGGCCAAACTACAGCCCATGTGCCAAAACCGGCCCATCTCGCCTGTCCTTCTATAAGTGATTCTACAATTATGGATTATCTGACATTAAAATCAGATGATAATCTGGCTATTTTTAAAAGGTCCTAAGGGGCAGTGACAGTAAACCGATTCCCTGATGCAGATGTGTTAATGTTGAAACATGGGCCCATGTTGGTCAGGTGTTTTGCATTGAACACAGCATCTGCTATGACCTTGTGGTGTTTGAGCTAACATAAGAACATGCCATACTGGGTCAGACCAAGGGTCCATCAAGTCCAGCATCCTGTCTCCAACAGTGGCCAATCCAGGCGATAAGAACCTGGTAAGTACCCAAAAACTAAGTCTATCCCATGTTACTGTTGCTAGTCATAGCTGTATGTATTTTCTAAGTCAACGTAATAGCAGGTAATGGACTTCTCTTCCAAGAACCTATCCAATTCCTATTTAAACCCAGCTACACTAACTGCACAAACCACATCCCCTGGCAACAAATTCCAGAGTTTAATTGTGCATTGAGTGAAAAACAACTTTTTCCGATTAGTTTTAAATGTGCCACATGCTACCTTCATGGAGTGCCGCCTAGTCCTTCTATTATCCGAAAGAGTAAATAACCAATTCACATTTACCCATTCTAGACCTCTCATGATTTTAAACACCTCTATCATATCCCCACTCAGCTGTCTCTTCTCCAAGCTGAAAAGTCCTAACCTTTTTAGTCTTTCCTCATAGGGGAGCTGTTCCATTCTCTTTATCATTTTCGTTGCCCTTCTCTGTATCTTCTCCATCACAACTATATCTTTTTTTTAGATGCGGTGTCCAGAATTGTACACTGTATTCAAGGTGTGGTCTCACCATGGAGTGATACAGAGGCATTATGACATTTTCCATTTTATTCACCATTCCCTTTCTAATAACTCCCAACATTCTGTTTGCTTTTTTGACTGCTGCAGCACACTGAACCGATGATTTCAATGTGTTATCCAATATCCATTATGATGCCTAGATCTCTTTCTTGGGTGGTAGCTCCTAATATGGAAGCTAACATTGGATAACTACAGCAAGGGTTATTTTTCCCTATATGCATCACCTTGCACTTATCCACATTAAACTTCATCTGCCATCTGGATGTCCAATTTTCCAGTCTCACAAGGTCCTCCTGCAATTTATCACAATCCGCTTGTGATTTAACTACTCTGAATAATTTTGTATCATCTGCAAATTTGATTACCTCACTCGTTTTCCTTTCCAGATCATCTATAAATATATTGAAAAGCACAGGTCCCAATAAGTATTTCAGTTTTTGTTTTGGGGATGTTTTTCAAATTTATGTATTTGTCGAACCAGCAGATGAATGAAAGCATTGGTGCCTTACATCTAACACTGCTTGTAGTCCATTGTGAGGCAAGAGATGATAGCTTTCACCTTGGCACCATTGAGGCATCTGATGCTGTGTTTATATTGTAAACGTGTTTTCACTTAAGCTGTAAACATTGAAGATGCATTGTACTGAACGTGTCTTTTTGTTTTGGTTAAAGTCAGATAACATGATTCACAAGTTAAGGTAAAAGGAAACAGAATTTTACATCTTTTTAGAGGTAATGAGATTTTTATTGTAGCAGAATAAAATATACAATGTTTTTCTAAACAGTAGATTATTTTGTTTCTGGTTTTAACAGGGCAAATCACTTTTGTTACAAATGTAATGAAAATCCTTGCATTCAACTCAGTTAGCTTGCACTTTTCAAATGCAATGCCAATTAAACTACCCCAGCTTAAAGTAGCAATTTAGCCAATTTAGCCATCTTCAAGTGTACATGAAGATGTTTCAGGGATAGGCTTGAGTCATCCTAGAGAATCAGGGTTCTGTCACAGTATGGAGGGTAGTCAACAGGAGCTCCAGCAGACAAACAAGTTAAAACCACCACCACATGGCAACAGACCCAGAGTGTTTATAGACACTTCTGAAAGCTATGCAAACAAGTGAAGTTTGCCCTAGCTTGCCAGCGCTTAGACAAGGATGATTAAACAGATAATCTAAGGTCAATGCAGCATGGCTGGACTGAGCAGGGCTGGGAGCCTAGTCTCAAAGCTTAGCTTGAGCTTCATGAAAAGCCTCTGGCACCAATTTCACAAGTATGAAGTTTGCATGAACAGAAGTAAGCAGCATGGTGCGGTGCTATAGTGCAGCAGTATGGGCCAGTAACTAAGTCCAAAGTCACTTTCTTCTCTGGACTTCATACATATGTATATGCATAGGATCTAAAAGTTAATCTTCACTGGATGTTATCACAATCCGTTGGTATAGGATTGGTAAGCTTACGATATGACTTCATCTTAGCTGGTATGTATATGCATATTCTCACAAAGATGCTGGCATGAGTCAGAAGACATCTGTAAACAATACTGGGCTTCTTCAAGGCCACAGCTTAGAAAGTTCGTGTCTCATTGTACCAACAAAATTGTAAGATGAACAAAGATGCTTAATATGAAGAACATTGGCAGCTTCTCTATGTAGTTCTCAAAGGCATTAAAACTGCAGGGGCTGTCACATAGCTGGACCTCCATATTGTGTTGCTCAGGCCTGCAGTTTGGTTCAGTTGCATGCTCCTTTATATGGTAACTGGCTTATCCCTACACTTCTGGCCCGCCTACTTCCCATGCATTCACTATATGATCTGGTCTACTGCCATTCTCCAACAGCCTGCCCAAGCAGCCCAACATTATCAGCCCATAATAATGTGCTGACATACATGATATGGGCCATCTTGATTACATAATACAGGTTGTTGAAGATAGCAATATCACGTTGGCATTCATGATAATAAGCTTCTACTGTATAGGAGGAGGAGCAGTTCCACCATTCCTGGCAGCAGGAGCAGAGAGTTACTGCTTCTGTCTCCCAAGATTAGGCATCCTGTGTGGTCATCTAAAGGAGCTCAGGGCTACAATTTGGTTCTATAAGTCCCATAAAGATTCTCATGTTATAATCTCCAGTTTCTTGGACATCTGAAAGGGTTCTAATGGGGCAAAAGAAGCAACATCTGAATTTAAAGTTCACAACCCTCTTGCCGGCATTGAACCATTGGAGGGAAGAGGAAGAGAAACTGCTCCTGAATCCACAGACATTGCCAAGAGTGGTGAAGAAGACACCATTGCCTGAGCAGCTCCCACCGACATGAGCGCCGGTGTCAACAGTTCTGTCGGTGCCCTTACAACCGCACCAGGGAGAGGATGCTATTCCATCAGCAGAGTAATCTGCTCTTGGGGGCTGAGGGAAACCTAGTCTCCAAGGAGCCCCAATGCTCCCTCGCAGGCGGCTCCAATGGGGAACTCACGTCTGAGAGAAATGGGGTCCGCAGAGGTGATTATCTGCTGACTGGAAAGCAAGGGGGGGGGGGGGGTTTGGCTGGGAAAACTCTCATTTTCCCCTTCCTTTTAGGATCCATAACCAGAGAAGAAACAAGTAAAAAAAAAAAAACCAGTTGCTCCATGATGTAAGACACAGAATACACAGGACAGGTGATGGTGAGAATTTAAGAGTTGGGTTAAAGTGAACCAAATCTCTTACCAACATTTAGAAATAACCCCATATTCCCATAAACCATATAAGAGTGAATGGCTCTTCCATGACATTCTAATATTCTTCTTGGATTGAACTTCCTAATATTTTAAATAACACACGGGGCGGATTTAGGTTTTAGTCACCCCTACGCACTGTTGGTGGTGTCACATGCCCCTCTCTCCCCACCCCAGGTAGGACATTAGCAATGAAATTAACACTGACCAACTCAAAACAGAAGTAGTTATGGTGCATCTCAACCTTTTTTATTTCATGGCACACTTTCAAGTTTACTCAAATCTTGTGGTAGACCAAATTTTGCATGATTCTCACCCTCCTTCCTCTTCCATCAGCAGGAGGAGAGCAACACTTTTCACCTGTTTGTGCCTCATTCTGCCAGCTTCAGTCTGACATCTGAACATGCGGACACAGCTGATTACACGGCTCTACACATTCAAACATCAGAATGAATCTGGCAGAGGCTGCGCACACAGGTAAGAAGTAGCGTTCACCTCCCAGTGGGAAGGAGAAAAGGGAGGATAAGGTTACCAGAGCTCTGGTAGATGAACCTGGCACACTTGTTTAATGTAGTGCTTGTAGTGAATTAGTTCATTTTGATGCAGGGGGGGAAGTCAGTGGACCATCCCCATGGAAAGTTATATCAATCTACTTTCAAGCACATTCTTAAAGTTCTGTTACCACAAAATATTTCTGAGCACAATTCAAAAGCCTCCATATTGGTGGATATGTCCTATATACAAGAGAATTAATTACATGCCAGAAAAAGTCAAAATTAGTCAACAAAATCCAGTTATTCTCATGTGGGAGACGTACTATTTCATAGTCTTTATACTGCAGTACGTTTCCAACCTTTGGTGTCTGACTTGATTTCTGGCTCACTGTCGGGCCAATTTAGTAAAGTCCACGGAAGAACGCCAACTCGCCTGTGCGCGCGATTCTGTATTTAAATTAGGTGGTGCGGTAGAAATTGGCAAAAAGAGGCGCTAGGGACACTAGTGCATCCCTAGCAAATCTCCTATACTAGTGTCCCAATAGAAAATCTCCTATACTAAAACAGCACTAACTGCCAACATTAACATAGCAACCATCCTATCTATGAAAAGGCAACACCATAAATATTATACCAGGCCCTAAAATATTTTCTATTAGGAAAACAAAATAAGCCGGGGGCGGATTGGGCATCCTCCAGTGGGCTGATGAGGTAGGTCGCGTGATATTTGGCACCAGTATTTCCTCTGCTATGCTATGTCCCCGCATTCTGGTGTGCAGAGACAAGGGCCTATAGGAGACGTTTGCAGCTGAAGCAGAAGATAATGCAGGCTGCTGCTGGAGCCCAGGCCAGTAGTGGCTGGAAAGATGCTGCGGGCCGCTGTCAGAGCCCAGGCTGGCATCCCTAGCGCCTCCTTTTGACCCGGAGCAGCGGCTGTCAGCGGGTTTGACAGCTGATGCTCAATTTTGCCGGCGTCGGTTCTCAAGCCCGCTGACAGCCATGGGCTCGGAAACCGGACGCTGGCAAAATTGAGCGTCCGGTTTTCGGCCCGACAGCCATCGGCCCATTTAAAAAAAATTTTTCTTTTCTTTTTTTTTTTCTTTTTACTTTTTTTACTCTTCGGGACCTCCAACTTAATATCGCCATGATATTAAGTCGGAGGGTGCACAGAAAAGCAGTTTTTACTGAATGAGTGGTAAGGGAAAACGCGCGTCCAAGGGCAGGTTAACAGTGCGCTCCATTGGAGCGCACTGTATTGTATCAGCCTGTGTGTTTTTTTTCTCACCTTTCTTCTGTATGTTCTCTTTTTGCTTTACCCTTCTCTCTCTGGTGTCTTCTTTCCTTTTTCTCTGTTACTTTCCTTCAGGGTTGATTATTTTAATATTTTCTCTTCCTTCAGCCTTTCTGCTCTTTCATCGATGCTCTCCTTTCCTTATCCCTCATCTTCTTTCTCCTCCTTCTCTCGCCTCCATTATCTCCCAGGATTACCCCACCCAAAAATCCAAGGTCTTCTCTCACCGCCCATCCCCAGCTGTCTCTCCTTTTCAAGTCTTCCTTCCCTCTCTTCTCATCACTGTTCCTTTCTCCCTCTCTGTCTATCCAAAATGTGGTTCTCTCTCCTTCCCCTTTCATCCTGGATCACCTCTCCCTCTTCCCATCGAGTGTTATTTCTCCTTCTCCCTGCCTTCCCATCCTCAAATTTCTCCCCTTATTCTAGGTCCCCTTTATCTCCTTCCCACATCATTGATGGTGGACCCCCTTGCCCAGGGTACCAACCAAATTGTCCACTGACGGTTCTGGCTTTCACAGCGAAGGCTTTTTAACAAAATGTTCCCTGCTTGAACAGTAGTGAAGAACATTGCTATATGGCAGGGGTCAGGAACCCATGGCTCGTGAGCCAGATATGGCTCTTTTGAGGGCTGCATCTGGCTCGCAGACAAGTGTCGCCACACTTTCCCGCTGACCCAGCTGCTCCCCGGTCCTTCTCCGCCCAGGCTTAAAATGCTGTCAGCCCGGGCGGAACGCGGCAGGACAGCTGGAGTCAGCGGCACCGGCATGCTCTCTTCTTCCTGCCCCCCCCCCCCCCCGTGGCTCGGAAGAGGAAGTGGAGAGTATCGGGTGCGTGTGCGGCAAGAAGAGGCCATGCTAGTGTGCTCGGCATCGTCCCAAAGAAAAGAAGACTGCAGCGCGGCTCGGAGGAAAATGAAGAGGTTCAACCGTGGCTGATGGGACTCCGCCTCCGTGAGGGCTGAAAATGAAGGAGGTTAGTGTTGGGAGGAGGCTGCTGCTGCCGCGAGTTCCCGGGGTGGGGGAGAGAGAGAGTGAATGAGCGAGCATGCATGTGTGTTTGCTCACTCATTCATTCTCTCTCTCCCCCACCTCCACCCCGGGAACTTGCCAATTCAGCCAAGGAGCACGGAGCAGCATTTTCTATAGCGTTGGCCATCTTGGATTCAGTATGCTTCAGCTTTTCCTTTTCTTTTTTCCCAAATTTAGTGGACTTGTTTTCAAAACGTCTGAGGACATATCTGTCCATATAAGTTTAAGAGCAATCTCTGATGAATTATGCACATCTTCAGCCAAAAAAAGACAGTGGTATTTTATGCTTTTTGGGGGGTGGACCTGGAGCTCAGAAGCAACACATCCTGCTGAGTTCACCACATCATATAAATCTCCTATTATTTTTAGCTCACAGTGAGTAACCTCCAAGTAGGACAATGTTAAAAGAAGCACACATACCCGCCCATATACGTAGCTATATGGACACATGAGCACATGTATTTTATATCATGCATACAAATGCATGCATACCACAGAAAATACACTTAAATCTACCCAACATGTTTGCATATCTAAAAGATATGCAGCATGTATTTTCAACATAGCTGGATAAGTTTTAACTTAACCGACTAAGTGTCGACAAAAGACAGAAAAGTCTTAATTAAAAAAAAACACTACTTATCTGGCTAAGTAGCACTATTTAAAACTTATTCGGCTATGTAGGATAGCTGGATAACTCGCTTTTGCAGGTTATAAAATAGCACCTTATACGTGTAAATGTTGACCCCGCCCGAATGCCCTGCCCCTCCCCTTTTTAAACAAGCAAATTTAAACACACAGCATTACTTGCACGTGTATGTTTGAGGTTTAATCAAAAGCACTTACACGAATATGCGCTAATTGCTAGGGATGTGCAGCAGGGAAGGATACGTTTGATTTGGTATTCGTATTCGCCGGGACCCAAATCTGTTACATCCGTTTTCGGGGGACCCCGATTCGTCCATTAGTTATGTATGGTATTCGTTTCCCATTAAAGTTTAAAAAAACAAACAAAAAAAACCCCATCCCAACCCTTTAAATTTAATTAACTACAGCCCCCCACCCTCCTGACCGCCCCCAAGACTTGCCAAAAGTCCCTGGTGGTCCAGCGGAGGTCCTGAATCATTCTCCTGCACTTGGGCCGTCAGCTGCCAGAATTCAAAATGGCGCCAATAGCCTTTGCTCTTACTATGTCACAGGGGCTACCGGTGTCATTGGTCGGCCTCTGTCACATGGTAGGAGCACAAGATGGTGCTGGCCGTCCATTGCGCCTACCATGTGACGGGGCCGACCAATGGCACCAGAAGCCCCTGTGACATAGTAAGGGCAAAGGCTATCGGCACCATTTTGAATATCGGCAGACGATGGCCCGAGTGCAGGAGATCGCTGCTCGACCACCAGGGACTTTTGGCAAGTCTTGAGGGGGGTCAGGAGGGTGGGGGTTTTATTCGTTAGTGATGCGTTGCATTCGTGGGGGTTCGCCATACGTTTCGAACCCCACGAATGCAATGTATGGGGACCTATACGTTGCAGATTGCGCATTCATTCAAAATGAATGCACATCCCTACTAATTGCATGTGCTCATTTTTACCCAGGTAACTTAATTGAAAATTCACCTTTAAGGTTGTACTTGAGGCCCTAGGAGCCAACTTTTCAAAATGATTGGGGTGCTAAACTGAACACAAAATTACCCCTTCCTGGTCCCAGTGAAGGAGTTTGCTGAATCGTGGGGGTGCTCAAGCATCCACAGAGCTGGCATCTATGCCTGAGACAATGGAGGGAAAGTAACTTGTCCAAGGTCACAAGAAGCGACAGTAGGATTTAAATCCTGGCTTCCATGGTTTTCAGCCTGTTGCTCTAACCACTAGGCTACTCTTCCATGCAGGTGTTATAAATTGTACTGTTTGGCTGCTGCTTTGTGGGGGAAGGAGGAATCTGAAGCAAGTCAGGTCAACTGCTTAGGCTTATGTTGGGTGTGCAATTTAGGTTTAAACCCAATTGCATTAGAAAGAGCTGTGTAAGGGAGAGACTTGCTCATCCCTTGCCTATATTTCTCACATTCATATTCCAAAGTCCAGAACAAAGTATTAATGCAAGCAAGAAATGATCTAATCTGCAGTATCAATGGGCATTCCATGCTCCCAGCTACCGCTCTCCAAATATTAAAAAGGTTAATGTGTTAATTCACTTGGCCCTAAAGATTCCTTCATATTAAATGAGACTTAATAGGAAATAGCTCATGTTACTCTCTCTCTCTTTCTCACTATAATGTTTTATGTAATTTGTATGTGTTTTATAATTATGGTTGTATGATTATCCACATTGGCCATGCATTTGGATTTTTCAGAATATAAGTATGCCAAGTAAATAAATGTTCTTCAGCAATAGGCATCCAACTAGTTCAATAGGTATAAAATGGCCCAAGAAGCTTGCTTTCTCGAATGTATTCTTCTTTGCAGTTTTGCTGCCGCCACTTTATTACTGAAACCTTTCAGTACATAACACAAGAAAACCGATATATCACTCATCTGTGAAATACAGCAGGCTGAAAGCAGGCACATGGTGACTAATGTTTAACTAAGTGATAGGAGAGTGACCTCTACCTCATGCTGTGTCTCTGCCAACTAGACAAAAAAAAAAAAAAAGGCACAAAGGAGGACATGTACTGTAGCTAGGTCTGCTTCAGTCACTGGGCCTGATTTATCATGCATGTGCAAGCCCATTGTACTGTTCCCAAGGTCCTTGACCCTTTCCTTCCCAGGAAGCACTGAGCAGACTACACTCTTTTCTAGGGATGCTCTTTCCCAGCTATACCCTGCTCCATTTTTAGTCCCATCCGCTCCAGTAGCCAGGCTGTCAACGTGAACTCTTGTCCTTGGAGCTTAGGCTTTAATAAATCTGTTTGTCTAAAAGTGCCAACAGTCTGTGTCATTTTGGTTGCCACTTGAATCTCTTTCACATACCATATGTTTTCATGTATTTGTATACACAATAAGCAGCCTGTGCTGCAGAGCTCTATAGTGTCCCTGTTTTAATGTGCTTTTAATATAAGGTTATGTAACATAAGTAAAATTAAATGTTGCTGTAGGGTGTTAACATGGGTTCCATGACCTAGAAGCACCAGCGACATGTTCATGGCTCTTTCTTTTTCTGTTCAGTCCAATATGTATCCTCTTAGTTATATGTTAAAGTAAGAAAGTGTCTAAAAATGGATGAAGTCTAAAGATCGTATCTCATAAAGGAATAAAGACGGGATGAAAGCAGTCCAGAGAAAGGCAACCAAAATGGTGAGGGCTCTGCACCAAAAGACTTACCTTTATCTTTTATCTTAATTCTAGATTTATAATTAAAACATATAAACAGTAAAAATCAGAACATTCGTGTACAAAGGGCTTTGCCTCTTTCCTAATTTTCCCTCTGGCCTGCTTTGGGAGGATTATTGCATTTTTGATCCCTCTTGGGTGGTATGCTCATGACTCTTTTTAGGATGGGTCTTGCTCCCTATATATTCTTAGATGAGCATGCTCAGATTCAGAGGTGAGGCAAAGTTATATAAGCCTAGAGGGTAGGAAGATCCTTTTAGGTTGGAAAAGAGAGAGGTGGAGATTTTTGGTGGGTCTTTGCTCACCAGTCGAGTGCTAGTGAGAGGGGTTTGTTTGTTTGTTTTTTAGCCTGGAGTTTTTCTATAGTTTTGACTAGTTCCTGACACAAGGGCCAGTTTTCCCCCTTGTTGGAAGGGTTGGAGGTTGCTGCTGGTTGCCTTCCAAAAACCGATAAACAATGTGTTGAAACTACTGGAAACTATTTTAGAAAGACACTTGTACCATCTGAGAAGAGAGGGATTTTTAGAGTTTGGTCCCTTCTAGCCTATGCTGGAAGGAGAAAATTTTCCCATCCTTGTTAGAGAGGGTTTTGGCGTGGACACTGGTTCAGGGGAGGATAGAGGAGTTATTAGACCATGCACCATGGATAAAAAGAATGTCTTGGAGTATTCCATTAAGCGCATGTTCTCGGGAAAGGTTCCATAATTCAGGAGAGGCAATCAAAAAAGAGCACTCCTGAGTCTCAGCAAGGCAGGCCTGCTTAGTGGAAGGGATGTCTAATAAGCCTTGTTGTGAGGATCAAAGGTCTGGGTAGGATTGTATATTCTTAACAAGGCATTGGCCCATGGGAAAGAGTCCAGCTTTAATAAGGAGAGCACATGCATTGTGACCTTATATTGAATTGGGAGCCAATTAAGGTCACATAGGAAGGGTATAACATGGTCTCTCCTAGACCATCCAGAAATAAAACAGGCTGCTGAATTCTGCAACAGTTGCATGACTTTCAGAAAAGCAGCAGGAAAACCAATAGCAGTGCCACAGTCAACTAGTGAGAAAATAAGTGCCTGTACTGCAGATTGAAAATACAAATAATAAGGAAATGGTTTTAACCCGTCCCGTATTTACAATTTAAAAAAACCCGATTTCACTACTGTTTAATGTGTAAGTTAAAAGTAAGATTTGAGTCTAGCCACAATAAACTAAAAGGTGAATTTTAAAAGCCCAGCATGCACCAAAATCGAGAGATGCGTGCACACAGGTAGAGCTTACGTTCGCCCACCGTATTTTAAAAGCTGCCTACGTGCACTGCACAACTCACTCAGAATAAAAAAAAAGAGGAGTGCTGTGGGCATGGTATGGGTGAGGCATGGGTGTTATGGGCAGGGTCAAGAGGTGTGTGTGTGCGTGCGCAAATACTTATGCGCCTAGGTGAGTGCCAAGGTCTAGTGCCATGTAACTTTATTTCTGATATGGAGGAGGTGTAAGTTTAAAAAACAAAACAAAACAAAAAAGCCATTCCTGAGGAGTTTAAAGGATCTGCAGTAACTGGGGGGGGTTGCAGGCTATTAAATCAGGGGCATTTGGAGGTCCTAGCTCTACATTGGGCACATGGTGGTCGACCTGGTGAAACTAGTCTTGGTTATAAAATTCCCTGACTTGGTCGAAATCCGATTTGCGTAGTCGGGCGTGCCTACTTGCAAAATTCAGCGCATATATACGCATGCAACGGCTATTTTATAATCTTATGTGCATGTTATAAAATCACTGTGTCCCTGGACACATGCGCCTGCACGCCCCTTTGAAAGTTACCGTCAATGGCTCTTTACACAAAAAGTGATTGGTACCTCAACATTCTCAGTAACAAAAGATGATGAAACGTGCCCTGCATTGGGATGTTGGATCACCATAATCTCAGATTTTTCAATATTAAGGACAAGCTTATTATACAAAAGCCAGTGTCTTACAGTTTTTTTATTTTTTTTATATTCCGCTTTTTGCACTTCAAAGCAGATTTCATTCAGGTACTGTAAATGCTATAATTTCACATGGATAACACCCTTGATAAGGTGGGAGGGGGAGAGAGACTCTTTAGTAAGGCCTTCATTGTAGTAAACTCTTTATATCCCTATAGGAGGGCCAGCTAGTAACTTGAGGTGAAGTTTTGGTGGTGGTGTAGGGTTTTGTGGCCAGTTTTACAGCAGGAGGTAAGAACAGCACAGTACTCATCCGTGAAGATTTGACATCATGTGGAGTGAGGAAAGTCACACAAAACAATGTTCTCTTGCCCTAGCTTGATGGAGCAGAGAGAACATTGTAGAAATCTCATCTTTGCGTGACTTTCCTCACTCCATGTGTCAAATCTTCACGGAGGTCTGCTGTGCTGTTTGTACGTCTCACTATGCATGTAAAACTGGCCCCCAAAACCCCCCTACACCACCACCAAAACCTCGCCTCTAGTTACTAGCTGGCCCTGCTACAGCAGTATAAATAGGTGACTACTCTGGGTGCCACTCCAGAGGCTCTTCCTCCCCCCCCCCACTCATGCCTGAAATGCAATCTGCAACCTTTATTGCGAATTGCATCATGGCTGTTTTGCACAGCTTAACACCAGGAAAAAGGTGTATTTATTTCCAGCGATAAAAGCATGCAAATGTGTGCGTAAGCTATGGCACAGTGTGATTATACCCCTCCCCAATCCCGCCCCTTTGAAAAATTTGCATTTGTGCCCCAATCTACCATAACTATCGCATGCGCTATGGCGTTAATTCATGCGTAATGGCATTATCACGGGTGTTAATGCCATAACCCATTTTGATGAATGACGTTTGTACCTGAGGCAATGGAGGGTAAAGTGACTTTCCTAAGGTCACAAGGAGCAACAAAGTGTCACTAGCGTAATAGTATCAGACCATTTGGGTTGTACCTCAATGAAAAATTGAAAGTCATCTACATAAATCCTGTAACCCTCACAGAGCCCTGCCAAGAGTTTTTACATATCGGTGTCATATACATGTTAAACAATGTGGCTGGTAAAGCCGATCCTTGGGGGACTCTGGTGGGTACAGAATGCCATTGCTCATTACGAATTCTTTCTTGATGATAACAGTCACTAAGATAGGACCTAAATCAACTCAGGATAAAACCTGAGCTACCACATACTTCCAAAACGTATGGGAGAATGTAATGATCCAGGTTGTTGAATGCAGCATAAATGTCTAGGGTAACTAACATAAATCTTTCACCACTGCCAAGACTTCTCTTGAAGATGTCTGAGTACTGAAATCTTTTCATTAATAGACACTTATGAAACCAAAATTGATGATAATCTAGAATATGATACTCATCCAAGACATCAGTTAGCTGCTGCAGAGCAAGATATACCAAAAATTGTCAAAAATGTGATAAATGAAATCAGTCTATAATTAGCCAAATTCAAAGGGTTATTCTCAGTCGTCTTCAACAGGTGCCTAACTGAAGCCACCTTTAAAGCAGATGGAACAACACCTTCAACTAATGAGAAATTTATAATGGATGCCAATGAAGGTGCCATAATGGCCCTGATGTTTTTAATAATGTGACATCAAATATGTTTAATTGGTAAAATGGCAAGTATACAGAAGAAATAGCGTTAGAAATGTCCGGTACTGAGACATCTTCAAAGGAGGTCCATTGAGGTTCAACATGCAATGAAAATAACCATTTACCAAACAAGAACACATGCAAATGTTGAAGACAACCTAGAGATCTTATCCACAAAAAATATCATTACATCCCAAGTGTTCAAAATTATCCCAATTAGAAGCATCAGGAATACAAGTCAGATTCTCAATACTTCGGAACCGTTCTCTTGGGTTATTTCCAGCAGAATGAAATTGCTTGGCAAAATAAGCTTTCTCTGCCTCATTAACCTATTTCCATAATCAGCCAAAAGAGCCTTATAAGCAGATAGAATGTCAGCATACCATGAACGGGGCCGGGCACACTCATTTCTACAGACCTGGCATCTTAATTCATGAAGAGCTGGAATGAGCCAACCAAGAGATTTGGTGTGCAGCCTTTTAGCTATTCTGAAGGGAGCAAGGCTATCAATAACCTTAGTCACTGTAGCGTCCTGGGTGGTAACAGTAGACTCAGCATTTACTGGATTAAAGGCAGTCAGTTCAATATTCATTAAATCAGCAAAGTGATCATTATCACTATGTCCTCCATTTAATACAAACTTTGAAGGAGGTTTTTCCCTACTAGGGCTACTAAAAAATGGGTATTTAAAAAAAATATTAAAAAATGATTTGACCATGGTACAAAAAATGATGAAACATCAACAGGGTGAGTGAGACACATACAAGGATGAATTAATAAAAACTAAGTCCAAGGTGTATGGCCCAACTTTGGGTCAGTTTGATATATTATAATGGCCCAAACAGGTCATTATATTTAAAAACGATCACAAACTGGAAATAATAGCACTGTATCCACATGTAAATTAAAATTGCCAATAATCAACATATTATTTAAATTGGCATTTGGACTAAATGGTTGCACAAAAAATGAGAGAGATTGTTTTGGAGCAAGACAGGTGGCCAAAAGGTTAAGCAGATACTAAAAATATTAGAAAATAGTGCCAACATTTCATAAAGTGAAAAGTCACTCAAGTTTTCAGTAAACATTTTCCAAGTCTTTTAAAATATTATCAGGTGACCTCCACTTTTCTACAAGGCTGGAAAACAACTGAACAGTCAGATGGTAATCTGATTCAAGTGGCAAGCAACGTAGAACTCTGGACACTGCATAGTCTGTAGTGTAGTCGTTCAAAGCAAGGATCTGGGCGTGAAGAAGGCAGGCATAGTCAATCAAGGCAGTGGTCAGGGCGTGAAGAAGGCAGGCGTGGTCAAGTGTAGCAAAGGTCTGGGGCTGGAGAGAAGCTGAAGAGTAGTCAGGCATAGCGGAGGTCTGGGGCTTCTAGCTCGCTGAATCAGTGTCCAATAGTCCTTCCCTAGAGAACATAGGAAAATCTTCTTTTCCTAGCATATAATAGAGGGAGGAAAAGACAAATAACCTTCTATCTCCAAACTGTTATGCAACTTGATTTTCAAAATCCAGGTATCCTCACTGTATACTGGTTGCAGGATAGATGGCTGGAGCTCCAGCCCTTCAGAAAAGGGGAAAACAGCTCTCCTGTAGGAATTGGCCAAAAAATGCAAACACTTTTAAAACCTCTCAAAAGACCATCACTAATCAGCCATTATGCCCACCACCTCAAAAGTTCCTTCCTCTCAATCTTCAACCCTAGAGGGTCTAAGAGGATCTGCCCTTAAACATGCTCAGCCAAGCTTTCAAGGCAAGATCCATCCTAAAAGAAGGAGATAGCAGAAAAAGGAGGAAGCCCCTCCAATGCAAAACACCAAAAGAGGGGGCAAGGGCACAATATTTAGTGAGGGTTGCAAAATACCATCATCTCAAAGAGGAACAAAGATCCAGCATCGTGGCCTCATCAGCACTCAGGAGTGTGCAAAGGAGATCCTTTGTTGTGCTTGTTTGCTTGCGCAACACAGCATGTATCTCTCCAGCACGTGGTGCCTCTGGCGTCCTCCACTAGATCTTGACCCTCCCAGGCGCTGGTGACATCTGCAAGGGGACAGAGCCAAGCCTGAAAGATGACAGCTGGCCTGGTGGGAGAGGGAAAGCAGGCTTGGATATTCACAGTTCTTCACTCAGTGGGGACAGGGGATGACAAAAGCCCCATGGACCAGAAAGCATCCTAGGCAGAGGTAGGTAAGCTCCCAATATAACGTTCTCCACTGGTTCTTGACACCCCCCACCCCCCCTCCCCATATGCTGATGACATCAGCCAGGGAATCGGGCCTAAAAGTTGACAGCTGAGAGTAAAAGCAAGCTGGATTTTCACAGTTCTCTTATTGGGGCCTGAGGTGTCACAAGCCCCATGGACCGGAGGATGTCCTAGGCTGAGGCAGGTAGAGGTATAAGATGTGACTGGAAATCTTAAATATGTATACCCTGAAAAAGAGGCAAGATGGGGAGATATGATACATGATTTTAGATACCTTAAAACTAAATTATGCACAAGAATCAAACCTTTTCTGATGTAAAGGAAGCTGTAGAACTATGAGTCATGATTTGAAACTCCAATATCAGGAAATGGTTCTTCATGGAAAAGGTGGCAATTGCATGAAATTGCATCCTGGAAGAGATAATAAAGACAAGAACAGTAATGGAATTGAAAAGGGAATGATATAAACACTGAAACAAGAAAAAATATACCTGAAACACAAATAAAAGAACCAACAAACCCCCCCCCCCCCAAAAAAAAAAAAACCAGACCTCTGGCAGCCCTGGCTGGACCTTCCCATAACACTGCCTGGGCCCCAGCACTGAGACCCAGGCCCCAGCAACAAGGCCTAGGATATGCTGAGCCTGTTGCTGAGGCTTAAACCCAGGCCAAGTCCAGAGCAGAGGCCTAGGCCCAGGCCAGGACCTCCAGTTGCTGCTGCCTGGGTTCTGGTGCTTAAAAAATGATGCTGTATGTCTGAAGAATAGCACCAAAGTGACATCATGTCTGTGCCTTCCACAGGTGTGGCTGGTGCATTATTGATGTATAGTCCTACAATTCTAGGGCCAAACATCAAAATGGCACCATTTGCACCAGAGGATGGCACTGAACTGGTATAACTTTGGCACCATCTTCTAGAGAGATGATGTCATTTTTTCAAGCACTGAGATCTGGGTGGTAGCAACTGGAGCTCCCAGAGCTGGGCCCAGTCCTTGTCTCAGACTTAGGTCTTAGCAACAGGTCCAGGTCTTAATGCCAGGCCTCAGCATTGGACCCAACTCAGGTCTTGGCACTGGGTCTGGGGCTAGGCCACAGCACTGGTTCTAGGCCTTGGTGCCTGACCCCAGCCTGGACTTAGGCCTTGGTGCTTCAGTACCAGGTTCTGGCCCTGGCACCATGCCATCTGGCAATAGGCCCTGATGCTAGGCCTGGATAATATTTTGACCAGGAAGGCTCAGCCAGTGCTTCTGGATGCCCATTAAAAAAAAATGCCATGAATATTAAAATACCCCAAAATTTGGGGTATTTTTGGCTTGTTCCATTTGGCATCAGGTCTAGGCCAAGTCCCAGGTCCAGGATTTAGCTACTGGGAGCTGGCTTGAGTCAGGCCCGGGCCTAGGTCTGGGCTTTGATAAACAGAACCCAGATCTGGATCTCGGTAATGGAACTCAGCCTCGGGCTGGGGCCTGGCCCGTTTTTTTCTTTACAGTGAAGTCCAAGGAGCCTTCGCTGTTGACTTTAATGTAAAATGAAAAATGAATGGAACAAATTAATCTTTTTTTTTTATTCCAAAACTAACAAAATGAATTGGTTTATCGACAAAACGAACCAATGAATGAACCACAATTAATTTTTTGAGGCAGCACATCCCTGTAGGGGAGAATAAAAAAAGAAAGTTATGCTAAATTTTGTGCATTACCACTTTATTGTGGTATAGCTGAATTCAATGTGATCATCTGTTTGGTTCATTTTCTCAATGTATTTATAGATAATTTCCACACTGTATCACATCTGTCTAACATCTCTCCATCTATCAATATTTTCAGCAATACTTGATGCACAAATATCATACATAGAATTGTTATCTTGAATGGTTCTGGTACTTTTTTAGCTCTTAGTTAATAAAAGTGTTCATGGGTCATATAGCCTGGGTGTGTTTTCTTTCTCTGTGTGATGGCAAGTGCAGCACTGTACTGGTTTTCTTTTTGAAGGCTTTAAATAGCAGAAGAAAGATTATCTTGAAGACTGAGTGGGTTGGCAGCATTTTAGCTACCTTGGAGAGAACATTTATTCAACTGTTGGATAGAATCTGCTGCAATACATGTTTATTTTCAGCATGCTGACATTTCTAGTGTCAACCTACATTTGCTTTTTTAACATTTTCAGGGGATAAGGAAAAATAATATGAAATGTTCTAGAAATGGTGGTCAGTAATTGATAAAACCCCAAGGGAAGATATGCTCAAATATGAGGATTTGTATTATTGGAACATTAGAGTTAACAAACCCAGATCATGAAGGACAAAGTCTATGGATTTTTTTTCTCTCTCAGTCCTGTTCTTTCCCAATCCAGCCCTGAAAGATTTTCTCCTCCCCCTCCCCCCACCACTCTCAAAAATAAGAAAAATAGAAAAAAACTGAAAGGAGCAGCTACAAAGCTAAAAAGTGTGCAAGAGGAATGGATGTTGTTTAAAAAAAAAAACAAAAAACCATCCTAGAAGTATGGTCCAGATGTATTCCACACATTAAGAAAGGTGGAAGGAAGGTAAAATGATTACCAGCATGGTTAAAAAGTTAGGTAAAAGAGGCTATTTTAGCCAAAAGATCTTCATTCAAAAATGGAAGAAGGATCCAACAGAAGAAAATAGGTTAAAGCATAAGCACTGGCAAGTTAATTGTAAGACATTGATAAGACAGGCTAAGAGAGAATTTGAAAAGAAGTTGGCCGTAAAGGCAAAAACTCACAGTAAAAACTTTAAAAAATATATCTGAAGCAGAAAGCCTGCGAGGGAGTCAGTTGGACCATTAGATGATCGAGAGGTTAAAAGCGGAGATGTGCTTCGTTTTTTTCTACTGGGTCATTTTCCGGTTCGGATACTTCGTGGTACAATTCGGGTTTTCTCGTTTCGTTTTTTCGAAAAACGAAACGAGAAAACCCGAAACCGGGCCGAAAAACGAATCGGTAAACGAAGCTTAAAAAAACCCACCCCAAGCATTTAAAAACATTTAGAAGCATTTTACAACCCCCCCCATCCCGATCCCTCCCCAAGACTTATGAAGATCCCTGGTGGTCCAGCGGGGTCCCGGGAGCCCCCTCCTGACCCCCCCAAGGCTTGCCAATAATCCCTGGGGGTCCAGCAGGGGTCCAGGAGCGATTTCGTTGTCGGCTGCCAGTAACCAAAATGGCGCCGATAGCCTTTGCCCATACTATGTCACAGAGGCTTTCGGCGCCATTGCTCAGCTCCTGTCACATGATAGGAGCACAAGATGGCGCCGATGGCCATGTGACAGGGGCTGACCAATAGCGCCGAAAGCCCCTGTGACATGGTAGTTCAGGCTATTCGGCACCATTTTGAGGCGCACGGCTGCAGTAGGGCACGGAGGGCAAATGGAACCCGGGACCCCGCTGGACCACCAGGGATCTTCGTAAGTCTTGGGGAGGGATCGGGATGGGGGTGGTGGTGTATAATAGTTAATTTAAATGTTTGGGGTGGTTTGGGGTGGTTTTTTTAATTTAAAAAAAAAATTGTGCCCCTCTCCGCAGGCAAACCCGAAAAACGAAATTTCCCCGAAATTCGGGGAAATTTCATTTCGGGTTTCGGGACCTCCGAAACCGCAACGAATTAGGAAATTTCGTGCAATTTCCTAATTCGGGCGAAAAACGATACACATCTCTAGTTAAAGGTGCACTTAGGGAAGACTAGGCCATTACAGAAAGATTAGAGGATTTCTTTGCTTCAGTGTTTACTGAAGAGGATGTTGGAGAGATACCCGTTCTGGAGAAGGTTTTCATGGGTAATGATTCAGATGAACAGAACCAAATCACGGTGAACCTAGAAGATGTGGTAGGCCCAATTAACAAACTGAAGAGCAGTAAGTCACCTGGACCGGATGGTATACACCCCAGGGTTCTAAAGGAACTAGAAAATGAAATTAAAGATCTATTAGTTAAAATTTGTATCGTATCATTAAAATCATCCATTGTACCTGAAGACTGGAGGGTGGCTAATGTAACCCCAGATTTAAAAAGGGCTCCAGGGGCGATCCAGAAAACTACAGACTGGTTAGCCTGACTTCAGTACTGGGAAAAATAGTGGAAAGTGTTCTAAAGATCAAAATCACTGAACATACAGAAAGACATGATTTAATGGAACAAAGTCAGCATGGCTTTACCCAAGGCAAGTCTTGATTCACAAATCTGCTTCACTTTTTTGAAGGGGTTAATAAACATGTAGATATAGGTGAATTGGTGGATGTAGTGTATTTGGATTTTCAGAAGGCATTTGACAAAGTTCCTCATGAGAGGCTTCTAAGAATCTTCACAAGTAAAGATGGCCGGCACCATCTTTAAAAATGGCGCGGGCCATCCAGTGCTCCCTCCATGTGACAGGGGCCGGCCAATGGCACGGATTCCCTGTCACATGGTAAGGGCAAAGGGCCATCAGCGCCATTTTGATTAGTGGCAGCTGACGGCCCGAGAGCGGGAGATCGCTCCCGGGACCCACACTGGACCACCAGGTACCTGTAAAATGTTTTTTTGGGGGGGGGTCGGGAGGGTGGGGGAAGCAAAGGGATTAGTTTTAAAGGGTTGGGGTGGGTTTAGGGGTTATTTTTGTGTGCTGTTTTTCCCGCCCTCCCCCAAAATGATGAGAACCCCCACGATCAATATCGTGGGGTTTTCCTATCGTTTCGGGGGAGCCCCCGATTTCTGACCATTTTGAAAATACCGACAATATTTTCAATCATCCGAAGCCCGATTCACATCCCTAGCAAGTACACACGTATCTGGCTGACTTTTAAAATCTGCTCGGCACGAGCCGGCCCGACTTGAACGTATATCTCCTGGTTTTGGCACGTGCCAGGCTTTTAAAATTCTCCTTTAATAGTGCTACATCTCTCCTGGCACCACTCTATGCCTCAGTTCAGCGCCTACAATGAATGGAAATCACTGCACCTGCTCCTCCATCTATGCACTGGCTTTGCACTGCTCTTCAAGAAGGAACTTTCTTGGTTTCCTGTTGAAAAAACAATCAGTGTTTGTGGCTTTTCTGAAGAGAAAAGTGGAACTGCCCGAAAATTCTAAAAGGGGAGAACTGGGTGAATAGTGGTGCAGATTTTAAACACTTGGGGCAGACCTGTGATGGATTTAGTGTTTTGCCACCCCTAAGCACTGTTAGTGCTTTTGCCTAAATTCTGCCCCCTCTCCCCCCAATAAGGTCAGACAACAGGGAACAGTTTTCTGCAGTAGCTCAGGGTAGATTCTTGTTGCGACTGTCGCTGCCCGACGTCTCCACTCCGCCCACCTTACCGCATTGGCAACTCCCTCCGGGGTTGATGGAAGGCTGGCTGCCGCGGCGCCTTTCGGCCGTCCTCTTCCGGCGTCTCCGGACCAGCCCGACGCTGCAATCCGCCATGTTTACCTGACGCCTAGGGGCATGCGCGCGGCCCCGCCTCAAGTACCAGAAGTGGCGCGAACCTCAGGGGCGTCCCCCTGAGATGATGTCATCCACTTCAGATACTTAAAGGTCTCTGAATTGCTAACAACTGGAGTTAGCAAGGCTAAGGATTCGTTCTATACTCTGCCTCCTCGGACTAACCAGGGGTACCCGCTCCTCGGGGACCTTGTTCTCTCTTACTTTGTAGGTTGCAGTCTGGAACCGGTACTCGCTCCTCGAGGGCCCTCATTTCCAGACTTCTTCGGAATTCACTTCTGCCTGGAAGTCATCGCTGCCTACTACATCTGTGAGTTACCATCGCACTCTCAGAGCTTTCCCTGGAATCAGGTACTCGCTCCTCGAGGGCCTACTTCATTCCAGCCCCTGGGCTTCTATGAGACATTGTGTGAGTCTTACCATCAGGTTCGGTACATGAACTCTGCCTACTCACTATATTTCAGTTTCTCTACAGCTCAGCCTCCAGGGATCGCTGTTCCAGTATCTGAGGGCCTACAGCCCAGCCGGGCATTCCAGCTCACTACTGCCACCTCTGGTGGTTCAGTATAATGTCTAATAAAAGAACTGGTGTGTGTCTGTCTCCTAACTCTGAGCCTGACTGGGGGTCCCTCTCGGGATCTTCCCCCGGGGGCAAGGTCATCTGCCACCGGCCCAAGGATCACCCACAACTCTCCTAAAAAATAATAATTCTTTGGCAAATGCTGAAGCACACTGGCAAACATCTCCATTTTTCATATTACGTTATAATAATGAAGTAAATTTTCAACCTTTCCTGTATCTGTATAATTCTTTTTATTATGGAGCAAGTTAGAGGGGAGACAATCTCTCAGGGATGGGGAGAGAAGAAGGTGATAGGACCAGGGACAGTGAGAAAAAGGAGAAGGGATAAGGTGAAGAGAAGGTGAGAAGACAAGTAGGAAGGAGGACTGGGGATGGCAGGTGCATACCTCAGAACTCTCCAAATTTGGCTTGGAGATTCCAGAATCCTGAAGGAATTGCCAGATTTCTGGGCCAACACCACAAAACTCTAGTTACAGCAGAGAAGGGCCTGGAAGAGGAAATCATCTGGGCCCTCACAGGCAGAAAGGAGGAGGAGGAGGAGCATTGGCCACAATGGCAGGTGGCAAGAAGGAAGAAGGGTACTGTTGGCCCGTGTGGCCAGGAGAACATGGAGAAGTCCTATCTGCCATGTGAGCCCAAAGGAGGAAGCTGCTGTAGCTGGTGAGTTCGGAGCTGGAGAGAGAGTGAGTGGGAACATATTTGGATGAGAGAAAGTATAAGTGGGCATATATGTGTGAGAGGTGTGAATGTGTAAGTGAGCATGTATATGAGAGAGAGAGCAAACCAGGGCTGGATTTAAGTGTGGGCAACATAAGCATGCGCCTAAGGTGCCAAATTCTGAAGGCAATCAAATCCTGAGACGCATCTTGCTGTTTGACTTCCAGAAGTGAAACCCACCTATTCCTAGTTCACTGTTTCAGTGCCATAATCTTAAATCTTACCCTGGAGTAAACATATGAGTGTATTAGACTTTGTGTGTATTGCCTGGACCCGCCCTCTCAACTCCCCTTCCCCGCTAATCAATGAAAATCTCAGGCCTCAACTTCAAAAGTTCCCAGACAGGAAGAGAGGGAGAAAGGACTAGGGATGGGGAAGACTGAGGAAAGAGGTAAAATCAAGAAACTGGAATGGGAGAAGAGGAGGGAGAGAGAGAGGGAGGTTCTAGGATTGAGGAAGGAGAGGAGGAGAAGTTGGGTTACAGGTTCCAGGATCGGAGGAGGAGGAAGGGAGGTTCCAGAATCTAGGGAAAATAATCTGAGGTCTGAATTGTGTGGGTGGGGGTGAGGGAGAAGGCAGATGTCCCTACTGTGCTTTGAGCCTGCTCCCCCTTGTATCCTCTCTCTAAACTCCCACTCTATCTGGCATACACACACATAACTGGCACCAATCCCTTCTCTCTCTTACATTAACATTGACCTCCTTCAACATTCCCCCCTTCACACACACACAGACATCCCTCAGCTTCTCTCTTCACCCTCAGTAATCTCCATTCTGCTACTCCTAACCTTCCTAAAATGAGCCCCCTTTGCCTGATCCAGGCTCACTCTCTCCCATCCTGTTACCTACATGCTGCCGGGGGGGGTGTAATGGATCAGGCAGAGCAAAGGGGGCTGCTGGGAGACAGCAAATCTTCAGCCAGCCTGCTTCCCTAGATTTTTGCTGTCCTAAGCACAGGCCAAGTATGGCTTTTGAGAAATCTAGGCCTGGAGCAGGCTTGTTAAAGTGTTTCCCTGGTGATTTACTTCTGATTTGCACTGGTGCTCCCCACCCCTCACTTTTGGAAAATATAGAGGATAATTTTAATGGACATATCAGAAGCAAATTTTGTACCGAGGCAAAATATTGGGAGTAGACTTTTGAGTAATTTACCCAGTGGAAAACCACAACAGAATTTTCCGGAGTAAGCAGTTTGTTTTTCAGGAAGAACAGAAAATGCCATAATCTGAGGCTGGTTCCCTTGTTCTGTGGAGATAAAGTTATTCCCTCTAACTTGCTCCACAATAAAAATAGACATATCTGTTACAGTGCAAGGAAACCACACATTTATTAGTGTAATATTACATGAGAAACATCACACTTCAGGCAAACTCATTATTATACCTATTTTCTGCCAAATGCAATTAATTCTTCAACTTTGGCATGGTGGTACTCTGCATATCTAAGGATTGTTTAGAATTCAGTTTATTTCCTCATTGTGTTTTCTCTAGTGCAGGAAAAAAGTTTTGCAACAACTATTACATATGTTTTACTATTAAAATCTAAAATAGTGTTCATAGCAAGAATCAGTAAAGAACATATAAGTTGAATAGAACTATATTGAACAGACAGCTGCAATAAAACCTTTGACATCATCACTTTGCCAAGAGTGGGAACAGTACAAATATGGGATAGAGAAGGGAAGAGACGATTAACACTCTATCATCCAACTCAAATGGGAATATAAAATAATTTTGACCCTGTCCAAACTAGGAGGAATAACCCTTCCTGACCCACCCACCCCAACCAGATCCCTTTCTAAAAATTCAGTGCACTAATAATCAGATAACTCAGTGCCTCCAAGGTACAAGGTAATGGGTTAAAGTTTTGATTGTAATGTTATTTAACCTTATCTTCACCCCCTAATTTTCCGGCTCCATCCAAAAGCCATCTTTTATTTCTTGAAACATTTCATTTTGACAGTCCTTCTGGTTGAAGTTTGCAGGAACAAAGTAATGAAAAATGTCTTTTCTGGGATAGAGAATAAATTGTTCATTGGATCAGAAACTTTAAAAGTCATGAGTTAATCTCTAAAAAAGAAAATAAAACCTACTATAGTAAAAAGACAAGTCACCTCCAAATTGATGAACTTTCTGGAAATAAAGTATTTAAAATTTCTCAATAAAACAGAGCCCTTATTAAAAAAGGGCTCATCACTGTCCAAGGTATTACCTCAGTTGATAGTAAGAACATAAGAAATTGCCATGCTGGGTCAGACCCAAGGGTCCATCAAGCCCAGCATCCTGTCTCCAACAGAGGCCAAACCAGGCCACAAGAACCTGGCAATTACCCAAACACTAAGAAGATCCCATGCTACTGATGCAATTAATAGCAGTGGCTATTCCCTTAGGGGTAGATTTTTTAAAAATGCGCAATCGTGTACTTTTGTTCGCGCACCAGGCGCAAACAAAAGTACGCTGGATTTTATAAGATACGCGCATAGCCGCGCGTATCTTATAAAATCCTGGATCGGCGCCGATTTTGGGCAGCCGGCGCGCGCCGAGCCACGCAGCCTGCCTCTGTTCCCTCCCCTCACCTTCCCCTCCCTTCCCCTACCTAACCCACCCCCCCGGCCCTATCTAAACCCCCCCCCCCTACCTTTATCCATGGATTTACGCCTCCCGGAGGGAGATGTAAATCCATGCGCGCCAGCAGCCTGCTGGCGCGCCGAGACTCAACCCGGGGGCGGTTCCGGAGGGCGCGGCCATGCCCCCGGAACGCCCCGGGCCAAAACCACACCCCCGGGCCCGCCTCTGAAATGCCACGTCCCGCCCCCAAAACGCCGCGTCGATCGGCCCCGCCCTCGACATGCCCCCCCAAAAAAACCCCGGGACTTATGCGAGTCCCGGGGCTCTGCGTGCACCGGCGGCCTATGGAAAATAGGCGCACCGGTGCGCAAGGCCCTGCTCGCATAAATCCGGGCGGATTTACGCGAGCAGGGCTTTTAAAATCCGCCCGTAAGTAAACTTGATTAATAGTCATTAATGGACTTCTCCTCCAAGAACTTGTCCAAACCTTTTTTGAACCCAGTTACACTAACTGCACTAACCACATCCTCTGGCAACAAATTCCAGAGCTTTATTGTGTGTTGAGTGAAAAAGTATTTTCTCCTGATTAGTCTTAAATGTGCTACCTGCTAACTTCATGGAATGCCCCCTAGTCCTTCTATTATTCGAAAGTGTAAATAACCGATTCACATCTACTCATACAAGACTTCTCATGATCTTAAAGACCTCTATCATATCCCCCCTCAGCTGTCTCTTCTCCAAGCTGAACAGCCCTAACCTCTTCAGCCTTTCCTCATAGGGGAGCTGTTCCATCCCCTTTATCATTTTGGTTGCTCTTCTCTGTACCTTCTCCATCGCAACTATATATTTTTGAGATGCAGCGACCAGAATTGTACGCAGTATTCCAGGTGTGGTCTCATCATGGAGTGATATAGAGGCATTATGACATTATCTGTTTTATTAAACATTCTGTTTGCTTTTTTGACTGCTGCAGCACACTGAGCCGACGATTTTAAAGTATTATCCACTATGATGCCTAGATCTTTTTCCTGGGTGGTAGCTCCTAATATGGAACCCAACATCATGTAACCTCAGCAAGGGTTATTTTTCCCTATATGCAACATCTTGCACTTGTCCACATTAAATTTCATCTGCCATTTGGATGCCCAATCTTCCAGTCTCGCAAGGTCCTCCTGTGATTTATCACAATCCGCTTGTGATTTAACTACTCTGAATAATTTTGTATCATCTGCAAATTTGATAACCTCACTCGTTGTATTCCTTTCCAGATCATTTATATATATATATATATATATATATATATATATATATATATATAAAAGCACCGGTCCAAGTACAGATCCCTGAGGCACTCCACTGTTTACCCTTTTCCACTGAGAAAATAGACTATTTAATCCTACTCTCTTTTTTCCTGTCTTTTAACCAGTTTGTAATCCACGAAAATACATCGCCTCCTATCCCAGTGCCAGGAAAAATTCTGCAACGTTATCTTACATGCTTCTGCAGCTGAGTCCAGGCACCAGAAATCTACCAGGGCAAGCAAAAGTAACTACCAGGCATTAATTCACTCCATTTTACTGTGCTAGATAATTATGTGACACAAGTGTGAATCATGGTGGTATTAAAGATGCAAGCTTTTGACAGACTAGTTTTATGTTCTTATGTCTTATCAGGTCCAAACTGCTAGGACTCAAATCACATGGACCCAAAAAAGGCTTCTGCATAATCACAACATGCCCATAATGACAAGAAGCTAGACCGTATAGACTGAAACAAGGCCTGTTAAACTGTGTCCCTGGTGCTGAGAAACCTTGATAGGGTGCACTTCTGAAAAGGGGCATCACATTTTCTTTTTCACTAGATACCCATCAAGATTTTTAATCTTTTATACCGATTCCTATCCCTGTGGCACACATCATTTCCATGCTGACTGGATGGAGTCCAAACTATTTCTGTGAAGTGCTGTATCAGTACAACTACTTTGCTCAAGTGCAGCTTATTGGCTTACGAAACCCAGGACAAGGAAAATGAGAAGCAGAGCCAGAAGAATAGACCAAAATGTCCCCTACTGGATGAGCACAGATAGAGGTACCGTAATTGTGTAGTTAGTGGTGGAATGATAGAAGGGATTTTTAAAAAATATATTTCATTTGGGAGGAGGAAGGAAGGAATTGTTGTTAAAGTCTGCAATGCTGCCTAGAATAATCCTTCTCCTCCCTCTTTTCCCCCACCCTCCACCCAACAAGTAGAGAGAAAATTCTGCACACACTTGCTCCCACATAGTACCAGTGCTAAAAACTTTTTTTTTTAATATAAAATGTTGCTTTATATTACATCATTCATCCAAACAAAACCCTAATGAATATTTAGCCTACTTTCCAAAGGAAAAGGCAGCTATGTCCAAGTATATGCCTCATCCCTCAAAACCTTTTTGGTTTGGTACCTGAACATTTGATGTGGCTAGGACATGTCTTGGGAGGAGGAGCGTGAGGACTCTGACTGAGGTAGGCTTTTCTTTTCAGATTCATGTGTAGCTGTGGACTGTGGATGCACACCTTCCAGAAAGCAGGCATGTGTAGGTCTGGTTGGAACTTCTCGTATGCCCTTGTACCTTAGAAACATACAAGTAGCCAGATATATATTTAAAAAAAAACCAAACGCATTTCCAGGCCATCTACTGTACCTCCTGCTGCTTTGAGTTTTTCCAGCTCTTTTAGGTCTACCCCCTCTCCCTTTTTCCCCTCTTAGCCCAGCCAGTTCATCGGCAGTCCATACCAGGTCCCAGTATAGATCCACTCTTATACCAGTCAGTAGGTGTCACCTAAGAATTGCGTGAGGATCGCTCCCAGGAACAGAAGGTAAGAGATGTGGAGGAAAGGAATAAGAGGAGAAGGAAGGTAGTAAAAATGTAAGAGAAGTGGGGTGGTGTTCAGCATTTTTGGGCAATATGTAAAGCAAGCCAGAAATTGCTATGGCATGTACACTCAGGTAAGTGCCACCAGCCACATGGTCTCTTTCAGTCTCCTTCCACTTCCCCGTTAGTGGCACCCTCCTCCACTAAAGCTTCATTGGCACCTACGGGACATAAACTAGAAAAAGCTGTGTACTTAACCCCCCTCTGTATCTTCATTTCGCTACATCCTCCCCTCCTCCTAATCAGATAACCTCAGGGTGAACAAAACCTAAAACCTTTCTAGGCAGAACAGCATGTTACACCACTGACTGAACAGAGATGTTTTCTTTAAGTCTCCTCGGAAAGAAATCCTAAATCATCGCTTGACAAAGCTTACGCTCTTGCCTTCCTTGGGCCATGACTTTGCCATGGGGGAGTAGTTTACCCCCCTCCCCCTCCCCCCACACTCCCCACACTCCTTGTAGCTTTACCCACCTCCCAACAAGCAGAGCCCAGTCCTGATAGCTGAAGGACAAAAGTAATCGGAAAGGGAAAAACCTTGGCCCAGGCCCAACATTGACAATCTAGAATATCCTGTTCTTGGTCAAGCCACTTTCCATCCTCACCTTTTACAGGAAACCGAAATTAGAGAATATACCAACACTGGAGGGAATATAAGGGATAAAGGCTGCAGTGGGACCCCACTTAGGCAACTAGCTCATGCTAGTAATGTAAAGTCCAGCCTTTCCTCACAGCGAGATGCATAATTAGGGAGATGTGTAATTAATTGAACCCAGGAAGGTTGGTTGGATTTAGTTCACAGATTTGCTGCAACCCACCATGACATTTTGTACTGGACCGCCCCATTTAATAATAACATTTTAAAACCGAAATCCAAAATGGGCTAAATTTTGGTGAAACCATGACTCAGCACTATGAAGGGGGCTAAATAAAATCTGATCATCTGACAGCTGCCATGTCGTTCAGTTTCTGGAGGGAGATTTTTGGTCAGTTTTGGATTTTGAATTGTGCATCCAAGGCAGGCAGTGATGTAAATTCCAGCAAAGCAGTCCCTCACAGTGTAGGGGGGCAAGAGTCTCCCCCAGGGAAGAAGGGCGCCCACATGCCCTCACTCCGGAATCTTCTAGGGGGGACCTTCTTGCTCTAGGAGCCCTTTCAAAAATTGTTACTAGGGGCCCTTAATTTGAATTTAAGCCACTGAAAGCAGGGATTCCCAAACCTGTCCTAATGACCCCACAACCAGTCAGGGTTTTCAGAATATCCACAATAAATACGCATGAGAGAAATTTCCTAAACAGGGGCTCCATTGTTATGTATATTTATCTAATATATATTCATTGTGGAAGTCCGGGGTGGGGGTCACAGGACAGCTTTGGAAAGCCAGGATTTAAGGGCTTCTTTAACTTCAAATCAGTACGACAGGTACCAAAATGCACCGGAAGAAAGTAAGGAAAGCAGGGGCAGGCCCGAAGTCAGAGAGTCTGGATGCGCATTGTAGAAATTCAGACCAATCCAGAGTTTCAGGATGCAACAACATAAAATGGAGCTTGATACACACACCAGCATGAACCAAAGTATTCAAACAGCAGTGCAAATAAAGTCTAAAGCATCGCAGAAAGCCCCACAGAGCCACTACTCACCAAGCCTTTTCCCCTGCTTCAGGAACTAAGATTCTTTCAGGCTGGGGCTTAGATTAAGACTTAGGAGCTGAAACACAAGCCTTGCCCTGCAGGCTGATGAATCACTAGTACAAGCAACTTAACTATTCAGTTTGTCAGTCCTATGCCAACATCCAGGAGATTAATAAACACTCACAACTAATGTGGACAGCCTGAAAACCACACATAGAGGAGAATTTAATCAACTTAATGGCTCCTGCCTTTCAACTCCAAACACGAGGGGAATTAAAGTGGCAGTACCTACCCTGTACAAGGCAAAACTTAGTTCCTCTACTTCAAATCCAGGTCCCTCTTCAGTTTCATTCAAGTAATAACTTGCTTTTCTTCCAGAGAGGTTTAGCATTTCTCCTTCTTAAATACAATTTTACAATTAATTTAGAACAATTTTCATTTCACATTTTTAATCTTTTAACCATTATATGTTACAGATTTGAACCTTATTTAAGCAAAGTTTCTTTCCCTTGGCGACAAAACCTAGAAGGGCTGTTAGCAATATCCATAGCTCAGTAGCCCAATAACTATTTCATCTGAAAATAACCCATAGAAAGCCCAAATCCTGATTGGGAGTTTGAAAATACTGTATTTGCTTAAACTTGCTTTTTTTTTTTTTTTACTGCAAATGTTTCTGAATACAAAAATACTTTACACTATATATTTTAAGGGATGTCCCAGCGAGTGGAACAGGGCTGGACAGGGCCCTTTGATAAGACATTGGCACTATCTCATTGAGCAAAATTACTCCATAACGTAACAGAATCTAAAAAATAGATTCTCTAGCACTGTCATAATCCTCTTTTTGCCCTCTCATCCACATAGCTGTCAATCTTTCCAGGCAGCAATAATATTTAAGCTTGTGTGCTACTGCTCCACCAAGCGCGCACAACCTCTCAACATCCAATATTACCAGGTTCAGCTGATGAGGGAAGGAATGGAGCAGGAAACCCTATCATTCCTAGGGGAGAAACATTTCCTCTTTGTCAGCTGCTTTTAAGAGAACAGAAAACTTGTTTCAGATACCTTAAATATCAAATACATAGATTCCCTCCCCCCACCCCACCCATTAAACTGCTTCTTCCAAAGGGTTTTATATTCTTTCTGTTACCACCTTACAAGCAGCCTCCCCAATATGCCCAAGTGCACAGAGCAGCCCCCCAGTTAAATGTAAGGATTATTTCCCTATTAGCAATTAATGTTTCAGATTTCTGATTACTTGTCCTTTTTCTCTTAGCTTTTCCCAGAAGCCTTTCTTGGGTGAAGCTGCTTTGCGTAATTCCATGAAAAGCTGCTTGATAGATCAGACTGGAGCAGCAGCAGTATCGCCATAAAAGGTAGGAGAAACTGATGTTGAAATGGCTTTGTCTGAAAATAGAGTCAATTTTAACATGGAGAGGTCACGAGCTCAGGGGTGTATTCGATGTGAGGAGGCCACCATGAATAGTGGGGGTTGTTTAGAGAAGCAATGCATATCTTTTGCTTGTGATGAAAGATTTCACACAGAATCCTAGTTCCGCAGCTTCTTTTTAAGAGGCAGCTGATGGATTTAATGAACATGCAATTAGTATTTTCCTGGGTTCATCAAAACTCACAATACTACTGAAAATTAATGTTTTTTTGATAACTTAGAAGATATAATAAAAAAAAACATCAATTAAGTTTTCCTGCTTTATTTATAGTAAGCCAAATATCAAAATACAAATTTCAAATATAAAAATTTCCATCAAAGAAGCTCTAAACTTTACTGATTAAATCCCAGGAACAGGTCAGTAGATGACCTCAAGCTATTGTGACTTGGGTCTCAGCATGTCACTGATATTTTTCCCCAAAGTGTATTTTCCTTAAAGCACTTTTCTAGGCTAGGGGTAGGAGGAGGAGTTAGAGATTTTGGGACTGCTCCCATGGCTTTAACCCCTTCTTTATGGGGGTAGAGGCCATCTTATGGGGATTTATCATCCCTGGAGCATGCTCAGTGGTCAGAGGGTTAGGCGCAGCTGAAGGAGCTAAAGATCCCTCTCAGGATCTCAACAGAGTAGGTGAGCTGGCTGCAGAAGAAGGAAGGAGAGAGATTCCTCCCGAGCCTCAGTTCATAGGAGCTGTTTGGCAGAGATTCCTCCCGAGCCTCAGTTCATAGGAGCTGTTTGGCAGAGATTCCTCCCGAGCCTCAGTTCATAGGAACTGTTTGGCAGAGATACCTCCCGAGCCTCAGTTCATAGGAGCTGTTTGGCAGAGATTCCTCCCGAGCCTCAGTTCATAGGTGCTGTTTGGCAGAGATTCCTTCTGAATCTCAACTATAGATAAAAGTTTTGTTTTGAAGATTTTTTTTAATTTCTTAGTCTGAAGGGAAGGGTTACCCCCTCCCCTCCCATCTCCCTGAAGATCGGGATTCAGAAATCTTTTTGCCCAAGCAACCAGTCAAGATAGGGAAGAAAGAGAGAAAGCGTTAAGGGCTCTGAACTAGAAGAACCCAGAGACTCAACTGCAGACAAGTTGGATTTACAGTTGAAATTTTTGGGGAAGTTTTGGTAACCCAGTTGAACCTTTTCTTGGACTTAGAGGATATATTTTTCCACTGGTTGTTGATACATGTTGGAGTTGTACTCTAGTTATCCCACCATATTGCTGAGGATATTTTTTTCTATCAGGATAATAGTGCAAGGGAAGTGAGAAGGGAGATATAACACCCAAGGTGGATAAACTGACAATAATAATCATTGCCATCATATTTCTGATGCTGTTTTTGATTTTCGGTATTGAGGCTTGGATCATCCTTTTTTAAGTTACAGTACAGACTATTTTTATTTGAACACCAAACTTGGACTCCTTTGGATTTCTTTGTTTTCCCTTCTTGGATGTGCAAAGAATAAATGGATCCTGATGTGATTCAAAGGTTTTAGCCTGTGGTGGTGATTTTGGTTCCCTTGCCTTTCATTTCCCCTTCTGGCACCTTCAAGAGATTTTGAGGCTAGAGTGTGAAGCTGTTGTGGTCGATTGCAAATAGGTCCCTGGAAGATAATCTTCCTGCCATCCCGACTCGAACCCGGACCCATACTATCCCTAGTGAAGGATAAAGCACCAAAACAGGGAAGTGGTTACACTATGATGAGAAATCAGTATATATTTTCATGGGACTAATTGAATACATATTTTAGTTGGCATAATGTTGATACTCTCTTATTTATACCTTAGTGATGTGATTCGGCCGAACCTTTTGGTTCAGCCTTCGTTATCAGCCTGCCGTGGGAATTTTCATTTCCCACAGTTTGGACCAATTTTATTTCGTGTACCTACCCCCCCCCCCCCCCCCCCCCCCCCCCCCGAAACGAAGCCTGAAATCTGCCCCGAATTACATCTTAAAAAATGGAGTGGGCCATCCATTGCTCCTAGCATGTGACAGGGGCCGGCCAATGGCACCGATAGCCCGTCACATGGTAAGGGCAAAGGGCCATCGGCGCCATTTTGATTATTGGTAGCCGATGACCCGAGAGTGGGAAATTGCTCCCAGGACCCCGCTGGACCACCAGGGACTTTTGGTAAGTCTTGGAGGAGGGGTTGGGAGGGGGGGGTTGCAATTAATTAAATTTGAAAGGTTGGGGTGGGTTTAGGATTTTTTTTTAATGTGCCCTTTTTCTGCCCCCCCCCCCCCCCCCCCCCCCCGAAATATAAGAAAAACACATACAATTTCATGGGTTTTCTTATTTAGTCACCCTCCTGAAGCACGACGAAATAGGAAATATCATCTCTATTCCCTATTTTGATGCAAATGAATGCACATCCCTATTATATATTATTAGTCCCATCAGTCCTTTACTTAGGGTAATTATTCAACCTATCATAAGAACATAACATAAGAACATAAGAAATTGCCATGCTGGGTCAGACCAAGGGTCCATCAAGCCCAGCATCATGTTTCCAACAGAGGCCAAACCAGGCCACAATAACCTGGCAATTACCCAAACACCAAGAAGATCCCATGCTACTGATGCAATTAATAGCAGTAGCTATTCCCTAAGTAAACTTGATTAATAGCAGTTAATAGACTTCTCCTCCAAGAACTTATCCAAACCTTTTTTGAACCCAGCTACACTAACTACACTAACCACATCCTCTGGCAACAAATTCCAGACATTAATTGTGCGTTGAGTGAAAAATAATTTTCTCTGATTAGTCTTAAATGTGCTACTTGCTAGCTTCATGGAATGCCCCCTAGTCCTTCCATTATCCAAAAGTGTAAATAACCGATTCACATCTACTCGTTCAAGACCTCTCATGATCTTAAAGACCTCTATCATATCCCCCTCAGCCGTATCTATTTTTTAAACATTTTTCTCCTACCATAAGTCAGACACATGACTCTGGATTTGGAGCATTCCTAAACCATGACCTCTAGAAACTGGAAGGATATGACAGTGAGTGCACAATGCTACCCACACACCCTACTTCTTATATTTATTTAGACTTTTATATTCTGCTTTTTGCCACTTCAAAGTAGATTACATTCAGGTACTTCCCTATCCCTATACCCACAGGGCTTACAATATAATTTTGTACCTGGAGGATAAAGTGACTTGCCCAAGGTCACAAGGAGCAACAGTGGGATTTGAACCCTGGTCTGGTTCATAGCCCACTGCTCTAACCACTAGAGCAGCTCTTCCACTTCTTTAATGTGCCCGCTGTTTGCCAATATCAGAGACAGGGTACTGGGCTAGCTGGAGATGACCTGACACAGCTTGGCCAATTTATTTTTTACATATTACATCCTTTTTGGATCTGGCAAATTTTGTCATTTGTAGATGTAAGGAAGGTAGGACGCTGTTTATTGTTCAGCATCAAAACATTATCCTCAGGGCTAGATTTAGGCATAGGCAGCACAGGCACATGCCTAGGGCGCCAAATTCTGAAGGTGCCCAAAAACTGGGACTCTCCTTTTGATTTACTGGAAGCAATAGCATCCTACCTCTAGCCCTCTGCCTATGAGGTGCCATGATCTCATATCTGGCCCTGCATATCCTAGCTTTCATCCAGCACGTGTACTGACTTGATCTTTAATTGAACACCATTCTATGAAGGATATTCTGAAAACAGTTTCCATGGTGATTAATACTGATCAGGCTTCAAGAAGAAGGCATTTTTCATTTAAAAAAAAAAAAAAAAGGGAAGCGACAAGGGGTCAAGATATAAAGTGGGAACGAGAGAGACTGAGAAAATACTGCTTTATAAAGAAGGTGGTGGATGCCAGCATCCCTATAGACCCTATTTTATTGACCTTTAAAGATATGGTCCTCTGAGATGTGACACAGAATACAGCCAACGTATTTTTTTGTTGAAGTCATTCTGGGTAGCCTTGAAGAATCTTATTGCTGATCGTTCTGTGGTGATTAAAGGTAGGGGAATTGTCATTAAGGATTGTTAAGATTATGTCACTAAGTGTCTTTGACAGTAAAATATAGAGAGATTTCAAACCATGAAAAACAGATAGGGGTAGATTTTCAAAGGGGTACGCGCGTACCCCCCGAAAACCTACCCCAAACCCCCCCTGCGCGCGCCGAGCCTATTTTGCATAGGCTCGGCGGCGCGCGCAAGTCCTGGGGCTTGCATGGAGAGGTGTGCCGGGGGCGTGACGGGGGCGTGGCGGTCGTGATTTGGTGTTTCGGGGGCGTGGCGCGAGCGTGGTTTCGGCCCGGGGGTGTGGCTGCGCCCTCTGGAACAGCGCCCGGGTCGGGTGATGGCACGCCAGCAGCCCGCTGGCGCGCACAGATTTACATCTGCCTCCGGCAGGCGTAAATCCGGCGATAAAGGTGGGGGGGGGGGGTTTAGATAGGGCCGGGCGGGTGGGTTAGGTAGGGGAAGGGAGGGGAAGGTGAGGGGAGGGCGAAAGAAAGTTCCCTCCGAGGCCGCTCCGATTTCGGAGCGGCCTCGGAGGGAACGGAGACAGGCTGCGCGGCTCGGCGCGCACAGGCTGCCCAAAATTGGCAGCCTTGCGTGCGCTGATCCCGGATTTTAATGGATACGCGCGGCTACGCACATATCTATTGAAATCCCGCGTACTCTTGTTCGCGCCTGGTGCGGGAACAAAAGTACGCGTTCGCGCTAAATTATAAAATCTACCCCATAATGCAGAAGAAAAACGTCAGCAAGAAAGCAACTATTTTATGGCCAACTTAAATTAAAATTCATCTTATCTGGTCACAAGGTCAGGTAGGTGTGTCTCTGTAGAGGCACCTGTGCACTTTATTTTACTTCTAACTAAAACAGTGCCCTGACTTTCATGGTCCAGGATACTGATACCCAGACATTAGGGAAAAAGCACAAGACTGCTTCCAAGGCCAAGTCCAAAAACAAAGCACATTCAAGCAGCATTGTTTGAATTATCAGGAAGGCTGCTCACTCCATAAAAATGTTGCTAGCAGTAATTTTGTTATGGGTTTGACAGTTGCATGGTTATGATTATAAATATTACTACCCTTAGCATAGGGCTTGGGGGTAACCGGCATGGAGCAGCAGTTATTATCATAACAAATTTGCTAGGCAGACTGGATGGACCATTTGGTCTTTTTCTGCCATCATCACTATGTCACTATGTTATGATTTTTAGTTACAAGACACTTCATTGAGAAATGTCACAGGATCTTATACCTCACCTGCAACAAAAGATCGCGATGCTTATTATGACCCTTAGGAAAGTGGGTTTATTATTGCTAAAGAACATGCATTTTTAAGTAAACAGTATCCACAAATCCCAGTGTTTTACGTTTTCCCTAAGATTCAGAAACATTTGAGTCAACCTCCTGGACATTCAATTATGTCATCTAATGATTCGTTTTTGGAGCCATTATCACAATATGTTGACACTGTTTTACAATCATTTGTTACCTTGATTCCTTCACATAATAGGGATTTTTCCCATTTCTTAGGGGAGCTGCAAGATCTGCCCGCAGAGGTATTTCTTGTAATTGGATGTCAATTCACTTTATATCTCAGTAACCAAGGATTCAGCGTTGGAGGTCATTGGCCAAGTTTTGAATTTGTGCCTGAGACTGAGGCAGGTTTCTATGAGTTTTATCATTCAGGTAGCAATAATTGCATTAAATGAAAAACATTTTTCTTTCAACATCAGCTGTATTTAAAGATCTCAAGTTCAGCAATGGGAGCCATGTTTGTACCCTCTCTGGCCAACCTTTACAGATTGATTTTGAATATTAATGGCTTGGCTGTTCTCCCTTCCAGTCTGACTTGCTAATGTGGAGCAATACAGCACATCAATGATGTGTTTGTCCTTTAGAAGGGAGATGAGGTGTCTGTGTGCATTTTTTGATTGGCTCACTTCTGGCAATATTAATTTAAAATTTACTATATAGTTTGACAAGTCCTCAATACCTTTTTTGGACATTTTGGTCATCAAGACGGAGGATGGTTTTTCAACATCATATCGCAAGCCACCTGATTATAATTCAAGATTGCATTATTCCAGCTTTCATCCTTTAAGTCTTCAGAACAACTTACCATTTTCTCAGCTTCTTATATATATCATAGAATCTGTTCCAATCAGTAAGATTTCAAAGTGGAAGCTCAAGATTTAGTGCTGAGATTTTTACGACATGGATTTCCTATGTCTGTGGTGAGGCAAACTTATAAGGGTAACAATTCTGGCTGCTAGGCAGCCCCCCCCCCCCCCCCTACCACCACCACCACCACCAGCAGAGGTCCTTACGGACCCACATTTTCTTCTGCTCTGTTCACCTCCTTAATGGTCCTATGACTTAACAAGGCCAACCTTATTTTGCCCTGCCTCTCCTACAACTCAGTGCATTTTCATCGAGTCACCTTGGTGCCATGCATTGGCTCATCTTGCCTTGCTACTGTGTGGCTCCTGTGGCCTTCTTGTCTCTCCTTGTCTTGTCCTATGGCCTCCTTGGCCTTCTTTCCCTGCCTAGCGGAATTTGGCCCTCTAATTCCCCCCTCTGCTTTTCCTTATGGCTTGCTTAGGCCTTCTTGTCTGTTTCTCCCTTGTCTTGTCTTATATGTACCTTGCTGCGCATTAATTTCCTGCTAGCATGTGGTTGTATATTCTTTTCCCTGTTCTCTGGTCCTGTCTTGTCCAGTCCTTGTCTCATCCTGCCCAGTCCTCCCTGTGGGCCTTTGTTTCCATCCCTCATTTCCAGCCCCTGACTGCTTCCAGCTCCTGCCTGCCTTCAGTGCCAGTTCCTGACTTCAATTCCAGGCCTTACTTCCTGTTCCAGCCCTCACCTCCAGTACCAATCTTCAGCTCCCATCTGGTTCCCCTGTGCTGCCTTGCCTTGCCTTCCCTTTCTTGGACTGATCTTAGAAAGAAAGAGCATGAATATCACACAAACTCCAATAATTCTTAACAGTAACCAAAAAATTGAATTAGCCAACAAGGTACACAACCTCGGAGTAATAATCGACACAGAGCTAAACCTCAAACAGCACATAACACTAAAGGTTAAAGAAGGGTATGCTAAACTCATGATACTCAGAAAACTTAAGCCATTACTCTCGCTGCCAAACTTTCGCACAGTTGAAGGAATAGATGCAGAGAGAATCTGTACAGATGGAAATGGAGATCTGATTATGTTAGTCCAGAGTGTGCATAAACAGACACCAAAAGAAATAGTGGCTGAACGTGAAGCTAGTCATTATTATGTGGATCTATGGGTGGGGCAGGAGAGGGATAGGTGGACGAGGAATGTATGGGAGTCCATCACAAGGAGCTGGAATTGGACCTGATAGAAGAGTAGGGATAGACTGCTGGTTCTGCGGCAAATTTGGGCATTTCGCGCATGAATGCAGAGCGAATCTTGATAGAAACAGTACTGGTGGTAGAGGGAGACAAGGAGGATTCCCTCACTGGGATCCTGCAAATGAGATTCAGAGGTATAGAGCAGGAAATGGGTATAACCAATGACTTTTAGGGGTGGTGCAAATTAGGGCAGGAACAGCAGATCCCATGTTGACAATACATATAAACAAACAACCGTATACTTTTCTAGTGGATTCAGGGGCAACCAAATCTGTGATCACCAGACTTCCCGAGGGAGTTGCATTGTCTGGATGCTGGAAGCCATACCCTGTAAAGCAGAAACAGGTACTTGTATGGCAAAAGCATTGCTGACCCACATTATACCCAGATTTGGGGTACCAGTGAAAATTGTGACAGATAATGGGACAGATAATGGATCACATTTTAGAAATGAATTAATGCATGCATTAACATCAGATCTGAACATTAAATGCCGTCATGTATCTGTATATAGACCTACGTCCAATGGTTTAGCAGAGAGAATGAACGGGATTCTTAAAACAATATTAAGACAACTGATGTTGGCTTTTGAGCAAACTTGGCTCACTGCCTTACCAGCTGCACTGATGGCAATTAGAATGAGCCCAGTGAGATCTATAGGACTCACTCCTTTTGAGCTGTGTATGGGCAGAGCTATGAATTTACCTCAACAAGTTGAGTATCAGAAACATGCTAAGGTACCAGATAACTTGTTTGTTTTTCTTAAAAATTTGCAGGTCGCAAGTCAACAAATTCATGCTGCCAGAGCTAAGCAATCCAAAGTGCTAGAACCTTCGAGGGTGTATGCAGTAGGAGATCTAGTCTATCGCCGCAACTTTACCCACAGAACTTGGAAAGATCTGGTGTATACTGGACCATACAGAACAACAACGTTAACTCCTACAGCTGCTCGCTTAGATGCTGACACTACCTTCACAGTGCTCCAATCACTGATATTTGCAAGCACCGATTACTGTAATGCTTTAAGACCACTGCATTACAAAATTCCGCAGCTAGAATTCTCACTGGAAATAGTAGAAAAGATCACATCACAGATACACTGGCTGAACTACATCGGCTACCCATAGAACAAAGAGTGAAGTTCAAAGCTCTTTGCACAATACATAAACTAGTCCATGATGAAAAAGCAGAATGGCTGAACACAGCACTCAGAGTACACGTTCCACATAGAAATTTAAGATCGGCAAACAAAGCCCTCTTAACCATTCCTTCTGTGAAAACAGCAAGATTAACCCAGGCTAGGGAACGAGCACTGTCCCTGGCAGGTCCCATATTATGGAACACAATGCCCCTTAGGGGTGTGCATTCATTTTCGCCGTATTGGCGATCCGCAACGTATACGGCACTATTCGTAGTATTCGTGGGGAAGCGAAGAGTATAGCGATTCCCCACGAATACACGAATATTCGCCGAATTATACGGCCACCTAAATAACAATTTAAACAAACCCCCTCCCTCCTGAACCCCCCCCCCCCCCCAAAGACTTACCAAAACTCCCTGGTGGTCCAGCGGGGGGGTCCGGGACCCATCCCCTGCACTCACACCCTCGGTGCCGGTTTCATCATGGGCCAATAGCCTTTGTCACAGGGGCTACCGGTGCCATTGGTCAGCCCCTGTCACATGGCCATCGGCGCCATCTTGTGCTCCTACCATGTGACAGGGGCTGACCAATGGCACCGGTAGCCCCTGTGACATAGTAAGGGCAAGGCTATCGGCGCCATTTTGATTCCTGGCACCCGACGGCATGAGTGCAGGAGATTGCTCCCGGACCCCCGCTGGACCCCCAGGGACTTTTGGCCAGCTTGGGGGGGGCCTCCTGACCCCCACAAGACTTGCCAAAAGTCCAGCGGGTGTCCGGGAGCGACCTTCTGCAATCGGGCCGTTTTGCCAGTATTCAAAATGGCGCCGGCGCTACCTTTGCCCTCACTATGTCGCAGGGGCCGACGGTTGGCCCCTGTGACATAGTGAGGGCAAAGGTTAGCGCCGGCGCCATTTTGAGTACTAGCAGCCGCTAGCCTTTGCCCTCACAATGTCACCGCATTGTTTTCACTATTTTAAGCTGCTGGGGAGAGAGAGAGAGCGCCTAGCTGTAAGGCCCTCATAGTTGTTAGGTATTAATACTAGAGATGTGAATCGTTTTTTGTGTTCGTGTTGTGCATTGTTTTTCAGCTGCCGCGGGAAATTTCATTTTCCTGTGGTTCGGGCCTTTTTTTTTTTCAGGGAAAATCCCAATTGTTTTTCGGGCTCTCCGAAACATGCCGAATTGGACAATTTCATTGAAATTGTCCAATTCGGCAAAAACAAATGCACATCTCTAATACCTTTATATGAGGCCCACTTAGTTACTCGAGGTGAGGTTTAGGTAGGAGTGTAGGGGTTAAGGGCCACTTTGACATTCAGAGTGAGATGTACGAACAGAACAGTACACTCTTGTGAAGATTTGATGTCCTTCGGAGTGAGGAAACTCACCCAGAGATGAGATTTGTACAATGTTCTCGCAACCTAGCTTGATGGTAACATTGTACAAAACTCATCTTTGGGTGAGTTTCCTCACTCCAAAGGACATCAAATCTTCACAAGAGTGTACTGTTCTGTTCATAAGTCTCACTCTGAATGTCAAAGTGGCCCCTAACACCTCACCTTGAGTGACTAGGTCGGCCTCATATAGAGGTATTAATACCTAACTACTATAAGGGCATTATAGCTAGTCTCTCTTTCTCTCCCTCCCCCATGGTTGTAGGTAGAATTTGCAACAATTGTGGTACTTTTCTCAAAGTGCGAAAAAGTTGTCACACTCTGCGGTAATACCTATACGAAGCGCTAAGATAGTGCACGTTGCAATAAATAGGCTATTACCATAAAACACACCCCCTTTCCTATCGCATTTAGGGCCTGATTTTTAAAAGCATTTACTTGAGTAAAACTGGGCTTTATTCGAGTAAATGCACTTTACTCGAGTAAGTGGGTTTTTGAAAATTGCTACAATATATGCCATTGAATTGTCCATAGGATTTACTCACATAAATGCACTTTACGTGAGTAAATAGCGTTTGAAAATTGCTACAATAGTAGTTACATTTATGTGCGTAACTCCTTTTGAAAATTACCCCCTATATATTTAGTGCATTTTGATAAATCCAGGCCTTAGACAACTGGGCAGATTGGATGGACCAATTGTCCTTTAGCTGTTATTGTCTACTATGTTATGTTGCTAGGTCTAGGAACATTGAGCTTACAGAAATGAAGCACATTTACTGCACTTGGAAATGCTCTCAATACCAATGAATCATCTGCCTTCAGCAGCTGCACTGTCAAGGGAAGATTGCAGGAAATTATCAGCCTGGGGGATTTTTTAAAACCAGTCCATGGGGTATCTGACGCACTCATATGCTTACCTTACCTCGGTCTACCATAGGCCCTCATTAAATACAGAATAAATACACCATAAGTATAAACAGAAATGTGCAGACAAATACTTAACTGGAAACTGCAACAAGCCAGATTCTGTATGCAGTGCAACAATGGATAAACAGTAACCATCCCACATAAAACATCAAACAATAAAATCAAGAAATATACTAAACAAATTAATGAATATTTCAAAACAGTTGATAAATAGAACATCCAACAACTAAAAACTCATTGGGAAAGGTTTAAAATATTTCCCAAACACCAATACAATATTTCACAACAGCAGACACATCAAACAAAAATCACCACTCTCCATACCTGAGAATATTGTATTCTAGTCACCAAAAAACATAAATAAATGTGCAGACAAAAGCTCAGCAGGAAACAACAACAAGCCAGACACTCTATATGAAAAACAAAAAGATTACCATCTATATAAATAAAAATGTTAAATAGTTTGGACAAAATCGCTAATCTCAGAAACCACTGAACCGATTGCTTTCAAATTTGGACACAATCTTCATTTCGCATACAGGAAGGTTCTTCTGTACTTACATTACAGATATGTCACACCTGTGACAGGTAAAATCGGTTTAAAATGTTTTTCGAGAAAACAGCGACATCCCACATATACCCTGACAGAAGCAATCTTCTTTTCTCACACTCACACACACACACACACACACAAAGACAGAAGCATGCACCCTCTCTCTCTCTCACAGCCACATTCAGCCAGAAACATGCTCCATCTCTCTCTCACACATACAGACAGAAGCATGATCACATACACACCACATACACACAGGAGCATCGTACCCCTCTCACTTACACACCACACACACAAGCAACCTCCCACTCTCACATGCACACCACACACACACAAACAAGCACCCTCCCCCTCTCACATACACATACATACACAAGCACCCTCCCACTCTCACATACATGCACACATACACACAGAAGCACCCTCCCAATCTCAAATACATACACACACCAGCCCCCAGCTGAGCAGTTCTAGTGTTCGGCCCTGCCGGCCTGGTCTCCGGCAAGGGCCAGCAGCTCCAGTCTTTGGCCCCACTGGCCTGGTCTCCGGTGGCGGCCAGTGGCTACAATTTTTGGAGCTGATGTTGGACACAGTGGCTCTGCAGGCATGGGGCTGCTGTGGCCAACACCAACCATGTGATTGGGCCTACCAGCCCACCGGAGCATGCCTGAAGCCCTGATAGGGCCAATCCCTCTCTGTGCACTGCCCTCCATACAAAGGAAAAAAGTAAGCTGAATTGCTTTGTTATGGAAGCAAGAGCATATAGCAGGGCACTCTGCCTACAAACTCAGGTGAAATGCAAGAAAAAACATGGAGTGGCCGCCTTGTCCACCTCCCTTACTGTCTGACCGGATAAATGCAGTAGAAGCAAAAAGAAAGGACAGCTCTTGAGTACAGAGGATGCAGATGGGGGAAACTGGGAAAGCTTTGTGGCAATAATTTTGAGTGAGCAATGCATACAAATGTGCCCATCTGCTATAGAATGCAGGCTTCCATTAACTATTTCTGAGTCCAACAATGCATGTTCCATAGAATCAGAGTCTGATTCAGTAGAAATCTTCTAGTGGGGAATGTCAATGGAAATGGTTGTAGTGTATCCTTCTTGCTTTTCCATTTTCCTCCTAAAATCTGTTTCTTAACGCACAGGACTAGAAAAACAAATGTTGAAATCATTTTGTTTCTTTTAACTGCTAACTACATTTATGAATTTCAATTTATTTTATGTATTGAGAAGCTCCTCCTTTTTTCTTATGCTGATTTATTTTTCCATTTTTCAGGAGATACAAAGTTTCAACACAATGGTGAATGTCTTTCACTTTGCCCCCACTCACCCTTATGAATCGCAGAAAACCGGAGCAGTGCTGCGCTGACCCTTATCCGAACCCTATGCTGGGTAGAGAGGAAACATCTGAAACATGAACTTTTGTAAAAATAGGAACCTTGGCAACAATGAAAGACAATCGCCCTTTTTTTTTTTTCTCAATAAAACATAACAAAAAAACAATAAAATGAAGACCAAAAGAGAAGCCCTGGTAGCAATATACAGGATGTTTGGTCCTGGTAAGGGGAGGAAAATAGAGCGAGTGTGTGGAGGGGGCTGGGGATCGTGAAAGGCAAAAATTATATTTTGCGCACGTTTATCGTGAGCAGTTACATAAGTGCGGATACATTCTCTGCCAGCCAATCAGAAATCTCTGTTGGAACTAACCTGGGAACCATTTCATATAAAAATTCCCCTGTGTCCTCGCCTGCGATGAGTCGACCTTCATAATACACTCATGAGAAGGAGGACTGCTTGGGCCCTTGGTGAGGAAAGAAACCAGGTCAAATCTTTGTGCTTTTAACAAGAAAATCTGAATCTGTTGCTGTGTAAACAAAGGATTAGCTAACTGCCTGGCTGATCTGCAGATCCAGGGCTTTGCAATGACAGGCGAAATAAGGTTTATATGCTATCGGGTCCCAGGGAGGGGGCAGGAGCAGTCCATGTTTGCCCTTGTATTCATCTGTAAGTTTGCTTTCCTTAATCTGAGTCTAATAAATCCATTAGCAAAATCTTTGTAATCGCACAGAGCTGTAGATGGGTTTTGAAATCTTTTCTTATTTTCGTTGAGAAATCAGAGGCCTATCTCTCCATTATAGTAATAGCACTGATTATTTTAACAGGCATGATTAAGCAAGCTGAACTATTGGGAAAACCCAATCTAGATAAATGTTTATTTCAAAAGAATTCAGAGGGAGACAGTGAGGCAGGGAAGAAAGAAAGGTATTTAATCATGGCTTTGGTTGGTCATTTAGAATTATTTTCAATTGATTTACCTTATGGTCGGGGTTAATGTGTACTTTTTGGTAGCTCTTGGTTTTTTGGCATGTTTTTATGTAAATAAAAACACATTTATGTTTTCGGTTTGGCACAATCACCCACTATGAAATGGGCCAATAAAGAATATCCTGCCAGGCCAAAGACTGCCAGTGGAGTAGTCAGGTGGCCTGACTGATACATGAACTGCATGGTTGTATGGTGTCTTGCGTGGTTCAAGGCACCAATAGGGCCCCGAGTGGCAAACGAGGAGTATGAGACTCAAGGCATCAGCACTCTTCTTCTCTTTCTACTGGCTGATTCAGAAGGAGATAGAGGAATTGGGGAGGAGAGGATGGGACGTTCGGCTGAGGGGGATCTTGATGAGCAGGGGGGAAGGGAGGAGCAGCTAGAGGATGAGAGAGTGCTATAGCTTCAGGGTGAGGAGAGGTAGGGGGATGAGTGGAGAATCATCTGCGATGGGAGGGAGAAGTTGTGAGGCTGCAGAAAGGCCAAACAGAGGAAGCAGTTGAGAGGAGCATGAGAAGAGAGAACAAAGGACAAAAATTAAAGTAATAAACAGTCCAACAAAAATAAATCTAAACAAACTAGTCTAAACAAAAACAAGTCTATGATTTCTCTTTTGTGGAAACCCTGAAAGTTAGACTTGTTTGTGGACCTTAGGGATGTGCAGCCCCCAAAATATTTGACTCGATTTGTTTTTTTGTTTCAGGAGGGGTTTTTTTTTTTTGTTAAGGTTTGCATTGTTCAATTTTTTTCCAGTTTGGTTTGTTTGGCAAAAAGAAAAAAAAATTAAACAAAAATCCTCCCCAGAACAATAAAAAAAAAAAAAAAGAACTGGAAAAAAACCTCAAACAAAAATATGGGCCTCTGCCAGGGCCAAGCCTTGGTGTTGAGGCTTGATCTGAGGGCTAGGCCCATCACCGGGGCCAGACCCAAGGCCTAGTTCCATCGCTGAGGCCTGGAACAGGTGCTGGAGCCCAGCCAAGGCCAGGTCCTGATACTAAGGCCCAGCATGAGGCCTGGTCTTCTTGCCAAGGCCAAGACCTGGCCCAAAAGTCTTATACTAGGCTTCTTAATGTCTTCTTTCTTTTTTAATCTTTGAAAAGTCATGTAATCTGCTTAAATGATGCACTGCAGTGAAGTCACTGCAGTGCCTTTCTCCAGAACGGATGGCTTCATTTTGATGTGTTTTACATTTCAATGGCTATACATCGAAATGACACTGTCTGCTTCGGAAGAAGTCGCTGTAGTGATGTTACAGTATGTGACCTTCAAGTGGACAACATCATTTGTCAAAGATTAAAGAAGAAATAAGACATTGAGAGGCCTGGTCCTAGGCCCCAGGGTGGACCTAGGCCTAGGCCTAGGCCTCAGCAATGGGACCAGGCCTCGTGCTGGATCCCAGTGCTAGGCATAGGCCTTTTAGATGGGGCCAGGCCTCAACACTGGGTCCAGGACTTAGGTTAGGCCTCAGAATTGTGACCAGGCCTTGGGCTGGGCCCCAGCACCAAGCCTAGGCCTCAGCAAAAGGACCATGCCTAGGGCTTGGCACCATTTCTAGGCCTAGTTCTTGATACCAGGACCAGTCCTTGGGTTGGGCCTAGGCACCAGAACTCGGACTTGGTGAAAGGTCCAGGTCTCGGGCCAGCCCCGACTCCAGGTCCAGCACCTAGTGTAGGCTTTGGATCAAGTTCCAGCATCAGGATCCACCTTCAGCAGGGATTCAGGCCTCAGGCAGGGCCCTGGCCCTGGGATCAAGCTTCAGCACTGAGACCAGGTCTCAGCTTTGGGACCAAACCTCGTCAGGCCCCAGTACTGGGCCTAGATCTTAAAGACAGGGCAAGACCTTGGGTTGAGCCCTGACACCAGGCTTAGCCTTTGGCAATGGGATCAGGCCAAGACCTGGTCCTGCCAGAAGCCCTTTAAAAAAAAAAAAAAAAAAAAAAATATATATATATATATATATATATATATATATATATTTATATATATATATATATTTATATATAAATCATGAATATGAAAATACCTAAAAACTTTCAGCTATTTTTGCAGGATACTATATTCACTTCTAGCCATTCAGAATTTACAAAAAATGGCCTTGTTTGTTGATTTTACATATTTGGTTTAAAAAACTGCACATGCCTAGTAGACATCAAGGAAAATAATTTAGTACCCTTTTATATAAAATTTTTCTTATTTGACCTTTTTGATTGTTGATCTGCAAAAACTGGAGAAGCACTAATAAATATATATACCTAGGAACTTTCTGCTAATGACCCAGAGACTCGGGGTTTAGAGACCTGCCTCCGGGTCTCCAGGAGAGCACCCAGGATCTCCGGGTGCTCTCCTGGAGCACCATCTGTGCTCAGCTGCAGCCTCTTTCCTCAGTCTGTGCTTGAGGAGAGGGCGGGATCTAGGACGGAGTCCGAGGCAGAAGGAAGCTTGGCTGCCAATTCTCTTCCTCTGACTACTGATTGGTTCTAGTTATCACAATGAACCAATCTGCAGTAAGAGGCAGGGAAGCCCTGCTAGCCCTGTATGGGTCAGGTAAACAGATGAAGAGATGGCAAGATAAACTGTGTATATGATGTGAGAGACCCAGGGAGGGGGGAGGAGGAGAAAAACTGCGAGTGTATTGTGGGAGACCAGAGAGAGGAGAAAACTTGAGAATCTGTGTATGTGTGGGTATGGTGGGGGTGGGGGTCAGTGAGAGGGGAAGTAAGAATGTGGAGGGAGTCAGAATGGGAATTAAGGATGGGAAAAGAGAGGACAAACAAAAGGAGGGACAAAATTGTGGAGATGGGGTTGGGGAGTGAGAAGAGACAGCCAGAAAAGAGATCAAGAGTTGAGGGTGGAAAGGAAAAGGTAGAATAAACGTATATGTGGTGGATTGGGGGGAGAGAGGTAAGAGCAAAAGTGTGGGTGGAAGAGAAAGGAGTTGGGATAGAGAGGGGAGCACAATATAGGGAAGGGAAAAGGCAATATATAGAAGAGAGGGTTGAATTAGGGAGAAATTGAGAGCAAGGGAATAGGGGAGAAAAGGGGAAAATGGGAAGGAGGGAGAGAAAGGAGTATAAACACCAGGGATGTTCGGAGATGGAGAAGGGGGAAGGAATATAGGGTGATAATACAGAAGGAAGGGGTTGAGGAATGGAGGGGGGAGTGCAGGAGAAATGGGAGGAAAAAACGGTGAAAGCAGAGCAGGTAGGATGAATAGGGAAAAAGAAGGTGAAGGGGAGAAAAAAAAGGAGAGAAAGTATTGAAGAATCTGCTGCTGAATGAAAGAGAGAGAACTGAAACATAAAAGATTTATGAAGGATGACTCCAGAGAGAGACAGAAAACAAAGGAATAGAGATAAGGACAGAGAATGAGAAAAAAAAAAAGGCTGAGCCAGAAAATCAAGCCAGATTTATCAAAGGTTGGAAACTATTTTATTATCTGACAGAGAACATAAATTAAGATGAAAATAGTTGGGTGTGGAAAGGGAGATGGGTTGGAAGAAAAGAAGTCTGTACAATCTGCCTAACCCCCATCCCCACTATTCTCAGAAGTTTCCAGGTACGCTAATATAAATAAGAACTTATGTCAACTTGTAAACTATAAGGCATTGGTACAATGAAGTTACTTAAGGATGTGCAGCTTCTTTTCCAATCTGGGTTATTCGTTTTCATTCAGTCCGTTTTCCAACCAAATTTTGTTTTAGGGGGCAGTTTTGAATTTTTTGGTTTATCGAATTCAGGAAATAGCATATGCTATTTGCCAAAATGAATGAGCCGACCTTTGGTTCAGCTGACCCAAATCGAACATCAGCTCATTTGAATCAATTTCCTCATTCAAATTATTCAACTGCACATCCCTATTACATATGGTCATGCAGTTGCATAACATCTTTTAAAAATTTAGTAAGAAACAACTGATCTGTGTGCAGTATGCAAGGCCTGATCGCTCTATTAAATGGGTAGGCAATGCTTGGCCATATGAACCACCACCCAGCCTGGTTTTCAGGCTGACCAACCTGTGCAAGTTAATTGGGTTTTTAGACAAAATGTATTCCAATATATCTGCTGAATATTCATTGCATGCTTCCTGATAAAGATGCTTGAGAGCTGTAAATCTACAGAGGCTCAATATGCAAGTTTAGTAAAGGAATATTTCCTGTAGTGGAGGGCCCTAATATCAGATTTATCACAAAATGTAGATTTCCTGTAGGGACATGTTTGTTTAAAATATGAAAATGTTGACAATCTAAGTTTTATATCATTTTGTGTCATTTCCTATCCGAAGAAAACTAACAAAATATCATTTGTCCATGGTTTTAAGAACTTAAGACATTGCCATGCTGGGTCAGACCAAGGGTCCATCAAGCCCAGCATCCTGTTTCCAACAGTGGCCAATCCAGGCCATAAGAACCTGGCAAGTACCCAAACACCAAGAAGATCCCATGCCATTGATGCCAGTAATAGCAGAGGCCATTCCTTAAGTCAACTTGATTAATAGCAGTGAATGGACTTCTCCTCCAAGAACTTATCCAAACCTTTGGTCTGTGCTAAAACCTTTTTAGCATGTACTGTTCTCAAAAGGCCTGATTTTAAAAGCCCGACACATGCAAATCCTGGGAGATACGCGCGTGGCTGGGCCACAAGTGTGCCGAGCGCATTTTCGAATCAGTCCAGCCACGCGCGTATCTCCCAGCACGTGCAGAAGCAGTGGGCTACAAAAAAGGGGCAGGCCAGGGGGCGGAGTCTGGGCTGGGCGGGGGCCAGCCTGAACAGCGTGCGCCAGCAGCCGGCCAGCGCGTGGAACTTACTCCTGCTCCATGGAGCGGGTACGTTCAGGGACAAAACAAATTAGGGTAGGTAGGTGGTGTTTAGAGGCTGGGGAGGAGAAGGGAAGAGGGAGGAAGGGATAGGGTTAGGGTTTATTGGAGTAGACTGAGAGGAACCTGGGGTAGACCTACTCGCAACGCCGCGTGGTTTTTACAAAAATCCCCCCCCCCCCCCCGTGCGCGAATGGGGCACTTGCGTGCACATGCGTGCGCCGATACAAAATCAGGCACGCATGTGCGCACGGGCATCAGATCTTATAACATGCACACGGCAACGCACGCATGTTATAAAATCTGTGCTACCATGTGCGCACACCGGGAACCGTGCGTACATGAGAGCGCGCAGGTTTCAAAATTTACCCGAAAGTGTGTAGGCTAAAAACAAAACAGAGCAAAGTGCTACACTTTTTCAAAACAAAATAAATGGAAAATGAAATACTTTTTTTTTTTTTTTCCCCCATGCACACCTCAAATTTTCTGAGCGAAAGGCAAAAGACCTCTAACAAAGCCAAGAGTGTGTGAGTGCATTGCTGAAAATATCAATGCTGCAATGGGCCTTGAGATCTGCGGGACACAATCTTGTTAGATGTTCCATCACTTCGACATGTGCGTTTAGATGAAACGTGAGAGCGACCTTTTATGTAGCAAGGCCCACCCACTGCAATAATCTACCTGATGAGATCCGCTCCATACAGTGCTGTTCCACCTTTGGAAAGCAAATTAAAGTTTCGTACTTTAGTCAAACATTTGCTCACATTTGTTGGTAGTTTCCTCGTATCTTAAAAGCTTGTGAGATCATAATTTGGTATTACCTGTATTAATTTTTCTTATTCTTTTTATGGTTTTCATTATTTGTTTTTAATGTTATAGATTTTATCCATATGTATGTGACTGTTCTTTGGTTATTAGTTTGTTTAGTCAATAGCTTTATTATTATTATTATTATTATTATTATTATTAACTGGATGTCTGTTTTTTTTTCTGTAACTATTATTATGTATGTTTGGCTGTAAGCTGCCAAACATTGGATTGAGTGGGCTAAACAGTAGTTTAAATAAATAAATACTTGAACGGTCAAGCTCTTTCTACAACTCTCCACAGAATATGGTAGCAGATAATGGCCATTAAGTCCATCTAACTGCCCAATTTCATTCCTGGTGCAATGCCAGAGACTTCAGATGATCCTTAGCTTTTCTCTAAGGGATCCTCTGTGCCTTCTTGAATTCTGCTACTGTTTTGTTTTTTTTTTTGTCTCCACTACCTGGCCAGGAGACTAGACCATGCCTCCAGCACCATTTCCATGAAGAAATATGTTCTGGTATTGCTCCTGACTCCCCCCCCCCCCCTCCACATCCTCCATTGAAGCCTCATACTGTGATCTTTTTATGTTTTACCAAAGGTCCTTAAATAGGACCCAGGCTGGTCATCTTCAGGTGCCATGGCTTTTTCCTGCCACGGGCCTTTTAAAGGTTGGGCTGTCAGGTGGGCATGCACTTAAGGAGGTCGCGGGGATGCAGCAGTCATGGCAGCGTCATGACTGCTGCAATGACTGCAGAAGCGAATGAAGAAGCGAGAGGCCCAGAGTGAGGGTGTAGCGCGGCTTGGGGTGCCTCCTGCAAACTGAAAATGCAAAGGGGACTTAGCCCTTTCAAAACCTGAATTAAAAAAAAAAAATCATCAACTTGAATGCATTTTACAGCTTTTCATTCAACTCCTTCTGCTATCAGATAGTACCCGCTGCTGACTGATCCAAATGCTTTATTTTTACATGACAAACAATATTTTTCATTGTCAGAAATCACCAAGCTTGGAGAGAGCAGTGATATATGCATCATTTAATGCCTCCTTTCATCCTGATGTAGTGGCCTATTTTCCAGCTGTCAAACTGATCCTGGGGGCACCCTTGGCCTATGCTCCTGAGCGAATGCTGTTCTCGGAGTTTTGTCCGAATGAAGAATATCACTTAAACCATGGAAGCGTGTTTTACATATTGAAGTGGAAATTAAGGGGAAGGCTAAAATACATCAATGAGTAATTTTGCTGTTTTTGCTTGTTCTTTTTTTGCCTTTTTTTTTTTTTGCTACAGCAGTTTTAACTCTGTTCAAGTGGCCTGGAATGAGAGTTGTGAAGGACCCTTATATCAGGCCACGGTCATCACTAAAAATAAAACCTTTTGACAGAATCTGTCCAGTTAGTTATATACAACTGTATTTTTTTTTTTTTTATTACTCTGACATACTGTTGGCCCAAAGAAGAGGGGGGAGGTATCAAAAAATGGTTTCTTGTAAGAATAGTAAACTGGGCTAGATTATTAATTGACTTGTTCCCAACATTCTCTTCCCCAGCTTCAACAATGTAAACATTGATTATTTCAGTGAAGCAAGAATCAAGAATTTTATAAATCAAGGTAGTGGGAAGGAAAAAAAGTTGAGACAGCAAGTAGATGCAACCATGGTGCTAGCTGCAATGTGGAGAGAGGCAGTCACTGCTGGAAGTGATTATCAGTTTCCACTGATAATTATCAGTTTCCACCGATAATTCTGAAAATGAATGCACAGCAATTATGTATAATTTCTGCAGTGTCTGTGGATCCTTGGGCCGAGACGAGATTGACTCTACCTGCAGGGAGGATCCCTGCAGGTTCTCACTGTCCGCAGGTGAACCCTATATCAAGCCCATGATCCCCTTGGGTTGAGCCTTTGGGTCCCGGGGCCAGCTGGACATAGGCGAGGGTCTTTTCTGATAACTGGAGACTTGGTCCAAGGCCAAGCTAGGGTTGTAGGCAGGCGGAGGTCAGGCGTGTCAAGGATCCAGGCAGGAGTCAGGGGCAGGCAGCAAACAGGTGAAGCCGGAGTCCAGGTGAAGATCCAAGGCAGGCAGCGGTCAAGTGTATCCAGAATCCAGGTGAAGGTCAAACCAGGGATCCATATGAGGAAGGGAAGAAGGATGGATAGGCAGAGTCAGGTTGAGCAGGCAAGGCTGGAACAGGCAGAGGCTAAGGCAGGACCAGGCTGAGGCAAAGGTAGGAACAGAGCGAATAGCAACACACACTACACAGGATAGCTGGACCTGTTGCTGAGGCAAAGAACGCTATCGGTGAGGTCCTTAAATAGGACCCAGGCTGGTCATCTTCAGGTGCTTTGGCTTTTTCCTGCCACGGGCCTTTTAAAGGTTGGGCTGTCAGGTGGGCATGCACTTAAGGAGGTCGCGGGGTTGCAGCAGTCATGGCAGCGTCCAGCCACACAATGAAGAAGCGAGAGGCCCAGAGTGAGGCTTGGGGTGCCTCCTGCAAACTGAAAATGCAACAGTTCCTTTGATTTGGGTCAATAAAAATTACTGCACATAACAGATGACAGCAGAAAAAGACCCATCAACCCATTCAGTCTGCTCACTTTATTCCTGGCCACACTGCAAGGGTGTATCCTAATGTGACCACTAGTAAGATAATCCCTCCCTATCCAGGGCACTTTTTGTCGTTGTCCCCATTTGTGTTCCACCATCTTGGGCAGACGAGCATACAGATAGCCCACCTTAATTCACGCACAGTACCCTTCCCTCCCTATGTCTAACCACAAAACTTTGTAATAGGGATGGGTATTATTTGAAACAACATATATATTATTTGAAACAAAACAAAAAAAAGCCTAAAATTTTAGGGGGCGTTCCTTTTATAAAATTGTGCATGCTATTTGAAAAAAAGAAACAAAAAAAGGGAGCATGCACGCCCTACTTGTGATAATCTAAGTAGCCACCAATACCTGCATGACATACAGCCGAACTTCCAGCCTCCTAGGTCCCTTGCATTGCCTGCCAGACAAACCTGGCTATTTGAGCACCTGCGTTTCCACTGTGGCTTCCAATTACTGTACTTTCAGTCTGCAGGAGTATTTTTCTTTCCACTGTCTAATATTTTATATTACCTTCTTTGCCATTCGTTCTGGCAGCCCCAGCACTCATTAAATCTTGGGAGCAGGACACTTTAAACACATGATGCTACTAAGTCATGCTGCTGCTGTCTCTTCACTTTTTGTTCCTTTGTGCTTATCCCCGTGCCCTCTTAGACAACCATGTTTGCACACTGCCTGCGGGCTGTAGTGAAGCATTTTGCACCTGCTCAAAACCAGATCCCCTTGTACATTTTCCTTGCCCTGACCAACATCCTGCCCCCCCAAACACACACACTTTTTACTGGGGGTGAACTACGTGCTCTGCGAATCTGCGTGTTTACTTTTCCCCATGCTAATTGAGGGGGGAGGAGTTGTGGGTGTGTGTGTGCAATTTTCCAACTACTTTTTTTTACATGGGTTAATGTGTTTACCCATACAAAAATGTGAATATCGCCCCCTAAAAGTCTGTTATTGTTCCAAGTATCTGCGGAAAAAAAATATTTCCTGAAGTTGCACCTGAGTTTACTCCCTTGGAGCTCATATCATGATCCCTTGCTCTGGAACTTCCCTTCTATTGAAAAGGCTTACCTCCTGTGCATTATTAATACTTGGCAGGTATTTCAATGCCTCTGTTATATCCCCCTCTGCTCTCCTCTCGGATATGCATATTTACATCCCTGAGCTACCATTTTGATAGCCCTTCTCTGGACCATCTCCTGGAGGCATGGCTTTCAAAAATGAACATAATACTCTCACCGATCACCTGTAAACAGCATAATCGCTTCCTTTTTAGTGTACTTTATGCTGTGAAACGTGCTTTGTATGTTTGGTCTGTCCATCTGTGGCACAGATGTCACAGGGAGACAACCCAAGTGCAGAAGTGCACTGGTGAGTGGGGCTGGCAGGAAAAGTAGGTGGAGTAATGGAGTTCATAAGAACATGATATCAATCACAACTTTTCACCTACACACCACTGTATTCCAGTGTACCTTAATGTGTAACCACAAAATTAAAACAATAGTACCACCGGTCAGTCTTAAATAATAACAGAATTTTTGCCAAATACATATGTGGGCCCCTCACTCTAAGGGTCTGTATGGTATCACAGACTCCTATAAGGTCTGGGGTCACCTTACTTTAATTTTAACATCATATTTTTTAGGTTTTTTCTTATATATTAAAACTTCTCAATCTCAGTCAATTCTTCAAAGATAACAGGAGGAACGTTAATACTCATCTGTTCCAATTTTGGTTGATCTCCCGACACGCACGTGTTTCGGACAAGAAGTCCTGCTTCAAGGGGTTTCCTTCAGTATCTATTTCTCATCACGTCTTCCCATGTTAAATGATGCAATTTTCATCCTCTTGTCTTCATGGCTAGTATATTCTTCATTAATTCACGTCAGCCTATTTGAGCCGCGTTTTCTCTTAAAATGGCGTTCTGCAAACAGTGAGCCTTTTATACCCCATGACCGGAAATAACGTCATCGAGGGCTCCAGTCCCCTTTCACGTCCGATTACTCTCATTTACACGAAATCGCGCATATTTATCACTTAAATCCTAATATGTTCAGATATATTACAAACGGCTCTCTACCGGTCCACTAGCTCCCTCAATGATCTTATTTACTATCATCGTAATGAACTCTCCAAAATTGCAGATTCATTCATTATTACCAGCATGAATGAATCTGCAATTTTGGAGAGTTCATTACGATGATAGTAAATAAGATCATTTATTCCATCCAGGAACTTTATCTCTCTAGCATGCCCTGTTGTTTCACTTACCCAGTCAATATTGAGGTAATTGAAATCTCACACCAAAAAATAAGTCTTGTTACACAACGAGTACAATATCTCACTCTAAGACGTTATGAAATCCTGGTTTTTTCTTCAATGTGCAATCTTTCAATGTACAGTATTTCATATATATGACTTTATATAGAGGACCATCATAACACCTGTGGGCATACAAGCAATTTTTGCTTTATGTATTGCCACATCAGATCACATTTAATCATGGGTCCATGTCCTTTATTGCTAAATATATCTTATTTTTGTGAGTTTTTCTTTAATATTTTTTCTTAATATTTTTTTCTTTCTTTAAAATAAATGTGGAATGATACCTTCCTTATATGTTGCTCAAAAGTTGCTTTTTTCAAAGGGCGCGGACTTGCTCCAAGAGGCTGTTTCGCTTGGAAGACAATTAGTCCTTGGGTCCAGTCCGACGTACGTTTCGCTTTGCTGCTTCAGGGACTGTAACAAACATGAATTCTTCCGTACTATTCAGTGAAAGGTTGTGCTCATCATAGCCACTCGCTTGACAAACCTTGCCGCCTTTCCTTCTTGTCGGCGTCTAAGAAAGAAAAAAATATTAAGAAAAAATATTAAAGAAAAACTCACAAAAATAAGATATAGTTAGCAATAAAGGACATGGACCCATGATTAAATGTGATCCGATGTGGCAATACATAAAGCGAAAATTGCTTGTATGCCCACGGGTGTTATGATGGTCCTCTATATAAAGTCATATATATGAAATACTGCACATTGAAAGATTGCACATTGAAGAAAAAAAACGGGATTTCATAACGTCTTGGAGTGAGGTAATTGAAATCTCCCATTATTACTGCACTGCCAGCTTGGTTAACTTCCCTAATTTTTCTTAGCATTTCACTGCGCTTCTCATCATTTTGGCCAGGTGGACAGTAGTATACTCCTATCACTATACTCTTCCCCAGTACACAAGGGATTTCTACCCATAAAGATTTAATTGTGCATTTAGTCTCATGCAGGATCTTTATCCTGTTGCAATCTATGCCATCCCAGACATAAAGTGCCACCCCACCACCAAGATGCTCCTCTCTGTCACTGCGATATCATTTGTACCCCTGTATAGCATTATCCCATTGGTTATCCTCTTTCCACCATGTCTCTGAGATGCCAATTAAGTCTGACATCTTTCACTGCTATATACTTTAAATCTCCCATCTTACTTCTTAGACATCTGGCATTAGCATACAAACATTTCAAAATGTGATTTTTGTTTGTATTTACATTCTGCTTTTCAGCTGACAGGGATGAATTGGAATCTTTTAGCTCAGGTGAGTTTTAATTATAGGCACTTGGACTACTTTTCTTATTATTGGAACCTCTCTGTTGGGATGCCCTACATCATAGTACATCCTTAATAAAAAACCATATGCAGTTAGAATAAATACAACATAACAGACAGATTATATACAGATCAGCTGACAGCATTTACGTATCACATGAAAAAGAAAGCCTTCACCAGTTGATGATGGAATAATTTACTAGCAGGTCAAATGTTTCATATCATGGTACAGGTAAACAATACTGCTAGACAATAGACAAGTGCCTAGCCATGTCTAATAACTTCCATAGGCTCAGAAAAATGTAGTAATTGAATGTATAACTAAACAGATGTGCCTTTTTTTTTTTTTTTACAGAAAATTGTGAAAATCTCAACAATTCAGCTTTAAAATCCTCAGGAAATGCGTTCCAGAGGATAGGGCCATCAGTGCAAAATGAATGCTTGCAAGCCAAATTAATTTGGGGATGGTACATCAAATAACATTTGGAAAGAAGACCACAATGTATGAATGGACTGACATGATTGTTGAGGGGTGAAACCATTAATGGCTTTGTAAATTAACATGATGGTTTTTAAACTTATGAAGTTATACATCCCAGTACTGAGGGCCACCCTAGCATTTCGGATGCTTTAAAACATTTTTTTCCAGTTCCTTAAACTGTTATAGGAGGAATATTAGCTGGATAAGTTAACGGATGAGGCTCTTAAAACTGAGTAAGTGCTCAAGAAATGGCCTTCGCATTGAGTATGAGGTGTGCAGAATGGATGAAATGCCACCCATATTTATTTATGGGCTACTATCACTCAGAAGCAACATATTGAAGCTCATCTTTATAAACGCAAAATCTCTACAACACTAATTTACATAATGTAGCACTATCTGCTCAGCAGCTAAGGAACTAAAGTAGTTGCTGTGGTAACAACTGGAAGCACCTTTTGGAAGACCGGCAGCATAAATTTGTCATAGCTCATGCTAAATTATCTATGCGGAGGTGAAACAATGATGGCATAAAAACAAGACATGCACACAGCACAGCCCATCTAAAGCAGGCGGTACATGGGTAACAAGGCAGTCACTGGACCACCAATCTAGCTGCAGGACAGCTTCGGATCCGAATGAGTTTCTAAGCAATGATCCCTAAGAAGCGTGGCTTCCATGCTAATCCGCTCAAATATATAACAATAAAGGTGAGCAAACAAGTTATAGGTGATGCATTTGGAGAATTGGACTAACTTAATATGCTTCTGGCTAACTTTCAAGAGTTACACTCCCATCTTCAGAATGAAGCTGCCTGAATACACAATAAAATCACAGATTGCATTACAAGGCTGGTGAGGTGAGGAAGGTTATAGAGTGATGTGTTAGCAGAGCAGTGAGAAGACTGATAAAAAGACAGCAAGACTTTCCCTTTTCAGGGAAATTTCTAAAAGGCAAGAATTAAGAAGAATTTCAGCCGCAACCTAGCCAACACCAAGCATTAACTCCTTTGACCCAACCACACCCTGAGACTAAACAGAATATGAGTGACTAAATACCACTGTTCAAAAACTAGGTAGTGGTACATTTTTGCAAAGGGGCCTGATCTAGCTAGCCACCTGCTTTGGATGGTTGGCTAAATCACTTATAGAATTTACCCCTAAACGTTTTTAAGTGTCTGATTGCTTTTAATGCCAGATGTCTTCCATTCTTGGATACTGAAAGGGAACTTTAGAATTAACCAAGAATGCAATACATTTGATATTAAAATGCTGGGGACTGAGTTGGAGAAGAATCCTGATGCCCAATTCTTTCTTTCAGGGCACGCGTGTTCTCTTTTCCCTTCTGTTCCCCAGTGATTTGAAACCCCCAAGGCAACTAAAACAGGATATTATTAATCCTCTCAAAAGTGCATTTTAAGCTGAAAGCTGCACCCTGGGACGTGGCTGCTAACGTTGTTGGGTTTTCAGGTTCTCTATAGTATTAACAAATGAATATTTCTTGCTTCTAATCAGATGTCTGATACCGAGCTTGTTCTCTTACATTTCTTCCCATAGAAAGTACTTCAGACAGTATTCACATTTTCCTTCCATTGGGGCCTGGTGTGCTGGTGTGCGATTTCTGCTCTTTCTGTTGAAAAAAAAATAAATCTTGGACTTTACACCCATTGCTGAGTTTTTTGGTGTTTGCTTAAGTTTCCTATTCAGTTTCTTTTCTTATAATCGGAAATGATCCTGTACCTCGGGAAAGCGCTAACTCCTCACTCGCTTTCCAAGAATTATTTTTCTATACTAGAGGAAGAGAGAGGAGCGGGGGGGGGGGGGGGGGGGGGGGAGAACATGCAGAACCAGATTTCTGACTGGTTCTTGTGCAATGGTCATGAATTTGGGGTGTAGCCAGACAGATTATGCATGCTGCCTGACTTTGACATGTGTTTGTTGTTTGTTGGGACATGAAAGGAAAAGAAGAAAAAATGTCGCCAAATTTAGAATTCTGCGAGCCTGAGTCACATGTTGCAGTGTGAGGGGAGGGTGGATGAGTTTGTTCTGTGTTTCTCGTAAGAGGTTACTTCCTATTGGCAGCAATTATGGTACTTGTACTACCTCTTACTGTAAAAAAAAAAAAAAATCCAATGCAGATTACAGAATTCTAAAGGTGTGAGGCATAGATGGTAGCAAGAAATCTAAACGTATCATCACAGATCTAAGGTTGCCTAATCTTTAATGTGTTGTACTGAGCATGCAAAGACAGAGTGTGGAGGCAGATTCTAACCTTTCTATGAAAAATCACATCTCTGTGGTTATTAAATCCTCTTTTTACAAATTTCAACCTTTAAAGTGAATGAAACCTTTTTGTTAGACCCTGAAGACTTTTGCTGGTCTTTGGTTTTTGAACTCTCTTGATTATTGCAACTTGTTGTATCCTGGCCTTTCTGCTAACGCCATCCGTCCTTTACAAATTGCACAAAATTCAACTGTAAGGATTCTTCTCACTAGGACAAAATTCAGAGATTATATCATATCTGTATTATCCTCCCTTCGCTGGCTTCCGATTGCGTGGCGCTTTCCACATAAGGTTCTGACTCTTATATGTAATATTCTTAATAATGACTCCTCTACATGGCTGAGTATCTCCCTCCATCCATGCAAGCCTGCAAGACATCTGCACACTACAGTGAAGAACTTATTCGAAGTTCTAAAATTGGCCAGATTGGACATTACCAGAGGCAGAGCTATCTCCATCGCTAGCCCTCATTTATGAAACTCTATCCCAGAGCGACTGTGTAATGCTTCCAGTTTAAAGACCTTTACTAAGGCATTAAAAAGTAGCTTTTTTCATTAGTCTTTAGCTCTAACCCTGTGTTCTCAGAACAGTGAATATGATTATCTCAAAACAATTATGAAGTGATTCCTGCTTAAAGTCCTTAAATGGTGTTGAGCCTTTCTTGCCCATTGTTTGTTTTCTTAATACATATTAAGGCGAATTTTAAAAGCCCTACAAGCACCAAAGCTGGTGCGTGCCACATGGATTTTAAAAAGCACGCGAGTATGCACGTATCACCCAGGATGCACACACAACAGGATGCTGGGCTCGATGGTCCCATTCGTCTGACCCTTGTATGGAAATTTCTTATGTTCTTAAAAATGTTTTTGAAAAAAAGGGGGGGTGAGGCATGAGCATTTCTAGACTTCTCGCTGAAATCTGCACATAAGTATTCACACGCACAAGCGAGCACCGGGGTCCCCTACTGCGTAATTTTACTTCTGCTATGGATGGCGTGTAAGTCCCGAAACAAAAAAAACTAAAGAGGTTAGCAGGATTTTAAAGGTGGGGACTAATAGGGTAAAAGGTAGACTAGTTAACCAAGGGGTGCTAGGAAGACCTATCCTTTACCTGGTAGAACTGGGAGTGAACTGGGGAAACTGGTAATTGCGTCGGTGCATGTCTACTAAAATCCCTCCACTTACACGGTAGAGGCGTCATTTGCTTGCACATGCGCGCGTCCATATAAAATTGTGTGTACATTTACACGCAAACAGCTTATTTTACACCATGCGCGCATATACACGCTTCCTTTGGTGCGAGCCAGCATACGCACATACATGGGCGCAACACGCGATTGCACAAAAAGCTACCGTCCCCGTCTTTGTTCTCTTCTGTAATTTGGTTTTTCATGTGTTTTTAAATTACGTGTGTTATGCTCTGTAATCCACCTTGGACTGCAACATAAAATGTGGGTTATAAATTTCTAAACATATGATAGGAGTCAAAGGGAGCACAGAGAGAGATTCAGACTGAGAGATTTAGGTTGAAAGGGATGCTAGCTTGGGCTGGCAGGATGTGGGTGTGCCAGGCAAGTGATGCCTTCCAGTTCTGGGGAGAGCAGATGGTGCATTATATCTCAGCTGATACCAGAAACTTTACACATGAAGCAGCAATCTGCCCATTCTTGGTCACAGCTATACGCAGTTCAAGCCACTGAATGTTTCTTTGAACCACTACTGGTTCAGGATATGAGGTTGTAGTTTAATGATGATTTCTGTCCATCAAACTGTAGTTAAATCAATATCCATTTCGGTCCTAAATATGCTTTGCCATTGAAAGAGAAGCATAAATAAAGAAATCTGTATGTTTTAAGGGTGGCTGCGCTATGTCTAAGTGATATAGCATGGGCTATAAGTTTATTTTGTCTTTTTGGGAGGAGGAATAGAGGTCAAGGAAGAGAGAGAGAGCTCTATTCGTTTTCTTGCACATCACCCCTGATGGATCAATGCAATGCAACCTTTGGCACCGAGTGCAGAGGTGGCAGGAATTGGGGCCGGCGAGACCATTGGGTGGAACTAGGCGGTTGCCTAGGGCAGCGTCAGTGGGCGGGGCACCGCCAGGGAACGCGAGGGCGCCATTTTCAAAATGTGAAAGAAGGGGCAATGGCGGTCATGGAGCACTGAGAGAGAGAGAGAGAGACCTGTAAGAGGGTGACCATAACTCTATATACCTACCAGTCAGAGGGCACATTCATCTCAAGGTGGCTTTGGGGGGGAGGGCGGTGTTACATTGCTCTGCCTAGGGCGCTACAGACCTTTGCACCAGCTCTGGCAGGGATGGCCAATTGCTTGGCAATCATTTTTTTTGGAAGTTACTAGTCCGAACCTCTGATTTCAATTACTTTTCTCTCAAGCGCATTCTCATTAATTTTGTCTGATGAATATCATTTTACTTCCAACTCCTTTGCATTAATCCATTTCAGCAATAAGCCAGATTTCCTACAGCCTCTTTCAAAAGTCCTCTTTCTTTTTCTAGCCTTGACCCGATGAGGAAAATATAGCTCTTCTTTTTTTTTATGGATCTGAATTTGTTATCCTCATTGAACAGATGGAAACCCTAGAATAAAGAGTAAAACTAAAAGCTACCACAAATGCATTAAGCTAATCCAATAAAAAAGAAATATTGCCTATAACTTGTTTAAATTTTTATTCCTTCCTATCCAAGTGGATTATGAGAATGACCACATTGCTTTTTTTCCAGCCTAAAATGATTATAATAGATTCCTCCCCCCCCCCCCCCCCTTAATACTGTTTTGGATCTGTCTGTGTAAATTGAATAAATATTTGTGCTAAGGACAGATAATATTGCTCTGTGTTGATACCAGGCTTTACTATGAGAGAAGCATGATGCTATTAGACTGACATAATACTCTCAAAGCCATTTAACTGGGTAAAATGCTTTGGCTGAAAATTGCTGACTTTTGCCTGCCTAAAAGTTTGCATGAGCTTTCTCAGCATACATAATTTTAGCTGGCTTTAAAAAAAAAAGGCATTCTCTTTTGGGTGTGTTTTCAGGTTGGGGGAGTAAAGCAGCACATGGACATGATGTTTTCAAAAGCATGCATGCTATTTTATGCTCATTAACACCCCCCTCCCTCCCACCCACAAACACACAGGGGCAGTGCTTCCATTAGACAACCCAAGTGGTTACCTAGAACACCAAGATTCTGTGAGCGGCAAAATCCTGCCAGCATGAGGTCCAGCATGGTGCTGTACTAGAGTCAATACCACTAGAGAAGGGAGCACTGTGTGCTGGAGCTACTGCTGCCAGTAGATGGGAGCACTGTGCTGAAGCTGCCAGCAGTAGTTAAATTGGGGAAGGTGGGTGAATGGCCAAAGGTTCGCCTAAAGCACCAAATATTCTTGCACCGTCCCTGCCCACACAAATAGCAAGCACATGGTTTGCTGATGTCTCAGGGTGGGTGTTTGGCAGCTGCTGATCTGTTGAAGTTGCTTGCAATGTATGCTGTCCAAAAGTGCCCATAATAGATTGCAAATAATGCAGACTATTCAAAATTAGCTCTAACAATTGTTTGCATAAAGATATAGTCACGATAGTAAATTTTCGTACATACAGTTTAACTATTAGAATAAGATTTAAGGACATATTTATAATGTGATCTTTTTAAGAAAAGGATACAAGGAGAAATGTTCATGCAAGGCCATAAATTCATGGACCACCAGCAAGATTTTGTGGGGGCCTCCACATGACAATTCATGGAGAACCTACCAATGATCAGGAGTGAGAAGAGTTAGCTAGATGTGCTCCAGGAAGTGGCAAATGCAGTATATCAGGGAAGCTTTTCTAAAACTGGCTAACACCCTAACTTTGCAAAATTGATAACCATGCCATTGTCTACCTGCTCTGAGGCATGAAGGAGGATTAAGCAGAATCTTTAAAGCAGCGCTGATTGACATGAGGGGACTACTTTTTAAAGGAAGAGTTCCACAACCTGCGCCGCTGAAACATTACAAAATCGTATCCTCTGGTTTAGGTCTTTCGGACAGCTGGCTAACTTCTTGATCGCTGGTTTAGACTCAAGAATAGCATAAGGAAGTATTTCTTCATCGAAGGTAGATGGGAGCATTGAGCAGCCTACCAGAAGAAGGAATAGGGTACAAAATGCTAACGGCGAGATCGCTGATGCATGGCCCACCCACTCCCCCTCTTGTCCCGAATTTTAACATATTATCTCAACATTCTTATAAGGCTACAAAATACGAGGCAATAGACTTTATGGTGGAAGAGGCCGCAGCTTTATTGTAGTTTAAACAATTTGACCAAATGGAAATAGTATATGATATGCACGAGCCGCCGCTAATTGTATATATAATCAATGGTACCGGGGGAGGCCGCCCGCCGTGTCTCCTAGCAAGGCATCCCCCTCCTCCAGCCCCCCACCTTGCTCTTGCTAGCAAGGGGTCCCATACCTCAGGCCTACTTAATATGGCCCCGGCTCGTGCACCCGCCTAAAGCTGTGACATATAATACACCTTGTATGCTGTAGCAGGTTGATATAACAGAGGAACGAGCGTAATTGCTGAAGTAAACGTATTACTAACTAACATAAGATTCCTAACTACTACTAATGTGTATGTTAGTGAGAATGAATGGCTGTTACTGCTATTGTTCATACATGACTTATTTGGTTACTGGGGGTGGATGGGTGGGGTTTCGTGCCATCAGCGCCAGGTCAAAGGGGCTAATGGCGGCGACGGTGCCCTCTTTTATCGCCCCCGTGCGCGAAAGCCCTTGCATTTTTGAAATTCAAGGAAATATAGGACAAGTACATTTTATGCTAGCAGGGAGAAAGCAAGCATAAAGCTGGAGATCAAGAACACTCTTTAGTGTTCTTGATCTCCAGCTTTATGCTTGCTTTCCTTTGGGGGTAATTTGGTAAAAGCTTGCATAAGAAAGCAGGCAAATACATGCATAAGGTAAAACAATTACACAAAGTGTACTGGTTCGCTTTGAAAATTATACCATGAAAACTACCCGTGCACAATTACACCTGCTAATCCGTGCACAGGAAATTTAACGCGCAGACATGTGACAATCCAAAAGTGCGTGCATAAGACCAAACGCCATCCCTGGGAATGCCTCTGGGTAAACTTATGTGCATATAGGACATACGTTCCTAAGTTTACTCACTTTGGGTGAGCAATTTTATAACATAAGAACATAAGAAATTGCCATACTGGGTCAGACCAAGGGTCCATCAAGCCCAGCATCCTGTTTCCAACAGAGGCCAAACCAGGCCACAAGTACCTGGCAAGTACCCAAACACTAAGGAGATCCCATGTTACTGATGCCAGTAATAGCAGTGGCTATTCCCTAAGTCAACTCAATTAATAGCAGTTAATTGACTTCTCCTCCAAGAACTTATCCAAACCTTTTTTTAAACTCAGATACACTAACTGCACTAACATGCCATTTTAATGGGTATAGCACAATCTTACCAAGAGAAAAGCCTTTTGAAAATGACCCTTCTTATATCTCCATAATCTATGAATATATTAATGCCTCCTTAAATTCCCACAGTTTATAACATATTTTTCATTTTAGCTTTCCATGGGACATGAGAGACAAGCCTTCATTGTCCATTAAATGCATTTGACTAGAGGTTTTGTCTTAGGGGAAAGAGTTCATGTTGCCCCTTCTGCATTGTATAGAAGATCCTGTGTATTTGGAGACCCCTAGAGATAGAACCCAGAGTGGATCTGAGCACGTTCTCTAGATCAGTGGTTCTCAACCGGTGTGTCGCAGCACACTAGTGTGTTGCGAAGCTCCGGCAGGTGTGTCACACACCCGCTGCTCTTCCCCCTCCCTTTCACCTCAGCGAGACGAACACTGCTGCCGTTCATGCCCGGGCTATCAGCACCTTCAAGCCCCGAGGGGAACGGCAGTAGTGTTTTGTGGAAGCCGGCAACAGGAAAGTGACCTTTTCTTCTTCCCGCCCCTGTGGCCCGGAAGAGGAAGTGATATCTACCGGGCACGTGGGAAGAAGAAAAGGCCATGCCTGCATGCTGCTTCTGCAGAAGGAGCACAGCGCTGCACCCCCCTGGCTCCAACCTCCCCTTCTCTGGCCAGCGCGACACCTGCAAGAAAATATAAAATTAATAATCAAACTGCAAAAAAAAAAAAAAAAAAGGCTGGGATGGGGAGAAAAGCATAACATTACATTCTCAGCTGATTGCTCTGTGCCGTGATCGATTGCAGCAAAAGCAAGCAGCTGAGTGCTGCCTTCTTAGGGCTGGGGAGGTCACTCCTCCTGTTTTCCAGCCTGTCAGGACTCTGCTTTTAATAGCAGCATACCAGCTACCTTGTGCTGTAGCTTCTATGTGTGCTGTGGGTGGGGGTGAATGAGACAGAGAGTGAGGTAGCATGTGTGTAAGTGTTTGAGAGAATGTGTGTGAAAGTAAGAGAAATGTGTGAGAGCAAGAGACTTCTCAGGAAAGTCAGTGGTGTGTGTGAGAGAAAGAGATTGGTTAGGCAAGTGACTGGTGTGTGTGTTTGTGTGTGTGTGTGTGTGTGAGAGAGAGAGAGAGAGATTGGTTAGGCAGGTGACTGGTGTGAGAGAAAGAGAGAGAGATTGGTCAGGCAAGTGACTGGTGTGTGTGTTTGTGTGTGTGTGTGTGTGTGAGAGAGAGAGAGATTGGTTAGGCAGGTGACTGGTGTGAGAGAGAGAGAGAGAGATTGGTCAGGCAGGTGACTAGGTGACTGGTGTGTGTGTGTGAGCAAGAGAAATTAGTCAGGCAGGTGACTGGTGTGTGTGTGTGTGTGTGTGTGTGTGAGCAAGAGAAATTAGTCAGGCAGGTGACTGGTGTGTGTGTGTGTGTGTGTGTGTGTGTGAGCAAGAGAAATTGGACAGGCAGGTGACTTGTGTGTGTGTGTGAGCAAGAGAAAGAGAAATTGGTCAGGCAGGTGGCTGATGTGTGAGAGATAGAGAGACAGATTGGTCAGGCAGGTGACTGGTGTGTGTGTGTGTGTGTGTGTGTGTGTGTGTGTGTGAGAGAGAGAGAGAGAGAGAGAGAGAGAAAGGGAGATTGGTCAGGCAGGTGACTGGTGTGTGTGTGTGTGTGTGTGTGTGTGTGTGTGTGTGTGTGTGTGTGTGGCCCTAAGGAAGAAGAATGTGAAGACAGAGCTTCAGCAGCCCTTGCTGCTTCTGGTATGTGTTATTGGCCTACAAGGGAAAGGAGTAGGAGAGTTACTGGAGAGGGTAAGTAAAGGTGGCTTTTAAGTTTATCTTTCTTGATTGACTGCCATTTTAATTATTAGGTATTATGTGATGTATCTGCTGTTAGAAATAGTTTATTGGTGTTTGGAGAATTTTTAATAATTTTGAAAACTTTTAATGATTGGATGTTCCATTTATCAGTTGTTTTGAAACATTTATTATATTCTAGTTTTAGATTATTTTATATTTCTCAGGGAATTGATAAATAGAAATGTGGAGACAAAAACTGAACTGGAAACAGCAAGAAGCCAAACTCTATGCAGTAAAACAACGCAAAAACAGAAACATTAGCTTTATGGTCATTATACTGTATTTGGTGAGGGTCTGTCTCTATTCTGCATGTGTGACCCAGCTAAGGGTTTCTGCGAGCTTGTAGTTTCTTGGGATCTATAGCAGCTTGGCTTGTTCTGTATTCCTAATAGGAGGTGTATTGGTGTTTAGGGCTGGTGTAATTTTTGCAGTGCTGCTTTTTCATAGGTAGGGTTGTTACTGTTTGAGTTCCATAATGCAGGTGTAACTTTGTGCACATTAGTTTATGTACATTATTTCAGATCCTGGAAGTCTGATAGTTGCTATATTTTTGTTTTGCACAGAATGCAAAGTGGCTTTTTTGGGTTTCCATTTCAGTTTCTGTTTCCATATTTGTAATTTGTGGTCTTTCTGTACTTGGTGAAGGTTGATTCTATGTGTGTGACCGAGGTGAAGTATTTTACTAGCATGTAGGCATTTGTATCAATATTATTTGTTGTGTTTTCTCAATAGAACATGCATTGGTGGTAAATTACTGTTTTTCATAAGGAGGGCTATTGCACATAAAAACTGTTTATGTTGCTGTTACTGAGATGACACCAGAAATATCTTTTTTGCATGGTAAATTGAAAGGGGAATATCCTAGTTCTGTTCTGCACCCATTGTTGGGGGGTCAGGGTAGATCCCGTAGATGCAGAGTATATGTTTACATTTAGCCCTGTGATGGTCATGTGTTCAGTGTGTCACACATGTGAGAACCATCTGTCAGGTATGTCCCGACAGAAAAAAGGTTGAGAACCACTGCTTTAGAGGATAAAGGAGCAGTAACTGTCTTGAGGAGCTGGAATACAGTAGTGGAGAAAGAGACAGAACCAGCGTGGTGCATGAGAAGAGTCAAGCTTCCAGACTATGCCAGTTAGAGCTCCTGAGAAATGGATGCAGTTAAATCCTTTGGACGTTCCTCTCTGGAGGATCACTTTGAATCCTGGATTCATCATTCAGAAATGTGAGTATTAGGGTCCAGTAGATGTTCTTCAGTAAAATTAAAGGAGCATGACAAGATACCACCATGCAGTAACACAGGGGCACAGAAGTAGACGACATGAGCATAGTCTGTAATGGGGGACTGTCCTGAATTTGCTATTGGAGCCATGGAAATTCAATACAGCTCAGAATAAGAAGATTTTATTTAAAGCTCTTGTGTAATTGTTCAACTACAGTCGCTGCTTCCTGTGAAGGAGCAGCCTGTTCAATCAATCTTCTCTTGTAAATAAAGGTCAGAGCAGTCCGGGAACCACACCCGCTGAGTACATCTGCATCTACTTGGAAGTCTAGGACAGAATTTGCATGGATGATTAAGTGGATTCCTGTCTTCACAGTCAACTATACCAGTATTTCCCATCCCTGTCCTGGAGGCACACATTAGAGGTTGGGTTTTCAGGGCAGCCACAATGAATTTGATTGGTCTCTTGGTCAGGAAAGCAGTATAGAATTTTTTTAACTAAATGAAAGAAATTTGCATACACTGTGGAAACTCATCAGCGAATAGCCCTGAGAACATGTCAAAGGAAGCAAGAGGAAACACCTATGTGGTAAGACTGAGAAGGTTTTCTTACTGAGAATAAAGAGTGTGGTACATAACAGCCAGGGCCGGTGCAAGGGAATTCGGTGCCCTAGGCACCTTCAGTCTTGCGCAGCCCCCCCCCCCCCCCCATCGTGCTGCCACCAGCCCGCCCCCGGTCGCAGCCCCGACTCTAGGGGCAGGCACCACATGCCGCCACTCCCCCTCCACCCCCAAAAAATCCCTCGCAAAACACCTGGTCCAGCGGGGAGCCTGGGAGCGATCTGCCACTCCCAGGTCATTGGCTGCCACTAACCAAAATGGCGCCGGTGGTCTTTAGCCCCTACCATGTGACAGGGGCCAACCAATGGCACCGGTAGCCCCTGTCACATGGTAGGGGATGAAGGCCACCGGCACCATTTTGGTTTAGTGGCAGCCGAGGCCCCGGAGCGGCAGATCGCTCCTGAGCCCTCCGCTGGACCACCAGTGGGGTGTCAGGAGGATAGCACGACGTGGGGAAGCAGGGTGAGGCGGGGGCTGGGCAGAATTTTGAAGGGGCACTTTTTGCCCTTTCAAAATTCTGCCGCCTGAAGTGGCCGCGAGTGGCAGTGGTGCCCCCTAAGTCTTGGCACCTTAGGCACAGGCCTAGCTTGCCTAGTGATTCCTCCGGCCCTGATTACAGCTGCACTGCTAGGCAGGCGTTAATTTCTGAGTGCAAAAATGTGCGTATTGGACGCACATTTTTTTTTTTTTTAAATTTCAGGTGAGCAACTAATAGCCCCATCAACATGCATTTGCATGGGATGAGCGCTATTAGTTTCGCTGTGCGCGTTTTGGGGGCGCTAATCCCCTTATTGCATAAGGGGATTAGGTTGCGCCAACACAACCCGCGTCCAACTGCGTGTTAAACAGTGCGCTCGGCCGCGTGCGCTGTATTGCATTGACCCCAATGTGTGGGCTGCCTATGAACCAATGCGCCAGAGGAGAGTGGAACATGGTCAGCCATTAACTTGAGTCTAGATGGTGAGACATGCTGGGACCAGCAGGCTACTACCTTACTGTGTCCAGGACTCCGACAGGGCCTGAAGAACGTGTTTGAGTCCTGGACATAGTGAGGTAATTGCCAGTCACACTGTTTCCTGTGAGAATGAAAATCTTTACCCTATAGGTGAGAGGTTAGGGGGTCATTGTATTCCCAATGACTCTGGATCATCTTCCTCAAAGGATAAGGGAGAGAAACAGCAGTTGCCAGTTTGTTTGCTGTACAGTTTAATTCCAATTGTTTTTGTTTTGCTTCTTGTAGCTTTAGTGGGTTTCTTCCTTCTGAAATACTCATTTGTAGACATGTACTGCTTATTAGGGATGTGAATCGTTTTTCAACGATTAAAATTATCGTCCGATAATGTTTATATCGTCTTAAATCGTTATAGAACACGATACAATAGAAATTCTAACGATTTATCGTTAAAAATCGTTAAATCGTGTTAGTGCGCACTAACTCGAGTTAGTGCGCACTAACTCCCCGTTAGTGCGCACTAACTCGATTTAGTGCGCACTAACTGAAAATGATACAAATAAACACTTTCCAGGTCACTGAAGGTCAGTTAGGAATGAATATGTGTTCCTATTGGCTGGCTGCACTCTTATCTATTGATGTTACCAAGGTTACCACTGAGGTGATGGTTGGGGGGATGGGAAATGGAACTGGAAACTAACGAACACCAACAGAAAATGAAACAAAGTGTTCACACTTCCCAGGTCAGTAAAGGTCACTTAGGAATGAATATGTATGTATGTATTCCTATTGGCTGGCTGTGCTCTTATCTATTGATGTTACCAATATGGTTGGGGGGATGTGAAATGGAAACAGTTGGAAGCTTGACAAAAAAAGTAATGTAATGATCAGCACTCACGTGACTAGAACTTGTTTGTTTATTATTTTTGTTAGCAGGCACCTGAAATGCTAGTGCATGTTGAATTTGCCAATCACTGTGCATTTTAGAAAGGTGGTCCTGGCTGGAACTGTACACAGTTCAAATATATGTAATTGATTGTTGGTAAGTGTATTTTTTAAGTAGCCACACTGGCACCAGTATGTTTACTTTTCCTCCTACTTAACTCACTAGCTCAGCTTTGTAAGAAGGGCTTCTCTGCTTGTGTGTTGTTTTTGTTTGGTGTGAGGAGAGCAGAAACATCAGATCTTTATTCAATCTACTACAGTCATCTCTTACAGTGCCCTATCCCTATTAATACCAGGAGTGTTGTGATCTTCCTGCACACAGTGCCCTAACCCTGATACCAGTCTGAGACAGCTCCCTCCCTGCATTACTAGTGAGAGGCTGGCTTCACAGACAGGGGGAGCTGCCTGACCCTCACTCCTGACTTCCCCCATGTCCCAGCTAGTGAATGGTGTGTGGGTGAGGGGGGGGCGGGTGGATGGTGAAGTCTGAGACAGCTCCCTCCCTGCATTACTAGTGAGAGGCTGGCTTCACAGACAGGGGGGAGCTGCCTGACCCTCACTCCTGACTTCCCCCATGTCCCAGCTAGTGAATGGTGTGTGGGTGAGGGGGGGGGGGGAGGATGGTGAAGTCTGAGACAGCTCCCTCCCTGCATTACTAGTGAGAGGCTGGCTTCACAGACAGGGGGGAGCTGCCTGTCCCTCACTCCTGACTTCCCCCATGTCCCAGCTAGTGAATGGTGTGTGGGTGAGGGGGGGGGTGTGGATGGTGAAGTCTGAGACAGCTCCCTCCCTGCATTACTAGTGAGAGGCTGGCTTCACAGACAGGGGGGAGCTGCCTGACCCTCACTCCTCCGGGGTATTGTGATCTTCCTGCACACAGTGCCCTAACCCTGATACCAGGGGTGTTGTGATCTTCCTGCATGCAGTGCCCTATCCCTATTAATACCAGGAGTGTTGTGATCTTCCTGCATGCAGTGCCCTATCCCTATTAATACCAGGAGTGTTGTGATCTTCCTGCATGCAGTGCCCTATCCCTGATACCGGGATGTGTGCAAGAAGATCACAACACCCCCGGTATCAGGAATAGGGCACTGTGTGCAGGAAGATCACAACACCCCCAGTATCAGGAATAGGGCACTGTGTGCAGGAAGATCACAACACCCCTGGTATTAGGGATAGGGCACTGTGTGCAGGAAGATCACAACACTCCTGGTATTAATAGGGATAGGGCACTGTGTGCAGGAAGATCACAATACCCCTGGTATCAGGGTTAGGGCACAAGTTCTAGTCACATTGACTGATCACATTACTTGTTTTGTGAAGCTACCAACTGTTTCCATTTCCCATCCCCCATATACCATCAGTAGGAAACTTGGTAACATGAATAAATAAGAGGGCAGCCAATAGGAATACATATTCATTCCTAAACTGACCTTAACTGACCTGAAAAATGTCAAATTGTATCATTTTCAGTTAGTGCGCACTAACTCCCAGTTAGTGCGCACTAACTCCCGTTAGTGCGCACTAACTCCCGTTAGTGCGCACTAACTCGAGTTAGTGCGCACTAATCGGAAAAAACGATTTTTAACGATTTTTTAACTAAAAAATCGTGCCTAAGATGATTTTCTTGCCCTGCCACACGATTTCTATCGCTAAGACGATATGGAAAACGATTCACATCCCTACTGCTTATACTTAACTGCTCATATGATGATGTTTTGATATTCACCATATTCTTTTGTTTACAGTTCCAGTTTTAAGATCTTGAGGACAGCATGCTGTGTGGGACCTGATGGTGGTTATGGCTGGTGCCTGCAAAACAGAATGACTCGTTTCTCATTGGAGTTTTATCTGGTTGTCAGCTGGGAGGAGACAGTGGGCCACACTCTTCTGCAGGACTGGGCCTATTCTGGGTAAAGGCCCTGGACCAGAACTTCGAGATCAAAGGCAAGAAGTAGCAGAATCAGGAGTTTTCCCTGGTTCCAGAGGTGCCTTGAGACATCCTCGCACAGTTCACATTCCAAGTGTTGCCTGCTAAATTTAAATGCAGGGCTCCCAAACGTTTAGCCAATGTGACCCCATTTTAGCACTTCAAAATTCACTTGATCCCCCAAAAAGGACGACCAAAACAAACTAGCAGGGGTGCAGTGTTCCTCCAACAATCACTCCACTTTCACACTCACCACACTCCAACTAATCGTGGGTCTCAATCTCCACCCTCTCTAGTACATTCTCTTGGTCTTCATCCCCTCCACATGACCTCCTCTCTTAACCTTCTTCTTACCACAGAAACTCATTTGAGCACAGGGCCATTGTAGGGCCTGTAAGTGCATGGGTGATCACTGGCCGCACACTGACTTTCACTACTAGTGGTGCTGCTTCTGGAGCCTGAAAAGCATTGCTATTTGAGGCACTTGTGACCCCCAGCTGAAGGCTTTGTGACCCCATTTGGGTCTCGACCCACACTTTGGGAAGCCCTGATGCAGGAGGTTTTATTATTCCTTCATGGTGGAAGCGGCATTAGGTACTGTTACGGTTTCGGATATGTGGATCCAAAGTAGCCAATCAGTCTTTACCTTAGCAGACAGCAGATCGCACAGGTCCGAGAGGCAGTCCAAGGTCAGGGCAGGCAGCAGGCAAACAGGTCCGAGAAGCAATCCAAGGTCAGGGCAGGCAGCAGGCAAACAGGTCCGAGAAGCAATCCAAAGTCAGGGCAGGCAGCAGGCAAACAGGTCTGAGAAGCAATCCAAAGTCAGGCAGAGATGCGAGAAAACAAACCACCAGAGCTCCAGCACAAGCAAGCCTGTAGCCGAGGCAATGCTGTGCTGGACTCAGTTCTTAAAATAGTCAAACTTTCCGCGCAAACGCGGGGACTTCCGGGTAGAAGTATGACGCGCAGAAGGGGGCGGAGCTTGCATGCGAGTAGCGTCAGCCCGTACTGCCGCTGGGAGATGCCGAACAGCAGCGATACCAGCCTTCTGCACCGTGGATTGCCGCGAGGTAACAGGTACATGTGACAGTTGAGACCCTTGTATGAGAAAGGCATGAAGAATTTAATGTAATGCATCTTTTTGTCTCCATAGTGGGAGGAGCCTTTAGAGAGGAGAAAAGGATACTGGCTGTGGTCACAGGAAAAGTATTTTGTTGCCGATGTCCTAAGGGCATGAACAATTGGAGACGTTTGGTTGGTTTAATAAGTGCTTGATTTGGTAAGCCATGAATATCTAGCATATAGATCTAAGATGAATGGGTAAACTATCTCTTTCCCCACAATATGACTGTGCATGTGCTATATGTGAAAAGGTTAGAATTAGCCAAATCCAATGGAGTAGTGGTATGGCATTTATGTCCGGTCTGTTTTACTCAGCATGCAAGTGGACAACAATATAATTTTATCTAACTGTGGCAGCCATGACATAACTGGTCCCTGCACACATTGGACAAATACTCACTTCAAGGAATACTCAGAGGCAGTTATTCAAGGGGAATAATAAAGGCCACAGCTTTATTCATAAATCCTGAAAAAAAGAGTCTAACCTATTTACCTGAGTCCTTCTTAGTATCTTGCTACATATATGTCCATATAGGTCTGGGCCTTCTGGGCAGCCCGCCCCATGCAAGCAGGACTACCGGTCCTCCAGGACTGAGAATCATTCTGTAATGGGAAGTAAGTCTGGGTCTTCCAGAGAGCCCACCCCATGCAGGACTTTTTTATTTATTTTTATTTATTTAAGTTTTTTTATATACCAACATTCAAGACAATAGTCCCATCATGCTGGTTCACATGAAACAGGAGTGCAAAATAAACTTAAACTTGAACAATAGTGCGGAAAAGCAGTTACATGTAACAAGGAAAAATAGAACTTGGAGTGAGAAGGAAAAAGGAAAGGAAAACCAGCTAATTACATATAATTACATTGTAAGAGGTAGCTAATAGTGATATTGATGGTGATGTGTGTTGATTGTTAGGAGTTAAATAATATTGGAGTTAGGAAAAGCCTGCATGAACAGCCAGGTCTTGAGTCTTTTCTTGAAGGTTGAGAGGCTGGGTTCCATTCTAAGATCTGGGGGGATGGAGTTCCATAAGGTAGGACTGGCTGTGGAGAAGGCCCGATTTCTTAGCGTAATGTGTCTGGTAGTTTTGGCTGGGGGTACTTGAAGAGATCCTTTGTAAGCATCTCTTGTCGGTCTTGTTGAAGTGTGTAATCGGAGGGGGAAATGAAGGTCAATTGGGGCTAGTTGATGGATATTTTTGTATATGGTGAGAATGGCCTTGTAGATTATTCTGAAGTGGATGGGTAGCCAGTGGAGGCCCAATAGGATAGGGGTTATATGGTCTCTTCTCCTGGTGTTAGTGAGTATACGGGCAGAGGCATTTTGAACCATTTGCAGTGGTTTGGTGTGTAGTGAGGGGAGACCAAGCAAGATGGTGTTACAATAGTCCAGCTTTGCGAAGATGATTGATTGTAGGATTGTTCTAAAGTCATGAGTGTAGAACAGAGGTCTTATTCTTTTCAGTACTTGGAGTTTATAAAAGCAGTCTTTGGTGGTTTTGTTGATGGTGGCTTTCAGGTTCAGGTGATTGTCAATTAGAACTCCTAGGTCTCTCACTTGTGTAGTTTTTGGTATGGCTGGATGAGTAGGGGTGCAGGGACTGTTCTCTGGTGTGATGAGTAGTAGTTCCGTTTTGGATGAATTTAGTACCAGGTTGAGGCTTGTGAGAAGCTGTTTGATATTTTGGAGGCATGTTTCCCAATGAGCTAGTGTTTTCGCGAGTGACTCCTTGATGGGGATCAGGATCTGGATATCATCTGCGTAGAGGAAATGTTTGAGCTTGAGGTCAGTGAGAAGTTGGCATAAGGGTAACAGGTATATGTTAAATAAGGTAGGAGATAGGGATGAGCCCTGAGGGACTCCTACTGACGCGGGGTAGAGTGAGGATTCTTTGTTATGAATCTTAACCTTGTATCCTCTATTGCTGAGGAAGGTTCTGAACCACGAAAGGGCAGTGCCTGAGATACCTATGGCTATTAGTTGGTTGATGAGAAGGGAGTGATTGACGGTGTCAAATGCTGACGAAAGGTCCAGTAGGATCAGAAGGAAGGCTTGTCCTTTGTCAAGGCCTAGGATGATGTGATCTGTCATGGAGATGAGGAGTGCTTCCGTACTTAAGTTTTTGCGGAATCCGTATTGTGATGGGAATAGGAGGTTGTTGTCTTCAATGTAGTTTGAGAGTCGTGAGTTTACCAATTTTTCCATAATCTTGGCTATGAAGGGGAGGTTAGCGATCGGTCGATAGTTGTTGGGATCGTTGGGGTCGAGATTTGGTTTTTTGAGTAGGGGTTTGAGTGAGGCCAGTTTGAGGTTTTCTGGGTAGAGTCCTTGTGTGATGGAGCAATTTATGATGTCTGCCAGGATTTTGGAGATAGAGTCTGGAATTGATAAAAGAAGTTTAGCTGGGATGTGATCCGAAGGGTGAGAGGAAGGTTTCATTCAAATTCAGCCGTGTCTCAGGCCTTTGGGCCTGAGACACGGCTGAATTTGGAGTCATTGACCTAACGTCACACTAAACCCTAGAACTCAGATGTCAAACAATCCCAGCCATTCTAGTGTAAGCTTTGTTGCGGATGACACTGCTTCACCTTACACCCCCGCCAAGGCTTGGGTGCCCCTCCCATCTGCAAAACAAATACAAAATATCAACCTAAAAAATATAATACAGAATTTGTACATAATGGGTCTGATATTAAAAGTGCATTCAGCTATCTAGTGGTCCGCTGAAAATCATTTATCCAGCTATCTTCTAGCCAGTCAATTTGTGGGCGGACAGTGGGCTGATCTGGGCAGCACTTCTTATCTGGTTACTGTAGTGATATTCGCTATTATCGGATAAATTAGACCAGCCACAGAGCTGGACTAACTTAGCTGAATTTAACTTATCTGACTAAGTAGCGCCTTGTCCTCAGATATTCAGTGACATCTGCGGCATAGATATGCCGCTGAATATCCTTTGTAACTTAACCGGGTAAGTCATATCTGGCTAAGTTACTTAACTGGCCAGTGCTCATTAGGCCTAACATAATTAAGGAAAGAGTACATACCTGACTTACTGTTTAAAAAGCTGACTACTGAGCCTGTACAAAATTGCATTAGAAATGGGTGGGAGTGTGCTGCTTGTCCTACCATACATGTTGTGGGAGGAAGGAAGAAGAGGCTGGGCCAGCTCCTACCCAACCTCTTATCTTCCACCCAGGATCTCCACCCACCAATCCCTGATCCAATGGGGTTGAGGCCCTGACCAAGAGGACATATGAGAGAGCGAGCCTGCCCCAGGAATTGCATGGGCTGCAGAAGGTGCAAAATAGGGGGGGAGGCCAGAAAGGAGCCGTCACAACCACACATAGTCAGAGGGGTTCCTCCCACATACCCAGGTCTGACCTTACCAGCTGCTCTCAGCTACCCCCAGATAACAGTAGTGGACCAGCATGGCACAGGCGACCTGGTTATATGTGGCATCTATGATTGCTGCTCTGCACTGCTCTTTTCTGCATGATGAAACTCACTGTATATAGACATTTTTAGAAGAGGAAGGCCTTCATCAATTCTCTTGTCAGTATTCAGTATGATTACTATCTGTTTCTTAACTAGCTCATAGTGTATGATTTGTAAAAGTGTGACGTTTGAATGTTTTATTTGATTATAGACTTCTAAGCATTAATATTTTTCTCCTATAATGTCCATTATTCAATTTATTTAACATGTGCACTGTTTAAAGGGATGGAGCCTGCTGTCCCATGTCGACTAGGGTCTGTGTTAAACACAGAGCCTATTGGGACTATCTATCATAACAGAAGGGCAAATTATTGCTCTTCTCTATGTGTTTGTTATGGCTTCATATATGTGCAATGTATATTTATGTTGCTTTGTGTATCTTGTGGGTACTCAAGAATCTTAAGGGTGTGTGTGTGTGTGTGTGTGTGTGTGTGAAGGAATGAAACCCCTGCAGTATAGATTTGCAGACCTCCAGTGACAAAACCCACAGTTGGTCTGGGCATGCTCTATATTGTTAGAGCAGAGCGCAAAAGAGCAGGAGTTGTCTTGAAGAGCTGTCACACAGTAGAGGAGAAGAAGACAGAACCAGCATGGAGTATGAGAAGCTGGGCCAATTAGAGCTCCTGGGACGTGTATACAGCTAAAGCTGGACTTCCCACGGTGGAGGATCCATTTGAATCTGTTATGCTTGCCAGTCGTGGAGCTAGCAACCGGCTTCACTCACCTGCTGCTGTCCTGCCGTGGCAGCAGCGGGCCCGGGCTCCCTGGCGGGGAGCTGCTGCAGACACAAGTCGCTCCATTCCGGGGCTCTATGGGTCTCTTCCGCGGCCGGCATGCTGCCAACTGCCTCTCTTTCGGGAGCTCCCTCTAGGCTCACGTGAGCACCTCCTGCTGGTTCTTAAAGGGCCCGCAGTGGGAAAAAACTGCCGGCTCTCCTTGATGACCTCACTCTTTCAGCCTTATATAAGACTGCATCCTGCCTCCAACAGATGTCTTGGCAACAGGTCTCGCTTCCTGTGACTGCTGTGAGTTCCTCCCTCGCTCCTGCCCTCTTCTGCTTGACCTTTGACTTTGACCTTGGACCGAACCTGACTACGAGCTATGCCGCCTGCCACGACCTTGACCTGGACACCTACTATGTGCTGCACATTCCTCAGACTTCCGTCTTTGTAGAGGCCTCACGTAAGTCCAGCCAGCCCCGGTACCCAAGGGCTCAACCTGAGGGGGGCTGGTAGTGGTGAAGCCCCAGCGGGGTTTCTGCTATTCTTCAGCTTCACCTGCCAACGGAGGAGACCTGTGGGGTTCCTCTCCACAGGTGGTAACAACTCCCCCTCGGCCCAAGGGTCTACCTGCAGAACAGTTTGCCAAGGCCATGGACCCAGTGGAGCCATCCACCTTACAGGCTATTCCGGGCCTGGCCCAGAAGATTCTGGAACAACAAAAGGTCTTGGAAGCGCTCATGGCTTCCGTGGAACATCTTAGTGCCCGCCTCAATTCCACCATCCCGGCAGGCTCTTTGATCCCTCCTGGTCCGGGTTACCCATTCTCCACACCCACTACATGCCCTGTCATACCGCTTCCAGCTCTGCCACACTATTGCCGGGACCCCCAACTCTGTCTGTGTTTTTTGAATCAGTGCAACATGCATTTTTGCCTCCAGTCTGCACTCTTCCCTGATGATGCTACTAAGACCACATACATCCTCTCACTCTTGGATGGCAAGGCTTTAGCCTAGGACTCTCCACTGTGGGAATGCTTGGATCCTGTCTTACGGGATGTACAAAACTTCTTCCAAACAGTCTTCCAAACAGACTTCCAAACAGTCTTCGATGATCCTGGTCAACAGAATTCCGGGCCCTGGCCTCGGAACTCCACTGGGGCGAGAGCTGCCTGCGTTCCATCTTCTTGGATGGTTTGACCACTCAAATAAAGGATGAGCTGGTGGCCTGTGAGCTTCCATCCTCCCTAGATGCTCTCATAGACCTTGCCGACCAGATAGACCACAGACTCCAAGAGCGGAACCGGGAGTTGCGAGCTGCTAAGAAACACTCGATCGCTGCCCATTGCTCCTGGCACTCCTTTTCGCCGATGGAAGGACCCTCCTTGACCGGAGCCACAGTGGAGGAACCCATGCAATTGGGTCGCAGCAAGTTAACCCCAGAGGAACGTCTTCAGTGCCAGCAGGCCGGTCTCTGCCTTTACTGTGGAGAAGCAGGCCACTTAATAGCCTACTGTCCGGTATATCTGGTAAACTCTCAGGCCTAGGCAACAGGTCTCCTCACTTCCTACGACTGCTGTGAGTTCCTGAGTTCCTCCCTTGCTCCTGCCCTCCTCGCCTCTTCTGCTTCATGTTTGGCTTTGATCTTGGACCGGAACTGACTACGAACTATGCCACCTGTCACAACCTTTGCCTGGACACCTTCTACATACTGCGCATTCCATCCTTGCAGAGGCTCATGTAAGTCCAGCCGACCCTGGTACCCAAGGGCTCAACCTGAGGGGAACGTGGGCTGGTAGTGGTGAAGCCCCAGCAAGGTCTCTGCTATTCTTCTGCCTCGCCTGCTGCCAGAGGGGACCTGTGGGGCTCTTCTCCACAGGTGGTAACAACTCCCCCTTGGCCCAAGGGTCCACCTGCAGAACAGAATCCTAGACTCTGAAATGCAGGTACCAAGGGATTTCCTTCAGTAAAGTAAAGGACTGTGGCAAGATGCTACTTAGGCCAGTGATATCAAACATAAAGCCCATGGGCCATTTCCTTTCTGACAAGGTCTGTGATCTGGCCCACTGTGTCCACTGCCCCTGTCACCAGCATAGCTCTTTCATCTGAGATACCGCAGGCCTATTGCTGCTTCACTCAGGTAACACATCAGCGCACAGGTTAGTGCTTCTTCAGTCCCGCACTAGCGAGCTGGCACGTCTCTACAGTCGGATAGTGCTAGTTCCACTCCCAGGGCGCACCGCTCCCAATCATGGACCACAGTGGTAAGGACCTGGGCCTGCAGATCTCGGCACATCTCGGGGAAGTTGCGGAGCCCCACTGGCCTACAGCATCAGAAGCTATGGGAAAGAAATGGGTCATGCGAGTGCTGGCTCCAGCACTGTCCAGTCATCCACCTCGCCCCTTCCCGCCCCTCCCTTCCAGTGTCCGGCTGCGGTTCCCACACCATGCTTTCCCAGGCTCCTGTTATAAAGGGAAAGCAGGAAACTTGTGAGGAAGGATGTAATTTAATTTTAAGCTAACATTCCTCAAGCTATTTGAGTTTTAAACATAGCACCATCCTTAGCACTAAATACATTGAGATTTTCATCATTTGGTTTGGAAAATCATTGTAAGGTTGAACACAATAATTGACAATATAGTGTATTTTTGCTTTTATTTTTGTGCATTTTCAGAAAATTCAGGGTATAGGATTTTGGGCAGCTTAGGGAGGGCGATGAAAACACCAGGTGGACAAATTTTTGGTACTTGCCAGGCAAAAGAACCACTACTAAACAGATAATACTGTAGGTGGTGGGGTCCTTCCTCGCCTCCTTCTACCATACAAGCCGTCGGAGCGCACTGTTAACATGCTCTTGGATGCGCGTTTTACCTTACCCTTTATTCAGTAAGGGGCGGAAAATGCACGTCCAACCCGCGGCACCTAATAGCACCCTCAACATGCAAATGCATGTTGAAGACCCTATTAGGTATTCCCCGCGATACAGAAAGTAAAATGTGCAGCCAAGCCGCACATTTTACTTTAAGAAATTAGCGCCTACCTTTGGGTAGGCGCTAGTTTCTGCCGGCACCGGGAAAGTGCACAGAAAAGCAGTAAAAACTGCTTTTCTGTGCACCCTCTGACTTAATATCATAGCAATATTAAGTCGGAGGTCCTGAATGGTAAAAAAAGAAAAATAAATTTAAAATGGGCCGGCGGCTGTTGGGCCGAAAACCGGACGCTCAATTTTGTCGGCGTCCGGTTTCCGAGCCCGTGGCTGTCAGCAGGCTCGAGAACCGACACCGGCAAAATTGAGCATCGGCTGTCATACCCGCTGACAGCCGCCGCTCCGGGCTAAAAGGAGGCGCTAGGGACACGCTAGTGTCCCTAGCGCCTCCTTTTGCCTGTTTCTACCGCACCACCTCATTTGCATACTGTATCCCGCGCACCGGCGAGTGGCCGGTGCGCGCGCCGGAGAGCGGGCGTTCGTCCGCTCTCCCGTGTTTTTACTGAATCGGCCTGATAGTGAGCCAAAACATCTGAGGAGCACATCCCAGCCTCTCACCCCCATTCAGCCTGCTACAAGTCCATTTTTTTCCCAGTCTGGCACAGCACCACAACGCGTTTGATACCCCTGTCCTAGGCAGTAAAACAGGGACACAGAAGGAGAAGACACTAAGACAGTTTGTCTCACATAATTGCCTTGAATTCGCTATTGAGGTCATGGAGCAAAGGAGAAGATAGTATAGCTCAGAATAAGAATATTTCATTTTATGCTGTTTTTTATAGTATTTCAACTGCTCCAAATAGAAACTGAGAATGGTTGCAGATACCTGTCTCCTGTGAAACAGCAACCTATTCAATTGATCTCTTCATATAAACCACACCTGCTGAGCATACATGCACTTGTTTGAAGTCAAGGGACAGGATTTGCATGTGTGACTCAGAGAGGATTCCTGTCTGTCATCACAGCGAGAGGGTTCCGCCCATGGTCCACTACACAGTCTGGCAGATCACATACTGTATTTAAAGCACCCTGTACCGATCAGGGCATTCCTCCTGACATACCTGTTTCATTACAGAGAAATTCATTTATTGTTATACCATCTGGGATCAGATGGCTGCTCTAATACTAATTCACTTGCATTTATAAATGACTAGTAGTAAAAGCCTGGCAACGAGGGCAAAACACTGTGAAGTATAGGAAGTACATAAGTGAGATGTGTGGTATCCCCTTGAGTCATCTCTTCTCCCAAATGAAGAGCCCCAATCTGTTTGGCCTTTCTTCATAAGGGAGAGCCATTCCATACCTCCATAATTTTTGTCGCCTTTCTCTGTACCTTTTCTAGGTCTGCTTTTATCTTTTTTTTTTTTAGATGGGGGCGACCCAGAACTGCATACAGTACTCAAGATGCGGTCACACCATGGTTCAGTAGAGAGGCATTATGAGATTCTTGTTTTTATCCTCCGTTCCTTTCTGAATAATTGCTAACATTCCATTTGCTTTTTTGACTGCCACCACACACTAAACTAAAGATTTCAATGAATTGTCCACAATGACTCCAAGATCCTTTTCCTAAGTGGTGACTCCCAATTTGGATCCCAGCATTGTGTACCGACCTGTAGTTTGGATTATTTTTCCCTACATGCATAACTTTATACTTATCTACATTAAATTTCGTCTGTAACTTAAGATGCCCAGTCCCCCAGATTGGCAATGTCCCTCTACTAGTGCTTTAACAACTTTGAATAATTTGGTGTCATCTGTAAATTTGCCTACTTCACTCATAGTCCCTATTTCCAGACCATTTATGTAAATGTTAACGAGCCCTGGTCTCAGTACAGATCTCTGGTGTGCGCCACTGTGCACCTCTCTCCACTGGGAAAACTGACCATTTAGTCTAACTTGTGTTTCTTATCTTTTAACGCGTTATCAAGCCACAGTAAGACATCACCTCCTATCCTGTGACTTTTTCTTTTCTGGAGAAGTCTCTAATAAGGAACTTTGTCAAATGCCTTCTGAAAATCCACATACACTATATTGACTGCTTGCCTTTTATCTTTGTTTATTTACAGATTCAAAAAATTCTAATAGATCGGTAAGGCATGATGTCCCTTTGCTGAATCGGTGTTGACTCTTCCCATTACAGCCATGTCAATCCATATGACCAGTTATTCTGCAATTCAGAATAGCTTCTATTATTTTGCCCAACACCAACATCAAGCTTACCAGTCTATAGTTTCCTAGATCACCCCTGGAGACCTTTTTGAAAATTGGCATTTACACTGGCCACCTTCCAGTCTTCAGGCATAATGTTTTACGGTAATAAAAGGTTACAGATTGCTAATAACAGGTCTACAATTTAATATTTTAAGTTCTTTATAACTCAGGGAGGATACCATCTGGGCCTGGTGTTTTATGTTTCAATGTTCCTCAGAGGAAAAAGAAGAGGCAAGAAGACACCACAAGGATGTCAATTGAGAATGTGATCATTTGCATTTATGTGTACAGTTTTATTATCTGCCTTTCCAAAGATAGGTGTAAAGTTATAAAAAAGGAATGTATACAAAACTGAATAAAACATACATGAAAGCATAATAATACTATATATACATTACATAAGACGTACCCCTAGATGCATCAAGCCGCAATGTTTTATCACAGGAGGGTTCCCACTGTCATGGGGTTCTGTCACCGTGCTAGTGGGGCCCCTCCTCCAGAAAAATATTGCAGCTCTATGACACGTTCTTTTGTCTTGCAGCCAAACATGGCTGGGGCAAGGTCAGGTCGGCACCATTTTGGAAAATAGCACCAAGTGGGACGGGTTGCAAGACCCTGACATGGCACCTGGCCCAGACATAGGATCCATTTTTAGATACAGAGGGGTGGAGGAGGGAGGGAAAGGGGGACGAGGGCCAAGACACTACTTTTTTTTTTCCTTTGGGGAGGAGGGGTGATGCCCGGGACCTTTTTTGTTTTGTTTTTTTTTTACAATTCAGTTGGCCGATGCTGTTACTTAGAGGGGTGGGGAGATGGGATTGGGATCAAATTTGACTTTTGTGTTTTGGGGAAGGGAGCTGGGGCTGCCACTGTACAGGTATTTTTATTTTTATTTTTAACATTCTTGGGGGGAGTTGGGGTCACCTTGACTGACAGCCTCGAGTTGAAACAGAGATCAGCACTGACTTCCACTCAACCTCCCTATTTGCCATGATGTTTTTTTTCCTGCCACTTTAAATGTGCGGCAGGAGTCTCGGGACCCGTGTCAGGGTCTTGGACCTCCCGCCACACATTTAACACATTTCAAATAAATCTAGTTATTTTATTGCAGCCGACCACCTTCTCGGTCAGCTGCAATAAAATATTTACATTATTTGCATTTTTCATATGTGCAAATCACACATTGTAATAGGGGAAAGAATCTGGGCAAGGAGATGCAAAATATCATGTATACGGTGTGATATACATGATATCATGCATGTTAAAGCACTACATGTTAGAGCGGCTTGATGCATCACCCAGTTAGATAATTAAACACATAAATATCCCAACAGGGCCATGTTTCAGTAATATTGCCTACATCAGGGGAAAGATATATAAAAATATTAAAAACCACAATATGAAAATGTAGAAAACAGTAAATAAATGTACCAACACAGTTCACAAACCGTCTGTTCTGTGACCAGATTGGTGTTATAATTTGTCAGTAAAGTATTCAGCAGGTGTTAAGCCTCAGGCAACGTTTGTAGGTGTGCTTGCCAAGGTTCCTGTCTTAACATGGAGCGTTAAGGTGTAAGTTCCGTCTGGCATTGGTCTTTGAAGTCACTGCAGGTGCTGGTGAATTCCAATAAAGGAATAGGGGAGAATAACAAAACCGCTAAAAAACTGGAAATAATGATAATATGATTTAAAAAAAAAAAAAACAAAAGTTTGATCCACCCTGGTGACTCAGGTGGCAAGTGCTGTGCATGGTCATATGGCAAATCCTCAGTTCAATCCCTAAGTCGGGGTCTTCTGGCTGGGGATGCTGCAGAAGCAGCATTCACAGGTGTAGGAGGTGGACATTATCGGTGCTTAAGGATGACACCTCGTGGCCAGATTCAGGGCCCATGACTTGAAGGGTTGTGTAAGCAGCCCTGGTGCATGGCGCTTGGCCCAGGACTATCACAGCATTGACCAGAGCAGGTGTGTTGGGAAAGAATGTACAGTAGGAGAAAAAGGTTCATGGTGGCAGATTCTAGCCCACACCTAGCTCCGACTGAGCTGAAAGTACAAAGAAACGGGAAGAAATGGCTGGGTCAAAAAAAATGGAGTTTATTAAAGCTTTAATGTGGCAACTCCTTATTTCCAAAACAGAGAGAGTAAATAATTCTTTCAGAGAATGATTTACGATTTTTGGTAATTGACCTGCTTCATCCCCCATGTCGGGGTGGCAATTTCTCTGAGATGCTCATCCGTAGAGAACAGTAGTGGATTTTTAGATTAGATTGTCTATACCCGGCAGGAATGAACAATGAGATAGAGTGGCAATATTTCATTTGATCTTTCTGTTTTATTTTGCTCCTGTTTATTTTGCAATGTTTATCTTGTTTCTGATTGGCTGAAAAAGTCACGCCAAAATAGCTGGTTTTTAAAAACGCTGTGTTTTGTTGAGCCGCCCGCTCTCCTTGCCGCATTAGCTGTATGAACTCCTCAGCTATTTTCAAGGTATGTGTTCCGGCTCAATTTGATATACTCTGTACCTTTAAAGTGGTCCACAATTCTAAAACTTAATTTTCTTGTTGTTCCTTTTTAGTTGTTGTAAAATAATCTTGTCCCTCCCGACGCAGCCTTCAGGCGAAACACAGGGTCCGTGTTGGGGGACCCTGAAAGAATTATTTACTCTCACTGTTTTGGAAATAAGGAATTGCCACTTTAAAGCTTTAATAAACTGCATTTGATGAAATTACGTTTGGACCGATAATTCTTGAGCACTCCTTGTGGATTGAACTGTGTATTTATTGGAGTGCATTCTCCGCTCCTTCTTTATATTTGGGTCAAAAAAATAAAATTAAAAATACAACATAGTAATCATAATGATGAAAATACAGATAAAAATAAATGCTACTAATAGCACCAAAGATCCTAATATTGTGATGAGAATATTACAAATTAACTCTATAATAAATTAATGTAATGATATACCAGAATGAAGGCTGTGCATGAGTGTGCATGCATGTGAAGCAAGGGACAAATTGCTGCTGGATAGTGGACCAAGTAGCAACTCATCAAATGAATAAACCAAAGCATAATTCATATTTATATTTAAGAAAATCTAAAAATATGCCAGGGTGTTGCTCAACACAAATCAACAGAGAAACCACTGTTAAGTGTCTCCTGGTTCAGAGCAAGTGCTGTCCGTGGAACTTGAAAAATGACAGCTCCGGCCATCAGCAGGGATGAGGCTCTGCACCTCAGTGGTAACTGGTGAGGGCAGTGTTCACAGCATCTCCAGTGCTGAGAGGGTAAGGCACTAGAAAACTTCAGTGGCAGCAGGTTTTGGCAGTACTCTCCTGTGTTAGGAAAAGCACGGGCTCACTAGTGGTGAAAATCTGGCTTATTTAGCTTTCAAAAGACTTTTTTCCAGATATAAAAGCAACTGAGCTCTAAGGGGTAGAGATTTTATAACATGCACGCGCGACGCACATGTACAACCAATTTTTAGCTTGCAGGTGCACGCAAGTTATAAAATCAGGGATTGGCACGCGAAAGGGGGTGCACAATTGTGCACCTTGCACACCCCGAGCCGCGCTGCCTTCCCCCGTTCCCTTCCCCCTAACCTGACCTTCCCACCCCTTCCCCTAACCTTTCCCCCCCCCTAGCCCTACACTAACCCCCCTCAAAAATTTTGTTTTACCTTTTGCGCCTGCCGGTCGACTGCCGGCACACAATCCCCGGCACAGCAGCGAATATGGCCGCTGTGCCGGGAGCCTGACCCCGCCCATGCCCCGCCCCAGACTGGTCCCGCCCCCTCCCCACCCCTTTTTGCAAGCCTCGGGACTTACGCGTGTAAATCTTCTGGATTTACGTGCACAACCTTTTTAAAATCCGACCCTAATAGTGTCTTACTTAAAAATGAACTCCTTTATAAAGAGTCCTTGAATGTTTTTTTTTTAAAATTAAACAGAGACCTCAGTAGCAAAATTCTAACCAGTCTTCACTTCCAGTCCCAGTTTTCCATATTCCTTTTCTCATTGCTGTGAAAAAGGATCATGCAGTGACTGAATGTGCTATGCAGTCTCAAATAAGCTGGATGTCTATACAGATGGCATTCAATTTGAGCATTTTGGTTGTTCCTCCCAAACACTAAAAGGCCCTTATTGAATGGAATCTCATTGTAAGAACCCACTGGTTCCTTTCCAGGTTTCCTGCTTATCTTACAGGAGGCCATGTTGAAGCTGGCATGGAGATGTAGTGGTATACAATAAAGGAATCTCATATGTTACATATGTTAAAAACATTATTTTTAATGATCTAATCAAACATTAAAATATGTATTAGACAACTATATGCCTTTACAATTGCATAGTATAGAGAATACACTCTGGTATATAATTACATATGCAATTAAAATAGACAGATTAGTACCTATTTTAATTGTAAAAAAACATATGTTTGTCTAATACATATTTTAATGTTTGATTAGATCATTAAAAATAATGTTTTTAATATATGTAACACATGAGATTTCTTTATTGGATATTTATTACTCGATTTTGGAATCTGGTTGTCCTACTCTGTATATTGTGCACCGTTATGGAGATGTAGTGGGCCAGACTATTTGCTATCACACTCAACATAGGTGTGGCCTCAGTGATTATGTCAATCCATAGCTTTTAGTATAGTAGTCTGAGAGAAGGTTCCAGAAGACTTGCTTGGGTGCTTGGAAAGAAAGGACACCATCCTCCTATCTCCCTGCCTGCAGTGGCTGGTAAATTGTACCCTCGCAGTCAGTCACACTCTGGTAGCACATCTGACTAGTTATTGCAACTTTTTTTTTATTCTTGTATTCATCATTTGGAGTTGGTTTCACCTAAATCTCTATACTCTGTGGTTTGTCTCCAAGGGGAGAGAACCCTGGGTCACAGCTTTTTGAATGAACTACAGCCTGTAGCCTATGGTGTTTTTTGGAAGAGAAAGGAGATTTCATCAACCCACTCTAGCTGCTGATCCCAGTACCGTACTGGTGCTACAGATCTGGGAAGAAGGAGTAAGAAGCAGAGTGCATCCACTACCATCGCTCAAGTAGAAGAGAATTAGGGAGCCTGGATGCAAAAGAGAAATGGCTACTGTTGCGCCTGGTTGCAGACAGCTGTGACCTTTGCTGCTCACCTCTCTTTTCCCTGCACCAGTGATTTTCTGAGCCATGGTGGCCTCAGCCTGCAAATGCTGCCTTTCCAGGCATCCCTAGGATGGCGTGGGCAATCCCGTCCACCATCTTGAATCGGGGATTACCTAGGGCGCGCATACACGCCAGGCCCTCTCTTATTCACGTCAAGGCGGGAACCTCGGGGGCGTCCCCTCCGCATGACGTTACCCACCAAGTGTATTTATACCATCCAGCCTATGCTTCCTACGAGTTAGCAAGGACTTCCTTCCTGCTTATTCCACTCCATTTGGAGACGCTTCACTTCACTACTCTGAACTGGTTCCTGAACTCCTGGACTTAGAATGCCTTAGGCACCTGCTTCTCGGGGGCCTTGTTACGTTTTGGCTATCTGCTCCTCGGATGGCCTTCCTGCCTGGAGAATCCAATTATCCTTGTTTGAAATCCTGCCTGTTCAGCCTTGTGAGTGCTATTCTCACTTCCACCATCTTGCTGACGGAATCACCAGTGTACCCCATGCCTCGGGCCTCTACCGTGCTCATCCCAGCTACCTTTCTACACTATAGAGTGAGTACCATCATCTATGTTGCTCTGCTGACCTCCTGCACCTCTGTGAACTACTACTCGCTGATCCTCAGCATACCCCGCGCTGCGGGCCACCTCCGGATCTACCCTGAGAGGTGTCATCAAGAGAGGAGTTTCCTGGCGTAGCCCGCTCTGCAGGCCACTACCAGGGATATCATCATTGAGCAGCCTTACTACCCTGGACTGTGTTTTCTCTCCTCGCTGTAGGTACTAGGGATATGAATCGGGCTTCGGACGATTGAAAATATTGTCAATATTTTCAAAATCGTCAGAAATCGGGGGCTCCCCCAAAACGATAGGAAAACCCTACGATATTGTTCGTGGGGGTTCTCTTATCGTTTTGGGGGAGGGCGGGAAAAACGGCACACAAAAATAACCCCTAAACCCATCCCGACCCTTTAAAACTAATCCCTTAGCTTCCCCCACCCTCCCGACCCCCCCAAAAACTTTTTACAGGTACCTGGTGGTACAGTGGGGGTCCCGGGAGTGATCTCCATTTTTAAAGATGGCGCCGGCCATCCAGTGCTCCCTCCATGTGACAGGGGCCGGCCAATGGCACGGATACCCTGTCACATGGTAAGGGCAAAGGCCATCGGCGCCATTTTGATTAGTGGCAGCTGACGGCCCGAGAGCGGGAGATCGCTCCCGGGACCCCCACTGGACCACCAGGTACCTGTAAAATGTTTTGGGGGGTCAGGAGGGTGGGGGAAGCTAAGGGATTAGTTTTAAAGGGTCGGGGTGGGTTTTTTGCTTATCAGCTCGGGCCCAGCCAATAAACAAAACCGCGATTGGGCCGGACGAAAAAAAAAAACATGATGTGAATCGGAACCGGAATCCGAACCGATTCCAGTTCCGATTCACATCTCTAGTGGGTACTACCCACGTTTCCAGTATAATAAAGTCTCTCACATCTGTGTCTGTCTCAGCTGAGGCCATGCCTATCATAGTTAGTCCCCTCAGGGCTCCTCCCTGTGGGTAGTGTCAGCTCTCACTACGATCCAGGGTCCACAACCATACCAGATTATAACAGCTACTAAGTGAAATCCAAGGATGTTCAAAGATGGACCTCTGCAATAGCCTGTAGGGCATAAAAAAATCAAGAGAAGCCCCCGTATGTTTAATTCTGTGTTTGAGATATGTAACTCTCTGTCCTTCAGGTTGTGGCTGCAACCTGAAGTAAATAATCTGACAGATAGTGCTGTCACTACTCATCAAGTGGTTTACCAGTAAACTAATTTGGTTATTTGTTGGACTATAAATAGGTTCCAATGACCCTGAGAGCCCTGAAACATCATTCTCCCTGTCAAAGAAGCCCACAGGAGCCCAATGGGGCATATCATGGCTAGGCAGCTCCTGCTAGTGTTCGTTTGTCCTGAGTGGCATTGGAATGCAGAGGAGGAGGGCTATATCAGCTTTAACAATCTTTTGTAGTGTATGCAAGATTCCTTCCTTAAAAAAAAACAAACTTGTCGCATTCTATAAAATTGTCGATAAAAGAATCTTGACAATGATCACACTTTAAGCAATCTGGCTCCTGAACCTACCCCATTTTAAAACCTCTCACTTGATCAGTTATTGCCCCATTTAATATCTCCTGTTAACCTGCTATTCATTGTCAATGTGTCTGTTTGTTTGAATAATTTTTATGTGTCCAATTACATTCAATTCTGTTTGTAGCCCTGTATTGTTTCCAAGTTTGGGGACTCACTGCACTCAAGCAAACACAATAATTTATTTATTTATTTTATTTAATATTTTTCTATACCGGCTTTCACGACTAGTAGTCGCATCAACCCGGTTTACATTTAACATTTAGTGTAATGAACATAAAACTAGATGAACTGGTGCAGGAATAGCAGTTACAATAAAACAAGGAAAAATACAACTGGGAGAGGAGGAAGCAAGAAGAAAAATATAGCAATAGGTACAAAAAACAAAATTACAAGATAATATTTACAATATGTACAAAATTAAAGTCAAGACTAAAGGTGGTCATGGGCTGGAAAAATTGAGGCTAAAATAGGAAGAGTATGATGAATAAGGCAGAGTGATGGTCTTTACACTGGGATTCTGGTAACATGGGATAGCCTGATTGAAGGGTAAGGTTTATATGGATCAATCAGAGATCTGATAGGCTTTTTTAAAAAGCCAAGTTTTTAGCCTTTTTCTGAAAGTTAATAGGCACTGTTCTTGGCGTAGCTCAGATGGGATGGAATTCCATAGACGTGGTCCTGCTGAGGATAATGCTCTGACTTCCAATGATTTATGTTGGAAGGTTTTGGCGTGTGGAACATGTAAAGCTTCTTTGTAAAATTCCCTAGTAGGTCTGACAGAGGTGCGTTTTTCAAACGGAATTTGTAGATTTAATGGTGCCTGAAGTTGCGTGGCTTTGAATATAGTAGTGATGGTCTTGTACATAATTCTGTAATGAATCGGTAGCCAGTGGAGGGCTTTCAGGATGGGGGTGATGTGGTCGAATCTCCTAGAGTTGGTCAACATTCTTGCAGCTGTATTCTGCACCATCTGTAAAGGTTTTGTATGAGAGATGGGGAGGCCTAGTAATATGGAATTACAATAATCCAGCTTGGAAAAAATAATTGCTTGAAGAATAGTTCTAAAATCTTTGGAGTGGAAAAGATGTCTGATTCTTTTAAGGGTGTATAATTTATGAAAACAATCTTTGGTCGTTTGGTTAATAAATGGTTTTAGGTTTAGTCGGTTGTCAATAATTGCTCCTAGGTCTCTTATGTGTGAGGTTATCAGGTTAGCTGGTGGGTTTGTGGTAATGTCGTTGTTTTCTGGGGCTATAATGAGAAATTCCGTTTTTGAGGCATTGAGAATGAGGTTTAGACTGTTGAGGAGTTGTTTAATCTCGGTTAGATATTAATGATGAATAATGATGAATAATGATGAATTGTCTTTCCTGTGGATCTGTATGAGACATTTTTTTTTCATCATGCTCTCTCAGGAAGATCCTTGAACCCTGTTTATTATTGTTACAAATTCTTATTTGAAAATACATATAAATAAATAATTAGGATGCAGGTAGATCAAATTTTTCATGCAACAGATTGAATGAAATACCAAAACTACATGTATTAAACAATTCCTTAAATGTTTTAAAGCCTTTACTTTTGCCAAACCTTATTAATTTGCATTTTCAAAGCCCGGAGTGAAATCTTTATTTCCCCTTAGAGGCAAAAACAGGGAGTGAGGCTTTCTTTTTCCATAGCTCACATCACTTTCTCCAGGCCATTATGTTAGTTTTAAAAAAGATACTTTCTTTTATATTTTGCGAGCGTGCGACATCCATTACATATTGTACGGTTCTGCTAGTTGTTATATATATATAATCCGTGTCAAACGTCCAGTCCAATATATCGCTGTCTTTTTATGCCAACTAAAGCCACCTACTTTATTGAACCTGTGGGAACTCCTGCAGCACACTGTGGGGAGGAGCCAAAATACTTATAGATGAGATATAAACCATAGCGCCTACAGGGGAAAGATTTTAATTCTGCTAGTTACCAATGTAAAAAGTAGTTGAAAAGAGCTATGGAGGAGTTGGGCTATAGGGACAGTTGCTTAGATGACTGAGCTACCACCCAGGAAAAAGATCTAGGCATTATATTGGATAATACTTTAAAATCGTCGGCTCAGTGTGCTGCAGCAGTCAAAAAAGCAAACAGAATGTTAGGAATTATTAGGAAGGGAATGGTTAATAGAACAGAAAATATCATAATGCCTCTATCGCTCCATCGTGAGACCGCACCTTGAATACTGTGTACAATTCTGGTCACCGCATCTCAAAAAAGATATAGTTGCGATGGAGAAGGTACAGAGAAGGGCGACCAAAATGATAAAGGGAATGGAACAGCTCCCCTATGAGGAAAAGCTGAAGAGGTTAGGGCTGTTCAGCTTGGAGAAGAGAAGGCTGAGTGGGGATAAGATAGAGGTCTTTAAGATCATGAGAGGTCTTGAACAAGTAGATGTGACTCAGTTATTTACACTTTCGAATAATAGAAGGACTAGGGGGCATTCCATGAAGTTAGCAAGTAGTACATTTAAGACTAATTGGAGAAAATTCTTTTTCACTCAACGCACAATAAAGCTCTGGAATTTGTTGCCAGAGGATGTGGTTAGTGCAGTTAGTGTAGCTGGGTTCAAAAAAGGTTTGAATAAGTTCTTGGAGGAGAAGTCCATTAACTGCTATTAATCAAGTTTACTTAGGAAATAGCCACTGCTATTAATTGCATCAGTAGCAAGGGATCTTTAGTGTTTGGGTAATTGCCAGGTTCTTGTGGCCTGGTTTGGCCTCTGTTGGAAACAGGATGCTGGGCTTGATGGACCCTTGGTCTGACCCAGCATGGCAATTTCTTATGTTCTTAATGGCTGGCATTTGTTCATAATCTTGGATCAGCAGTGGTTTGAAAATTAGTGTTGCTTCAATTTGCTTAATTTTGCTGATGCACCACATTAAAAAAAAAGAATGATAGCAAAACCAGATTTAAACAACGTTCCTAAACAGCATATTCTTTGTTTAGCCCTCAGGCAATGCATATGAAAGTAACTGAATTTCAAGTTTAATGTAATACAAAGCTGTGAATTGTCTGGATCCATTTTTGCATGTTTTTAATTTGATCTGCACCCCCCCCCCCCCCCCCCCTGGTGCTAGTGCTATGGCAAAGTCATGCAGACTTGAAACAAAAGGCGTGATCCATCCTGATGGACTCCACTTCAAAACTGTAAACAAAAGTTAGTATGTGATGCTTCTAATGCTCAAAATCCTTCAAAATTATACCAAAAAATGAGAAAACAACAAAAGGCTAACGACATCCCCCCTGCAAAAAAATTATAATAGTAATAATAGACTACATCAGCAATTGTGCCATTCACTGCCTTTATGGGAGTTCTGGACTCATTTGTAGAGTCTGATTGCTGTTCTTTAGGCCGGCTGGGACCAGGGAAACTACAGAGGCAGCATTCACAGTTTCTGCTCGGGGATGAGGGTGAGGGTTCTGGCCACCATCACTGGCAAATCCTATTGGCTGGCTGATGGCGTAAACTCGCACAAGGTTCTGTAGGGAAGAGTACATATTGCTTCTCAGTCAGAGGACTGTTTAGCATAAACCTTTTTAACATCAAAAGGTATGCTTGTAAGTCATAACCCTACCCCAACTCCACCCCCTTGGAACGCCTCTCAGTGTGCATAGACGTACGTGCAAAACCGACATACGCGTTTAATTATTATGCACACTGGGTCCTGATTTAAAGGTGAATTTTAAAAGCCTGGCACGCCAAAAGCAGGAGATGCATGCGCCCACCGAATTTTAAAGCCGCCCAGATGTGCGCTGATCTCCCAATGCATGCGTATCTCTGGGTGGGGCACGGGCGTTTCGGAGCGCGACCGAGAGATGTGCGCACAAATATTTATGCACCCCAGCATGTACCCAGGGCCACTGCCGCTTAACTTTACTTCTGCTATGGAGGAGATGTAACTTAAAAGAAATTAGCCATTTCTGCCAGGTTTAAAGGGTCTGGGGTAACTGGGGGGAGTGCAGGCTAGCAAACCAGGGTGGTTTGGAGGACTTAGCTCTTAACTGGGTGAACTGGTGGATGAAGTGAAACTGGCAATGGCGTAAACGCGCACCCATTATAAAATGCCCTGACTTATGTGGTAGAATCGAGATTTGTACACCCGCTTAAAATTGGGTGCACTTATGCACGCAGCCCTGCTATTTTATAACGTGCGCGCAAGTTATAAAACGACTGCGTATCTGGGCGCTTGCCAATGCGCACGCACCAAAGCGCATCTGCATGCCGGCTTGAAAGTTACCATCTTATTTTACAAATGCCATTTACATAAAAAAATTAGATTTACTTTTCGCGTGTGTGTGTGTGTGTGTGTGTGTGAGAGAGAGGGAGAAGAGCTGAAATCCTTAGAAGAGCAAAGCCTCGGAGCAGTATGTCTGTCTTTAGTTGTAGGTTGAAACCATGGGCACTTTTCTTTAATTTTTGACTGTAATGTGTCTAAGCAGCATATGTTTGGGCCATGACAGTCTCCAGTGACGAGCTGGCAATATTTTATAATAGGGAGCTCTTGTGTGCATTTTTCAATTTTGGTGAAACACTTTTGTTTTCATATAATAATTTGACAAGGGGCCTTCTTGGATCCACCTACAGCACATCACTGGGCAATCTCCTCTGCTGCCTTTGCCAGACTGATTACGCTTGTCAGAACAATTCACTGTACCATCTGACTGGTAAATGTTCTTAGAATGGAATACGGTAGAAAGCGAGAAGGAGAGAGGAAGGAAGAAAAAAATGATGGTTTACATTTTGTTAAAAGGAAACACAACAGTAGGATAGAGACAAGGCTTCTATAAGGTTAATGAATGTTTAAGGATGGAAGCTTTTGGGATTAATAACATCCTTTCTCCAAGGAATATCAAACAATTGTTTGTTTATTTTATCCAAACCAAAAACTATATATATGTTTTTCCTGCTTACAAATGGAAGTTCTTATTTGTTATAGATCTATACAATTTTAAGAGTGTCTAATGATGTGATTTCATTTCAAACAACTCTTTCCTTTGTAAAAAAAAAAAAAAAAAAAAAGTCCTTGTTTGGTTTTTTTAATCAGTCTGCGACATTTGGCTTCATCCAGTGCCGGATGCATACTGGTCATGTTGGGAACGGATACAGTCATCTGGATAACTTGCTGACCAGTTTGCACATCTAAAGACAATCTTTCTACTTGTTTTATCAACGTAATGGCATCCTCATAGCTTTGTACTGCGGGGATGGAATGGAGGGCCAGGTGGAGGTGGTCGTTTTCCAAACAGCAGCTCTTGCACTAGCAGTCAGGTTATCCAAGCCCATGATGGTAAGAAGAGATGTGAATAGGGTGCAGGAGAATTTTCTGCAAAATATGCATGTATCTTGACCATGTACGGTGTCAGGGGTGGTGAAAGGGCAGATGTTTTGTCAAAAAGACCCGGCTGGGTCAGACGCCATTGTATCTAGCATGCACAATACACTGCACACATCCCTATGATGAGGCACATTGTAAAGCCATTTGAAATCTAATGGGTTGAACTTTGACAACAATTTGGGTAAATCTTGTACACGTGAGATCAGGAAATGTGGAACTGTGTATGGCGCTCTCTCCAAATCACCTGAGATGCAATGTTTCTAGGTATTTTGTGCTATGTGATATCAGCAGAATGTTAAGGGCCTGATTTTCAAAAGCATGTACACCCTTAAAATTGGGTTTCACACATGTAAATGCAATTTACCCGAGTAAGTGGGCTTTTGAAAATGGCTACAGTATTTACCATTGAATTGTCCCTGGGATTTACCTATGTGAGTGCACTTTACGCGCGTAAATGGCTTTTGAAAATTGCTACGGTAGCATGTTCCGTTTACCCATGTACCTCCCGTGGAAATTCACCTGTAAGCGCTTAGGGGTAGATTTTAAAAAAATTTGTGCGAGCGTCCATGTGCGCACGCTACCCGGCGCAAAAACACACGGATGCGTGATTTTATAACATGCGTCCAAGTGGCTCTGGTCTTATTTAAGTCCTGTTCCCCAAATCGGGGAATGTTATAATCTGGGCCCCAAAACAGGACTGGTGAAGGTACAATCCTGAATACCCCCCCCCCCCTAATAGTAAATGGGCAATGCCAGAGATCCCTGAGGGAAAGTTACTAGACCTTTCCCAGGACAGTGGAGAGAGGAGCTTAAAGGGTTCTGTCCCGGCTGGTTAAGTGGAAGAAGTAGTTTTGAGAGATCTCCTTAGGGAGGAGAAAATAGGAGCATATCTGGAGACCCTGAAGGAGCTAAGACCAGTTTATGGATGGATGAGCTTGATCAAATCCCAAGTCAACCCACCCCGGGGCTAGTGAGTAAACTCCATGTGGGAAAGTATATCCCAGAGAATCCAGTGTCAATACATTTCTCGGATGGAGAAGCCATTGCTAATCCTATGAGTATTCCAGTGGCAGGAGGATGCAAAATGGCTAGAAACACATGGGTAGGTTATTGCTGGAAGTTATTTGACAGAGGAGGAATCACCTTCCTAGTCAATTAATACCCACTGTTTCACTTCTACAGTGAACACAAAAAGTGAACAGACTGCTCCCTAAAGCAGAGGAGCAGGGTAAGATGAATACCATTTCCCGCTAGTGGCTTTGAATGGCTGTAAATATACTGTTATCTTCTGTAACCACTTGCTACGATTTTTAATACAAAATGAAACAAAGTGCTTGGGAACAACAAGCATCTGTTGTGGAAGGTGCATATTCTTGTGTGCAGAAAGTTACAGTGAAAAGGTTTTTCCATCGGACCGCCAAAACTGAAGTTCTGAATTTATTGAAATTTAAATTTTATGCTGACGTGGCAGATCCTCAAACCCGAAAAGAAAAACCAGGCTACACCTACCTATATCTAGGGAAGTCAAAACTACAGCTCTATGCGCACAGCAGTCAAAAAATCTAGCCATTTTGACTGTCCTGATAAAAATGAAACCAGGAGTGGTCATTATTAATCCTTTGGCTGAGACTAGGCCTGGTTTTCAAAGTAACAACAACATGCAAAAAAAAAAAAATCTTGATTCTTATATAAATGCATGTAAAAAGATCTGAATATCTATTTTGGATTTACTGAAAATCATGATTTTTTTGCAGTCTTTGAGGAATAAAAATGAATGCTCCTACTGCACTGGTATCTGCAACTCTCCACACAACCTCTCCAATCCTTTCTTGTGCAGAAACTCTCCCCACTACTCTCTCCCCCTCCCCCACCCCATAGAAGCCTATTTCAGGAGCTATCATTCCCTCAAATTCTTGCACCAAGCAGGGGAAGCAGGATTGCTCCTGTAGGCCTGCCTTCGCTGTTACCCCCTTTTATTCTGACCTCTCTTCTCATTTAGCCTGGCCATCGCAGTGCCAATCCCCTGGCTGAGGTGCTTGGTTTGCAGTTACCTCAAGAACCTGGCATCGGTGTGCCACTAAGTCAACCAGCAGGTGTCACTGTTGAGGAATGAATTATGACACTTTTCCTAGAAGCTATGAATGCTGCCTCCCCAGTATTCCCAGTCCCCGTCAGCTTGAGGGGCAAGTCTGGGGACTCAAACCCAGGTCTGAATGTTTCTGGTGAGGATCTTTCAACCAGCAGGCTGCAAGAAGTCAGTCTCTTGGCTGGGTGCTATGACTACCAGTTTGCAAGGCAACAGATTTCTCCCTGAAAAACCATTCCAGTGCTTTTTAGAACAAGAATCTTTACCAGGTAATGCTCTATTGTCAGGCTCGCTATTAAAGTGATCTCCTGGCAAAATCTCTTATTTTCTATGGAAAAGCAACTACGTGTACTGCCCACAAGGAATTGCAGAAAATGAAAACACACTATCCACCTTCTGGACATTGCTTTCCAAGCAAATATAACAAGAAAGAAATCAAGGTCACTACTTAGATGTTTTGCGTAACATTATGCCATTATAGATCGAACTTTGTTAATTTTCTCTTCCAAAGCTATTAAGCAAATGGCACTGTCCGCTGTCTGCTGCCTCCACAGCTTTCGAAGCTCATGGCTCCCTTCTATTTGTTTCTATAAAAGGAATATTTGTGGAATTAGGAGGCAATGGGAATTGGATGGTAATAAAGTATTTTTGAGGAGGACTGATCAGCCATTTCCGATAGAGCCAGGAAGTAATGGGTTCGGCACAAGCAACTTTCAGGACTGCTTCTGGATTTGTAAATGTGTTTCTTTTCTGTATGCCAGCAAATGAACATGCATAGAAAAACTCTGCTGCAGCAAAGTGCTGCAGCAATGTAAATTGGTGCCATTTCAGCACAGTGTTGCCTTTGTTAACTACAACTCCGCTTATTGCTTTGATGTTCTCATGCAGGGCCCATCAGCAGGAACTGGGTTTATAATGCTATCTCAGTGCATCCTAAATATGAGGATCAGCTGTAGGCAGTGAATTAAGACTGGGAGGAGATTTTCAAAGACATATCCACGTGAAAGTAAGGATTTACCCACGTAAATTTAGTGTCCAAAAATTGCTCTTTCCCAACCCAGCTAAAACATGTTCAGCTAGTGAGTCCATTCTGCATGTACTTTTGAGCTGCATTGAAGAGTAGTCTTCCGGGGGTGGGGGAGTGGTTTGAGCAAGATCAGGAAAATTATGCACGTAAGGTTGTGGTTCTTAAACCTGCACCCATTATGTTCCTTACAAAATATACCTGCACAAACAGGCGCGGAAGTCTTGGGCAGATGCAAAGTCTGCTAATGGCCCCCTGGAAGAGGATTGTCGCTGGCAGCGCGTTTCAGATTGAACAGTCACTCCTCAGGCAGGTGCACATATGCTTTGAAGGTGCAATATCTACACAGCATTCGAGTTCTCGTTTGGATCAAAGCTCCTTGTATGGCAGTGCATCATTATAAGCGCAGCCAGTGGGCCATGGCTCCAATTATCTACGAGAGATTTTTCCAGCTTTTTCTAATGAGGCTTCTTCTAACAGCAGGATGGAGTCATGCCAGGGGTAGAGACGCTTTTTTTTATTTCCTGCTGGCATGGGAAAGGGGTTTACATGAAGAAAGAGATTAACAAGCATGTTGCTTTTTTTTTTTTTTTTTTTTAGCATCGTATCCAGTGCTATTTTTTTTTTTTTTGGAAAGCTGAACAATTGCTGTTTTGTCTCTTCCCGGGCTAACAAAAATGTCTGGGTTTTGTGTCAGCCACAATGTGTCAAATGGGAAGGCTACAGTGTGAGCACAGGAGGACTGATGTGGTTTTATTTCCATATAGCGTAATCAGAAAGAAGGTAAATGCTCATTTTTATGTAGCTCTAAAAACAAACTCTATGATCTTGCAATTAAAATGGGCTTCCCTTGATATTAAAGAGGATGCACCTCCCCCCCCTGGGCATCCATTATGAAGTGATGGGGGGAAGACAGTGGCATGATGTTACTGTTCAGTGCTTGGGCCTGAATATGAAAAGCTGATCCAGGGCAGGGACGATGAAATTATAGCATTCTCATCTTTACCTTGCAGTTCTATGCCAAGGCAACTGGATGTCAAAATAAAAACAGGTATTACATTCTGGCATTGCATACCAGCTGGCTGAAAGTGTCTGTGGGTGAGGGTGCACAACCCACTGAGAGTCTCTTGTGTTGTGATGATGTTTTCAAGGAGGAGAAAAGAGAAATGTATACTTGTAAAAGGCTACTCCTGCCTAGCCATGAGCTACTCACTCATATAACCAGCAAAGAAAAAGAATCAGGGAACGTTATTCTGAGGAGGTGTAAAGATGTTTTATGTTGTGGCATCTAGAAGCTGCTGGATTTCTGGTCTGCAGGGCTGTGGTGCTTTTTGGAGGGAAGCTGTTGATGATATATGAGACGTTGTGGTGGTTTCTGCTGAAAACAAGCCTGCAACAACAAGGCTTGCCATAATACTAAATGAGCGGAATATTAGAACATGGCCGCTGTAACGGATTATCCATCAAGACCAATATCTTGGGTAATTGCCAGGTTCTTGTGGCCTGGTTTTTGGCCTCTGTTGGAAACAGGATGCTGGGCTTGATGGACCCTTGGTCTGTCCCAGCATGGCAATTTCTTATGTTCTTATCTCACTCTTGTCACTTCCAAAAACAGACTGAGGTGGCCGGGGCAAGGGGGCTCATATGATGGCAGAAAAAGACCTATGGTCTGTCTAGTCTGCCCATCCACACCAACTGCTCAGCTCCACAATTCCTACCACTGCCTCAGAGATCCTTTGTGTTTATCCCACTCGGAAATCTTCTGTGTTTCTTGAATTCAGATATTGATACTTAACCTCCACCACGTTCACTGGGAGGCTCTTCCATGTACCCACCATCTTGTAAAGAAATAATTCCATGCATCCTGAATCTACTCCCTTTCACCCTCATCCCATGACCCCCTCGTTCTAGGTTCCCCTTTCCATTGAAAAAGAGCCACCTCTTCTGCATTGATACCTCTGAGGTATTTAAACATCGCTATCATATTTCCCCTCTCTTGCCTTTCCTCTAGGGTGCCTGCTTAAATCTTTAAGTTTGTCCCCACCTGCTTTACCACGAAGATCACTGATCATTTCAGTAGCCATCCTCTGGACCGACTCCATTCTGTCTATATCCTTTTGAAGGTGTGGTCTCCAGAAGTGTACATTGTATTCTATTCCAAATGAATCCCACCAGAGACTTATACAGGGGCTATACCAACTCCCCTTTTTTTGCTGTTGATCATTCCTTGACCTATACACCCAAACATCTTTCTGAATTTTCCATTGTTTTATCCACTTGTTTGGTCACCTTGGGATCATCATATACGCTCTTGTTTCATGCATTGAAGAATTTCATCCCCTAGGCCTTAATACTCCCTTGGGTTTTTGCATCCTAAATGCAAAACTCGGCATTTTTTAGTATTAAATCTTAACTGCTAGACTCCAGACTATTCCTCATGTTTCATTAGATCCCTCCTCACGTTTCCTAGTGTGTACCCTGTTGCAGATTTCGGTAGCATTCACTAAAAGACAAAACTTTTCTGGTAGTCCTTCCACAATATCACTTCTGAAAAAAACACTGGATCCCTGCAGCACCACCAACAAGGCTCCTCGTCTCGGCGTGGGCTCCATATGCCACTACCCTCTGTCACCTCCCATTCAAGCAGTTTCTAACCCAGACAGTCACTCTAGGATCCATACCAAGGGTGCTCAGTAAGCTTATAAGTGGGCCAATGCAGAACAGTTTCAATGGCCTTACTGAAATCCAAGTACCTTACATCTAAAACTCTCCCTGATCCAACTCTCCTGTCAAAGAAATTTGTCTGGCAAAGCCTACCTCTGGTAAAACCAGGCTGTCTTGGATCTTGTAATCTGTTGGATTGGATTCCAGAAACTGCACTACCTTCCATTTTAGAGACAATTTCATTAATTTATTCACCACAAAGGTCAGATTAACTGGCCTGTAGTTTGCAGCCTCTTCCTTATTTCTACTTTCTTTTTTTTTTTTTTTTTTTAAGAAAAACCACATCCGCCTATCTCTAGTCCTCTGGAACTACACCTGACTCTAAAGAAGCATTGAAAGGGTTCAGCCTGCAGAGCTGCCAGTGCTTCTCTACGCTCCCTTTGAATGTATCCCATCTGGCCCCATCGCTTTATCTTCCTTACGTTTAGCTCGTGTCTCACAAACACGTTTTTCTGAAAATCGAGGATTACCTCACTTCCAGTCCTATTTGTGTCCTACACCTGACCCTTCCTCAGTGAATACCGAACAGAAACATTAGTTTTTCCTTGTCAGTTAGAATAGTCATTATCCCAGTTCCTCACCGAAGCATTAGTCATGCTCTTGCTCCTCCAAATACTTGTGAAAAAGACACAGTTATGTTCTATGAAACATTACATAACCTTTCCAATTAACGTGCAGAGCATCATCCTGCAGACATACAGCTAGTAACCTTTCAGTTGTAGCACTGCAGTGTTATTCCCTGTGCTGTATTTTTTATTAGTTTTTCTTTTACTTCACCTGTAGAAATTGTTTTCTTTGGGGGTGGGGGGAGGAGTGGAGATGAGGGAAAGAGTGGGAGATGTAGATTGGCATCTACGACAGCGTTGGCATTATCAAGCTCCTAACTTAAATCTAGGAACCTTGGGGAATGGTTGCAAATTGAGGCCTGGAACTGATGGCACATTTTAAACCATGTGTGTAAATTGGTTTTTAAAACTTGAAGGTTTCAGACTCATACAATAAACCTATTTTAGGGATGCAGTAGGGGTGGGGGGGGGGGGAAGGGGGAAAATTTCACAGTGCTTCCAGTATTAAATGAACTGCAAAATTACTATTAATTTTCTATATGCAACCTCCATTCAAAATGAAACAATGCAACCCAGAAGTATTAGCAAATGGTAATCCTATCAAGAAGAGGTACAGAATAAGCTATTGAAGAATGAATTCTTGCTACAGGGAAGTCTACTAAAAGAAAGTTCCAACAAAGATGGGGTGGAAATTTGAATGCCTCAAAGTGTCAACAAACTAAAATAATTAAGATCACAATCTTCTATGAAAAGATGTTTGTCACAGAGGCAATGGGTGATGTAGAAGTTAGAGTAATTGTCTAGAACAGTGGTTCTCAACCTTTTTTTTGGCTGGGACACACCTGACAGATGGCACTTTGTGAAAACAAAACCCTGAAGAAGAGATCCATAGAACCTACATAGCAAAGCCATCATTCCATGAGAATACTAAGCATTGCTGTAGCATAGCCGGACTCAAAAAGTAACAATCCTATTTATAAAAAGGCAGCACTGCAAATATTATTACAGGTCCTAGAACACCAATACACCTCCTGTTGGAAAAACAGAACAAGCCAGAGTCATATTGATCTATACCCAGAAACTAAACACTAGTAAAATATGTCTCCTCTGTCACACAAACAGAACATAGTCTGACCCTCACCCAGTATAGAATAAGGGACCACAAATTGTCACCCCCCTCCTCAGTCATGTCTCTTTCCACCACCTCTAAATCTTTCTCCACTCCATCCAGGTCCTTCACACTATCTTTCCACGTTTGCTCCCTGTCTCTCAATCCAGCCTGATGTAACCCTGCCTGCCCAATCACCATTATCCCACCATTCCCCGAGTGCCTGCTCAGTCTCTCAGCCCTGACTCCCACGTGTTGGAGTCCCCACTCTCTCAACCAATCCCTGCTACTTCCCCCCGCTACCTAGGCCCATCCTTGTAGCTTGTTCCTCATATCCCCTGGGGCCTCTCTTTCCCTCACTTCCTTCCTGCCTGTTCCAGCACAGGACAGAAATCAGGAAAGAAGCTTCTAACTAACGTATTCCTCTGCTGCTGCAGGTGCCCTCTTCTTCCCACATGGTTCCAGCAATCAACTAGAGAGCACTGCATGGTTCAAAAGGCTGACTGCAATACCAGAGACATTACCCCTCTGATTGCAATTTGAACTATGTGGGAAGAAGGCACAAGTAATTTAGAAGCACCCAATCGCCAGTATCTCTTTCCTGGACCACAAGAAGGGAGTTTGACAGGTCCTTTGTTTTGACATTACAAGGCCCAGGGTAGACACTTTGGAGGGGGCCCTGGATCCTGGGAGCTTTCCTTCCTGCTCTTACCCCCAACATGGCCCTTTTCCTGGCTCTCTCCCACCTACCCTCCTCCCCCACATGATACCTTCTCAGCTGCTCTCCCTCCTTCCCTCCTCCTCCCTACATGGCCACTTCCTGAGTTTTCTCCTTCCTGACTCCCTCCTCATCTCCCATCTTCGATGACCGCCTTTTGGGTACTCTCTGCCTTTCCCCCCCCAATGGCCCCTTCAAGTGCCTTCCTCCCCACAGTCCCTTCTTCAGTGCTCTCTCTCTCTCTCTCCTTCCCCCTCATTGACCCTTCCTGAGTGCTCTTCCTTCTGCCCTCCTCCAGGGACCCTTCTTGGGTGCTCCTCTCTCCACCTGGGTTCTCTCTAACCTGCCCTTCCTCACCTATTGCCCTTTCCTGCATGCTGTCCATCCTGCCTTCCCCCCATCAATGGCTGATGGCCCCCCTTCCTGAATGATTTCTGTCCTGCCCTGGGCTCTCTCTCCTACCTGAGGAGTAGCCTAGTGGTTAGAGCAATGGGCTATAAACCAGGAGACCAGCATTCAAGTCCCATTGTTACTCCTTGTGACCTTGGGCAAGTCACTTTACCCTCCATTGCCTCAGGTGCAAATTTAGAATATAAACCCTCTCTGCATAAGGAAATACCTACAGTACCTGAATATATATCCCCACGCATCATCGAAACCAATCAGAACCAGCTACTTAGGCACCTTATATGCACCTCCAGCCAAGTCATCGCTCAAGAAACGTGCATTCTCGACCGCCAGCCCCTCTCACTGGAATGCCCTCCCCATAGACCTTCGGCTAGAAACTTGTAGTCGGACGTTCAAAAAGAAGCTCAAAACTTGGCTTTTCACAAAAGCCTTCACTTAAAGGTCTCTCCCTCAGGGTCAGATTCACGCATTTCATAACCCAATATGCGAGATGTCCGACGCCGTAACCATTTAATCTTATAAATTAATCTCATTATTTCCCCGCTAGCTGTATGTTATAATGCATTCAAGCTTTTCAAGTCTGCTGTAAATCCAAGTTTGTTGATTGTTTATGTTTATTTATATTTTGTACATTTATACTTATATTTATAATTATTTAATTTTATTTTAAGTCGTTTGCTGCTTTATCTATAAGTTCATACGAAGTTAGCCCTGTTATCTGTACCCTCTTGATTGATGTAATTTCCAACTTTGGTTCTATGTAAACCGACGTGATATGTACTAGTACAGGAACATCAGTATATAAAAGTCTTAAATAAATAAATAAATAAATAAATAAATAGATAGATAGATAAATAAATAAATATAATCCAGTTTGAAGTGCTGAAAAAAGCAGAATATAAAAATCTAAACAAATTAAAAAAATAATAAACTACCCATCCTTAACCTCTCATGTTATTTGGCTGCTTTGAGGGAGGAGGGCATGCACTAGAGCAATTGTCCTGCGGAGTCTACGAAATCAAAGGAAGCAGGGTCCACATAGCAGTGATCTTCAAGAGGGAGCCACATTAAAGCTGAGAATCATTGCACCCACTCATAAACCCTGCAGTGGGTGGAGCGCCTTCGAAGCTGTGCCAGCACATGGACCCTAAAACAAGTAGAAGCAAGCTCTTTTGGCCTCGGGAGTTTAGCACCTTCAAAATTTTGCTGCCAAGGCAGTTTCCTATGTTGCCTATGCCTAAATCCAGGCTTGCCAATGAGCCGCAACAGTTCTCAGCTCTCTCGCTACTCCTGCTTCAAGACCACTGCCGTCTGAACCCTGCTTCCTTTAATTTTGCCTTGCATGGGCTGCGGAGTCCCGTGTTGCTTATTCACAGCAGTTGTGATGCTTGCCCCACCACCAACCAGCACTGGAAGTTGGGATTGCAAGCCATAGCTTGGGGGACACCTGCCATCCCCCCTCCCCACACACCTTAGCAAAGCCACTGCAAATATATCTTTCCATACATATTCTTCTTCCTTTATCAGAAGAAGATCAAAAGGCCAAGATCTGCACTGCTCAGCTTTTTAATTCAATCCACTTTGGTTTAAAAAAAAAAAAAAGTCTCTAATAGAATGGAAAAAATAAAGCTCTTCCTAGTCGTGACTAACCTTGCAATGTATTCTATAGTTTGAAGCATCTTGCAGAGAAATCTGTGTGTGTGTGTGTGTGTGTGTGTGTGTGTGTGTGTGTTTTGTGTGTGTGTGTGTGTGCTCTTGAGGACCAGAGCAGAGAGGACAGGAACATAGGAACACACTGAATGCTTCTTAAAATGTATTATGTATATGTATTGGACTATGAGCTTTCTGAATTGCTGTAAACTGCATTGGGTGCTCCTTTGATGGACAAGGAATGCAGTATATAAACTCAAGATTAGATTAGAAAATAATGCTGAGGTCAGATCAAAATGTTTCTGCAAGCAGAATGTTCTTGTACCAGGAATTTCTTTCTCAGGAAATAGTACAGCAAGACATTGATAGGATTTCTTTTTATAAGCATAATTTTCTTGTATTGGAAATAACTTTCAGATGAAGGAACATGTTGGAACTTTTGATAAGGTTTGGGTTTTTTTTGTATAGTAGGAGGAATGTGCTGGTAATAGGAATTAGGAACATATTAGAATAACAATAAAATGTTCTTACAAAATAATTATTGTCTAAGTGAAATCTGCTGCACAAAATATAAGGTAAGGATGAGCAATGGGTGATAGATTTATGTAACTGCACAAAAAAAAAAAACAACAGAGCTCAGTTAGGGGGTACTCTTCAAACTGTGCGGGCAGCAAAGTCCCCTGGTACATTTTTTCCACGGATTTTGCACCAGTTCTCTATGGGAAAGTACATACACACTTTCTCTTTGAAAATTGCCCAAGGAAAAAAGTTCCTGCAGAGATGAGCACCTGCTTTTTTTTTTTTTTTTTTCTGCAAATGCTTTTTTTGGCCAAAATGATGCACAAGCTTAGTAAATGCAAGATTACACATGTGTTGTTGCCTCCCCCAGCCTAATCCTATCAAGGAAACTCCCCATAAAAATGCAGGTAAAAGTGTGCCTACTTTTACTTGCATAGAGAGTGGCAGTTTTCCAAAATCCTTTTTAGCTGGGTAAATGTCCACTTCCCCATATAAATGGCTTTTGAAAATTGTCCTCTTGAAATCTGGTCAATGCCCTCCCAGATGCTGGCACCAGGTATCTCGGGACTTGGCTCCCATACACATGAATTACTTTCCTTCCGTGGTCTGCAGTCTCTTGGGGTTTGAGCAAGTATAGTCAAATACTGGTAATGTTACCAGCACCTATTCTAGGCCCTCATACACCAATCCTGAAATAATCACCAGTCTGCCAAGATTATCTTTGGTTGACGGTTGGGATTGATGGGTCTCAGACCAACAGCTCCAGAGATCAGAAGTCAGGGTCTCACTTATTCTTAAAGAACAATTTATTCTTCTGTTCCTTAATAACTAGATCTTCCCAGGATGGTGCTTCATTTGTTCAGCAGGGGAGCAGATCTGAGTGGCTGCAGCATTTAGACCCAGCTGCTGCACTGGCTCATTGCTGACACAATGGAATTCTGGGAATTCCTTCCAGAGGATCTGGCTGCTCAGCCTTCCTGGGTACTGCTCTTGCATGCCAACTTCCTGTTTCTGCCTGGGTCTTAGATTTTTGGCTTACCCTGGCTCCAGCCCTGTGGACAAGTGCCTACACCCTACAAACTCCTGAAAGATATAAACACAGACTATCTTCCTCTCAGTTGACCTTTATCTGACAGCAGGAGACATGATGACCCAAATTCCATAGTCTTTCTGGACACAACAAGCATTTACTGGTCAAAATGTCTTGACCGTTTAATCTCAACCACATCACAATGAAAAACTGAAACTGTGTTTCCCCATTCATGAGAAAAAGAGAGGTAGCCTGCCACTCTAAGGGCCAAATTTTAATAAGCGCGCACGCACAAAAACTGCGGGATATGCGCGTGGCTGGATGCAGCGCGCATCCCCCGATACATGCCGAAGTGCCGGGCTATGTGAAAGGGGCAGGCCGGAGGGGCGAGGCAGGGGCCATTAGGACCTGTCCTGGGGAAGCACGTGCCGGCTACTTACTTCTACTCATGATGAGCGGACTGGGAGGGAACTGGGAAAAAGTGGGATTGCGTCACCGAGCATATTTAAACCCCCCTGCACGTGCAAGTGGGGCACCCACGCACACATGCGAGCGTCGATACAAAATCGGGCGCGCATGGGCATCAGATTTTATAACATGCGTGCGGCGGCGCACAAGTTATAAAATCGATGTGTCCATGTGCGTGCACCGGGAACCACGCGCGCGCGGGTTTAAAAATCTACCCTTAAGTGTAGGTTGCTTTTGTTGGCCTGAATGGAACAGAATGTTTCCATCGAGGATCTGAAATAGTTGGCCAACAGTTAGTTTGGAGCATTAGTGGATATAGGAACACAGGACTAGAATCACTCTTGAAAGATGGCAGAACACGATGTGAAAATGTTGTTTCCCTCGATATCACAATACCTCCAAAATTCAACTCTAGCAGGCCAATGCTGTTTAACTTGACAATGGGACGCCATCGTCAAGCCCTTGTTTTTCCCCCATCCCTCTTCTTCCCCTGCACTACTCTCCCTCTCCCAACCAATTTATGAGTTCCTGTTGTCTCTCCCCCGCTCCTCCAGTTTCAGTTATTCCCCTGATCCACAGAATCAGAGCCCATTTCTGAGAGCCAGAACCGACAGAGTGACAACTTCTCTGGCCAGGACACTGAAGTCTCCGGCCTAAAGTTTCTAATGAGGTTATATTAACTGGAATACAAATTGGGAATGCTGCTTTTTGTTGTTAGATATTTTTCCTTTGACTTTTGTTTTCTTTATTGGTTTCTCCCCTCCCCTCCCTCCCCCCTTTTCTTGTGAACTGTTTAGACATTTGACGTAGCTTTTTTCCTTTTCCATGACTAACATATATCTTAAGCATTAATTTTCCTTCCATGCTTGATGATACGGAAATAAAAGGTCAGCTGAAGACAGGAATAAAGTTATAGAGACACAAATCTACACCTCCCAGAGAAAAGCAAGGCAACGCCTCTGTGGGAGGAGCGGTTTTCAGGACTTATTGACCTTACGATCAGGATATTAAAAAGGTTAACTGAGAACAGGAACTTATGGCATTTGAAGTTAAAATTCTCCAACATTTCAGAACTTGACTCAAAAGCACTCAACAGAAATAATTCTACTGCCTCTCTGTTATCTTCTTATCACTCTAAACACATCAGCGCTCCCACCTCCCACTGTGACTCACCTCTATTTTCTGTCAGTTTATTCTGAGGCCCATTGTCCCACGTGATAAGGTGCACTCAGCACAGCGCACAGTTTAACCCACGGTTGTGCAAACCTTACTGCCAATGCAGCAAGGAGGTCCGCGCACAAAAAAAATGTGCGGCCTCGCATGGGCATCCCTCACATGGCATTAGCTATACCCCCCAGTGCAGAGAGGTGCAATGGCTTACCTCATGTTTTCGTAGCACTGAAAATGTAACCTAGTCTGAGGTGCAATAAAGTTTCCAGGGCTAGTGTTAGTCTACAGGCAGAAGCTGGCATTCAGGTGCTAGGACCTGTAGTTGATAATTTATGCTTTGCGCCCCCAAAAAACTGCTTTTCCCATGCGTAAAATAAGACTGAAGTGCGCAAAAAATGCTTACACTGCATAAATATTTTTTGTGTGTATAAATCATGTCATCTGTGCATAAAATGCGAGTTATGTGCATCAATCATGTTTCGCCATGCACTAAGCCTTCCTTTGCAGACTTTCTCTGGTTTGTGTGCATTTTTTTTTAACTCCTGATCGTTGGCATTCCATCAGCTCATGACATGGGACTTAAAAAAAAAAAAATAGCTTGTGTGTTTGGGAACTGTGTGCAGAAGTTCAGAGCTCAGTTTTAACGCTCAGCTCTATACATCGGCCTCTCGGTTTAGACCTGAGGAAAACAGCGTTTGCTCCTAAAAGCTAGTCAAGAAATGTATTGTGTCACTTTATATATTTTTTTTTTTTTTGTTCGGTGACCTTGATTCAAATGAGCTAGCATGGCAGCCACGCTACTTTATCCGTGCTTGATCTTGAAATTAATATGAAATTAATTCTTGAAAATAAATAAGAAAAACCCCTACACTGCTGAGCAGTAATCGCAGCCTGAATATTGTCAACAAAACATGGTGATATGGCAGCCTGTTGGATATATGCATTAGCTACTTGATGATTGGTTTATCAGTTTTACACAGAGCAGCCAACTGATCCTGAAAACAACAAAAAGAAACCAAAATCCCCAGCTCATCCCCCCCCCCCCCCACCCCCCGATCGCTTCTCCACTTCCCTTGCACACCACCTCCATCCCCTTCTCCTCCTCTCCCATTCAACCATCTTGGGCCCAGCAGCATTCATGCGAGTTAAGTGCAGGTCTTGTGAGCCGGTGGATCCTCACAGGTCCTGCAACAGGGCCGCCCCCTCCCCCACCCACACACACGTTGCACGGATTTCCTTTACAAATCAGAAAACCCCACACATGAGGAGGAAGAGAGCCAATACAGGACCTGTGAGCACACACACACACACTGGCCCATGGGCCCCTTGCACGTGCTTGCTGCCGCTGACCTCTTCTAGGGCCAGGGCCCCTGGATTGGCCGCAGCAGCGAGGGAGGCTAGGATGTGTAGATTTAAGGTCCTGCCAGGCAGCCACTGGTCTCTCAATTAAACCTGACCACTATGGTGAAATACCAGCCAGCTAGAGTACTGCCTAGAAACTGACCAAGGGATGAGGCAGCGACTGTTAAAATCAACTAATCTGCCCCCACTGTTAGAATGCATAATCTAACTTGAGATACAGCTGATAACAGAATAAATTAAGAGCAACTAACAAGTGGTACATAGAAAGGCCAATAAAGATAAATAAATAAATAAAAACCAAAATGAGTAAACAAAATTCAAAACTCAGTCATAAAAAGACAACTGGCTTGGAAAATCATATAGCTGTTCCAGAAAAATATGGCTCTAACAGTCAATAAAGACACTCAATATAAAAAATGAGGCAGGTGAAGGAATATGCAGTGAAACCAAAAATAACTTTCACCAGTAAAGTAAAGTACAATTCTTATAAATCCAATGAAGGTTAGCTTATAGCAAAGGGAGATAAAGACCTCAGATGTCAAGTATGCATCAGGTCCAAATCTTAAAGCATATTGACTAGTTCAATCATTGGTCAAAAAATCCTCCCTCCCCTATAATTATGACATTGGAAAAATGTTTTTTCTTTGTTTAATAAAGTCAATTTTTTATTTGTTTTTTGAAAAACTATGTTTTGTAAATAAAAACCAGCTTTCACTTTTTGATCCCCCAAACTCAAGTTCATATGTTTTTGAAAACAAAAATGTTAACAGAAGAAATATAAGCAATTACCTTGTTTTGTAATCCAAGATTGTCCCTATGTATGGAAACAAGTGGGAGGTGAAATGCACAGCCCTAAAAGGTCAAGTCAATGACGATAAGCTGACATTGGCCAACGTTTTGCATGATCTCCTGCTTCAGAGCTATACATTTTTTGAAAGCAGTTAGCCGTCGCAAAATGAAGCAGCTGCTCTCAATGCAATGATTGAACTAGCCAATATGCTTTAAGAGTTGGATCTTGTGCATACTTGAAATCTGAGGTACTTTCCTCCTTTTGTTAAAAGCTGACCTTCATTGGTTCTAATAGTTGAAGACCTGGTTAAAAAAACCAGCCCCTCCCCCTTCCCCTGGGGGTCAAAGCAAGGGAAGAATGGAATATGCTAATATTTTCCCTCTAATTTTTGACAGGCTATGTGTGCAAAAACTTTCTTTTGTGCAACGTTTTATAAGCTAACTTCCAATTTGTGCACTATGAATCAAGTATACCTGAGCAAGTATAATGCAAATAATATCGGGATTTTGAAAGTGTTATTTCAGTAAGTTATTTCAGCATATCATTTGTTTTAAATAAATAGAAAACATAAAATAAAATAAATAGGATTTCCTAGTTTTTATAGTTAAACATAATTATTTAGTAAATATATATATATATATATATATATAATATTATGCTATTTATGTGAGTACTATGCTTTGCTATATGTGCAAGGTTCAGGACCTGCGTGTACATGCACATGCATAGAGGGAACAGTGTACAGGGGAACTTGGGGAAAACAGGGATTGGGGTGGAGAGCAGGGGAATTAGAGGGATTTAGGGATTAGGGGAGAGCAGGGATTTGGGATTTGGGTATTGGGGCAGAGATTAGGGGGATGGGGAGCTGCAGGAACTCTGACAGAGTGGAGGGCAGAGAGAAAATGAATGACAGGGAAGGAACTGAGGCTGGTGAGGGATGAGAGTTCTAGGAAGGGTGGATGAGGACTGTAGGGTGAGTACAGAGGGTGGTGGAAATGGAGGGAGTGGGTGAAAGATGTAGGGAATTTGAGGCTAGGAAAGGAGAGGGAGACAGGGGAATAGAAGAGCTAGGGAGGGGTGACAGTGGAAGATGAAAAGCTGGTAGGTAGGTGAGAAGTGGGAGACTGAGGACTGGAGGGTTGGGAGGTGAAAGAGGCTTGAGATTTAGTTATAAGTGGACAGAAAGGCAAAGAAGAAAGAAATGGAGAAAAAGATGAAAAGGAAAGATCAATGTCTGATGCCAGCGTAGGAAAGGAAGGGAAAACAGGAGAGAGACAACAGAGAAAGGAGAACTTGGAAAATAACTTTAGAGAAGACTGAAAGAGCAACCAGGACCCAACTCAATCACAAAAATAAAACTCCCAGACAGCAACGGTAGAAAATATATTTTATTTTCAGTTTTTAGAGCTTGGAATGTCAGCTTTAGGAATGTACATTTCTTATATCTGTGCATTTTGCTCAGTGCAGTAGGAAATGCATTTGTTTCTTTTTCTCTTGAGTTGCTCTGCGTGCAGAGTCTAGCTTCCATTTTAGGATTTGCCTACATTTGTGGTTGATTATTTTGTATTAGATAAGGCTCAGTCTGTGTTCTGCATGTGTGACTGATGTGAGGGATTCTGCTAGTGTGCAGGGTCTGTGAAGGAATCTAAGGCAGTCTGGCTTGTCCTAGTTTTCCAATAGGAGGTGTATTGGTGTTCGAGGGCCAGTAATGTTTGCAGTGCTGACTTTTCCCAGGTATGGTTGCTGCTGTTTGAACATTGGGAATTAGTGCTGTTATGGTATGGCAGGTTTGCTACATAGATTCTGAGTGTCTTCTTTGCAGGGTTTTGTGTGGTTATTCCTGAGGTGACACCAGAATTTGAATTGGTTTTTGGGGTTTTTTTTGTATAGGTGGAAACATCCTAGGTTCATTGCTGAAGGATTAACTGTGGATGCAAAGTGTGTGTTACAGAACCGAAAGTGCAGGATTTATAATGAGATTCTATCCCTTTCTGAAGAGACTCCAGGCTTCACTTCCATTTTCATACAGAAAATTAGCTGAATGATGCTATAAAATAATTTTTAAAAATATTTTAGTTATATTGATGCCATATTGTACAATAATACATAACAATGTTTCCTCACATTTTTGAAAGCCTGCATGTGGAAACATTTTCTTTTTAGGCAACTTTTCATAAGTCAAGTTCAAATTTGTGCACTACAAGCCAGTATAATGCAAATAATATCAGGATGTCTTGTGTGTGTGCTATGTTTTCCTGTGTGCGCAGTGTTCATGACCTGCATGAGCATGCACACGTGCATAGCTTAAAGGAAACAGTGAAAACAGCAGAACACTAATTTGTACAGTACAAGCTTGTATCACAAAATAATAGAATATATATATATATATGTCCAAATTAACTAAAACAATATTACATCAGCTTTTAACGCTAAACCAAATAATGTTACCTTAACAACCACTCAATCACACTTACATTCTCATCTATCCAGAAAACACATATAGCAGACCAGCTCACTTATCTGACCATATTACAGAGTATTGTACATCCTTTAATCCAGCGCTTCTCAACTGATGTGTCGCCAAACACCAGCAGGTGTGTTGCGTCTCCCGGTGTCCCACTGCCCCGTTGTACTTTCCTTCTCCTTTTTTTCGGGCCCCCGTGGGCCAATTGGAAGCCTCGTTTCTTCCTACCCCCACTGCCCAAAGGGAAGCCTCCTTCATTCTGCCTGCCCCCGCACAGGCCAATTGGAAGCCTCCTCCCTTTTACCTGCCAGTGGGAGTAGGAAGAAGGGAGGAAGCCTTTGATTGGCCGGTGAGGCAAGCATCACATAGCCCAGGGGTGGGGTGGGAGAAATGGCAGTGTCGAACCCCGACGAAGCAAAGCCGCCACGGGAGCCCATCCCGGTGGTGGTGAAGAGGAAAACCCAACCCTGACCAAGCAAAGCCGCCACGGGAGCCCATCCCTGTGGTGGTGAAAAAAGAAGGCCCGCCAGAGTAAAGCCGAGGCGGAACTGGAGCCCATCCCTGCAGTGAAGGAAGAAGTAGTTTTTGGTGAGAATTTGTGTGTTTGTGTGTGTGTGAATGGGTGCATGGGTGAGAGCTTGTGTCTCAGGGTGTGAATGGGTGCCTAAGTGAGAGCTTGTGTTTGTGGGTGTGAATGGGTGCCTAAGTGAGAGCTTGTGTTTATGGGTGTGAATGGGTGCATGGGTGAGAGCTTGTGTCTCAGGGTGTGAATGGGTGCCTAAGTGAGAGCTTGTGTCTGTGGGTGTGAATGGGTGCCTAAGTAAGAGCTTGTGTCTGTGGGTGTGAATGGGTGCCTGGGTGAGAACTTGTGTCTCAGGGTGTGAATGGGTGCCTGGGTGAGAGCTTGTGTTTGTGGATGTGAATGGGTGCCTAAGTGAGAGCTTGTGTCTGTGGGTGTGAATGGGTGCCTAAGTAAGAGCTTGTGTCTGTGGGTGTGAATGGGTGCCTGGGTGAGAACTTGTGTCTCAGGGTGTGAATGGGTGCCTGGGTGAGAGCTTGTGTTTGTGGATGTGAATGGAAGTCTGGGTGAGAGCTTGTGTCTCAGGGTGTGAATGGGTGCCTAAGTGAGAGCTTGTGTCTGTGGGTGTGAATCAGTGCCTGGGTGAGAGCTGGTGTGAACGGGTGTGAGAGCATTTGTGTGTGATTGAGAGCTTGTATATAAGAGAGCATGTGTGTGATTGAAAGAGAGACTGGTCAAGGAGGTGATGTGTTTCTGTGTGAGAGAGAAAGACTGGTCAGGAAGATGACTGGTGTGAGAGAGACCAAGACTGGTCATGGGGTCTAACTGGGGTGTGTGTGTGTGAGTGACTGGTTGTGGGCGCTAAGGAAGAGGACTGTGAGGACAGAGCTTCAGCAGCCCTTGCTGCTTCTGGTGAGTGCTATTGGCCTGGAAGGGAAAGGAGTAGGAGAGTTGCTGGAGAGGGTAAGTAAAGGTGACTTTTTAAATTTATTTTTCTTGATTGACTGCTATTTTAATTATTGGGTATTATGCAATGTCTGCTGTTTTGAAATATTTTATTGATATTTGGACATGTTTTAATAATTTTTATGAGTTTTTAATTGTTGGATATTCTGTTCAGCAGCTGTTTTGTAACATTTTTAGTATAGCTTTACAATTATTTCTGTGTGGGGCTCTATAGCAGCTTGGCTTATTCTGTTTTCCCAATAGGAAATGTATTAGTGTTTAGGGCCTGGTTTAATAGTTGTTTTTCTTAGATAGGGGTTGTTACTGTTTGAGTGTGTTCCATAAATCAGGTGTAACTTTGTGCGGGTTAGTTTGTGTGCATTATTGCAAATCATGAGAGTCTGTTAGGTGCTATATTTCTCTTTCCATTTCTCTAGGTTTGCACTGCATGCAGAGTGGCTTTTTTGGTTTTCCATTCCAGTTTCTGTCTCCATATTTATAATTTGTGGTTTTTCTGTACTTGGTGAAGGGTGTGTGACTGAGGTGAGGTATTTAACTAGCATGTAGGCATTTGTATCGATCTTATTTGTTGTGTTTTCTCAATAGGATATGCATTAGTGGTAAATTACTGTCTTTTCATAAGGAAGGCTGTTTTGCCTGGTAGCAAAAGGAGTTTGTTTTGCTTTTACTGAGATGTCATCAGAATCAGAATATCTTTTTTGTATGGCGAGTTGTACTACTAGAAAGCCTAATCTAATTGTCTGAGAGGGAAGCAGAGTGATGTAGTTAGCGATAGCTGTAGGTTTCAGCTCCCCTTGGGGGAGTCAGATGGTGTACCGCAACAGGTTCTTAGCTTGGCCTTTCTTTGTTGACCATTTTAGGGGCAGCATGTCTTTTGCTGTTCCCAGTATTGATTCTTTTTCTGGGAACGGGCTCTGGGGTTTCTTGGTCTGAGACCTGGGTAGAGGAAATGGAGGCAGAGTGCCTTTCCTCTTATTTTGTCCAAGGTTTTTGGAGAATTTTTGTTGATTAAGGAAGACGTTTTTTTTCCTCTTGTTTGGTTTCCCCTTTTTACGAGTAAGATTTTTTTTCCTTCTTCTTTTATTTCATTGACTGAATGCCCTTGGGCCCAGAGTCTCAGATTTGTAAGCAGACTGGAGGAAGTGGTGTCTTTCACCTAGAAAGAACCTGAAGAGTATGTGTGTCATCAAGAAGGAATGCATTCACATCCATTAACAGGAAGAAGGAGTTTGAGAGGATCATTCAAGAGCATGTTACGTTGACCCAGGTGAAAAACACTTGGGAGGACAGGCGTAAGACTACCAGGAGAAGAAAAGGAAAATAGGGAAGACTACAGGAGAGGTATGAGAACTGGGGACTTGAGATTCATTTAAGTAACTGCTTCTAAATTTTCTAACCTTTTACAATGGGAAGAGCTGAACTTTCATTCTATTTATTGGCAAGGAGACAGAGCTAAATTGTTAAAGAAATTGGCTTTAACATCTGAAGACTTGTGCTGGAAGTTGAAGATCACAAATTTATTGAGAACTCAGTGTAAATTAATTGGTCAATAACATCAAGAACTGTAAAAGTCTTTTCATTCAATTCTACAAATTATCAGTAACAGGGTTGGAAACCAGACCAGCTTCTGATGTAATTATTGCTGTCATCTACTTTATGAGATCATTAGTGCCATTTACAATGGACTAAAAGGGCAGTTAAGAGTTAAGCAATGCATTTGCGCCTAGAAGTTAATCCGCCCACAGGAAATTCTGGACACTAGGAGTGTTATTTACAACTTTTTGAGAACTGAGCACGTAATATCTGAACTGAAGTGCATGCCAATGGGCCCTTATCTGAGACTATCTGGGGATTACACTAAAATTTGAAAAAAATAGCATTTTGTTTAAAAATCTTTAAAAAAGAAGAAGAAGAAACAGTCAGCCCAAATTCTTTACTCCACTAAATAAATAAAGCATCCAATTGGGCCATACTTTACTAATCTTAATTTATAACAGTGTGAAAGTTTGTTTCCCATTCTGCCAATAACACACATTTCTCCTTCTAAGGTTTCAGGTTGGAATAAGTTCTCCTATCATTGTTTTAAGGAGCACATATAAAGCTTAACTTGTAAATAAGCACAGAAGTGTTTATTAGATAAATCAAATGGTTCTCTCAACTTTTCAAATGTATATAAAACATCACAAACTTTACAATAAAGAGCATTCTTCACACCCTTGAATCTCCAGTCCACAAAGACTTTATTATCCAAGGCTGGGATAAACTCTGCATTGCCAACAAAAGGTAATAATCTAGACACCAGGTGTGGTACAACCCCACCATTAACAAATATATCGTCAGGCCTGTACCATAGACCCAGATAAAGGATAAGAGCGTAACCCCATTAGCATGTTAGCTTCACTCATAAATATATATTGCATACACCAGGAACAGTGGGACTGAATGTGATTCTACCATTCCCGGGATAAAACACTTAAAAATCTAAAGAAACCCACTTCCAGGGAATGCCCACCTGGCAGGTAATATTGTAAAATGTAAAGTCTGGGAGACTAAGTCCACCCATATGCTTTTGTACACACAGGTTTGTGACAGCGTATCCTGGTTCCTTTCCACCGCCAGATAAAAGCTATTAAAACTGATTTGAATATAGCAACATCCTTATTCAGTAACCAGCATGGAGTCATTTGCAGGCTATAAAGCAACTTAGGAAGAAGTTATCATTCTAAACAGGGCACATCTCCGAAACAGAGGAAGTTCTACTCAGGCTGTAAATTGGTCCAAAATGGCTCATATTCTGGGGAACTACATTCATTGAATTCAACAATTAAGATTATTAAGAACACATACACCAAAATACTTGATATGATTATTTGCCCAACCTAAAGGAAAATGCCCTTGCCATTTATCCCTCACATAATTTCTGTGTTGGTAATATTTCAGATTTATCATAATTAATTGTCAGACCTGAGAAGGATCCAAACATTTCAAACATTTTCAAAACAGCAGGCAATGAGCATTGTGGGTTAGTAAGGAAAAGCACCACATCATCTGAAAAAAGTAAAATTTTGAACAACAGCTGAAGATCTAAGCTTAATTGCTAAAGGTTCTATCATCAAAATATACAAAAGAGGGCCGTCTGAAGAGAGGCATGGTTCTTTGAAGCTCCTTATTTCTTCTTAATTCTTTTACCTTCAATATGGCTCATACTAAACGTAAGGCTCGGATAAGGGAAGAGCCCCCAGTTACTCCCAAATCTGATCCTCTCCAATCTACCAATCGAGGGCTTCTTGACTCCGAAACCTGAGCTTGCTCTGGAGGCTCCAATGCCGGACCATGATGTTACTCTGAGCCCTGGTGCTCCATCGACCCTGCCTCTACCCCTCTCGGCAGCCATTTCTGGTGATTCCTTGCTGTCAAGTGGGCTTCTTCGCCCTAGATTGACAGTTGCTAGGGAGGGTTCCCCTGAAGGAGCCGTGATATTTGCTATTTTGGAGAGTTTCCGGAGTCCTCGGAGCAAATCGGGGAATCCGAAAGAGGAGAATCCCACAGTCAGAATTTGTTTAATGACTTCCACTCTGGGGGAAAATGTGAGTAATCTTTCAGAGGCAATGGCTATTCAGAGGGATGAAGGTACAGACGATTATCATCTTGTTCAACCTGTTTTTCCTAAACCTTCTGTGATAACCCTGGACTGTATCTGGTCAGCCTTAGTCGCTGTTATGATTCTGCTTGTGGGATAGGCCCACAAGCAGCCTCTCACCTCAGTAGGGCCTGGAGGCTGCCGCTGCTGATGCCAGTTCCACCACTGCTGCTGCTGCCGCTGCTTCTCCTGTAGCCTAGAGGCTGCTGACATCACCGCTGCTGCCGCCGTTGCTCTCCATGCAGTGGGCCAGCTGCCGCCGCCGCTTCTCTTCATGGTCTGGAGGCCACTGCCGACTCTGCCACTCTTTCGCAGCATGGGCTGCCGCTGACATTCATCTTAAGAACATAAGAACATAAGAACATGCCATACTGGGTCAGACCAAGGGTCCATCAAGCCCAGCATCCTGTTTCCAACAGTGGCCAATCCAGGCCATAAGAACCTGGCAAGTACCCAAAAACTAAGTCTATTCCATGTTACCATTGCTAATGGCAGTGGCTATTCTCTAAGTGAACTTAATAGCAGGTAATGGACTTCTCCTCCAAGAACTTATCCAATCCTTTTTTAAACACAGCTATACTAACTGCACTAACCACATCCTCTGGCAACAAATTCCATCAGCCTGGAGGCCGCTGCCTGTGTCCCTTTGCAGCCAGGGAGCTGCTGCCTATCTTCATGTGGCCTGGAGGCCACCGCCAATCCTTCCAGAGCCATGAGGCCGCCACCGACGATCCTCTTCATGTGGCCTGGGAGTCGCCATCATTTTCCTTCCTCGCAACAGGGAGCCGCTCACATCAGGACCTGTTCCTCCTTGCGGCATGAGTGCCGCCTTCCAAGGTCCTGCCCCTTCCTAGGTGCACGGCCACGCCTCTCTTCCCTATTTAAAAGGCCAGCAGTCTCCTGGGCTCCTCCTGCTAATGTTTACAAGACATTTCCACTTCAGCCCTATAAAGAGGGCCTTCCTTCAGTCTTTGCCTTTGCAAGGAGCTAGTCATGGAGCTGCCTGCTCCTGGATCCTCCGTTCCAGCTCTTCTTCCAGGAGACTTCCATGAACCTTCTATGCTTCTTCAAGGCACTCTGTTTCTTCGATGGATTTCGCTTGTCTTCCTTCTTGGTTCCTGATCCTTCAACTTCATCTTTGTTCCATGTCCTGGTCTCTCGTCTGATCCCATCTCCTAGTCTCCAGATGTCCTTGTCTCTAGATGTTCCGATGTTTCTGTCTTCTGATGTCTTCGTCTTCTGATGTCCAGTCTCTGGATGTTCCTTGTTCTGATGTCCCTGGACCAGAGGTATCTGATGTTCCATGTTTTGTGCTCCAGACATCCCTGATGTCCTCATCTCCAGAGGTCCCGGATGTCCAGATGCCTTAGATGTCCAGATGCCCTGATGTCCAGTTGTCTAAAGGTACCAGTATCCTTTGTATCTGATGCCTTACATTCCAGTCCTGATGGTTCCGAGTTCCAAGTTCCAAGTCCTGATCCTGATGTCCTTTGTCCAGTTCTGATCCTGAAGTACTGCTAGTTCCTAGCTCCGGGTTCAGCTTTGTCTTGCCCTTCACCTCATCTCCAGCTGCCCTTCCTGGGAGTAAATCCGTATCAATCCAATGTCCATTTCCGGTGGCTGGAGTTCTCTTCCGGTAGGATCCATCTTTGAGCACTGCCCGGATTCCTCCTTTGCCCTGAGCCTCAGTCCTGTGCATGTCCCACTCTCTGCGTGGTCCTTGACCAGCCTCTTCAGGTTGTGTAGGGCACACAGTGGGACAGGATGGTCCATGACCAGCTCACATTGGGTGTGTAGGGTGCCCTGAGGGGCAGTGCCAGTTTAAGTCTCTGAGTATCCTGAGTCCTTACCCTTGTCTTATCCAAGTTCCAAGTGTCATCGTCCCGTCTGAGATCCAAGTTCCAAGAATCTTCATCTCATCCGAGTTCTAAGTTCCAAGAGTCCTTGTCTGAGTATCTGGAATCCTCTCCTGAGTCCACGTCTGATCTCCATCCACTTCTGAGCATCTTGCATCTGAGGTCTGGGTGTGGTACAGGCATGAGAGAAGGGGTTGGTCAGCCAGGGGAATGAACTCGTGGAGGTCCCCTGCTGGAGTGGAGGCCGAAGCACAGGCTGAGGACAGGAGCCAGAGAATGCTGGAGAACAGTTCAAAGCTGGGCTTACTGGGGTCCTCGGGTGGAAAGGCTGGAATCGCAACAGTACCTCCACCCCCCCCCCCCCTTTAAGATCCCCTCCTCCTGGGTCCCATCTCTTCTGGGGATACTCGCTGAAGGAAGATGCTGCAGGTTGGCCTGAATACACTTCTCTTATTGAGTGGACTTGCTGAAAGTAGGCACCTCCTGTTGGATGAAGTTGCTTGGGCCCCCCCCCCCCCTGGAGCTGGGTAGCAGACTTTGATGCCTCCTGGGGTAGCAAGGCTGTCTTGGGCTCCCCCTGGAGCTGAGTGGCAGACTTGAGCTCTTCGCGGGGCTGCTGGACAGATGTAGAACAGGTGCCCCTTTCTGGTTGGAAATGTCTTGGGCAGGCACCCCCTTCTGTGCTGGCAGGCAAAGAACAGGTGCCCCCTTCTGGGCTGGCAGAGGTAAAATGCCCCCTGCTGGACAGGGTTGCTGAGGTTCCTCCTGGAGCTGCAGGACAGGCTGGGGCATCATGTCTGCCATGGACCCTCCTGGGGTATTGTGGCTGGAACTGAACAGATGCCCCTTTCTGGGTGGGTAGATTGTGAGCAGGAGCTTGCTGCTGGTAGAACTAGCTGAGTGCAGGCACCTCCAGCTGGTCGTGAGGACTGTGTGCAAGCTTCTCCTGCTGGGGCAGTAGATAGAGTGCAGGGACCTATTGCTGAGCGAGCTGGCTGGATGCAGGCGCCTCCAGCTGGTAATGGTGGCTGTGCACAAACATCTGCTGCTTGAGGAACTGACTGGGTGCAGGCACCTCCTGCCGGTTGTAGAAGCAGTGTGCAGGCATTCCCTGCAGAGCGAGCTGGTGGCGAGGGAGTGTTTCTTCCACATTACTGGCCTGGTTACATCTGTAACAGGGCTGGAAGTCTTAACTGGAGCAGCCTGAACAATGCTGAAAAGTTCTGCAGAGCTATTTGGGAACAAGTTGGGTGTCTTTGTTGTGGAGAGAGAGCAGAGAGTGTCTTTCGGTAAGCCCAGGTTGGAAGGAACAGCAGAGATGGGAGCTTTCTGCTGTAAGACATCTGGACAGGGCTGCCCCTTTAAGGAAGATTTCATCTGAGGTCTGGAAAATTAACAGGGGGGGGGGGGGGGGAGAATGAAGAGGCAGTGGTACCTGGATCTGGAGCCAGTGCAGTGGGACTGGAGCTGGTCTCAAAGCACTGCTGATTCTGAAGGGAGGTAAAGCAAACAGGCTTTAAAATAGTACATGCAGTCTTGTAACATACCTGGGCAGATTTCCCCTGAACAAGTTGCCCAATTCAGAGAGAATTGAGGCTGCTTGCTCCAAAGCACCTGGTGAGGGGAAAGGCTCACAGATTGGCTTAATGAACTCCCTTGGAGCTAGAATTTCTGTTCATGGAAACAAAACTGAAGTATTCGGAGTAGTCTTTCCCGGTATGTGCTTCCCAGAAGACAATGCCTGTCTTGGCTGGAAATGTACTTTCTGCAGATTTTACAGTCTTAGTTGCAGAGCTGAAAATTGTAATTACCAAACGGATGAAAGTATTTTCCCGTGACTGGAGTGCTGTGTTAGTCTTAATGGTGTAATTTGTTGTAGGCTGGCTGGTAAAGAGTTTCAAGGAATCCGTGTTTCTTAGAACTTCTGTGCTGACATTCTCCTTAGCACCCTGCAAGCAGGCAAAGCTCGATTTCTTGGGCTGTGACATCCCCTCTATGGACTGCAACCAGGGTCCAAAAACCTTCGTAAATTCTTGCTCCCTATGACTGCAGTTAGGAGCGAGTCCCGCAGGAGTGGGAGGTAGAGATTAAGAAATGTCCTGGGGTCTCACAGAAGCTGTGCTTTTAGAACTGCTGTGGTACTAGCTGGAGGTTTCTCTTGCTGCAGTGCTGGTGAAACTAGATTTTGCTAGAAGGGGGCTGCTGTCAGGGTTGGTGTATTGCTTCCTCTCTGTAAACAGACTTTGCCTTAGTAGGAGCCAAATTTGTATTACTTGGGCAGGTTGGGAAAGTTGCTGCACGTTTTCCCCTATTAACTTTAGGTTTTAAAATGTCAGTTCCTGAGGTAATCAGAGCTTTACTTCTTGGGTCTGGTGTAGTCTTACTTTGAGCATTGGTGAAGTCCTTTTCTCTATAATCTGACTGGACTGAGACATGGGCAGGATTCTCTTTCCTTGGGCAGGCTGGAATACTCTGCAAGCTTGGGCTGGAAGCTTTGGAAGAGGTATGTACCAATGTACAGTGAATTTTTCCTTTGAAAATGCTCTAGTTCTTGCAGAGGCTGGCTTGATAACCCCACAGACGGGGCAGGTTTTCTCTGGGGGTATAAGGCTGGAAATGCAAGGGCAATTCCGTCAACCTGGACAAGATATTGTGCAATTTTAGCATTCCTGGTACACAAAAGCATTCTTTTTCCACGACATGTGCAAGCTCAAGATTCATTGTCTAGATGCTGGCAAGCAACACATGGCAGGTACTGCATGTAAAGTATTGTTTAAAAGCAAAATTAAAGGTAGACTCTTCGGGTTGAAGCAATGTCCTGCCCCCACTCCTAGAAGCAATGCCTGGCTTTGGCATCCTGTTGTAAATGAAGGGGAGCTGGAGAGGGGATGTTGTAGACACCACCTCCTGGAGTGGTGCAGGACTGGAACAGGGTGTGGAGGGTCCGGTGAGGCTGGAGCGCTGGAAGAAGGTGCAGGTTGGGCTGGAGTGCTGGTAAATGTGGTACAGGAACACTGGAACTGAGTGAAGGTAAGGGTGGTACAGGAACACTAGAACTGATCGAAGGTAAGCATGGAGATAGATAAAAAGATATTCATGGCACTGGAACACACAAGGTCTGAGTGCAAACAAGCATAGAAGTGGGGACTTAGAAGCTGGGAACTAGGGCAAGACAGAACAAACCAGGACAAGGACTACATGGAAAATAAGAGTGCCCAAAGGCAGCATAGGCAAGGAAGGCTCCGAGGGGCAAGACAGAGAGAGACCTGGGGTCTCAGAGCTAGGCCGGTGGCCAGGAAACAGAGAGACCAAGGGCAGGCCACCAGGCAAGGAAGGGTCAGAAGGACCACAGGCCACAGAGCAAGGCTTGGAACAGAAGGCTTGATGGCCACAAGGTTACGACCAAGGCAAGCTGGGAACAGAAGGATCGGAGGCCAGGAGATACGGAAAAGCAAGGCTGGAGTCAGAAGGCCCAGAGGCCACGAGACAAAGCTAGGACTAGCCTGAGAAAGCCGCAAGGCCCTTTCTTCACAGCAGTCTTCTCATTCCCCAGCCGATGCACACAATCACAGAACAGATGGTTAGTTTTAAGCATATATAAACATTTAAAACAAGCAAGTATCCATCTTTTTACCAGAGCTTTTAAATAATATTGTCTAACAAAACAAGGTACAATGCTGTTTTTATGTTGTTATTTTTATCGATGCTTTTATCTTTATGTGTTAACATTCAGAAAATCTTTGATTAATTTTGTAAACTGCTTAGGAATGTTGCTAGGCGGTATGTACATTGATAAATAAATAAATAATGATGGCGCCGCAGTCGGCAGCATAGTGAATCTGCTCTGGCGTTATTTTCCTTAATTTTGAAAGTTTCCTGACTGGCATGGCTCCAAAACGAAAGGGGAAGCAGAGAACTTACCCCTCGATGTCCTCGCTACCCCTGGGGCAGAAGACCATCCCACAATGCGCCGCTAAACCATTGGAAGTGGGCTCGAGCGATCTGGCTGTCGGGTCGGTGGAGGGAGACCACGACCCGACCTCGGAACTATACTCTCTCAGCCCGGACCAGAGACTACCTCCTTCCGAGCGCGAAACCTTGACACCTCGCCCGACAGAAGTCCCGACGAGGATGTTTGTGCGGATCGAGCAAAGGGGGAAGTGTCGGGAGAGCAAGGCGCTCGGATGCCCGAAGGATTTGGAGAGACTGCCGCTGGAGGCCTTGTGCTGGAATCGGAGGGGAATCGAGACAGCCGAAGGGGTGAGAACCTGACTTCCATTATCCCCATTAAACCCAGCGAAGTTATGAACGTAGAAAAACCAGAGGTAGTTACTTTAGAGGCCTTGTGGTCTCTAACATCAACCCTCGCAAAGTCTCTATCTGAATGCTCTAAAAATATAAGTGTCCTCTCTTCTCAGATGTGTAAGCTTAATGAAAATCTTGGGAAATCTAAGCTAGAAGCAAATGAAAATTTTCAAAAAATGGAAGAAGAAATAAAACAAGTTAAAACAGTTCAATCAACTATGGTGCAGAACTCTGGGGCTATAAACAGAAAAATTGAATATCTAGAGAATGCGACGAGGCAATTAAATCTAAGGATTCTGAACTTTCCCAGAGTGGTAGGAGAGTTACCTCGAGTGACTATAAAGAGATACTTCACTGAAGTTTTGGATATTACCAATGAAAAAACTCCACCGCTGGACAAAGTATATTTCCTTCCTCTACGCAAGCCTCAGCAAAGACAGATAATAACCCCAAATGTCCTAGAGAACTTGACGGAGTTCTTAGAGTCGTCAGCTTATGAAATTGCGGAGAGAACTATGCTCCTAATCTCCTTTTTTAATGTAAAGGATCTGGGAGATATTATGAGGGACTATTTTAAAAGGGCCAACAGAAGTTTTATGGGAGCTACTGAGAGAATTTACCCTGACGTTACTAAGACTACACAACAGAGAAGAAAAGCATTTCTTGATTTAAAATCTGAGGTGCTGGCTGTGGGAGAATCGTTCTTTCTGCGCTTCCCATGCAAACGCATCATGAAATATAAAGAGGACACATATATTTTCTACCAACAAGAACACTTAAAAAGCTTTGTTGAAGGAAAAAAAGCTTTACAACAACTAAGTATTAATATTACTGGTCCTTGAGAAAATATATGGTTATGCGATGCCTTTATTAGAATATATTTTTCTTATTGATCTCCTAAGTATGCAGTTACCCATCCCCCCTATTTTAGAGGTCTAACGGGTGTCACATTTGGAGAACATATTATATGAAATTGTTGTCCTGAATTTATTTCACCTTTATGTAATGCCATATTGCTGTTTCAAAGTGGATACTTTGTAAAGATTTTGTTGAAAAATTAATAAAGAAATAATTAAAAATAAATAAATAAATAACATTAAAAGTTTCAGAATAAAAATTAGAAGGAATGTGCTGCTAATCCTGAAAGGAAATAGCAAGATTTGGGTAAAAAGCGCAAAGGCTGAAAACATTGCCCAAGTGCCAAAACAGCCACACCAAAACCACTGCTTCATCAACAAAATATAATTGTGGTACAATTCATTATTCACTCCCATTCGTGCAGTACAAAAAACATCTGCACAACACACCATCATTTCCTCGAGTTGATCTCTAGATCTCAGAGAAAACAAAATAGATCCACTAAGCAGCAATAATATTGAGACCACTGTTAGTTTTGAAAAGTGAAAATTGTAAAAACATAGAAAGTTTACCAAAATACTAGAAAAAAAGGCATCATCCCAAAGCATGGCTAGCTTCCGTATGTGATGTAAAAATAATATGCTTCCATTATGTCAACAAAAGCAGCAAATCATACAGAATGCTGGCTACAGTCGTCATAATCAATGCTCCCTGCACTGTCGCATTAGGAGCGCAAGCTCACCATACATTTTTCAGTGTACTCCTGGGTTTGCAAAAACGCTGTTTTCCTGTCCCGGATAACTCCCTTGCGGAAAAGCTCCAAACATACCGGCGCAAGTGCTTTGCTGCTTGCTGGACGCTTTCGCTGAGTAGTCATTGAATAATAAGCATGGGGGTAACCTGCACGGAGCAGCAGTTACTACCTTTAACAGAAAGCATGGGATTACTACCCTTAACTAATTAGCTTTGATGCTTTTGCTGCTACTGCAACATCGCTCTCTTCTTTGATGGCGGGGGGCGAAGAGAAATTGGATTCAGACAATAACCAACACACGCCTTGACTTTTACATTCTTGGGTACTGATATGCAAAAATAAGGGAAACAGCACAGGGCTGCTTCTAAGGCCATGTGCATTAGCAAAGCACATCAAGCAGCACTGTCTGAATTTTCAGGAAGGCTCCTCACCCAGTAAAAATGTTGCTAGCAGTAAATTTTTATGGGCTATCACAAAGGCTTGGGGATAACTGCACAGAGTGGTAGTTACTACCCATAAGAGAAACATACAGGTAACCTGCACAGCACAGCAGATACTACCATAAGAAGCTTGCTGGGCAGACTGGATGGACCATTTGGTCCTTTTCTGCCATCATTACTATCTTACTATGTTATATGTTACTATGTCTGTGATAATATAAGGTTCATATTTTCTGTGTATGCTCACTCCACTGGCACTGGTTCGGTCTCCATAGAGAGGCCTAAAGCCTGAGGCAGCCAGACCTGTATAAGCTAATGAAGATCCACTTCACAAGCTGAACAGTGTTCCTCCTATCCCAGTTTTCTTGATCTTCAGTTCATTCTGCCAGTATTGCATTTGTATTTGTGTGTGTGTGTGTGTGTGTGTGTTTACAATTGCACATTGACTTGATCCGATGCCATCTGTTATGTCAATACACGACTTTCTAGCTCATTCTTCGTAGTGTGTTTGTCCAAGTCCTCTCAGATCTTATCCACTGACAATTGTAGCTTACTCAGGCTGTCAGCTATAGCTGCTGATGCATTCTTAGAGATTTCTTTGAGTCTTCTTTTAAGTCCAACAGTGCTGATTGAGTATCGGACACCATTTTAAAATTCAAGCATATGGCCTTGTCTCTAGCGGCGCGTGGGGCTTTTGTTGACATGCCTCGCAAAAGGAATTTTTGAAAACCCAAAAAGTGTTCCTTTAGGGCTCTTCCTAATCAGCACAAGGTGAGGTATATCATTTCAATTTTCCTAGCCTGCAGCCGAGTTAAAGTAGATTTAAGGCAGTCCCATGGGAACTGGTTGGCAACATGGCCTCTCAGCTTAGCCGGAAGTCCCACTATCAAATAATTTTAATGGCGGTTTTACTGGCTGGCTGAAACTGGCCAGGGTTGTTTTAATTGTACAGAAGGCCCTTGAGCCTTTTTTCTTATTGTGTCTTTCTTACAGCCAATTTGAAGGCAGGGGGGCTGTGTTGTGATGTGTGGAAATGTAATTTTGGCTCGCTCTGTGCCCTCTTCCCCCCCCCCCCCCCAGTACTTCTGTCTAGAAAGGTCACTGGTTCTCTTCCTTCCTTGTATAGCTGTTACAGCGCTCTCTCTTTTCCTTCCTTCTCGATGTGGAACTAAAGGCTGTGATTTAAGGAGGCACTGAAGCAGGCTGGCATTAGTGACTTTCCATCTCTGGAAGTATATTTCCTGCCCAAGCCTATCTCAGTTGCTAGAAGTGGGAGGCAGCCTTACACAGGGCAAGGTGAGCTGACTTAAGTCAGTGTTCCTTGGCTCTGAGCAGCAGGAGGCAGGATGCTCAGGCAAAATGCTTTGTGCCACAGTCTGATATAGGGTGGGGGGTTGCTGCTGACCCCTCTCCCTGATCGTCGCTTTCTACAGTCAGTAGGGAAGCTGCAAGAGCATTTCCCTAGCCCATGCTAGGACTTTGTTCTTGTTTTGCCCAAAAACTGAAAACGAAGAGGAAGATATTGACCCCCCCCCCCCCCTTCCTCCCAAACCCAACATGAAATCCCCAACTATAAGAAAACAGCTGCCAGGAACAAAAATGAATGAAAATGGTAGGATTAGTTAAATCAACCTGTTATTTATATCTAAGGCAATGGTCCTGCACTCGGACCGTCGGCTGCCAGTATTCAAAATGGCGCCGATAGCCTTTGCCCTTACTATGTCACAGGGGCTACCGGTGCCATTGGTCAGCCCCTGTCACATGGTAGGAGCACAAGATAGCGCCGGCCATCCAGTGCTCCTACCATGTGACAGGGTCCGGCCAATGGCACGGATACCCTGTCACATGGTAAGGGCAAAGGGCCATCGGCGCCATTTTGATTAGTGGCAGCTGACGGCCCGGGAGCGGGAGATCGCTCCAGGGACCCCCACTGGACCACCAGGTACCTGTAAAACGTTTTTGGGAGGGTTGGGCGGGTGGGGGAAGCTAAGGGATTAGTTTTATTTATTTTTTTTTTTAATTCTTTATTTTCATTTTTGAAATTATCCAAGATAAATCTCTTTACAGAAAATCTGATGTCTAATACAAAGAAACTGATGAAGAAGAACTAAAATACATGAATACTTCTTATTACATTTTAGGCATCATAATTATAGGATAATAAGGAGATGATAAACAGAAGCATTTACACAAGAAATTAATACCATATTTATCAAATTGTGACTCACTAACTGAACATTCCATAGAGCCCTTTCTTATTCTACTCCAAGACTGTGGTAGATGCTTGTGGTGGGTGAGCAACCAAGAACTCCTTCAACTGTTTAGGCTCTAAGAATATATAACTATTACTTTTGTAAGATATGCAAGCTCTACAAGGGTATTTTAAGGTAAATCGGGCCCCAATCTTTATTAAATCACTCCTCATTGAAAGAAATTCCTTACGGCGTTGTTGTGTTGGCTTAACCACGTCAGGATAAACCCAAATGGGAAAACCATAAAACTTTGCTTGTTTATTTCTAAAAAACATCCTAAGTATATTATTTCTCTCTGAGAGAAACGCGAATGTAATAAGTAACGGTTTCCTTTGGGATATCTCTAACTGCAATGATGATTCCAATAAATCTGTTAAATTTAAAGCCAAGTTTGGCTCCTCCATCTGGGTTACCTGATGTAAGTAATAAGCCTTCACCACCACTGGTAATGCGGCTTCAGGGATCTTTAATATTTCCTGCATATAAGTCCTAAACAAATTTAAAGGTGCAATATCTTTAATAACTGGAAAATTTATTATTCTCAAGTTATGCGCCCTTAATGAATTTTCTACAGCCTCTAATCTTTTAGAAGTGCTAATTTCTGACTCAATCAGTTTAACCTGATTTTTCTCTACCTTGGCAATCTTACTTTCAAGTACTTCAGACTTAGCGTTAAAACGTGTTATTATCTCATTATTAATCATAGTCTGCTGTTTAGTTTCTAAAGTAGCCTGTGAAAGAACTTTGATTGAACTATCAATTGATTTCAAAGTGGACCATATACCTTCCAAACTAATGGGATCTAATTTTTTTATCATTGAACCCTCAGTTAGGGCTCTAAGCTGCTCATCTTTCCCATCGACAACAGTTCCTTCTTTCTTTTCTTTACTTGATGGTATATGGCTAACAGCTGCATATAACTCAGGTGTAGAAGTCAATAAAGATTCCATTTTTTCAGGTATCTCCGCTGCTGTAGCCATTACTGGTGACAAGATATTAATATCTCCAGGATAAGAAGGTTTCTTTGGGGTTCCGGGGCTCAAGGTGACATCTAAAGTCAGAGGGGGTGGTATATGCTCCTCTACCAGCCCCCTAGCGACTAAACTCTCCGGTTTACTTGGCTCGGATACTGAAAAAAGCCCAGGTATCTGTGATTGTCTCGGGTCTATTGTTGGTGAGTTTACTACCTCACCCCTCAATCTCCCCTTTCTTTTTGTGTGAGGCATATAGATAGAAAGGAAATTTTCCAATACGGAAGGTCTTATCTCTGGGTTTCAAACAGATATGCTCAGTTTAGTCACTTTTACACCTCCTTGTTAACGGGGGCTCATGGGAGAGAGAAGGATAAAAGCAAAATTTAGAACGTACCGATATTCGTTGAGTGTAGTCGTCCCAGCAGACAGGAAAATCTAATTATCTTCAATACAAAATGCCCAAAGTTCTTCCAAGCCGCGCGCGCCCCTTCAGCGCGCGTGGCTTAGGCAGCGCGCCGGCGTCGGCTGCGCGCCGCAGGAGGGGCGGTTTTAACAGCTACCGTCCCTCCTAAGTGACGTCAGCTTCCGGGCCGGCAGATGGTAATCTTCGGGACTCAGCTGTTCGTAGCCTCCGACTGTCAGCTTCCGGGCCGGCAAGATCTCTCCCTCGGGGCTCAGCTGACTCTCAGCCGCGACTCCACACGAGCAGCAGAAGGTACTCACTCCTCTCTCTCCCTCCTTCCCCGAAAGATTCGCCGCAGGAGGGGCGGTTTTAACAGCTACCGTCCCTCCTAAGTGACGTCAGCTTCCGGGCCGGCAGATGGTAATCTTCGGGACTCAGCTGTTCGTAGCCTCCGACTGTCAGCTTCCGGGCCGGCAAGATCTCTCCCTCGGGCTCAGCTGACTCTCAGCCGCGACTCCACACGAGCAGCAGAAGGTACTCACTCCTCTCTCTCCCTCCTTCCCCCTGGGATTAGTTTTAAAGGGTCGGGGTGGGTTTAGGGGTTACTTTTGTGTGCCGTTTTTCCCGCCCTCCCCCAAAACGATAAGAGAACCCCCACGATCAATATCGTAGGGTTTTCCTATCGTTTTGGGAAGCCCCCGATTTCTGACGATTTTGAATATATCATCTGATATTTTCAATCTTCCGAAGCCCGATTCACATCCCTACTGATCTTTCCTCATCAGTCTGGGCAGGAGTTGGCTGACTTCTCTTTTATTGGGGCATGACAGGAAGCTGCTTCTTGGCTTCCTTCTTCTCTTCCTGGCCAGTGGGAGGTTGTTCCCTCCTCCTTCACCCAGATCAGAGCGCGATATCACCAACTCCTGTTCATATAGGCCTGGCAGGACACCAACTTTATCTTCCACTGCCTGGCCTGGCAGTGAGGATGCTGATGCTCTCTTCACCCCTTGGGGGCCTGGATGTGAAAGCAGGAGCATAAGGGAGAAAGGTGCGTGCTCTGTAGATCTGCTGCTGTTGCTGCCTCCTCATCTTCCACTCCTTGAATCTTCTTGCCCTCATCTGCTGCTGATAAAGAGGGAGGGAGACTCTGGATTGGATAAGTCTTTTCTGCGGGCTGGGAGACAGGAGGAGGGGAAAATACTGGGCAGGAAGGCGTGGGACGATAGGAGTTCAAGAGTCTGCTGGGCAGGGAGGCACGGGGAGATAGGGAGTCAGGGGTGGGGGAAAGGAGGTTGGGGTTGCTGGGTAGGGAGAGGTGGAGGAGGGAGGGGTTGGGGGCTGCTAGGCAGGAAAGAGAGAAGTTAGCAAGTAGCACATTTAAGACTAATCGGAGAAAATTCTTTTTCACTCAACGCACAATAAAGCTCTGGAATTTGTTGCCAGAGGATGTGGTTAGTGCAGTTAGTGTAGCTGGGTTCAAAAAAGGTTTGGATAAGTTCTTGGAGGAGAAGTCCATTAACTGCTATTAATCAAGTTTACTTAGGGAATAGCCACTGCTATTATTTGCATCAGTAGTCACTAACCAACCTCTTTCCCTTTTCAAAAATACTCCAACATAAACATGCAAGGGAATATTTGCTTGGTGGTAATCTTGTACGGGGGTTATTCAATGAGGGTAACCGATTTGCAGTTATCCTCTGGTGAACCTCCGTCTATTATTCTTTTATTAAGTTGAACAAAATCTCACGAACTCTTTTTATTAATTTTCAATTTTTCTAAAAATCCCTTCTCCCCTGCTGCTTTTCCGCCCCACTGGTGTCCTGTTTCATACTTATCGGGACGTCGCCTCTGTAGTATCTTATGGGTACGGAGCTGACCAGAGGATAACTGCAAATCGGTTACCCTCATTGAATAACCCCCGTACAAGATTACCACCAAGCAAATATTCCCTTGCATGTTTATGTTGGAGTATTAATTGCATCAGTAGCATGGGATCTTCTTAGTGTTTGGGCAATTGCCAGGTTCTTATGGCCTGGATTGGTCACTGTTGGAAACAGGATGCTGGGCTTGATGGACCCTTGGTCTGACCCAGCATGGCACTTTCTTATGTTCTTATGGAGGTGTGGGGCTGCTGGGTTGCGGGAGCAGGGAGTAGTGGATGCTGAGCAGGAAGGGGTAGGAAATAGGTGGTCAGAGGTATTCTGGGTAGGGGAGAAAGAGTTGAACAGGGGAGAGAAGGAGCACCGGGAAAGAGGATGTGGGGTGGGGGTGTTGGAATTTTGGACAGGGATATGAGGATGTGAAGGGATGACTGAGGAGTGAGGGGTGATGGGGGCATGAAGGGGAGGGACAGGGCACAAGGGCCATACTTTGTTGGTTTTGAGAATATGCATTTCTTCTCTCTTTGAACTTTGCTTAGTGTAGGTGGAAATATATTTTTGTTTCTAGTCTCCAGTTTTGCACTGCATGCAGAAGGTGGTCTTGGGGTTTCCATTCCAGGTTTTGTTTCCACATTTGTAATTTGTGGTCTTTTATTCTATATTTGGTGAAGGCAGGTCTGTCTGTGTTCTGTGTGTATGTGACTGAGATGAGGTACTTTACTAGAGATTTGTATCAGCCTTATTTGTTGTATTTTCTCAATATTATATTGCACTGGTGGTGAATAGGGCTATTGCTGTTTCATTTCTTGGAGTTAGTACTGCTGAGGTAAGGCAAGTTTGATAGGTTTGTATTATTTTACAATGCACCTGGCAGTAGAGGGAGTTTGTGATGCTGCTATTGAGATGAGACCAGAATCAGAATATCTTTTTTATATGGTGAATTGTACAGGGAACTATCTTAGTTCTACTTTTCACCAATTATTAGGAAGTGGGGGACTCCTGTGGATGCATATTTGTATTTAGTCCCATGATGGCCATGTGTTCAGTGTGTCACGCATGTGAGCATCATCTCTCAGGCTTGTCCTGATAGGAAAAAAAAAAAGTTGAGAACCACTGGTCTAAGGTGTTGCACAGACATTTGCTAATTGCACATGGATGAGAGGGGAGATGCAACCATGAAGCAAATTCTAAAATCATTGATTTATAATAGGGGCTAAGAAAGTAAGTAAAGAAAAAGTCTTTTAGGCAGTGTAGGTTCAGATGAGAGTGGAAAGGACAGGGAGCTTAGCCTGTTTTATTGTAAGGCGATATGAGCCACCATCGCCAGTATGCCGCACGTGGCCCCCGTGTCACCGCGCCGCACCCTGAGCTGTGCACATGCAGATTCCACCCCCTCCCCCCCCCCCCCCAACCCTTCTTTCCTCGAGGAGTGACTTGATTGGCAGAGCCTGCCTGATGTCACAAAGGCAAGCATGAATAAATAGGAAGCGGAGCATTACTCGCGTTCAGCGAAGAGGGAGGAGGAGTTCGGAGAGAAGCTGCTTATTAGAAAGTAAAGTGCACTGGACAGCGGGAGCGAGCCGGTTAAGTGTCCTGAAACTGGGAGCACGCTGCATGCAGATCGGACTTTAAAAGCGTTTGGCTCAAAACTAAACAAAACCGCAGAACACCTCCTCACCTTTCGCATCCCATCACATACCCCTAGCTCCACATCTGGCAAAGAGAAAGACACACCTTCAGCCAAGGCAGAAGGCGCTGCACATCTGGCAGACGCTTGGGCTCCAGCAGTCGCCCAGCCTGTCCCGAAGCTGCTGCTTTGCTCTGCTCCCCCACCACCCCCCCCCCCCCATCATGTCGCTGGCGGTGCGAGAGAAGAACCAGGTGCGGCTGGTCTTCCTGGGGGCGGCCGGCGTGGGCAAGACGTCCCTGATCCGCCGGTTCCTGCTTGACACCTTCGAGACCAAGCACCGGCGCACGGTGGAGGAGCTGCACAGCCGGGAGTACGAGGCGGGCGGCCTCAAGATCCGCATCGAGATCCTGGACACCAGCGGCAGCTACTCCTTCCCGGCCATGCGCAAGCTGTCCATCCGGAGCAGCGACGCCTTCGCCCTCGTCTACTCCATCGAAGACGCCGAGTCCTTCGAGAGCGTGAAGAGCCTGCGGGAGGAGATCCTGAGCCTGCGGGAGGACAAGCGCCCCCCCCATGGTGGTGGTGGGCAACAAGGCGGACCAGGAGAGCAGCAGCAGGCAGGTCCCCGCCCAGCAAGCTCTGGACACGGTGCAAGGGGACTGGGGCAGCCGCCACGTGGAGGCCTCGGCCAAGGAGAACCGGCAGGTGCTGGAGGTCTTCCGGCAGCTCCTGGAGCAGGTGGACCTGCCCAGCCGCTGGAGCCCGGCCCTGCGCCGGAGGAGGGAGACTTTGCCCAAGGAGAAGGGCGCCCCCAGGCCCCCCATGAATAAAACAAACAGCTGCAGCATCTGCTGAGGCAAAGACACCGGGGGGGGGGGGGGGGGCTGGTGCGCAAGCGGCGGAAGACTGCACAAGCGGCGATCAAAAAGGCACCCTCAGACCTGCCCTTACTGTGAAAACGGGACGGAAAGCAGGTTTCCCGGTGCCGAGGAGCAGCACGACCCATGTACTGTACAGCAAAACAGAATGAGTGAATTCTATTTATTATTTTTTTTGTAATGGCTGAGCAGTGGGTTTAGCTAAAATGTGAAACTGAACTGTAGCAATGGGGGGTGGGGGGGGGGGGGGCAGACAATGAAACCAGAGTCGGCTGGAAGTTCAGGGAAGCATTGTATTTCATTGCTTAGTTTTTTCTGTTTTGTCCAAGAAACTGAGCTCGGGACTGTGAAGCAATGTCTGAGGCTGGGGGTTTGGCGGGAGAGGAGGGGAGGGCAGAGGGTGAGCTATTTCCTATTGCACGCAGATGTCGTGCAGCGGTGCCTGCAACCTTTTACTACCTTGTCATTGAGGTGTTGAATACATAACGTAGGCGCATCACCAGCTGCATCTAATAAACTGCTGAAGTGAAAGTGCTTTTAAAGTGTCTGTCTGATTATTTGTTTCCTGTCTCTGACCGATGCATGACCCCAGCGAGTATACTTCTCAGTGCCAAGTTTTTTGTTGTTTTTTTTTTTCCGGACATTTTGCATTCTCTGCTTGAACCCTTATTTTCTATATATTTTTATTATCTCGCTCTTCGGTAGCCGAACTGTCTTTGGACGCAACGTTTCATTTTCAACTCTTTCCAGTAATTCCCTTCGCAGCCTTGGTGCATTTTTTTTTTTAATGTTTGGGCTTACCGTTATGCAGTTTATTTTGTTATTTAAGCATGATCGTCACTTTCGAGAGATATACACACACACACACACACACACACACATATATATATATATATATATATATATATATATATATATATATATATATATATATATATATATCTTCACTCTGTCTGTTGCTTGCTGCCACCATGTGGATTTGTAAATATATATATATAAAGTACTTCATCAACTGAAATAATAAATACTTAATTACATCCCTCCTTTAGCACATGGGTGCTGCAGGTCTGAAGTTGACATTTGTACTAATTCAAACTTTTATATATATATACAGTAAATAACGGCAAGTAAAAACTAGTCGGCCCGGCTAGTTTTAGGATGTGTCTAAGGTATTTTTCTTCGAGCAGCCACCAAAGGCACTGGCTCTTTATCTGAGAGGGTCTATTACAAACCGTTTGATCGGCAGCAAGAAAACCATTAATTAATTAGGCGGAGGGAAGTAAAGCGGGCGTGGCAGAGTTGCTGTGGGCTTGGCTGAACTTTTTGCCTTGACTCTCCCCTCCCATTTACCCCGATCAGGGCGCGCACATAGGGACCCTCCACCATCCCCCCCACACTAACATTTACGCGCTCTCTCAGCTGATCGAGTGGGCTTCTGTCGTCTTTCGCCAGAGATCCCGTTGTAACAGTTTGAGTTAACCCTTTCAGTTCAGAGGGAGATAAATGCTGGTTTCAGTCCGAGCCATGGAAGAAACAACCCCTTAGATAGAGAGAAGGGAGGGGGGAGGCTGCACCCTGCAGGATAACATGCACAGAGAGCACGACCAGCTAGAAGTGGCTAAGGAAGGGACGAGGGAGCGAGAGGACTCCAACCCTCTCTAACAGAGTGGATTGAATCTGGATCAAGCCACTATAAACCCAACTGAGCAGCACAGAAACCAAGCTCTCATCTTATTACTAACGGTCCCCCACCCGAGTTCTGTAAATGGGGGACACATGATGCTTTACTACTCCTGATCTTGTGTGTGTATGCACATATATATACACATATGTGTGTGTGTGTGTGTGTGAAGGTGGAATGATCTATGAATCTGTTAGCGGTAAAGCGTGGTGGTGGACGATATTTCATGGCCACCAGAAAAGTCAGTGTCTAATGCACGCATTCCAGGTCATGTTATCTCTATTCGGCACTTTACCCATAACCTATATGAGAGAGTGCAGGAAGTTGAGATGAATATCCCAACAGCTGCTTTATGTCTGTTCTATAAATCTGACGGCACAGTCTGTCTATTTAGGAAACACACCTAGATTTCTCACCTACTTGAACTAGAGAGGAAAAAGATTTTAAGATGTGATTAAATAAAAAAAATATTTATGATAATTAAACAGAGAGGAATTATAGCATTGTATGCTGAGGCATAGGAGAGAGGGTGGATGTAGCAATTAATTGTTGGACTTCTATCCACCAAGACCCAAATCTTCTCTTTCCAAGCTTGTGTCACTATGGGCTCTTTCTTCCCTTCCAAATTGGCTCCTATATTTAAAAAAAGTACAAAATATGCAGTCAAACTGCTCAGATTACATTGCATTTTTCCAGTTAGGTTAAAAATTCAATCAAACTGGATTTAGAAATTTGACATTGAAAATGTCCTTGCCCCTACCCTCACTATGCAAAGTTCCAGGGCTGTTCTTGGCCGTCATGATGAGGTGAGGGACAGATAATCAGTAGCTCCATTGCCACAGAGGAACTAGCAAATGGTATAATACAGCTGGGTGGTGTGGTGTACACTGCCAGACATGAACCTTGCCTGGCCGTGGCTTGCTGCCACCCGGTGGATTTGTAAAGCACGTCCTGCATAGATCTTGCACTGTTCTGTGAAAAGAACGTGAGAATGTGATGCCCTTGTAGACTGGTAGATGGTTCACTGGTGCTAAGAGACACATCAGTGCGGTATGCATTTACATGAACAGATGTTATGGAGCAGATGCACTATGGCATCCACATTCCTGATGCTCTCACTGGTTGTGCCATTGTCTGCAACTGCAACTCAGAATCAATTAGCAGTTGTTATGCTCTGATAGTTATTTAATATGTTTATTACCCGCTTCCTTGACACTGCCATACAAAGTGATTTACAGTCTTTACCATGTATTTTAAGATAAACAAATAATACAGACAAAAACATAAAACATAATTAAACCTGAATATAAAATTAATCCTAAAATTTACATACATATCAGCTAGATTTGTTACATGTGAACACCTTGGCAAACAAAAGTGTTTTCAATCTCTTCCTGAATATCATGATGTCTTTTTCCTGTCATGAGACCTGTGGTAACTTATTCCACAATACTGGACCAATATAAGAAAAGGCACGAGTACGCATCACTTGCATATGATAATCTTTAAACGATGAAATCATGAACACATTAATTTCAGAGGACTGCAAGCTCCACAAATGCGTATAAGGAACTAATTTGTTTAAAGTACGCTGATGCATTCTCTCTCTCTCTCACTCTCACACACACACACACACACCAGTCACATCCCTGACTGTCTCACACTCTCACATACACATTCGTCTCCTTGAGCAGTCACTTTCATTGTCTCTCACATATACACATACATCAGCTCTCTGACCAGTTTCTCTCAATCACACACATGCTCTCGATCAAATACATTCTCTCACTTACACACTGGCTGGCTGGCTGCTTCTCTCTCTCTCATAGGGATGTGAATCGTTTTAGGACGATTAAAATTATCGTCCGATAATTTTAATATCGTCTTAAACCGTTATGGAACACAATACAATAGAGATTCTAACGATTTATCGTTATAAATCGTTAGAATCGTGAGCCGGCACACTAAAACCCCCTAAAACCCACCCCCGACCCTTTAAATTAAATCCCCCACCCTCCCGAACCCCCCCCAAATGAGTTAAATAACCTGCGGGTCCAGCGGCGGTGCGGAACGGCAGCGGTCCGGAACGGGCTCCTGCTCCTCAATCTTGTTGTCTTCAGCCGGCGCCATTTTCCAAAATGGCGGCGAAAAATGGCGGCGGCCATAGACGAACACGATTGGACGGCAGGAGGTCCTTCCGGACCCCCGCTGGACTTTTGGCAAGTCTCGTGGGGGTCAGGAGGCCCCCCACAAGCTGGCCAAAAGTTCCTGGAGGTCCAGCGGGGGTCAGGGAGCGATTTCCCGCCGCGAATCGTTTTCGTACGGAAAATGGCGCCGGCAGGAGATCGACTGCAGGAGGTCGTTCAGCGAGGGTTCCGGCGCCTCGCTGAACGACCTCCTGCAGTCGATCTCCTGCCGGCGCCATTTTCCGTACGAAAACGATTCGCGGCGGGAAATCGCTCCCTGACCCCCGCTGGACCTCCAGGAACTTTTGGCCAGCTTGTGGGGGGCCTCCTGACCCCCACGAGACTTGCCAAAAGTCCAGCAGGGGTCCGGAAGGACCTCCTGCCGTCCAATCGTGTTCGTCTATGGCCGCCGCCATTTTTCGCCGCCATTTTGGAAAATGGCGCCGGCTGAAGACAACAAGATTGAGGAGCAGGAGCCCGTTCCGGACCGCTGCCGTTCCGGACCGCCGCTGGACCCGCAGATTATTTAAGTCATTTGGGGGGGGTTCGGGAGGGTGGGGGATTTAATTTAAAGGGTCGGGGGTGGGTTTTAGGGGGTTTTAATGTGCCGGTTTTGCGATTTTTCGATTTTTCACGATTTTTCACGATATTTTACCCCCCCAAACGGCAACAATACGATTCCCTCCCCCTCCCAGCCGAAATCGATCGTTAAGACGATCGAGGACACGATTCACATCCCTACTCTCTCACTCACTTCCTCTCTCCCACCCCCCCAGCACAAATGGTAGCTGCAGCAGCCTCCTCCTCTAGCCCCCGCAGGCCAAGAAGGAAGAATTCCATCGACCGCGGGAGGCTCATGCTGCTGTCTCCTTTCTCGATTACCGGCTGCTTCGATTGCTCGGGGGCCGATGCTGCAGCGGCCGCTGCTACTTTATCACGCGGCACGGCTCTTTCTCCTTCCCACGCACCGTGTATCACTTCCTTTTCTGGGTCGGGGGGGGGGGGGGGATGCAGGCGCGGGAAGAAGAAAAGGCCAGCCATGGGTGCCACAGCTTCTTTTAGCACCGCTGCCGTTCCCACTGGGCTTGAACGTGCTGATAGCCCGGCGGCAACGGCAGCAGGGAAGAAAGAGCAGTGGGAGAAGCCGGGAGCACGCAACACCCCAGCCGGTGCTTGGCGACACACCGGTTAAGAACCGCTGATCTAGATGACTTTTTGTTTGTGGGTGACTCGTCTTCATCGACTTGCCTGCACCTGCTGTGCTGTTTTCAGAGCACTGCCTCTGATTTTGGTATCCCCATAGCTGAGGGCAAGACAGAGGGCCCCTGTACTCGTCTGGCTTTCCTAGGTATTGAGTTGGATTCGATCGAGATGATGTCATGGCTGCTGGTGGAAAAAGTGGCAATTATGAGGGATCTCATGTCCAGGGTGCTGCTTGCAAAAAAGTTAACTTTACGTCAGATGCAATCCCTAGTGGGCAGTCTGAATTTTGCTTGTCAATTAATCCCTATGGCCAGGGTTTTTCTGTGCAGGTTGAGCTTCAGTATGACCGGTTTGCAGAAGAGTGGTCATCACATTCGCATAACTCAACGGATGCGTGAAGATTTGCGGATCTGGGACCATTTCTTGTCTGACTTTAATGGTTGTTTGTTGTGGCAAAATGAGTTCATCTCGAACCATGGCTTGGAATTGTTTACCAACGCTGCTGGATCTGTTGGTTTCAGTGCCTACTTCCAGGGCACCTGGTTTGCAGCACCTTGGTCAGAGGATTGGAAGGATCCTGGGGTTACCAAGAACATTACTTTCTTGGAATTGTTCTCCATTGTCTTCTCTGTGTTCCTGTGGAGTTCGCGTCTCCAAGATAGGAGGGTAGTGTTTAGGTGTGACAACCTGAGCGTCATGGAAGTCATCAATTATCGGTCGGCGAAGTGTATACTGGTGTTAGATTTGTTGCGCTGTATGGGGTTGAATATTACTGTTTGATCTCGGCACATTCCTGGGGTCTCTAACTCTGCTGCTGATTCTCTTTCTCGTTGCAAGTGGGCCTTATTTCGGGAGCTCGCACCAGAAGCGGATCAGCATGGAGCGCTGGTGCCGCCTTTTCTTTGGAGCTTCGGTTCCCAGAAGCATGGAAGCTGGTCTGGGCATCCTTAGCTCCGTCCACCTGGAACAGTAATATGGCGTCAGCAAACAAGGTTTTGTCCTTCCTGGCAGGTTTAGGTTGGCATGGGGGTCCTGTTTTGGATGGGCACATCATGTAATTTATTGAAAGCACTATGGCAAGTAGAGGTGTGCATCTGTTTTCCATGTATTTGTAATCCGCAACTTATTTTTTGCTATCTGTTAAATACATGGGGAGGCGAAACGCATCGTGACGCTCCACACATTAAACAGATTTCTGTTTATTTCGGCCTAAATAAAAATTTAAACCCCCCACCCTCCTGACCCCCCTAAGACTTACCAAAACTCCCTGGTGGTCCAGCGGTGGGGTCCGGGAACTCACTCACACCCTCAGTGCTAGTATCATCACAGCGCCGATAGCCTTTGTCACAGGGGCTACCGGTGCCATTGGTCGGCCCTTGTCACATGGCCATCGGCGCCATCTTGTGCTCCTACCATGTGACAGTGGCTGACCAATGGCACCGGTAGCCCCTGTGACATAGTATGGGCAAAGGCTATCGGCGCTATTTTGAGTCCTAGCGTCCTGGCCAAAAGTCCCACAGGGACTTTTGGCCAGCTTGGGGGGGGCCTCCTGACCCCCACAAGACTTGCCAAAAGTCCAGCGGGGGTCCGGGAGCGACCTCCTTGCACGCTGGCCGTCCGATCCCAATACTCAAAATGGCGCCGATCGCCTTTGCCCTCACTATGACGGCGATCGGCGCCATTTTGAGTATTGGCGGGACGGCGATTTTGAGTCTCAAAATGGCGGCGATTGGCGCCATTTTAAGACTCAAAATCGCCATCTCGCCAATACTCAAAATGGCACCGATCCGATCGTAGCTGGATAACTACTTATGTGACTATAATTTAGCCAGATGAAAAAGAGGCGTTCTAGGGGCATTCTGGGGAGAGGCTGAGATATCCGGCTAACCTAGCCAAATATATCTGGCTAAGTTATCCCGTCTCGTGGGGCTGGATAACTTGTCACTTCTCCAGATATCTTTAAAAGATATCCAGGTAAGTAGCACTGTCAGTAATAAATAAAAAATAAATCCAAGGGCTTGCAGCTCCCAATCTTCTCTCTAAAATACACGATCTTGCTCAGCCCTTCTTAAAGCACAAACATTACCGAGCCATCTCCCCCTCCTTTCACCCTTTCCCCATTTTAATTTTTAAATTAGCAAACGCACCCCCCCTCCCTCCCAGACTTTGAAACCCTCCCGCAGTCTCAAAGAAATAGCACTACCCCCCCCCCCCCCGCTGGTGGCATAAACATTCCGACTGGGAGCCGAGGGTCTCACTCACCTGCTCCCAGTAGCTCCAGCGCTGCATCTGATAGTTTATGCTTCCAGCACTGTAAATGCTCAGTTTATGCTTCCAGTGCTCCCATGTGTGACACTACACAAGGCCGGATAACTTTAAAACCTAATCAGCTATATTCAAATATATGTTTTTAAGTTAGCCAGATATCTTTTAAACAAGTATATTCAGTGACCTTTCTCCCACTGAATATACGGGAACTAAACAGCTTACCGAATATTGGCCTCCCTCTGTTTAAAGTAAATGTATTAACTGAGGCAACAGGCCCCTCTGCTGGTCATCAAGCAACACTACAAAAAGCATTTGAGGTAGATAGTGATACTGTTGAATAAAGCAGTGGATGAACCATCAGCTTTTCAGCACCTTGACTGTCTAACACCCCCCCCCCCCCCCCCCCCCCCACTCGTACCTGGCTGGAAACATTTTATTTATTTATTTTTATTTGCTTTTATATACCGATATTCAGCAATGCCATCATGTCGGTTTACATATAACAATTTTAACTAAAAAATGGATACAATGTAATAAATATAACATATTTTGGTTTACAATGACCCTGAGAGGTATGTTTTAGTCTAGAAAATAAGTCATAGTAGCCACAGCTTGCAGCTCATACCCCGATCTTGTCTGGTGTTCAGTGTGTAATGCTGACGTTTTGAATAGTGATCGTGAGATAGAAGGTTCCCTCTGGCACTTTCCACACTGCAGCAAGACACTGACTGTTCACATCTCCTTAGCACACAAGTCATTTCATTGGGGAGGAAGAGTGGCCTAGTGGTTAAAGCAATGGGCTACAAACCAAGGAAGCCAGAGTACCCATTCCCCCTTTTCCCATAGACAATCCTTGTAACCTTGGGCAAGTCACTTTATCTTCCATTACCTCAGGTGAATTTTCAAATGTTGTACACACAAAACATAGCTCTTGGGCATGTAAAATAGTGTCTGATTTAGCCACATAAGTCTGAAAAGTGCTACTTAGGCAGACAAGTAGCACTTTTCAGACTTATCTAGCTACTAATCCAGATAAGTCCAAACTTGCATTTTCATATGCAAACATGTTTGCGCACATATGTACTCGTATTTTATAACCTGTGCATATTGTATGCACACAAGTTATAAAATACTGTAGCAACTTTATGTGCCCCCATATACATGCGTGTATGAGCATGTGCGTGCAGCTTTGAAATTTATCCACTTAGATTGTAAGCTTTTTTTGGGCAGGGACTTATCGTACCTGAATACCTTTCACCATTGTTCAGTGCTGCATCCATCCAAGCAGCATTATAAAAATAGTAAATAGTGAGTCAATAGTTCATAAAATAAGAAGTATTTTGACTTTTTGGTGCAGTATAGGTGGGCCTTGCAGTCTTAATCTGCCCTCTCTTTCTATAACTGCATTGGTACCAGACGTGAAAGACTACCTTCTAGTATGTTCTGTGGTACCCAACTGGAAAGTTATTGGGAAAAAAAATATACCTTAAAACATACAACTTCTAGAAACATAGACACATGCCTGTCAACTGAGTTCTGCTCATCCTGAAATTACTGTAGATTAGCAGAAGGGAAAGGATGACCTTCATGGACTCTTTCTTCTCCCCCACTTCATTGCAGATTGGTTCATTAATATTCTCACTTTCATACAATGAAAGTATTCCAAATTTTGGTACCTCTAGCTTTATTTTATGCTCGGGTTTTTTTCTCCTCATCCTCTGTTCTATATCACTCTGGTTTCTTTTATTTTTTTGTTGGGGGCGGGGTTATCTGTCTCTCGCTGATGAGGGTGATTTTGCTTTGTGAATTAGGGAAGGAGGCAGGCATCTCCCCCAGCTTGTTCTTTCACCCACACAGCATGACCCACTGTGCAAGCTGTGTGCTTGCACAGGGTGGCGGCGACATGGGGACCACTGCCTGAGCCCATCATACCAGAGGCGGAATCAACCAAAGAGAGAACCTGCAGCCACTGGGGGGGAATCTCATCTTCCCCAGCGGCCCAGCTAAAGAGGAGGCCTCATGGTTGCCAGGAGAAAGGGGATCCTTTCCCACCCGGCCAAGAAAAGGCCCTACAGCTGCCAGGAGAAGGGGGATCTCATCCCGCCCAGCCAAAAGGTTGCCAGATGGCTGTTGGGAGATCCCATTTTACCCAGCAACATAAATAGAGGAGGCCCATGGATGCTGGTGGCCCAAATGGAGGAGGTGCCATCACCACCAGGAGATTGCATACCACTCGGCGGACCAAATGGAGGAGGCCCATGTCTGCCAGGGTATCCCATCCTGCTTGGCTGCCCAACAGGAGGATGTCCCACGGCCACCAGAGAATTGTATCCTGCCCAGTGGCCCAAATGGAGGAGGCTTGCAGCCGCTAGGAGATCACATCCTACCCAGCAGCCCAACTGGAGGAGGCCCTGTGGCAGTCGATGGATTGCATCCTGCCTGGTGGCCCAAATGGAGGAGGCCCACAGCTATTTGGAGATCCCATCCTCCCCAGCGGTCCAACCAGAAGAGGCCCCAAGGTTGCTACACTAACTGCACTAACCACATCCTCTGGCAACAAATTCCAGAGTTTAATTGTGCGTTGAGTGAAACAGAACTTTCTCAGATTAGTTTTAAATGTGCACATGCTAACTTCATGGAGTGCCCCCTAGTCTATTATCTGAAAGAGTAAATAACCGATTCATATTTACCTGTTCTATGTCTCTCATGATTTTAAACACCTCTATCATATCCCCCCTCAGCCATCTCTTCTTCAAGCTGAAAAGTCCTAACCTCTTTAGTCTTTCCTCATAGGGGAGCTGTTCCATTCCTTTTATCATTTTGGTCGCCCTTCTCTGTACCTTCTCCATCGCAACTATATCTTTTTTCAGATGCGGCAACCAGAATTGTACACAGTATTCAAGATGCAGTCTCACCATGGAGCGATACAGAGGCATTATGACATTTTTCGTTTTGTTTGCTTTTTGACTGCCACAGCACACTGAAACGACGATTTCAATGTGTTATCCACTATGACACCTAGATCTCTTTCTTGGGTGGTAGCTCCTAATATGGAACCTAACATTGTGTAACTATAGCATGGGTTATTTTCACTATATGCATCACCTTGCACTTATCCACATTAAATTTCATCTGCCATTACGATGGCCAATTTTCCAGTCTTACAAAGTCTTCCTGCAATTTATCACAATCTGCTTGTGATTTAACTACTCTGAAAAATTTTGTATCATCTGCAAATTTGATTAACTCACTCGTCGTATTTCTTTCCAGATCATTTATAAATATATTGAAAAGTACAGGTCCCAATACAGATCCCTGAGGCACTCCACTGCCCACTCCCTTCCACTGAGAAAATTGTCCATTTAATACTACTCTCTGTTTCCTGTCTTTTAGTCAGTTTGTAATCCACGAAAGGACTTCACCACCTATCCCATGAATGTTTACTTTTCCTAGAAGCTTCTCATGAGGAACTTTGTCAAACGCCTTCTGAAAATCCAAAGTACACTACATCTACCGGTTCACCTTTATCCACAGGTTTATTAACTCCTTCAAAAAAGTGAAGCAGATTTATGAGGCAAGACTTGCCTTGGATAAAGCCATGCTGACTTTGTTCTATTAAACCATGTCTCTCTATATGTTCTGTGATTTTGATATTTAGAACACTTTCCACTATTTTTCCTAGCACTGAAGTCAGGCTAACTGGTCTGTAGTTTCCCGGATCATCCCTGGAGCCCTTTTTAAATATTGGGGTTACATTAGTTATCCTCCAGTCTTCAGGTACAATGGATGATTTTAATGATAGGTTACAAATTTTTATTAATAGGTCTGAAATTTCATTTTTCAGTTCCTTCAGAACACTGGGGTGTATACCATCCCGTCCAGGTGATTTACTGCTCTTCAGTTTGTCAATCAGGCCTACCACCTCTTCTAGGTTCACCGTGATTTGGTTCAGTCTATCTGAATCATTACCCATGAAAACCTTCTCCGGTATGGGTACCTCCCCAACATCCTCTTCAGTAAACATCCATTTTTCAGGCACTTCAAAGTGGATTATATTCAGGTACTGAAGGTATTTCCCTACGTCCAGAGGACTTACAATCTAAGGTTCTCATTCACTAAGCTACAGTATTTTTCCCCAAGGGAAAAATATTCAGAAGTCACAAAACCTCTAAAATAATGGGCTATTTTGGCCTCGGGATTTTGGGGCAGCCATCTCTTAAAGGGGGCCAATGGCCCCCTGAATAAACCCCCCTCAAAAATAGATGCAAACCCTGGGGGTCTGCATAGACACCGTCCTACCCATGGAGGTAGCCATTATCTAGCCTTGGTGCAAGCCCCACCCCCAACCACAAACCCCCTCCACCACTAAAAACATCTGGCCCCAGAGGCCAGGATCCTCACTCTCCGGCCACTCCTTTCTTTGAAACAAAGCCTTGCTGGTCCAGTGAACCCTCCCTTTTTTCAGAATGGTACAGCCCGACCTTTGACACTATTATGTGGCGGGGCAAAGGTCATATGGCATCATTTTGAAAAATGGCCATCCCCTGACCCAGAGCTTGTGTGGGCCTGGAGGGACCCCTAAGACCACCAGAGATTCTAGGTGAATAAGGGAGGATCCAGGGAGATAGGGGTAGCAGACCATCAGGGATCTTTTCCTGAGAAAGAGGTGGTCTGGGGGTGTCCACTGGACCACCAGGGGTTCTTTTTGGAGGAAGAGGGATCATTGGGATGGAAATCTTCGGCCTCTGGGTCCAAATGATTTTAATGAAGAGGAGGGGTATAGGGTTTGGTATTGGGGACAGGGCTTGCTCCAAGGCTACAAAGTGACTTTTATTTATTTATTTTTACAATTTACACACCAGCTGCCTCCAAGGATGATAGGGGTTGGGTGGAACAGGGGGGTCTATGCAGACCCCCGGGGTTTGCATCTACATTTGAGTGGTGGCTTACTTGGGGCTATCAGCCTCTTTAAATGATGGCAGACCTGGGAGTCTCAGGACATACATTATCATCCAGAGCCTCCCAGCGGAAGTTATCTGCAACTTGAGAGATGTAGCTAACGTCTAATCAAATAATGCATCTTGCAATTTTTTTCAGCAAGCTGCTGTAACCCATGTGCCAAAAAGTCACCTTACCAGCACCAGTCTCTCACAGAGTGTAAGGCTGGGGGCCAAGTTTGCCTGCAGGGACAAACCGGATGAAGATATTCCTATTCCTCACCATCCATAAACTCCACCGTCCACACAGTGCTTTGGGCTCTTAAAAAAAAAAATCATTTATTTTAAAATACAAAAACAGTAGTAGCCAAATCATCAGATTTAAATCACAGTACGTATCCATATCCACTGTACTTTCCATCTTGGTCAGATCACAAAAGTCAGAGTCTCCAACTCACTTGTAAATCCGTACTGCTGAGGCTACTCCCAGAGAACTAGCAAACTCCAGTTCACCTCCCCACTTCTTCACCTGCGGAGGTTACTCCCCGTAACTTACAGGATTTGATCACTTGATTCCACAGGAGGGTAGGCAGTCTGTTGTACCTCCTGCATACAATCTGTTCACTCATTCCTTCTTTATTTATTTAGACTTGAGGGGAGGGGGGTGTTCCTAGATGTTCTACTCTCTTTCTCTCACAGGTCGATCAATTCTACTCACACTTCAGAAGCTCTTCAATTTTCAGACCATCTCACTTCAGGAGCAGCTCCAGAGACATGTGCATATCCCCTCCCCCCTCCCCCCAGCCCATTGGAGCTGGAGCTGGAGCCAGTGCCAGTCCCAAGCTCTGTGCTGAAATAACCAGCCAGTGCCTTTCTCCTAGGCCCAGTCAGCTCCCAAACACAGCTCCTTAGCAAAACTTCCAATTTCAAAACCTCTTCCCCTCACACTTCTGCCAGATCCCTTCTCAAGTGGCAAAACTGATAGGAGCTCTAACATGATATTCCAGTCCCTCTCTTGTCTTTTTGTAATCCACACTCAATCCTGTTGGTATTTCTGGATGGTTGTTCTCCTCTTGTGCCTTTGTGGCCTGGATCCTCCAGAATCCAGATACCCTTACTCCACAAGCTCCTTCTTCAGTAACCAGCTCTTTGCCCATGTGCACACTTTCCTTTCACACTCTCCAATACCCACACAGCCATTGGCTAAAATCTCATACAAGCCACTCAAACCACAACACACCTGCACACCGGGGCCTCCTTTCTCTTCTCTGCCACATGGCATGCTGGAACCTCCTTGCTCTTTGCCACCGTGCAGCACGCTGGGACCTCCTTCTTCTCCACAAACGGGATGGGGTCCACTTGCAGCACGGTGGTGTCCGCTCCTAATTCTGGGCAGAAACTGGAATTTGAGCAGGGCGGGAGGGGGAGAGGGGGAATTCTGTGCTCCACAGTAGCACAGAATTCCCCCAGGACTAAGAGTTTGCCTGATTGAAGGGTGAGGTGGCTGCCTCATTATAGAACCGCCCCTGGATGGAAGGGAAGCAGCTCCAGGAGACCCTGGGTCTGGTCTAAGAAAGCGAGAAGAGGCAAGGGAACCAGTATAGAGGAAGAAAACAATGTGTTGAGGCTCAATGTGTTAAAGACACTGAGGGCTGGAGATCTATTCATGGAGCCTGCTTCAGCACCAACTGTACTAACGGCTCCAAGGAGTGGTGCTTCTTTTTCTTCTGCGCTGATGGGACCCGCAAGGAAGGGGAATCACCCGGGTGCGCCTAGTAGCTCATCTCTGGTGATCTGCTTTCGCATTTTGTTCAATCTCTGAGCTACGACAGATCTGGAGCTTGCAGCCGCTGTTGGGAGAACTTTGCGCGAGGAGCTCCTGCTGACTTCAGCATGGCGGAGCCCTGAGGATGCCTCATTCTAGAGGGATGAAAGAAAAGAAATAGATGCCTGTAGTCTTAAAACAATCCTTTATTGCAGTGGAGACACAAGGGTAGCCCGACTCTGGCCGAGTTTCGCCGTTTCAAAACGGCTGCCTCAGGGGCTTACAATAATCTTCTTGAATTCATTAGTTATATATCGTCTAAGAATATAGTGTGATCATATAAAGAGCTGTATGATCTCTTATGTTGCGTCTTGAAGCATTCGCGATAGCAGAACTCCACTAGCAAAGGCAAACATGCCTCATTCTAGAGGAAGGAACAACTTTGACTTTTGACTAATCTGCAAAGTTCCTCCATGTTCCAGGCCCTATTTCTCTGGAATCTCAGTCACATCCGATTGCAGTTATAACAATTGGCTGAATAATGGTAGGGACCAAGGTACATAGGAGCTAATGTTTCAAAACAATTGGGGGTGCTAAACTGAATACAAATCACCTGTATATTGACACAATAAGAGAGTTTGATCAACATTGAGGGTGCCAAAGTACCCACCATACCCACAGAGCTGGCTCCCATGGCATCTGTAACAAGTAAAATAATAATCGTCCATCCAGTCTACCCAGCAAGCTTCTTATGGTAGTATCTGCTGTGCAATGCAGGTTACTCCCATGTTTCTCTTAACGGTAGCAATTGCAGCTCTGTGAGTTATCCCTACGCCTTATGATAACCCATAAAGATTTGCTGCTAGCACCATTTTTTCTGGGTGATGAGCCTTCTTGAAAATTCAGACAATGCTGCTTGACGTACTATGCTTTTTTCCCTTATGTCTGCATATCAGTACCCCAGCCCATAAATGTCAGGGCCCATAGTGGTTGTCATCTGAATCCAATTTCTCTTCAACCCACCTTCCACCGCTGTCAAGCAGAGAGCGATGTTGCAGTTGTGTCAAAAGCAGCAAGACTTATTAGTTAAGGGTAGTAACTGCTGCTCTGTGCAGGTTATCCCCAAGCTTCTTAGTGCCCCACACTGTAAAAGTTGGGGCCTTCGTTGGTTGTTGTCTGAATCCAACTCCCCTTTTCCCCCTGCCACGGAAGCAGAGAGCATTTGTTTCAATTGCATCCAAAGTATCAAGGTGTATAGGTTAAGGGTAGTAACCGCTGCACTAGCAATTTACTTCCATGCACCCTTTTCTTCATGTCCATCCTCTAATCTTTAGGGTTCCACAGTGTTTATCCCATGCCACTTTGAATTCATTGACTGGTTTTATCTTCACTACCTCCTCTGGAAGGGCAATACAGGCTTCTACCATCCTCTCCATGAAGAAATATTTCCTGATACTTCTGAGTCATCCCCTCCTGGAGTTTCATTTCAATTCTACTGATTGCTTTCCAATGGAAAAGGTTCAAAGTTTGTGCATCATTAAAACCTTTCAGGTATCTGAAGGTCTGTATTATATCTCCCCTGCACCTCCTCTCTGCCAGGGTATACATATTTAGATCCTTCAGCCTCTCCTCATAAGTCTCTCTATACTGACCCCACACCATTTTGATCGCCCTTGTCTGGCGAAACTCCATCCTATCTCTATTCTTTTTGAGATACAGGCTCCAGAATTGAACACAGTACTTCAGGCGAGGCCTCATTAAGGATCTGTATAAGGGCATCACCACCTCCTTTCTCTCCTTCTTTCTTTTTCTTATTCCTCTCTCTATGCAGCCCAGCATTCTTCTGGCTTTAGCTAATATCACCTTGTCACATTGCTTTGCCATCTTGAAATTGCTAGACACTATCACCCCAAGATCCCTCTCTTGGTCCGTGCACATCAGTCTTCAACCTGCTTGTTTGGATTATCGCACCCCAGATGCATGACTCTGCACTTCTTGGCATTGAATTCCCAGCTGCCAAACCTTCAACTACTTCTTGAGCTTTCTTAAATCACTTTTCATTCTCTCTACACCTTCAGATGTGACCACTCTGAGTCAGATCTTGGTATCATCCTCAAACGGACAAACTTTACCTACTATCCCATCCGCAATGTCCGGTGATAGACATTTTGCGGCAACAGAAAATGAGTTAGCAGAAATAATGACTTAAAATTGAAAAGAGGTACAAAAATGAGAGAGAGGGTACACGTCCATGCGGAAACTCTGACCAAAAAAAAAAAGACTGAGGGGCTCACGAGGTAGCATGTGCGTAGGAACGTCTGCATATGCTTGGTAGAGAAAATTCTACTGTTGGGTGCCGTCAGATGACATCGTCCTTGTGTCTTTGCTAATTCCACTCTGCTTATTGATGGGAGGGGAAAAAAGCAAGCATGCAGTGAAAACTGGTCCTTTGTAAAACAAAATGCCCAGGGGGCTGATGCTAGGCCATAAGAAGGTACATGGAAATGGAGGTGGTGTTTCTGTTTAGTAATCCGAGATACCCAGGGATGCATCCAACCCAACAGAACTAAGTGTGTTCTTCCTTCAAATTCAGAGACCATAACCAGTCTCCCGGGTTTAACTAGGGCAACCGAATCACATCAGTCAAGGTTCAGACACCTTAGGAAATGTAAGAGATTCCACATGAAGCTCTTGCCCGATGGATAAAGTGTAGTAGCACCTCCAAGAGTGGCACTTCTCATGAACAGTACATTAACTAAAACTGTGGTCCAGGCCTCCTTTTGGCTCTATTGGTACACCCAGTATTATGCCACTACCCTTAGTCTCAGGTGCATGGGGATGCATGGTGAAGCAGGTAGGAGAGGTCTGTTAACGTGCAGGGTTCTCCCCATTAAGCTGGAGTGTATGTGGAGGATATTGTACCTTCCCATCACAAAAAGCAAATGAGATAACAGGCTGTCATGAATAAAATATTCTACCCTGGCAGGATAAATGGTGTTAGAGTTATAATTATGCAAAGCAGGAATCTGGATAATTGGCCCTAAAGTTTACTTGGATTTTGATTGATCTAAAAAAAAAAAAAATGTGGACAACGCTTAAAACCAAGAATTTTGAACGAGACAGAAAATTAAAAAAGGAGGAAGATAACGAGCCTGCAATTAAGTAGAGCATGTAATTAGCGTGGTTAGTCTTTGGATGCTTTATTGCAACATTTGAAAGAATCCTCATTAAGTAACATTACTAGGTATTCAGGTTCTAAAGCATTTCTAGCATTTTGATCAATGTTTTGTCTTAAAATTCTTTCATAAGTTAGGAGAACATTATGTAACTATTAAGTGCCGGCAAGATAAGACGTCTGTGGCCTGAGTTTAAACAGAAGCAGATATTTGATAGAAACAGCAAGGATGGGAAAATATCCACGGTGGTTTGAGCCATTACAGGACATAGGCAATGTGTATTGGCTCAGAAAATGGAATCTTGACAAAGCTATGATTGTGAACTTGGTGATGCCAATGTTCAGACTCCCTGCAGTGCTTGCAGGCCCGCGGATCTATAAGCTGATTTTTCAAATCCTGCAGGGTAAGAGCGGTAGAAAGCAGGAACAGGGTTTTCAAAATGAAATCTCCGGGCTTCCTTTTTCAGGCCATCCCTTTTCCCTGGGGGGAAGAGTGTATGCACTATCACAGCAGCAATGCATACTTTCCCCCCCGCAGACTTCCTGGGGCAATTTTCAAAGGGGGGGGGGTCTTTTCCATGACTAAAACCCCATAACCATGGGGAGCTTTGAGCAGAGGAAGTGGCTGTGGTGACTTAGCTGACAGTAGTGCAGTGGGCCACAGCCAGAAGAAGAGCACAGCAGCTTTTAATACCTTCTCACCTGTCCTCTCTTTCTTTCAAGTGTATTGTACCCACAAGTTTAAACCAGTGGACACAGTGAATTACAGATGGTGGTACAGAGTACACCTGTGTGTACATGTTCTGTCTCCATTAATCTGAACACTTGCCTGCTGCATTTTTATTTTTTTTATTTATTCTTAAGCATATTCAACATCTAACAGTCTAAAACATGGAAGTTGCAGTAGAAGAAACAGCACAAGTTGAGAGTCGGCTCGGTGACAGTACTATACAGATCTATGTGGAGGGCCTCCAGTTAGCCACCCCCCGGGGCGGATTGCAGGAAAATATCAGCTCGGGTTTTTTTTTGTTTTTTTTTTCAAAACCAGCCCACAGGATATCTGCCTTCCTCATGTTAAAACAGGCCACAAACATCTAATAATTTTAAAATGTCACTTACATTTGTTCTAATATTTTCCAAATACCACTAAAATATTTCAAAACAGCAGACACATGAAATAACACCCCAAAATTTAAAATAGGATTAACAAATCTCCAGCTCTCCATACCAAAAAAATAAAGAAATACCAGGATCTTTTGATTTCCACTCACCCAGAGATTGCTGTGGATTTGGGGGAAGGGGAGGCCACATAATCTTTATCCTCTGCCTCTCCCCTTCACACACACAGGCTGTCTCTCTCTCATACCAACATGCAGGCGCTCTCTCTCACACATCTGTAGGCTCTCTCTGTCTCTCAATCACACATTCATGCTCACTCACAGGCTCTCTCTCTCAAAACTCATGCAGGTTGTGTGGCTTTATCTCCCCAAACCGTGACAATCTCAGAGTGACTGGAAATCAAGAGATCCCAGGTATGGACAGCAGATTTTTTAAAATCATTATTAGTTTTAATTATTGTCTATAATTTGATGTTTCTGCTGTTTTGAAATATTTTGTTTAGGAAATATTAGAACTTTTTTAATTAGTTGATTTTTTTTGTACATAAGATGTTTTGAAATATTTTATTAGATATCCTATTCATTAACTGGTTTGAAATATTTGTTCTTTTTATAAATATGATTTTACTATTATGATTGATGTTTTAGATTTCTTAGTATTATATAGTAATATAGAAATGATGGCAGAAAAGGACCAAATAGTCCATCCACTCTGCCCAACAAGCTTCTTATGGTAGTATCTGCCGTGTTATGGAGGTTACTCATATGTTTCTCTTATGGGTAGTAACTACCACTCTGTGCAGTTATCCCCAAGCCTTTGTGATAGACCATAAAAATTTACTGCTAGCAACATTTTTACTGTGTGAGGAGCCTTCTTGAAAATTCAGACAGCGCTACTTGATGTGCTTTGCTTATGGACGTGGTCATAGAAGCAGTCCTGAGTTTTTCACCTTATGTCTGTGCATCAGTACCCCAGACTAAAAAGACAAGGCTCATGTTGGTTGTCTCTGAATCCAATTCCTCTTTCCTGCCATGCCCCCTCCCGTCGAAGCAAAGTGTGATGTTGCAGTTGTATCAAAAGCATCAAGGCTTATTGGTTAAGAGTAGTAATCCCATGCCTTCTGTTAAGGATAGTAACTGCTGAACAAACAAGTTACCCCCATGTACTCTTTTCTTCATTTCCATCTTCTAGCCATTAGGGATCCACAGTGTTTATCCCATGCTCCTTTGAATGTTTTCATCTTCACCACCTCCCCTAGAAGAACAGCCAGGCATCTGCCACTCTCTCAATGAAAAAATATTTCCTGACTTTGGTTCTGAGTTGTCCTCCCTGGAGTTTCATTTCGTGACCTCTAGTTCTACTGATTTCTTTCCAATGGAAAACGTTTGACGTTTGTGCATCATTAAAACCTTTCATTTTAGAAATATCTGGGATATTTCTAAAATAACCCAAGAAAGACGGAAAGGGTTTCTGTCGATGAGGCAAGCGGTGATATCTTTGGGGGCTACTTTTCTCTTAAGATACCCCTGTAAATGTATAATCAAAAAAGAAGCAGATACTCTTATTTTCTTTTCCCCAGAGCAGTTGAAACTTTATTTAGATTCAATAATCCCTACTGAGACAACCACAGACCCAGGGGAATAAGGTAGTTTGCTCTTCTTTTTCAGGTTAAGTCCTATTTGAATTAATTTTTTCCTATTGTCTCCTTGAAAGTGATACCCCCTCTCTCAATATTGAAGTGAGATTTGGTTACTACATTGAATTTGTTTGCTTAAATGTTAATTTTTCTACTGAATTATTTTCATCAATGTTACCTATATAAGTTTTGTGATACTATTGTATTAGAAAAGCATAAATAAAGAATTAAAAAAAAAAAACCAAAAAAAACAAACCCTTTCATTTATCTGAAGGTCTGTATCATATCTCCCCCTGCACCTCCTCTCTTCCAGGGTATACATATTTAGATCTTATACTTTTACTTATGAGTATACTTATGAGTCCTCATAAGTCTTCTGATACTGACCCCACACCATTTTGGTCACCCTTCTTTGGACTGCCTCCATCCTGTCTCTATCCCTTTTGAGATACAAGCTCTAGAATTGAACACAGAACTCAAGGTAAGGCCTCACCAAGGACCTGTACAAGAGGACCATCACCTCCCTTTTTTTTTTTTTTTTACTGGTTATTCCTCTCTCTCTGCAACCCAGCATTCTTCTGGCTTTAGCTGTCACCTTGTCACTTTACTTCGCCATCTTCAGATCTCCAGACACTATCACCCCAAGATCTCTCTCTTGGTCCTTGCATATCAATCTTTCACCCCCCATCACATACAACTCTTTTGGATTATCGCATCCCAGATGCCTGATTCTGCACTTCTTGGCACTGAATTCTCAGCTGCCAAATCTTCGATTACTCTTCAAGCTTTCTTGAATCACTTTTCATTCTATTCCTTCAGGTGTGTCCATTCTGTTGCAGATCCACAAATTGACAAACTTTACCTTCTATCCCTTTTTGCAATGTCGCTCACAAAGATATTGAATAGAACCGGTCCCAATACCGATCCTTTGGGCAGTTCATTTAACATGGTTCTTCTCTTCAAAGTAGGTTCCATTTACCATTATACACTGTCTCCTATCAGTCATCCAGTTTGTAATCCTTGCCACCATCTTGGTGCTCACTCCCAAGCTTCTCATTTTTTGCTTCATATGTGGGACAGTATCCAAAAGCTTTGCTGAAATTCAAGTAGATCACATCAAGCGCTCTTTCTGGATCTAATTCTCTAGTAACCTAATCATTCAAAATCTGACGTGTTTGACAGGACCTTCCCTGGTGAATCTATGTTGCCTCGGATCCAGCAACTTACCAGATTGTAGATAGTTCAGTATCCTTTCTTTCAGCAGTGACGGCCTGCAGTTTCCAGCCTCCTCTCTGCGGACCATAACCGCTTTTCTACAATCTCACAGCACCATTCACATTTCCAGGGATCTATTGAACAGTTCCTTCAGCGGACCTGCCGGGTCATCTCTGAGCTCCCTCAGTATCCTGGCATGTACTTCATCCTGCCCCATGGCCTCGTACCCTCGTAACCTTAGTTTTCCTAGCTCTTTCCATACATTCTCGTCTCTAAAAGGAGTTGTGTCAATCCCATTCCCTTCTACAGTCTTGTCAACCAGCGACGGTCTTTCTCCAGGGGTCTTCATTAATGAATGCCGATCTGAAGTCTTTATCTAATATTTCTGCATTTCTTCATCTCTCTGTACACAATACTCGTCACCTTTCAATTTCACTATACCACTTCAGGCTTTCCTTCTTTCTGTTATATATCTGAAAAATGTTTTGTTACCTCTCTTTACCTCTTAGGCAATCCTTTCTTCCACGTGACCTTTTGCTTTTCTGATTTCTTTCTTCATTTCCCTCAGTTTCACCTGGTATTCTTCCCTGTGTTCCTCTTTTTGGATCTTTTATATTTCCTGAACACTGATCTTTTTTGTCTTTATTTTTGCAGCCTCCTCCTCTGAGAACCAAATCATTTTTTTTCCATTTAATTTAGTTGTTCCACCTCACTGTCTCCCAGTCTTTTAGCTCTTCCTTCAGATACATCTCCATTTTATCAAAGTCCGTATTTTTGAAATTCGAAACTTGGGTCTTCGTGTGACTACTCTGTATCTTATTTACAATATCAAACCATAATGTCTGATGATCATTTGAACTCAGGTGGGCACCTGTCTGAACATTAGAGACATTGTTCCCATTTGTGAGCACTAGGTCGAGTATCTCACTCTCCCTTGTGAGTTCCTTTACTATTTGTTTGAGCAGATCCTCTTGGAGGGCATCAAATATCTCTTCTTCTTGAAGATTCCACAGAAGGGATACTCCAGTCTACATCCAGCAGATTAAAATCACCAGTGAGCAACACTTCTCCCTTCTTTCCCACCTTTTGGATGTCTTCAATCATATCTCTATCTAGCTTTTCTGTCTAAATTGGAGGCCTGTAGACCACACCAATGTAGATGAAAGCATTACCTTTTTCTTTTTTCAAGACAGCCTATAATGTATCTTCCCTAGCCCATGTCCCTTGCATTTTAATTGCTTGGATATTGTTTCTGACAATAAAGTGCTACTTCTCCCCCTTTCCTGTCTTCTCTGTCCTTCCGTAAGTTATAGCCCAAGATGGTTGTATTCCAGTCAAGTGATTCAGCCATGTTTGATTTTATAATTTAATGTTTTATGAAGAACAGTAATATTTCTGTTTTTTCATTGTTGCTCTGCATTTCAAGGATGGCTTGTTGTAGGCTTCAGTTCAGTTCTTCTTAGCACATTTCCGTTTATACTTTCCTGTCTCTTTATTCTGTCTTTGGTCAGGGTCTGTCTTTGGTCTGCATATGTAACCGAGATGAGGTATTTTGCTGGCATGCAATTTCTGTGTAGGGATCTATAGAGGCCTGGCTTGTTCTGGTTTCCTAATAGGAGATGTATTGTGTGTGTTCTAGGGTGTGGTGCAATATATGCAGTGTTGCATTTTGATAGATACGTTTGTTACTCTGGCAGATAGGGTTATTTTGGTGGGGGAGGTTTACTAAATTGAATGTTAATTCTTTTTCATGCAAAATCTGTTATAAATGCAGAATTTGTTTGTCTGTAAAGCGTGTGGGGCTGCGTGTGTGCAAAGTGCAAAGCTGTAAGTTTTGTCTAGGATAAGTAATACCCTTCCCTCAACCATGGGTTCGGGGGGGGGGGGGGGGGGGAGGCAGGTGTCAGTTTTTAAAAAATATAGATTGACGAGCCCAGGAAAAAACCTGAAAGAATGGGGGTGGGGGGGGGGGGGGTGATAGGAGCACAGTAATTATTCACACAGGGCAGAAAAAAACTAGCACTGGCCCTGATCCTAAGAACATAAGAAATTGCCATGCTGGGTCAGACCAAGAATCCATCAAGCCCAGCATCCTGTTTCCAACAGAGGCCAAACCAGGCCACAAGAACCTGGCAATTACCCAAACACTAAGAAGATCCCACGCAAACACACACACACACACTCTGTCACAGTGTGAGGGAGTCTACAGAAAACTCCCTCAGACTACCTTAAAGGACTGGTCACAGCTATCTGGCCCAGTGCTCCTTAAGTTCCAACTGACCCCCGCTGGACTTTTGGCAAGTCTTGTGGGGGTCAGGAGGCCCCCCCAAGCTGGCCAAAAGTCCCTGGGGGTCTCGGAGCGACCTCCTGCACTCTGGCCGTCCGATGCCACTACTCAAAATGGCGCCGATAGCCTTTGCCCATACTATGTCACAGGAGCTACCGGTGCCATTGGTCAGCCCCTGTCACATGGTAGGAGCACAAGATGGCGCCGATGACCATGTGACAGGGGCTGACCAATGGCACCGGTAGCCCCGTGACAAAGGCTATCGGCGCCATGATGAAACCGGCACAGAGGGTGTGAGTGCAGGGGATGGTTCCCGGCCCCCCCGCTGGACCACCAGGGAGTTTTGGTAAGTCTTGGGGAGGTCAGGAGGGTGGGGGGTTGTAGTTAATTTGAATTTTAGCTGGCACACAAATAGAAATCGCCGTATTAACGCATTGGGGCGCCATACGGCCGAATGCAACGTATCTGCTGCCCGACGAATCCAATCACGAATGCAACATATGTCGTGCCTCTGCACATCCCTAGTAAGGTCCTCCTTCATGTATCTGCATAAAAACATGAGAGAGAATAAGAGAGAACATTTGAGTAACAAACCCTCTTCTCTCTCCCTGCTAATTCACAACAATCTTGGGCCATCTGAAAATCAAAGGTTCACAGGCACAGAGCACGGAGAAATATTTTTTTATTCTTTATTAGTTTTAATTATTGACTGGTGTTTGTCGCTGCTGTTTTGAAATATTTTAATGGTTTTTGGGAAATTAAAAAAAGATTATAATTATTGGATTATAAGATGATTTCAAATATTTATTAGGGATGGTTATTCAGGAGAAATTACATAGGAAACTAGAGGAAATTTCCTATTTTGTGTCATCTCATTATCAAAGCAAAGTGATTGAAAATCCAACAAAATTTCCTTTGTTTTCATGTTTAATTTTGAAAACAAAATTGAGCCATTGTGTCTAGGCCCAGGCCTGAAGCAGGGGCCTCACCTAAAAAATAGACTGAGACCCAAAGCAAGGGGGTCTTGGCCTGAGCCTATGCCTGGGGCATCACCTAGGCATAGGCCATGGCCTGATGCATGAATCATCGCATAGGCCTGAGCATGATGCTAGAGTCTTGGCCAAGCCCTGACCTAGCACCAGGGCCCTGACTGAGAGCCCAAAAATGTAAAAACTTACCTGCTCTGGGATCTAGTGTTGTGGTCCAGGCCAAGGCCCGATGCCTGAGCCCAACACTGGGATCCAAGCCGAAGACTGGGTTCCAAAGCCTGGGCCCTCAGCCTAGCCCCAACTCTGCGACCCAACCTGGAGGCCGGGTCATAACGCTGTGGCTTCAGCCCAGACCCAGGACTTACACTGTACCAGGCCCGATGCAGCAACCTGACCTGGAGTCCAGGTTCTGACCCCAGGACCTGGGCTCAGACCCAGGCATGATACTGCAATCAACCCAGAGGCCAGGTCCTGATGCTAAGGCTTGGGCCTGGGCTCGGACCCAAGCTCAATGCTGCAACCCAACCTGAAGGCCGGGTCCAGATGCCAGAGCCTTGGCCCAGGGTCAGGCTCAGGCTTCAGAGCCCAAGCCTGGGAGCTCCTCTTCTTTAACTCCTTTCTTCTGTGCTTGCAAGACAAATGACTTGTCGGCTGGGGTCGCACCAGAGTTAATTAACTCCGGCGCAACCCCAGAGGACAATATCAGTTAGCTTCAAGAGCCAAAGAAAAGAAGAGAGAAGAGTGCTCCAAGGCCTGGGTCTGACCCTGGGCTGAGGCCCAGGCTTTGGGACCCAGCCTCCATGTTGGTTCTTAGTGTTGGACTAGGATCTGGGCCGAGGCCCCGACCTTGGGACACGGTCTCTGGATTGGATCGAGGCTTCAGACCTGGGCTCCATTCTACGCCAAGGCCCGGGCGTTAGGACCCAGAGATTAACAGCACAGCATTTCAGTGCATGATAATTTCTACATAAGAACATGCCATACTGGGTCAGACCAAGGGTCCATCAAGCCCAGCATCCTGTTTCCAACAGTGAACAATCCAGGCCATAAGAACCTGGCAAGTACCCAAAAACTAAGTCTATTCCATGTTACCGTTGCTAGTAATAGCAGTGGCTATTTTCTAAGTCAACTTAATTAATAGCAGGTAATGGACTTCTCCTCCAAGAACTTATCCAATCCTTTTTTAAACACAGCTATACTAACTGAACTAGCCATGTCCTCTGGCAACAAATTCCAGAGCTTTATTGTGCGTTGAGTGAAACAGAACTTTCTCAGATTAGTTTTAAATGTGCCACATGCTAACTTCATGGAGTGCCCCCCTAGTCTTTCTAAATAACCGATTCACATCTATTCGATCTAGACCTCTCATGATTTTAAACACCTATATCATATCCCCCCTCAGCCGCCTCTTCTCCAAGCTGAAAAGTCCTAACCTCTTTAGTCTTTCCTCATAGGGGAGCTGTTCCATTCCCCTTATCATTTTGGTCGCCCTTCTCTGTACCTTCTCCATCACAATTATATCTTTTTTGAGATGCGGCAACCAGAATTGTACACAGTATTCAAGGTGGGGTCTCACCATGGAGCGATACAGAGGCATTATGATATTTTCTGTTTTATTCACCATTCCCTTCCTAATAATTCCCAACATTGTTTGCTTTTTTGATTGCTGCAGCACACTGAACCAACGATTTCAATGTGTTATCCAGTATGACACCTAGATCTCTTTCTTGGGTGGTAGCACCTAATATGGAACCTAACATTGTGTAACTATAGCATGGGTTATTTTTCCCTATATGCATCACCTTGCACTTATCCATATTAAATTTCATCTGCCATTTCGATGCCCAATTTTCCAGTCTCACAAGGTCTTCCTGCAATTTTTCACAATCTGCTTATGATTTAACTACTCTGAACAATTTTGTATCATCTGCAAATTTGATTACCTCACTCGTATTTCTTTCCAGATCATTTATAAATATATTGAAAAGTAAGGGTCCCAGTACAGATCCCTGAGGCACTCCACTGCCCACTCCCTTCCACTGAGAAAATTGTCCATTTAATCCTACTCTCTGTTTCTTGTCTTTTAGCCAGTTTGTAATCCACGAAAGGACATCGCCACCTATACCATGACATTTTACTTTTCCTAGAAGCCTCTCATGAGGAACTTTATCAAATGCCTTCTGAAAATCCAAGTACACTACATCTACTGGTTCACCTTTATCCACATGTTTATTAACTCCTTCAAAAAAATGAAGCAAATTTGAGGCAAGACTTGCCCTGGGTAAAGCCATGCTGACTTTGTTCCATTAAACCATGTCTTTCTATATGTTCTGTGATTTTGATGTTAAGAACACTTTCCACTATTTTTCCTGGCACTGAAGTCAAGCTAACCAGTCTGTAGTTTCCTGGATCGCCCCTGGAGCCCCTTTTTAAAGATTGGGGTTACATTAGCTATCCCTCCAGTCTTCAGGTACAATGGATGATTTTAATGATAGGCTACAAATTTTTACTTATAGGTCTGAAATTTCATTTTTTAGTTCCTTCAGAATCCTGGGGTGTATACCATCTGGTCCAGGTGATTTACTACTTTTCAGTTTATCAATCTAATTGTCATGGAAGTTTTTCGGGGTAATGGATCATACGAGGCCAACAATTTTCAGACAATCTAGCTATTATATCACAGCATGGGGTTCCGGATTTTTTTCCAGGTGAGTTTCCAGTTAATAGATCTTCAGATAAATGGTGCTCTATTGTATTCATTTCAGAATGGCTAAGATGGCAAAATCTTAACACACTATAGAACACTCAGCTTATTTGGATAAGCTACGCAGATAGGTGGAAGTCCTTTTTCACTCTTCTGTGTGATCTGCAACATAATATGTTGGATCTGAGCTATACACCGGACTGGCGTAACTAAGTAATTCATTACAGAACTTGTAAAACATTACTACCTGTTATAGCATAGAGGTCCTTGCCCTCACTTGTATTTTTATATTTGGATGCTGAAGGCTGGGCGATTAAATGTAGAGAATTTCTGGGTTGCTGAGTGGTGTTTTTTTTTTTTTTTCTTGCTTTCTTTGTTTTCCTTACACGTAAGAGTAGTAGTTTATACTTAAAATGTAAAAACTGCAATTACATGTTAATATTAGTGGATGTCCTCCTACTGTGCTATTGTCTCTAGAATTGGTTTAGTTAGTGCACATTGCTTAGTTAGCACTGTATTGTTCATGTTCTTCTATGTTTATTGTAACTTGTATTGCAGAATAAAAATTACTTTAAAAAAAGAATACTTATATATAATATGAAAGATAAAAGCTGTAAGGTCCATCTACTCTGCCCAATATTCCAGATGTACTACCACAGGCACAACTTGATCTCTATCTTTACCACTTTTTCACAGAGAAGGCCACTGCGCCTACCTCATGCTTTCTTGAATTTTATTATTGCCTTCACCATCTCCACTGGGATACCCTTTGCAGACATCCATCACCTAGACTGTGAAGGTGAAATTACTATGTACCTGATGAAAACTTTCCTTTAATACAGCCAAGACCAGGCCAGACCAATGAGCAGATGAAGACAGAGACCAACAGGCTCGCTGATGTCACTCCTTATAGATCTCCATGCTCACATCAGCCTGCCAGTACTCCTGTAACAAGCTAACTGTGGCCAAGCTCAATACCATCAACTATTAAACAATTATTGGTTCAAACTATCACTTTTTTTTTTTTTTAATCAGTGGACTTCTAGAATAAAGGAAGAACACTCACCTGTAGCAACCTAAATACATGCTCACTTGGGTCTGTGACCCCCACTTACCTGCCTGCAAGTTTAATGTTCTTGCAAGGCATAAGCATATAAACATACCAAAACACTGGCAGCATAGGGAGGGCCCTAGCCTGGTCTGACTGTATTAAAGGAAAAGAAATCATCAGATAAGTAGTAATTTCACCTTCCTCTTCATCCTGTCAGACAAGGTCAGGGATGTATCTAAGCTACTTCCTCCTAGGGCGGGGTGCTGCTTCAGTATCTCTCAACAGCGCTAAAGCAGACCGCCCCTCAAGCTAAGACATCAAGAAGGTAATACTGAGAAAAGTTATTTATTTTATTTAGATTTTTATATTCCACTTTTCACAGTGCTTCAAAGTGGATTACATTCAGGTACTGTAGGTATTTCTCTATCCCCAGAGGGCTCACAATCTAAGGTTGCACCTGAGGCAATGGAGGGTAAAGTGGCTTGCCCAAGGTCACAAGGAGCAACAGTGGGACTCAAACCCTGGTTTCCTGGTTCGTAGCCCACTGCTCTAACCACTAGGCTACCCCTCTACTCCAAAGTTATGCAAAGATGACCAAGTCGCAACCTTACAAATCTCCAAAAGGAGAGACCAAGGGAACTCCACCCATGAAACAACCCTTGTGGAATGAGCCTGCAACTTGCTTCAGCAAAGGAATGCCAGCATCCATATACAGTGCATTCAGAAAGTATTCAGATGCATTACATTACAGCCTTATTCTAAAATGGATAATATGCATTTTCCTGTCCTTAATTCACAAATATTCCATCATAATGAAAAATCAAAATTAGGTTTGTAGACATTTGTACAATTAAAAAAACCCAAAACCTTGAAATATCACATTTACCTAAGTATTCAGACTCTTTACTCAGTACTTTGTTGAGGCACCTTTTACAGCAATTACAGCCTCAAATCTTCTTGGGTGTGATGCTACAATCTTGGCACCCCTGGATTTGGGGATTTTCTCCCATTCTCCTCTGCATATCCTCTCAAGCCCTGTCAGGTTGGATGACATCAATTATGCACAGCTATTTTCAGGTCTCTCCAGACATATTTGATTGAGTTCAAGTCCAGGCTCTGGCTGGGCTACTCAAGGACATTCACAGACTTGTCTCAAATCTACTCCTACATTGTCATGACTGGGTGCTTAGGGTAGTTGTCCTGTTGGAAGGTGAATTGTCACTCCAGTCTGAGGTCCAGAATGCTCTGTAGCAGGTTTTCATCAATGATCTCTCTGTATTTTTCTCCGTTCATCGAGCCTGACTACGCTCCCAGTTCCTGCTACTGAAAAACATCTCCACAGCATAATGATGTCACCACCATGCTTCACCATAGGGATGATATTTGCTAGGTGATGAACGGTGCTTGGTTTGCCCCAGACATGAAGCTTGGCATTCAGACCAAAGAGTTCAATCTTGGTTTTATCAGACCAGAGAATCTTATTTATTTATTTATTTATTTAAGGTTTTTCTATACCGGCATTCATGAACTTGTTCACATCATGTCGGTTTACAGAAAACAGGGGTGCGAATAATACAACCAAAAACAAAATAACGTGATGAAGAGAGGCAGTTACAATTAACAAGGGCTAATGAACTGGGATTGTAAGAAATAGAGAGAGATAGAGAAGGTTAATTATATACAGGTGTACAATATAAATATGGTGTCTCAAATATACAGCATCTTAGCAGAGAATTTATTAATGGTGCATGTTAGGTGGAGTTCGGGAAGGCTTGTCTGAAAAGCCATGTCTTGAGTCTTTTCCTAAAGGTTAGGAGGCATGGTTCGTTTCTGAGATCTGGAGGGATGGAGTTCCATAACGGTGGGCCTGCTGTGGAAAGGGCTCGGTCTCTTAAGGTACAGTGATTGGTGGTTTTCGTGGGTGGAACAACGAGGCATCCTCTGTAGGCTTCCCTGGTCGGTCTTGTGGATTTGTGTAAACGGGGAGGAATTTGTAGGTCGATTATGGTATGTAGGTGAATGATTTTGTATATCAAGGTGATGGATTTATAAATGACTCTGAAATGAATTGGTAACCAGTGGAGGTCTTGTAGCACTGGGGAGATATGGTCTCTTTTCCTAGTGTTTGTCAGTAGATGGGCTGCTGCGTTTTGGACCATTTGGAGCGGTTTTGTGTATGAGGAGGGGAGGCCAAGTAAAGTGGAGCTGCAGTAGTCCAGTTTGGAGAAAATGAGGGCTTGGAGGATGGTTCTGAAGTCTTTGGCATGGAATAGTGGTCTTATCCTTTTTAACACTTGCAGTTTATAGAAGCAGTCTTTGGTGGTTTTATTGATGTGGGCTTTGAAGTTCAGTTTATTGTCGATTAGCACACCAAGATCTCTCACATGAGTGGTTTGTAGGTTGGTTGGCAGAGAGGCTGTGAGATTGTTATCCGGAGTTATGAGTAATACTTCAGTTTTGGCGGAGTTTAGTATCAGATTTAGGCTGTTGAGAAGGCTTTTGATTTCTTGGTGACAGGATTCCCAGTAATCAAGGGTTTTTGAGTATGATTCTTTGATGGGGATCAGGATCTGGATGTCGTCTGCATAGAGAAAGTGTATTAAATTGAGGTTGTTAAGGAGTTGGCAGAGTGGTAGGAGGTAAATATTAAAGAGTGTAGGGGATAAAGAGGAACCTTGTGGGACTCCGATGGTTGAGTCGTGGCGTGATGATTCTTTATTTTGGATTTTTACCTTGTAGCCTCTGTTAGTTAGAAACGATTTGAACCAGGAGAGCGCTAAACCAGAGATTCCTATCGCAGCTAGCTGGTTGATGAGGATGGCGTGATTTACGGTATCGAAAGCTGCTGAAAGGTCCAGAAGGATCAATAGAAAGGATTGACCTTTGTCTGTGCCTAAAATGAGGAGGTCTGTTAGGGAAGTAAGTAAGGATTCTGTGCCCCGTTTTTTGCGGAATCCATGTTGGGAGGCGGATAGAATATTGTTGTCTTCGATGAAGTCTGATAGTTGGGAGTTCACAAGCCTTTCCATAATCTTAGCTATGATAGGAAGATTAGCTATTGGACGGTAGTTGTTGGGGTCTTTTAGGTCCAGGTTGGGTTTTTTTAAAAGTGGTTTGAGTGAGGCTTGTTTGAGGTCTTCTGGGAAGGAACCTTGGGAAAGCTAGCAGTTGATGATGTCCGCTAATGTTTTGGAGATGGTGTCTGGTATTGAGAGGAGAAGTTTTGAGGGAATATGGTCCGCTGGGTGCGAAGATGGTTTCATTCTTCTAAGGATGGTTTGGATTTCGGATGAGGAAGTAGGATCAAACATTTCTAGATGAATGTTTTTAATGTGAGGCATTAGAGCTGGAGTTAGGGGGGTGATATTGGAGGGAAGTTGAGTAAGAAGATTTGTGATTTTGTTTTTAAAGAAGATAGCGAGTTCATCTGCTTTAGCTTGAGCTTGATTACTAGGGCATTCTGGTGAGGGTACTTGGGTGAGGGAGGAAACATAGGAGAATAGAGCTTTCGCGTCAAAGACTAAGTTGTGGATTTTGGAGGCAAAAAAGTCTCTTTTTGATTTGGAGGTGCAGGCCTTGTATTGTTGTAGCGAGAGTTTGTATGCTGAGAGAGTGCTAGCAGTAGGAGTTTTCCGCCAATTAGATTCCTTTTGTCTTAAATTGTGTTTTAACCTTCTAAGGTCGTCGGTGAACCATGGCTGTTTTTTGGGGGCGTCTGGGTGGGATTTTTTTGTTGTTAGCGGGCAGAGCTTGTTGGCTATAGCTTCTGTGATGGTATTCCAGGATCGTAAGGCAGTATTGGGATCGGTGAGAACTATAGCGGGAAGGTGTTTGTTCATTTGATTGGTGAGGTCGTCGGGGTGGCAAGATTTCCTGTAATTAAAGGAGGGCGTAGGTGAATGAGGGGCAATAGATTTTTCCATTGCGAATGAGGTAGAAATCAGGAAGTGATCTGACCAGGGTACCTTCATATTTTTTGGTGTGGAAGACGATTTTATGCCTTTGTTGATAAAGATCAGGTCCAACGTATGTCCTGCTTTATGTGTCGGGTTTTTGACTATTTGGGTAAAGCCCATCGCTGAGAATGCTAGTAGGAGAGTTTGGCAGCTAGTTGAGAGAGCTGGGTTATCCATGTGTAGATTGAAATCTCCTAGTATTATTGCTGGGGCGTCCAGGTTTAGGAAGGTTGTGGTTATTTCAATGATGGGTGAGACGTCAGCTTCTAAGAGTCCTGGGGGGGCATAGATGAGAAGGATTTGAAGTTGGTGTGATGTGAAGAATCCAATTTCAAGTTTAGTATCGGAGTGGATCGGATGTTGTGAGAATTTGAGGTCTTTTTTAGTTGCAAGTAGGATTCCTCCTCCCCTCTTTTTCAGTCTAGGCAGGGAGAAGATGTCGTAGGTTAGCGTTGGTAGTTGGTTTAATATTGCAGTATCTGAGGGTTTCAGCCATGTTTCAGTTATTGCGCAAATATCTGGTTTATCGTCAGTGAGGTAGTCGTTGAGGATTGGTGATTTTTTGGTTATAGATTGCGCATTGAATAGCGATAGGGTGAATAGGGAGAGGCCTAGTAGTTGGGTTATCGGAGCTATTAGGATTGGTGTGAGTGTTTTAAGGTTGCGAAGGTTTGCTTGTCTGGATGGATTTCTTTTCTGTGAGAAATAGTGAGGTATGATTGGGATTGCAAATGTTGGATGCATTTTAGAGGCTAGGTCCATTTTAATTGTGGGTGTTGTTATAGAGGATGCTGTGTTTGTTAGAGTGGAGTTGTTGGGTGGATGCTGGAGTCCTGGGGGTTGTTGGAGTGTGTAGTCGTTTGTGAGGTTTGATTGTTTTTGTCTAGCGTTGTTGAGAGGCTGCTGGGGTCCTGCAGAGTTGTCAGTGTGTTTCACAGGTACAGCTGTTTGCCTCTGTATATGTCGTCCTGAATTGTTGTTTGAGAGGGAGAGCGAGAGCGCGTTTGAGCGTTAGATCTTGTTAGAGCGTTAGATCTTGTTTGAGTGTTAGATCTTGTTTCTCATGCACTGAGAGTCCTTTAAGTGAATTTTGGCAAACTCCAAGCGGGCTGTCATGTGCCTCTTACTGAGGAGTGGTTTCTGTCTGGCTAATCTACCATAAAGACTTGATTGGTGGAGTACTGCAGAGACAGGTTGTCCTTCTAAAAGGTTCTCTTCTCCACAGTGGAACTCTGGACATCTGTCAGAGTGACCATCAGATTCTTGGTCATCTCCATGACCAAGGCCTTTCTATCTCAATTGCTCAGTTTAGACAGGCAGCCAGTTCTGAACTTCTTCCATTTAAGAATGATAGAGACCCCTGTGCTCTTAGGGATCTTCAATGCTGCAGCAATTTTTTTGTACCCTTCCACAGATCTGTGCCTCAACACAATCCTGTCCCAGAGGTATACAGATAATTCCTTTAACTTCATGGCTTTGATTTTGCTCTGACATATCAACTGTGGGACCTTATATAGACAGGTGTGTGCCTTTCCAAATCATGTCCAATCAATTGAATTTATTACAGGTGGATTCTAAGTTGGAGAAACATCTCAAGGATGATCAATAGAAACAGGATTCACCTGATCTAAACTTGGACTGTCATAGCAAAGGGTCTGAATAATTATGTAAATGTGATTTCATTTAAAAAAAAAAAATTGCATAAATTTCTACAAAGAGGCCTGGCGCTAGCGGATGTGCATACTGTGCAATTGCACAGAGTGGCACACACAGAGGGGTGGCAGAAAAAGAAGTGTCTCGCCAGTGGACGAGAAGAGGAAGAGGTCCATGAAGCCAACAGTAGACCATATCCTACCAGTGGCCTGGAAGAAGAGGAGGTCCACTGGCGGCCTGGAAGAGGAGGATGGTGAGACCACTGATGGCCTAGAAAAGCATAAGGCCCGCAAGACTGTCTGTGGACCCCATCCCACCAGTGGCCGAAGAAAGACGAAGGAGCCTATTATCCTACTTCTCCTCCTCGGTACCAGCATGCAGTGTCCAAAATACATGCAGCTAGCATGTGCTCTATGCTGATCTCGCAACAACCAAGATCAGCATAGAGGAAGTGCTAACCAGGTGTGCTTTGATTAGCACAGGGGCCGGCACACAAGGAATTGCAGCATGGCTCCCGATGGTATATGTGTGTGAATGAATGGGATCCTGACTGGTGTGTGTGTGTGTGTGAATGAATGGGATCCTGACTGGTGTGTGTGTGTGTGTGTATGAATGAATGGGAACCTGACTGGTGCGTGTGTGTGTGTGTATATAAGAATGAATGGGAACCTGACTAGTGTGTGTGTGTAAGAATGAATGGGAACCTGACTGGTGTGTGTGTGTGAATGAATGAGAATCTGTCTAGGGGTGTGTGTGAAGAAAATTTGTGCTGCCCCACTAATCCACGCCTTACTCAGGATGGACTGGAAATGAAAAGTTTTCAGGTATGGAGAGTGATTAATTTTCCATCCTTACTTTTAATTATTGGATGTCTGTGTCTGCCATTTAAAATAATTTGTTTGGGAAATTTTTAAACTTTTGTATGAGCTCTTATTTATTGGATTTTATTCTGTTTCTTAGATCACTGGAAATATTTTATAAGTATCATTTTACTAATATGATTGATTTAGATTCCTTGATTTTGTTTGATGAATGATTTATGAGGACTGGTGATGTTTCTGTTTCTCCATTGCTGCATTGCATACGGAGTCTGGCTTGTTGCGGTTTCAGTTCAGTTTCTGTGTATAGTCTCTTTATTCAGTATTTGGCGAGGGTGAGTCTGCGTTGTGCATGTTTAACTGAGGTGGGGTATTCTGTGTTAAAAAAAATAAAATAAAATAAAAAAAAGGAGGGGGGCCAGCACAGTAATTGCTCACTTGGAGCAGCAAAAATGCTAACACCGGCCCTGTCTACAAACAGACCTGATTTTGCTTTGTTTTGATGGGGTACTGTTTGTGGATTAAGGATGGGAAAAATGCATATTATCCATTTTAGAATAAGGCTGTAATGTAACAAAATGTGGAAAAAGTGAAGGGGTCTGAATACTTTCTGAATACATTGTAAGCGGCAGTAATTACCTCCTTGATCTGGTGTGCCACCACTGCCCAAAAGGCCGTCTCACATGACCACTGTTCACCATACAGAACAAAAAGATGATCAGAGCACCTAAGGCACTGGACACCTTCAGACAGGACTAAGCAAACCTTAAAGCATGGCACAAGCCCCTCCCCCTAAACTTCCCACACACAATTAAAAATTATGCATTTATAACATTAAACATGGAAAAGGGTATTAAGATAAAAATAACATTTATTACATGCATAGTATATTTACATGCACTACAATGGTGCCAACCTGTAAACCCTGCCAAAAGAAGACACTTGGAACTGATATGGACTTAGTTCTATTGTAACACAAATTGGGTATTGTCTTGTCTCTCAGAAAGCTATGAGTAAACTGAATTTCAATTACAATATAGTAAATTTACCATACCAAAACAGCATTAACTGTCAACTAGGAGCTAACAAAACAACCCTTCAATGGTTCTCCTCGTACCTGTCACAAAGATCCTACCAAGTGCTACTTAATGATTCCCTCTCAAAGAAAATCAACCTAAACACTGGAGTTCCCCAAGGATCCACTCTTTCAGCGATGCTCTTTAACATCTATCTGCTCCCATTATGCCACTTCCTTTCAAATCTGAATCTAAACCACTTCATCTATGCTGATGATATTCAAATATTAATCCCAATAAAAAAAATCACTAGAAGAAACATACAAATTAACAGCCAATTACCTAAACAGCATAAAGGAAATACTAGCCAACCTAAAACTCATCCTCAACAAGACCAAATTAATATTACTAGACAGAAAGAACAATTCTCCTCAAATACCACTGCTCAACCTCATGAACCAAAATTCGATCATATCTCCAATCAACCATGCCCGCAACCTCGGAGTAATAATTGACAGAGAACTTTCATTCAAAAACCATATATCAACAAAAATCAAAGACGGTTATCATAAAGTACTTACACTCCATCATCTAAAACTTTTCTCTCCAACAATGACTTCAGATCAGTCCTCCAGTTACTAATTTTCTCCAACATAGACTACTGCAACTCTCTTCTTCTCAACTTACCTCTAAAAACCATTTGCCCACTCCAGATCCTGCAGAACACAGCTGCAAGAATCCTCACAGGAGCAAAAAAGCATGACCACATCACCCCAACACATATTTCACTTCATTGGCTACCAATAAGATACAGGATTGAATACAAAGTCCTATTCATCCTACATAAAATTATATATGAAGAACAAGAAAATTGGCTAAGCCCCTACATACAACTACATACCCCAAGCAGAAACCTTAGATCAGCAAATAAGGGACTCCTAAAAACACTACCAATGCACTCAAATCAACTTACCTCAACCCAAAAAAGAGCAATCTCCCTTGGTAGCCCAAAACTTTGGAACTCCCTACCGACTAAACTCAGAACTCAAGAAAACCTAAAAACCTTCAAAAAGGAGTTAAAAACGTGGTTGTTCAACAAAGCATACCAACTCACCCAATGAACAACACAACATCATCGCCCTCCAATCCAACCTCATGAATAAATTAAATTCATCACATCTATGTTTTCATAAATAAGAAATGAAACAAAAAACTGAACTAAATCCTTACACATGTTATCCTCTATGCTTAATAACAGTTTGCACTTTGCATCCCTTGTTTAACCCCCCTTATCCCTGTAACCTTATTTTGTAAACCGTTATGATGGCGTTATTTTGACGTTTCCGAATGACGGTATATAAAACTCTTTAAATAAATAACAAAAAATAAATAAAAACTACCTATGAAAAGGAAACACTGCAAATATTACACCAGATCCTAAAACACCAAATCACCTCTTACTAGAAAAATAGAATAGGTCAGGCTGCTACAGATTCCTACACAAACTACACACCAGCAGAATATCTCACTTTGGTCACACATACAGAACACAGACAGACTTTCACCAAATACAGAATAAAAGGACCATATAAGTCTTGTACACAAAAACTAAACTTAGAACTGCAACAAGCCAGACTCTATATGCAGTGCAACAATGTAAAAAGAGAACCTCATGCCTAATAAAACATCAATCATAATAGTAATACCATATCAATAAAAAAAAAACAGCTGGCATAAAGAACATCCAAAAATTAAACTCATCTATAAATAAAATATTGCAAAGCAGAAGACATCAAATAACATTCAATAAATAAAACAAAGTAAAAAAAAAACAACCCTCTCCCCATACCTGGGATCTTTTGATTTCCAGTTACCCTGAGATTGTCGCGGATTAGTTGGGGGAGGCAGGGTAGGGGCACAAACCTCCTCCTGTCTCCCTCTCATCTTCTCTGTCCTCCCCCTCCAACACACATACACACACTCTCATACATACATACATATGCTCTCCGTTCCCCATGAGCCCCCCATATATACGTGGTCTATCCGTTGCAACACCCCACCCACTTCTATCCCCCATGCCCGCCCACCCACCCCCATATACACACATGCTATCCTTTGCTTCCTCTGATACACCTGCTCTCCCACACACAGTCTGTTAGTTTGTCTCTCTCACCCTCCATGCTCTTTCACACAAAATGCTCTGCCCCCTTCATACACACATACATGCTCTCTCTCCTTGGACAGTGAAACAGCACCAGCTCCTTCCTTGGGCAGTGCAATATCGAAAGGTTTCGTTTTAGGACTGACACTGTCTTTCTTCAGCCATACGGGGCTCTTCTACAGCTGCTTCTGATCCTTTCTTCAGCCCAGTGAGCCCTGCTGTCGACGCTCCCAATCTTCTCTTCAGCCCCGTGGGCCCTTCTGCCGATGTTCACAATCCTCTCTTCCAAGCTGGCCTTCTGCACGGTCCCCATCTCCAGTAGCAGCTTGGGCCTCCTTCTTATCTGCAAGCAGGAAGAAGGCCCAATCGTTGCAGTCCTGCTACCAAAGTCCGGGCTGTTTCCACATTTGAAGAGTCTGTGGAAGCACTAGGCTGCCATTACCATACTTGTGGTGCTCTAGGCAGCTGCCTAGTGCTTCCACTGGCCCTGCCTTCAGATATCTCAAAAAGGTGTTTCCTCACATCTGAGGGACGAAGGAGTGCATAGTCTTCAGGTTCTGCCTGCTAAAGTAAGATAAGGAAAAACACCGATTTAAATGAAACGACCTTTGGAAGGAAGGAGGGGGCTGTATAAATCTAGATCCTGTCCTTTGTAATCAATAAGGCTGGCTCCCTACAAGGCACCTGCGACACCCTGAGCCAAATAAATAGTGACCAGAAAGATCGTTTTCTGCGTAAGCAGCCTTAAGAAATAACTGTAAGAGGAGCAAATTGCAGTCCCTCCAAGGAGGATAACCTAAGCTCAAATCTCAAGGTGGAACTGACATCCAGAGCGGAGGTCTAACATGATTAACACTTCTCAGGAACCTAGAGTCTGCTGGATGAGAAGAAAACAGTCTATTGTGGATACATCCCTAATACTAAAGAGAGCAGCTACCTGCATTTTCAAGTATTAAGAGCCAATCCCTTAGATAGGCCCTCTTGCAAAAAAACAACCCCCCCCCTCCTAAATAAATAGAACAGGTGCGGCCCCAGAGACATACTGATACCCACAGCACCAGTTAAACGTTCTCCAAACCTGCAGATAAGCTAAAGAAGTGGAGAATATTTTTAGCTTTCAGCAGTATAGCCAACACAGCTTGAGAGAAATCCCTCTTCATGAAAAACAATATCAATCATGAAACAGCAGTCTTTGCTGGAGCAACTCCTTGTGAAGTGGAAAATAAAGGGCTGCCACAGAGCAGTCACTAAAGTTCTGCATACCATGGCCAGTGGGGCTAGTCTGACGCAACCAGTAATTCTAGCCCTGGATGTTCGGCAATCCTTAGAAGAAGCCTGCCTATCATTGGCCAAGGAGGAAAAAATGTACAACTCTGTCTCAGTGGACTACATCTAGGGCATCTCTCCCAAATGAACAAGTGGCCATCTTCTGGCTGAAGAATATACACACCTTTGCATTCTGACTGGACACCATCAAGTCCCAATCATACAGATTCCACTTTGTGAAAATCTGATTGAAGGACTTCTGAGAAAGACCATTCCCCTGGATCCATGACATAACTAAAACTGCTTGGACACTGTGCATGCCTGCAATCTGCAACACTGACAAAACCTGCAAGTTCATTTACGCCCAAGGGAGAAGAATGTCCATTTTCAATGACACTGGAGGACTCTGCGCTCCCCTGATGATTATGCTACCACTGTGGCATTGTTAAACATCACTCTGATCACCCATCCCAACAGCTAGGGCATAAATTTGAGGAGAGCCAGGTAAATAGCCCCAGCTTCCAAACAACTGATGGACAAGACTGCTTCCTTGGGAGTCCAAAGATGCTGAGGAAACAGATCCTGACAGTGAGCTCTGCTTTGTGGAATCCGGCAGTGGCAATCTCACCAAATAGTTCTGAGATTTGAAAGCAATCTGGAAAGCAAGGCCTTCTGAAGAGGACACATATGTACCTTTACCCATGGTACAAGGTCGCCACTATGGACCTGAGTGGGAAGGTAGGACCACACTGTTGGACTTCTGGTCATTCTCAAAGCCAGTACCTAGCCACACAACTTCTGTACTCATTGGTCCTTCAAATGTATACAACCTATCTTCATATCGAACTGGGTTCCCAGATACAGTAAACCACAGTCCAAGATGGCTTTTGGAAAAAACTGACAATCCATCCTAAATCCTGCAACAACTGGACGACTTGCTGAGAAACAGAAATGCTCTCCATCCTTTCCTTGCATAAGGTTGCTGCTACCACCACCATCAATTTGGAAAAGATTCTCAGAGATATTGCTAGCCCAAAAGGCAGCACTTGAAATTGAAAATGGGGACCCAGCACCAAAAATCAAAGGAAGTGCTGGTGATCTTCCAGTGAGAGCACTGAGAGGAGATAATCACCTTGCTGGTGGCTGAAAGGAATCAGTAAGTTTTTGCTTGAGACATTGACTTTTTTAAAAGTATTGGGGCAAAGTTAACTATTTGGGAATATTATTTAGTGTGTTTGTGCTTTTAATAGTCAGTAAGGCAGTGAATAAACAAATTAGACTGTTTGTATTTTTAAATAGTCAATAAGGCGGCTAGTAAGCAGTAGGTAGTGTGTTTATTTTTAAAGGTCTGTAAGGCAGCTAGCAAGCAGAACTGAGTGTATTTAGAAAACCCCCCCCCCCCCCCCAAAAAAAAGTAGCCAGAAGCTAGAAATAAGATAGCAGTGTATACCTAAGTAAAAAAGTTGAAAAGTTCAGCTCAGTTACTCACCTTGGAAAGGTGTTGAGGTAGTGTGATTTGGTTTGAATAGGTACCAACATTTGTTAATCACGAGAGCAATGAGTCACTCTGGCTAACTGAAGTTAGACCTGGCGCGAAGGTGGCAGACCTCATGCGTCACCTAGATAGGATTTTAGACAGTGCTGGGGAGGAGCCAGCTGTCGTGGTACATGTGGGCACCAACGACATAGGAAAATGTGGGAGGGAGGTTCTGGAAGCCAAATTTAGGCTCTTAAGTAGAAAGCTTAAATCCAGAACCTCCAGGGTAGCATTCTCTGAAATGCTCCCTGTTAAATGCGCAGGTCACCCGAGGCAGGCAGAGCTACAGAGTCTCAATGTGTGGATGAGACGATGGTGCAAGGAAGAGGGATTCAGTTTTGTTAGGAACTGGGGAACCTTTTGGGGAAGGGGGAGTCTCTTCCGAAGGGATGGGCTCCACCTTAACCAGGGTGGAACCAGACTGCTGGTGCTAACCTTTAAAAAGGAGATTAGAGCAGCTTTTAAACTAGAACAAAGGGGAAAGCCGACAGTCGCTCACCAGCGCATGGTTCGGAGAGAGGTATCTTCAAAGGATACTAATGATGCATTAGAATTAGGGCATCCCGACAGTGAGGTTCCAATAATAAGAAAAGTAGTCCAAGTGTCTGTAACTAAAAACTCACCTGAGCTAAAAAATTCTAACTTATCCCTATCAATTAAAAAGCAGAATGAAAATAAAAACAAAAAACAAACTTTGAAATGTTTGCATACTAATGCCGGAAGTCTAAGTAAGATGGGAGAATTAGAATGTATAGCAGTGAATGATGACATAGACTTAATTGGCATCTCAGAAACATGGTGGGAGGATAACCAATGGGACAGTGCTATACCGGGGTACAAATTATATCGCAATGACAGAGAGGAGCACCCGGGAGGCGGTGTGGCGCTTTTTGTCCAGAATGGCATAGAGTCCAACAGGATAAACATCCTGCATGAGACTAAATGCAAAATTGAATCTTTATGGGTAGAAATCCCTTGTGTGTCGGGGAAGAATATAGTGATAGGAGTATACTACCGTCCACCTGGTCAAGATGGTGAGACGGACAGTGAAATGCTAAGAGAAATTAGGGAAGCTAACCAAATTGGTAGTGCGGTAATAATGGGAGACTTCAATTACCCCAATATTGACTGGGTAAATGTATCATCGGGACATGCTAGAGAGATAACGTTCCTGGATGGAATAAATGATAGCTTTATGGAGCAATTGGTTCAGGAACAGACGAGAAAGGGAGCAATTTTAGATCTAATTCTCAGTGGAGCACAGGACTTGGTGAGAGAGGTAACGGTGGTGGGGCCGCTTGGCAATAGTGATCATAATATGATCAAATTTGAATTAATGACTGGAAGAGGAACAGTATGCAAAATCCACGGCTCTAGTGCTAAACTTTCAAAAGGGAAACTTTGATAAAATGAGAAAAATTGTTAGAAAAAAAACTGAAAGGAGCAGCTACAAAAGTAAAAAATGTGCAAGAGGCATGGTCATTGTTAAAAAAAATACCATTCTAGAAGCACAGTCCAGATGTATTCCACACATTAAGAAAGGTGGAAAGGCGGCAAAATGATTACCGGCATGGTTAAAAGGGGAGGTGAAAGAAGCTATTTTAGCCAAAAGATCTTCATTCAAAAATTGGAAGAAGGATCCAACAGAAGAAAATAGGATAATGCATAAACGTTGGCAAGTTAAATGTAAGACATTGATAAGACAGGCTAAGAGAGAATTTGAAAAGAAGTTGGCCATAGAGGCAAAAACTCACAGTAAAAACATTTTAAAATATATCCGAAGCAGAAAGCCTGTGAGGGAGTCAGTTGGACCGTTAGATGATTGAGGAGTTAAAGGGGCACTTAGAGAAGATAAGACCATCGCAGAAAGATTAAATGATTTCTTTGCTTCGGTGTTTACTGAAGAGGATGTTGGGGAGGTACCGTACTGGAGAAGGTTTTCAGGGGTAATGATTCAGATGGACTGAATAAAATCACGGTGAACCTAGAAGATGTGGTAGACCTGATTGACAAACTGAAGAGTAGTAAATCACCTGGACCGGATGGTATACACCCCAGAGTTCTGAAGGAACCAAAAAATGAAATTTCAGACCTATTAGTAAAAATTTGTAGCCTATCATTAAAATCATCCATTGTACCTGAAGACTGGAGGATAGCTAATGTAACCCCAATATTTAAAAAGGGCTCCGGGGCGATCCGGGAAACTACAGACCAGTTAGCTTGACTTCAGTGCCAGGAAAAATAGTGGAAAGTGTTCTAAACATCAAAATCACAGAACATATAGAAAGACATGGTTTAATGGAACAAAGTCAGCATGGCTTTACCCAGGGCAAGTCTTGCCTCACAAATCTGCTTCACTTTTTTGAAGGAGTTAATAAACATGTAGATAACGGTGAACTGGCAGTTGTAGTGTATTTGGATTTTCAGAAGGCGTTTGACAAAGTTCCTCATGAGAGGCTTCTAGGAAAAGTAAAAAGTCATGGGATAGGTGGCGATGTCCTTTCGTGGATTGCAAACTGGCTAAAAGACAGGAAACAGAGAGTAGGATTAAATGGACAATTTTCTCAGTGGAAGGGAGTGGGCAGTGGAGTGCCTCAGGGATCTGTTTTGGGACCCTTACTTTTCAATATATTTATAAATGATCTGGAAAGAAATAAGCCGAGTGAGTTAATCAAATCTGCAGATGATACAAAATTGTTCAGAGTAGTTAAATCACAAGCAGATTGTGATAAATTGCAGGAAGACTTTGTGAGACTGGAAAGTTGGGCATCAAAATGGCAGATGAAATTGAATGTGGATAAGTGCAAGGTGATGCATATAGGGAAAAATAACCCATGCTATAGTTACACAATGTTAGGTTCCATATTAGGTGCTACAACCCAAGAAAGAGATCTAGGCATCATAGTGGATAACACATTGAAATCGTCGGTTCAGTGTGCTGTGGCAGTCAAAAAAGCAAACAGAATGTTGGGAATTATTAGAAAGGGAATTGTCAATAAAACGGAAAATGTCAAAATGCCTCTGTAGCGCTCCATGGTGAGACTGCACCTTGAATACTGTGTACAATTCTGGTCACCGCATCTCAAAAAAGATATAATTGTGATGGAGAAGGTACAGAGAAGGGTTACCAAAATGATAAGGGGAATGGAACAGCTCCCCTATGAGGAAAGACTAAAGAGGTTAGGACTTTTCAGCTTGGAGAAGAGACGGCTGAGGGGGGATATGATATAGGTGTTTAAAATCATGAGAGGTCTAGAACGGGTAGATGTGAATCGGTTATTTACTCTTTCGGATAATAGAAAGACTAGGGGGCACTCCATGAAGTTAGCATGTGGCACATTTAAAACTAATCGGAGAAAGTTCTTTTTTACTCAATGCACAATTAAACGCTGGAATTTGTTGCCAGAGGATGTGGTTAGTGCAGTTAGTATAACTGTGTTTAAAGAAGGATGGGATAAGTTCTTGGAGGAGAAGTCCATTACCTGCTATTAATTAAGTTGACTTAGAAAATAACCACTATTACTAGCATCAGTAGCATGGAATAGACTTAGTTTTTGAGTTCTTGCCAGGTTCTTATGGCCTAGATTGGCCACTGTTGGAAACAGGATGCTGGGCTTGATGGACCCTTGGTCTGACCCAGTATGGCATGTTCTTATGTTCTTAGCTTTAGCCTATTACAAAAACAGGATGCAACCCATCAGGTGTACCTCTCAATCATTTGTCTTGTTTAGCCCAAACAACCAAGGACATATAGTCTTCTAAAAGGTCTCTATCAAACTGGCTAATAGCTTGCATCCAGTTCTGCTACTCCCAAAAGTCGATTTCTCTACCAACTTCAGTTAGAGCTCACCAGATCAGCGCAATGGCCACTTCAATAGCACATATCCAGGGCATGCCCATTCAAGATATCTGCAAGGCAGCAACTTGGTCTTCCATTCACACTTTCACTTTGCATAATTGCCTAGCCCAACAATCCACAGCGGACTCCTTGCTGGGGTTGGCAATTCTACATAATGTTAAAAACCTGTAATGGCTGTCCATAATCCATAGGTTGCTAAAATAAAAAAAAAAAAAGAAAATCAAGAACCTTCTGGGCGCAACCTATGTGTTTGGGAGTCCCACGCTGCATGGCTAAATGCCCTGCTTATCGACAGAAAAAAGCAAGTTTGCTTACCGTAAATGGTGTTTTCCATAGATAGCAGGGAATTTAGCCACGCGCAATCCCTCCCGCCTCCCTGGACAGCCATTCCTTTTCAACACCTACACTCACATTTAGCTTGGAAAAAAACAACTGAGGAGACAGCTCGAGGAGCGCAGGAACGCCAGTGCATGTGCACTTCAAAGCTCTTTGAGCTGAGAGTAAGCTCCGCCTCGCGACATCATGGATGACATCACCCACACTGCCTGGCTAAATTCCCTGCTAGCTACGGAAAACACCATTTACGGTAAGCAAACTTGCTTTTCCCTGGGACTCAGAAAAAGGTTTTGCATAATATACTCAACTGGATCCGGTCTTAGGTTGGCAAATGTCATCTGTCAGTTATGCTTCACAATAAGGGCCTTTACTGGCTTATGCAGATGCGATTTTGGCTGCCAGCCGGGAGTATGAGGGATAGTCATGGCTCAATTATGATGAGCAATTCCAAGACCGTATGGAGAAGTTTATGTCGTTGGGTACTCAGGATGTTGGCTTAGGGTTAGCTCAGATGAATAGTAAGTTCACTTCCTCTTCCATGGGTACTTCAAGTGGCATCACCGGTGGTTCAAGTGGGAGGCCCTTTTGAGCAGAACCCCCACCTAGTGGTGCAGGGAGAACTGGGGCGGGTTTGCTCGATGTTGGCTGGTGTTTCAACCAATTTGCAACTTACCAGATGGTATATTTTCGTCATGTGTGCTCCGGTTGTGGAGCCAGTCACCCCGTCTCTAAATGCCTTAAGCGGGCAGGTGATAAAAGTCCCTGGTGGGCCTGCAGCCAAAGGAGTTTCAAAATGAGTCCCTGTATAGGGCTCAGACTCTGATACGGGCTGTGCCATGTTGCCATGGCTTAAGGTTTACTCAAAAGTGGAGGTTGCGTTTACTATTGTTTCATGGATTCGAGTATGGTTTCCAGATTCCTTTTTCGGATCCATTGTCTGTGGGTGGGGGGAGAATTGCCTTTCAGTTCAGAAAATGGTCAATGTAGTTAGGAACAAATTCCAGGGTGAGATTGGGTTGGGCATTATTTGATTCTGGAGTTCATTTAGTTCGGAGTTGCGGTCAGGGGGCCTTCATGGCCAAAGTGGACATTGAGTCTGCTTTTCGGCTCTTGTCCATTCGTTCATCTGGATAATTTTGTGTTGCTGGGATTTCGTTTCAATGGTTATTTTTTTTGACAAATGTATGCCCATGGAATGCTCCATCGCATGCACGTATTTTGTAGCATTTAGCACCTTTGTACAGTGGATGGTTGGACAACGATCTGGGAGTCTAAACACTATTCATTATTTGGATGATTTTTTATTTGACAAAGGTAACGCATGAGTTCCTGCAAATTTTGTTTAAATGTAAACCGATGTGATATGTAAAATCGAACACCGCTATATAAAAATAAATAAATAAATAAATTTGTTGGCAGGGCTAACTCTGGTGTCTGTGCTGATGTTTTGTGGTGCTTATGGGAGGTTTCTTCCAATTTTGGCATTCCCATTGCTGAGAGGAAAACGGAGGGGCCTTGCACTTGCTTAGTCTTTCTGGGGATCGAGTTGGATTCGGTTGACATGATTTCTCGGTTGCCTTTGGACAAAGTTGCATCCATGACAGATATGGTAGGGAGTATGTTGCTTTGCAAGAAAATGACCTTACGGCAGATGCAATCTTTAGTAGGTAGTTTAAACTTTGCCTGTAGGGTTATTCCCATAGGGAGAGTATTCCTGCGCTGGTTGTCATCAGCGATGTCGGGGGTTAGGAAGAGCAATCACAATATTCATGTTATTCATGGAGTACATGAAGATCTTGCAGTTTGGGATTGGTTCTTTGCAGATTTTAATGGTACTTTGCTTTGACAGTCTAGCACGTTATTGAGTCATGACTTGGAGCTCTATACTGATGACAGGTTCTTTCGGTTTTGGAGCTTATTGTCAAGGTTCCTGATGTGCAGCATTATGGCCTGATGATTGGAAGCTTGCCGGCAGCACACGAAACATTACTTTCTTTGAATTGTTTCCGATGGTGGTGGCAAATTATTTATGGGGTTCCTGCTTGTATGACAAAGTGATTTTCTGGTGTGATAATCTAGGTGTGGTAGAGGTTATCAATAAGAGATCTGCTAAATGTTTGATGGCTTCTGACTTGTTGCGTGATTTTGTGCTCCATTGCATGATGTTGAATGTTAACGCGTGGGCTTGGCCTGTTCCGGGCGTAACTAACACTGTGATTCTCTTTTGCGTTGCAAGTGGGCGCATTTCAGAAACTTGCTCCAAAGGCAGATCTATGCAGAGCTTCAGTACCTCCCTCTATGGAAATTTGGTTCCCGGAAGCATGGAAGCTGCTGCGAGCATCCCTAGCCCCTTCTATGTGGATGAGTTACGTGGTGTCATTTCTAACATCCGTGGGTTGGCGGTGGGGTCCTGTCCCTGATGTTTTCTTGCTGCAATTTATTGAGAAAGCAAAGGCAGAGGAAGCATCGAAAGCAGCAGCGTCTAGGCAGTTATTGGGACTTTCTTTTTTTTTTTTATGCAGGCATATGGATGGGGTTTCCCTATCTGTTGTTTCTTGGTCCGTCACCTGTTGATTGGGTGGTCCAAAGGAGCAGTGCAAGGTTTGGATAGGCGGCTGCCCATCATTCAAATCTTGTTCCGCTTATGGGATGTGCTGTCGGGCATGTGTCGCAATACGAATACGATTTGTTCCGTTTGGCTTTTGTGCTTGTGTTCTTTGGAGCTTTTTGGATTAGTGAGCTTGTAGCTAGGCGACTATGGGGGCGGAGTCCACTGGATTGTTAGTCCAGCACGTCATGCATCATGATTTGCTTATTCTTTACGTTCCTAGGTCTAAAACTAATCAGAGTGGCAAGGGTGCTTCTGTGGTTTTGCGAGCTGTTCCTGATTTGCATTCCTGTCCCGTTGCAAACACTGTTGCTTTTAATCAGATCCAATCAATGGGTGGATCCCTTTTTTTTTTTTTTAGTGCACTCTAACCTTCATCTATTAACTAAGAACCAGTCTGAAATGGTTTTGTGGTCGGGTTTGTCTGCTCTTGGCTTGAACGTGAGTCGGTTTGTAACTCATTCCTTCTGGACTGTAGCGGCAACAATGGTGGCTCAGTTGGATTTGTCTAGTGGCATGTCGACAGAAATCACTCATTCGAGGGGTATGTATGTCCTGGTTCCATGTGTTCCTAAGTTGCAGGTTCTGCATGTTTGGGGCTATTTGCATGGATTGTTGGACATTTCTACATCATGTGGGCCTATAGACATGCATGCGTACATGCGACTATTCTCTGGTTGGGACGAAGGGTGATGTTGTGGAATGAGTTGATGCTGTGTCTGTGGCGCAGATTGGAATGGTTTGGTCAGCCGAGGGTGTTGATTATTCATTTGAGTGGTAATGACTGGGGTAAGATGCCTGGGTGCAAATTTTTCAGCATGGCCAGGAAGGTTTTAACATCAATTTCTCTGCTGTTGCCTGCTGCTGCAATTTGCTGGTCAGACATTATCGCAAGGCCTTCTGAAATGGATAAGGTGATTTGGCATCAGTCAGGCTAAGGTCAACCAGCAGATTAGTTCTTGGCTAAGTTTGTTAGGTGGGCATCACATCAAGCATGAGTGGGCTGTTCCGTGCTGATGGGGTCCACTTGTCCTTTATTGGTTTAGATTAGTTCCTAAATACATTTCAGGAGGCCTTGGAGGATCTGCTGAGTTAGGAATCATGGCCACATCTTTGGGGGTCACAGGTTAGTTTCTTACCTGTGCCTATGGCGGGTTGCCCAAGCTGGTTTGGGGTTTAGTGATTTGATGGTGGACATGTCTGGATTGCTGGAATGGAGCAACTGGATGCAATTGTCCCATTTGCGTTTCCTTGCATGGCTCCTTGCTGGGCTGAGACAGGGTTCGTGGGTGTGGTATTAATGAAAAGCTGATAACCTGCAAGCTGGGTGGCCTTCATCTTGCTGGTTGGTGGCGGATGATCTTCAGTGTACTCCTGGCTTGGGCTCTTGGTTGTACATTGTAATAAAACAGCGGCCTATTTGATTCCACTCAGGTGTCAGTATGTTTATTGTGTCCGATTTCTTTATAAAAGGGCGGATGCTAGAAGTGTATGTCCTGGCTATCTATATTATATTGCATAAAGTGAATATATAAACAAATACAAAGTCTAACACACCTGAGGCCCACCTTGTACACTATCTCCAATTTAACTACAAAGTCACTCCTGTGGTACCATATTTGAAAGAAGGTGACTCATAACCTGAATTGTCACTTTTCTCTATTATGTCTGAATTGCAAATATAGTCTAATTCAAAGACTGACCTTGTGGATAACATTTACGCAAGGGTTTAATACAGACTTACCAACTATGCTAAACTATCAGTTTTAGAACAAAAAGCACCAACGAACAAGTCTGAATGGTCAACAGGAGCATATTGATAATTTTGAGTACACATTTTACATTAAATCCTGTTCATAATCTCAGTAAAATATTCTTTTAGGGCAATCACTGTTTTAGATTCTTACCTTTTAACTGAATGTACATTCTTATAAGTGGTCTTTTAACATGATCAGATTGCGTGTTGTATAGTTACAAATTTCAAGAAACTTATGGAAGCACGATAATACATGTAAAATAACTTCAACCACCAAAGAGTCACTAAAGTATATGTAGACTTCAAGCTGAATTTTCAAAGTGGACTTATGCATATAATGATTTCCCTGCATTAACTCTGCCCATGGGAACACGTCTTTCTATTCTAGTATGCAACAGTATGCATGAAATTGCTTTCGTGCATACTTTTACACACAACTCCTAGGAATGCTCCAAGGAGGGACTAGGTGTGTGCACATTTTTTTTCATGTGAACAATCCTTTTTTTAAATCAACAATTTTTGAGCACCAGTATTAGCATTGCATTTCTGTATATAGCTCAAAGAAAAATTTATGTGACTATGTAAAACTGTGAGCGATGCTCCGAAATGTATGAGCAATTGCTAATGCACTCAGCTTAGAGGGAACTATGCTCCTACGGCAATTGTCTAAAAGCCCACATGCATAAAACTGAATTTTATGCATGTAAATGCTTTTGAAAATCAGGTCCTAAAATTCTGGAAGACTTATATCATCATTCATGTAAGTGCAATGCTTTGACCGATTTGGTTCCCAAGGGGGAAGGGAGCATCAGTCCTACCAGGACCATCACCTAGAACATCTCCCCAAGACTCAGCTAATGCTCCATCGGGAATCTGGATCTACAGCCTTCCCAAGAACGGTCTACTCATAGCTGCAGCACCAGTCCACATGTATGCACTATCAGCTGGAGATAGAGAAACACTGAAAAGCTGAAGGCAGCACCAGATCCCCTCGAGGGTTGAGTGGAATCAGCTTTGAGCTTTTTTTTTCCTGTTTCCATTTGCTGGCAGAGGGGACATAACCCATGTCTGGATGGTCTGCAATGGACAATAAGGAAGCTTTGATTACATGCTGCTGATTGACCATTATGTAAATCTGATTTCTTGATTTAAAGATTTTACAATGCCATGCTTACCTAAAGGATGACATTTACTGTACAAATCAGTAAGGCTATATGAAATTAGAAATTAACTTTTTTGAATAGCAACTTAATTTTTCAGATCAATAGACTCCAATACGATGACCCATACAACCCAAAAATGTTTGTTTTCTTAGCAAACAGAAAAAATAGATCTCTGTACTATTTCTAAGTACATCTATTAACCTCCATTTTCTCAAACCTTTGTTATACTGTTTTAAAAAAATGTAATTTCTGGTATATTAAATTAAGAAAAATATTGAAAACATGATTTATGATCTAATTCACATAACTGTGAATTTCACAAATACCATAATACAATTTGTTCACAAAAATTCACTGCATGAGTTTCATTAACAATGCATATTTAAAAGCATAAAATGCGCATCCATTGAACAGTCAAGAAAAACTGCAATTTATTACGTTTCCAAGAAGCTTCATAGTTCTGAAAGCAACTTTTGGTGCAAGTCTTTAACAATCACATTCTATGAGGAGAAATTACATTTAAAAGCCACAAACATTTTTTTTTAATCTCAGAGTTACAGACATCTTAAATTCAAAATAAAAGGCAAAACAATTGAAATACATAAAGAAATTTAAACTTCCATCTCCCATCTTAACATGTTAGGAGTTTTTCTCTACAACTCAATACTAATCTTCAGCATGGAAAACTGTGTATGGGGGTAAGGTGTATGTGTATGTATATAAATACATATATACATACACATACACACATATAGACACAAATATATGTATATATTTTGGATATATGTATATATAAGCATGAAATATGACATGACCACCTGAAAACATGAACTTTGACAAATGAGGCATGGCTTTATGACATTCAGAATGGTGCAGATTACCTGTCAATGAGTAGTGTGATAACAGCATATTTAGAGCCCATTACTTATTCAGTTTCTTGTGGGGCGTAAAAGGCTATTATCCAGTTTTTCTGTTGCAATCCAAATGTAGGACAGCTGCTTTGTGATGTCATCTGCCATTGTTAAACCTGCTTTGTTATTGGCTATCTTACAGCCAGATATGCAAATTGCATCTCTATAATGCATCCTGCTGGTGAGGCCGAACATTCTAACAGCTTTATGGCATACATGTGGCAAGAATATCTCAGGTGTTCTCACCTCATGCAGGTCACATACTTTCAGTAACATTTCAGAATGCAGTTCTATAAATATATATATATATGTATTTATACATATACATATATACATATATTAAGTATATACATACAGAATGTGTACAATGGCAATGAGATGTAATTACTCTGAGGAAAAACTTGTCTTCAGCTAAATACCCTATGAAAAACGTGAGAGAAAAAAAAACAAAACATCTTGAACTCAGCTTGTGCATAGTTCATGATCCTCTTTCAAACCAGCTTCTGTTGATTAGCAATCTTACAGGACCCTTTTTTAGTTATTCATTTGATAAAACCATTTAAAAGCTAATCTTTCAAACAAAAAAAAAAAAAGTAATGCACAAGTTTCCTGATCCAAGCAGGCAGGGAAATGCATTGTTCATAATTTAGTTTCTTTTTTAAACATACTTCAGTGGTATGTTATTTCATTGTCTCACCTTCCTTCCAAAACAATCAAAACAAGAATGAACATTTGTTTTTTGTTTTGACATAAAGCAATTTTTTAATATATAAAGCACTCTTAAAATGTTTATTCTTCAAGTCCATTATTTGGTAATTATGTAACTGCTACAGATTAGAATTGGTATCTTCTGTTTCTGTGTCTTTTTTGTTTTTACTCTTTTTAATATCTTCAGTGCTAGGAGTTGGGTATTTTTCTTTTTTTTTTTTTTCTTCTTCTTAAAAATACAATGAAATGGTTATGTGGAGTTTGCTCTTCTGGAAATGTTGCCTATTTCCTGAGACATCTTCCACCATGTGCAAGATAATGACCATCATAAAATAACAAAAACAAACAAACAAAAAGAAAAAAAAAACAGGTCGCTCCCACACAGAATAAGGAGGACAAAATTTTTAAATGACAATCCCTTCCCACCCCCTGCCCAAGAAAACAACAAACAAAAATTATATATATATATAGATAGAGTACACAGCAATGGCCAAAGAAAAGGATTCATCAACAAGAACAAACACTGTTCAAATCCCCGAGCTCTGAAGTCGCATATCTTCATTTTAAAATAGGTCTCTTTAAACGATGGAAGTTTTTATTTTTAAATTTTTTTTTTTTTTTTATTTTAAAGTTCGGAGGAGAAAAAAAAAAGTTTGTAAACAAGTGAGCGCCAAAAATTGCTGGCTCCTCCAACAGCAGTCCAAACCTACATTGTCCCAAGTGCTGTTTGTGGTCCTGCTTTCAGGGGGGAACCATCCAACTCTCTCTTTAAAAGTATCTATGGCCACTGGTTCAACAAGAGCAGAATTGTCTTTTTTTTTTTTTTTCTTTTTTTTATATTCCGAATGGAAACCCCCCCAACCCCCACCCCAAATAAAATGGTGCAATACTCCGGTAATAATTTTTCTTGCATTAGTCCACAATAAAAAGCCGCTAAAAGGTAGATAGACATGTTATTCTCCAGAGATACACACTGTAAATTCTTTTTAAATGCGATAAGTCCTTGAGTAAACATTTACACATGAATTGCCGCAAGCCCCTCTTAACACAAGTATTTCTTTTTCCAATTGCAGGATTTAGCTACAGGAGGGGCTGCAGTCAATCAGTGCAAAGCTAGAAGCTAAAGAACAAACTTTTTTGACCAATGAGCAAATAAAAAGCATATACTGAAGGAAAGGAGGAAAAAACCATTTCATCCTTTCTTAAACTGCACACACTCACACATACATACATCAGTTAAAATACACAGTCATACAGAATGAATGATAAAAGAAAATCCAAAAACGTATTTCCTAGAGCCTTTGTATGTGTATGTGTGTGTATGTTCACGCCAACATGGAAGTGTAATCAGTCAGCTGTAAAAAGAGTTCACATTTCATATTATTGGCCTTTTGTATTCAAGTATCTGCGTGTCTGATATGTCTTCAATATTTTTAAAATAATTTTTGGGGATTTAAAAAAATGATGTGACAAAAATTATAAAAGAAGGGTAAAAATGTGCATAGGCAGACCCACGAGGATGGTGAATACAGAACTTTCTCCTCTTTCTCAGTCTCTGTAAGTTCCTAGTCACCATTCCTAATGCCTCTCGTTTCTGTACCAGTGCCATATGCTTATCTATATCACGCTCCATCCCCTTCTGATTATTGGGTCTGCCCCTGTTAATGTGCATAATAGTCCCAGGCTCACTTAAATAGGCTTTCATTTGTCCCTCCCCCCCCCTTTTTTACCCATCAAAACTTGATAAAATTACCCTTTCCAGCCCATAATCTGAAAAGTGCCCTTCATCATAGTACTAGTCTAAGCAGCTTTTATACTTTTTTGTACACCTTACAAACAGACAATATAAAATAAAAAGCCATGAAACAACAACAAAAAACAACCACAACCACATGTAATTAGCTGTGACACTGACCAAAAAAAAAGCCCATACTGTTTCAGTTAACAGTTCACAAGGACTTCTGCAGGAGTTTTAGGATTAGATATTGGACAGAGGTACTAACAAAAGGGCTGGCCAGTCTGGTCTGTTAAAGCTGGATTCTTCATGAAGCCCTGGACTGGAAAGGGTTAATTTTTTTTCCTTTTAGTGCTGATGATTGTTAGGTTTCATTTTGTCTGTCACTTCCTTTACATAGACTCTCCACTGAGAAGATCACCTGGAAGAAGGGTGTTTAAAGGTGTTGGGCTTCTGATAACCCTGCCATCGTCTGCACTAGGTGGGCCCCAAAGGCTGCTTGAGTACTGGGGGACCCCTCCCCAAAGCAAATCGTTGCTCCCTTTGCTACCCAGGCAAGGTGTGTTCCAGTGGCCTGTGTCATTCCGCACCAGTGGATGAGAGCTGCTTGTGGAGCCGATGCGGGTCTGGCTGCTTCCAGTGTTGGACTGCCAACTGGAGGTGGGTGGCAGTGGCTGGCCTTGTGCTAAAAACCGGTTAACTTCCTCTTCACCAGCAAACTCAGCAAGGATGGTGGTATTTCCCAGAACGCACCTTAAAAATAAAACATAATATAAATAATTATACAGATATAAGTTCTCCATAAAAAAAAGCATCAGAGCTAGGACAAAATGTTGGAAACAATTCAGTTGGCAGTTCAAAATAAACTATTAAGAGCTCCCCCTTTTTTCCTTTTTGAATCTTGAACTCTAGGGGAGATATTTTTGTTTAACACTTTTGCTACCTATGAACTTGTACAGATACGATTACACAACAAATATATATTTATCCATAGGCTAAAAGGCTAAGAGCAATAACGCCTTCAGAGTTGAAATATATAATGAATTGAGGGCCAGCTCTCCTAAGATCTTTATGACAAATCTATACACATCCCTTTCATAAACCCCCTCCTACTACTCTGCAGCTTTGTTGAAGTCCTAGAAAAATCTATTACATGATTTAGCTTCCCAGCAAGATGGAGAAGACAACCAGAGGGTACAAAGCAGAAGGTTTTTCTTGGGCATAACTGTATATTTTAGATTTAAAAAAAAGTTATAAAAAAAAAAGTCTACTGAGCAGGCACAGACAGCATTTTTCTGTGATCAAAATATCACAATGGTAGGTATCTTACTGTTTGGCTATTAGGCAATGTGGTAAATGGAAAGAGTGTTTCTCCTTCTCTCTCAAATCCAATCCCTGTTAAACATGCTTAAACAGGTTCAAAAACAATAAGTTACCAGGGGTGAAAATTAAAAAATTGTACAGCTGACAGAATGCCATTGTCAAGAATGGATAACGACAGTGCCCACTAAAGTTTTTGACAAATGTAAAGCAATGAATGCTACTTGGAAGACATGTGACTTTATGCATTTCAATAATTTAAAATAATTAAAAAACCAAAGGCTGCTTAAACTAGCAGAAAACAATGAGGAAAATCATACATATGGAGAGACTTCTGGGCCTTGGCTGCTTCCTCCTTGGAACTGTATCGGACCACAGCATTCCCTTGAGTTAGATTCAGGTGGAATGTAATTAGAGGGCCATGCTGCAAACACAATGTCCGCAATGTGGAGCCATCAATCTAGTCAATGAAGGAGGTGAATAAGAATATATTAAATGTGTCAAATCAGAAACAATGGTCTAAAATCAAGAACTTGCTAAATCATTTATAAACATGTTAAAAATTCTAATGTGAATGCATTATTACAACTACTTTTCCAAACAATTTCTGCACAAAAATAAGTTTTAGGTTTTAATATTAAACAGATTTAAGAACATAAATAAGTGCCATGCTCAGTCACTAATGATCTATCAGCATTCTTTCTCCTATAGTGGTCAGAACTAAGAGGTGGTGAATCTCAAGTCTACCTGGCTAATTAACTGTTAATGGATCTGTCCTCTATGAACGTGTCCAAACCTTTGTTAAACCCCATCTACAGGACGTTCAGAAAGTATTCCGACCCCTTCACTTTTTCCCCATTTTGTTACATTACAGCCTTATTCTAAAATGGATAATGTACATTATTTTACTCCTCAATCTAAACACAATATCCCATAATAAAAAAGCAAAATCATTTGTGCAAATTAATAAAAGTCAAAAAAGTTGAAATCTCACATTTACGTAAGCATGCAGACCTTTTATTCAGTACTTTGCTGAGGGACCTTTTGCAGTGATTACAGCCTCAAATCTTCTAGTGTATGACGCTATAAACGCGACATACCTGGTTTTTGGGGATTTTTTTCCCATTCTCTACAGATCCTCTCAAGCTGTCAGATTGGATGGGGAGCATCGATGCACAGCTATTTTCAGGTCTCTCCAAAGAGGTTCGATTGGGTTCAACTCTGGGCTGTGGCTGGGCCACTGAAGGACATTCACAGACTTGTCCCAAAGCCACTCCTGTGTTGTCTTGTTCGTGAGTTGTTGGAAGGTGAATCATCATCCCAGCCTGAGGTCCAGAGCGCTTTGGAGCAGGTTTTCATCAAGGATCTCTCTATACTTTGCTCCATTCATCTTTCCCTCAATTCTGACTAGTCTTACAGTTCCTGCAGCTGAAAAACATCCCCACAGCATAATGCTATCACCACTATGCTTCACCGTACAGATAGTATATTCCACCAGACAAGGTGCTTGGCATTCAGGCCAAAGAGTTCAACCTTGGTTTCATCAGACCAGAGAATCTTGTTTCTAATGTTCTGATAGTCCTTTAAGTGCCTTTTGGCAAACTCCAAGTGGACCTGTCATGTGCCTTTTGCAGAGCAGTAGCTTCCGTCTGGCCACACTACTTATAAAGGCCTGATTGGTGGAATGCTGCAGAAATGGTTGACCTTCTGGAAGGTTTTTCCCTTCTCCACAGTGGAACTTTGGAACTCTGTCAGAGTGACTATCGGGTTCTTGGTCACCTCCCTGTCCAAGGACCTTCTTTCCCGTTTACTCAGTTTGGGTGGGCGGCCAGCTCTAGGAAGAGTCCTGGTGGTTCTGAACTTCTTCCATTTCAGAATGGAGGCGCCAGTGTGTTCGAGACATTCAATGCTGAAGCAGTTTTTTTGTACTCTTCCCCAGATCTGTGCCTTGACAATCCTGTCCCAGAGGACTATAGACAATTTCTTTGATTTGCTCTGACATGCCGTCAACTGTGGGACCTTACATAGACAGCTGTGTGCCTTTCCAAATCACGTCCAATCAATTGAATTTACCATAGGTAGACTCCAATCATGTTGGAGAAACATCTCAAGGATGATCAATGGAAACAGGAGGCACCTCAGCTCAACTTTGAGTCATAGCAAAGGGTCTGAATACTTATGTAAATATGATATTTCAGGGTTTGTTTTTAATTAATTTGCACAAATTTCTACAAACCTGATTTAACTGTCATTATGAGGTTTTGTGTGTAGATTGATAAGGGAAAAAAATTCATATTATCCATTTTAGAATAAGGCTGTAATGTAACAAAATATGGAAAAAGTGAAAGGGTCTGAATACTTTCTGAATGCCCTGTATACTACTAACCTTGATCACATCTTCTGGCAACAAAGGCCACAGCTTAATTGTGTGCTGACTGAAAAAACAAACAAACCTTCCTTTCTATTAAATCTGCTACCAATTAGGATTAGAGTACATCCCATGAAACTAATACCATCTGAAAGATTGAAACATCTTCAACCCAGCTGCTTCAGAAATTTAGCTAAATCGCTAAGTTATAGAGCATTAAAAACTAGCAAAATAAAGTTACTTTCTCTGAAATGTTGAGATTGGCATGTGATAGGGAACTCTGATTCTCTTCTAATTAGGGTGCCACCCTCCTTACGAGGCCTATACATGCTTTCATAAGAAAAGGTTAATTAAATTGTGTTATATACTGGAGAAGCAGACATCTGTCATAGACAATACTGGGTTAGGAAAAAATAGCCAGTGTAAGTAGAAAATACACTTGCTCCAGAAGTTATGGGGGAAAAAAAAGGAATTGCAATTCTTTTGCAAGTTACAAAGTTAATCTGAAGTTTACAAACAGAGAAATGTATATACTAGAAGACAAAAGGATGAGGGGAGATAGAGACATTCAGCTACCTAAAAAATATAAATACTGCACAAGAAGCACATATTTTCAGGTAAAAAGGGAAATAGTGGAACAAGAGGTCATGATATAAGGCTGAAAGGGGGTAGGATTCAGGAATAACATACAGAAATATTTATTTGCAGAATGGTTGATGGCTAAATGGAATAGTCAGGAGTATCTAACCCCCTGGACACCCGGCTTCACTGAAGGGATGGCCCGCAACGGTGCCTAACACCTCAAGGGAGCAAAATCTCAGTTCAGCTAATCTAAACTAACTACACTTTTTTTTTTTTTTTTAACTAAACCCTAGACTGCATGTTTGCATCTCTACCATCTGCTGGAGTCAGAGAAATACTGGGGGACTGCAGGTGGCACTCTTTCTTATGTAGCACTGTCCAAAGTTTTTGTTCTCTGACTCCATCTGCTGATAGGGATACACAACCCACTGGGTCTGGAATGATCTGAGTATGTACAGGAAATATTTATTTGCAGAATGGCTTATGGCTAAATGGAATAGTCTCCCAGTGGAAACCAAACATTAACAGAATTCAAGAAAGCATGGGATAAGCAGAGAGGAGCCTTTGATGTGAGGAAGTGAAAACAAAGGTAAAAGCCCGAAATTGTGTCAGTGCTGTGATATTGCAGCATAAATGGGCAGGCCAGATAGGCCTTGTGGTCTTTATCTGCCCTCATATTCTATGTTTCTATGAAGCATGTTCTTTTCTCATAGAAGGACATTGATCTCAGAACCCTAAAACATTAACTCAAGAAATACTATCAATCTGTCAAGGTACAAAACTATTGGCTACTCTAGACAAAATCTTCATAGCAGATCAAATTCATAACAGAAACAAAAATAAATGTCATTCATTTGAAATAAAGGTTTATTTGTATATTTTATGAACAAGATAAAAGTGACTTACAGAGGGAAAGTGGCTCTAATGGATTGGGGTAGACAACTGGATTTAAAATAAATATATGTACTTCTATACTATACCAAAGTTACTGTGTAGCCTTGACAAATATATTAAACTTACATCATTATTGGTTCAAAAGGCAAAAGACCATGTTCCCCACTCCTCATAATACTAATTCTCCTGATATCTAACAGGAAATATATTGCTCTTTACATAATAATGCATGCATATTCTAGTTACCTGGGGTGTGAGGTTACGAAGAACTAACCAGCTGCTTGTTCTTCCTGAGCTATCAGTGCTCCAAGCAGAACCTACAGTGTACAAAAAAAAATTGAAGCTAAACAAAATACACTAATGATGTAATCCAAACTTAGCAGAGAAAAAAAATGTGACTAAAACATATGACTGAAAAAGCATAAACTAAGACTAACAATATCTCTTTTACAGTTTAAACGGGGCATTCTGGGGCAGAATTGAGTTTGCCAAATAACTTATCTGCCTAACTCTGATATCATTGGTAAACAAATTTCTGGGAACATTTTGTTTCCTCCACAACCTTTGGTGAAACAAGTAGATTTTAACAAGCTGAACACAAATATGCATTTATTATGTCTGTATCACGTACCGTTTGCTAGAAAAGTTCGATATACATTAAGCATTGTTGTGTCTGTAGCGGCATAAGCTATAATGGCAAAGTTGGCACCAGAAAAAACTAAAAATGTTTTGCCGCAGATTTTTGTTTGTAATCACTGTCCGACGCTTCGCGGATGAGAGTCCAACAATAGTCACCCAGAATGGAGGGGTTCCACTTGCCTTGATACAGTTTCGCCATTTTGACAATGTCTTGATGAAGCCTTTCACCATGTTTGTCACTCACAGCACCAAGGTTGTCTGGGAAGAAGTCCAGGTGGGAATGAAGAAAATGTATCTTCAATGACATGTTCATTGCCTTAAAGATTTTCATCAGCCCAAGTTTGATGTGCAAGAGGTGGAAGAAATATCTTACTTGGATCCACCAATGGGTCATGCACAACATTCTTCTGCCCTGGAACCAACTTCTTGCGGAGAGGCCAAACTTTTCTGACGTAATGCAAATCTCTTGCTCGACTGTCCCACTCACAAAGGAAGCAACAATACTTGGTGTAACCAAGCTGCAGACCCAGTAGAATTACAACTACCTTAAGATCACAAAACAAATTCCAGTTGTACCTCGAGTACTCAATGTGGTTCAGCAGTAGCTGCATGTTCTCATACGTTTCTTTCATATGAATGGCATGTCTGACAGGTATTCACACAGATGTTGCATAGGAGACTACTCATTGCTGCTGCTGCATATATAAGGCTGCGTCGTCATGGAAACAAGTTGGAATCTTGCAGCCAAGTTGGGGCTTGCCCGAGCAAGTCCTGGCATTATAAGGCAGAGTTTCTTGGTGTATTTTAAAAAACGTAAGTCTCTGTTACATGTTATGGCCATCAAAAATACGACATGAATTTTAAAAACCATAAAAACTACTGTCCAGCAAGAATATATATGTACGTGAGATTATGTTTTAAAATTTCACAATTATTGTAACACAAAATTGGCCGTTTCTAAAACCTTACGTGATGTACAAATTTCAAGAAATATCTGTGATCAGCATCAAAAAATCTATTTGGAACACCAAAAAGCCTGAAGGAAAGAAAAACTTTGTTTACCAGTGTATTTGGAGTTAGCTGGCCAAGAGTTAGCTGGCCAAGAGCAGGGTTAAAGTTATGTGGGAATGTGTTCCCAGATACATTTGAATATAGCCGGTTAAGATCAAAGTTAAGGCCTCTTGGGACGATTTCTGCCCCCTCCTCCAAATTTGTCCAAAATGACTTACCTCTGGCCCTCTTTCACCCCAACCTTAACTCTCTAAAAACCCTTTGCTAAGCCAGGATCACTTTTTTTTTTTAATTCAACTCACTGAATGTTAAATGTCAGAGGGACACTTAGCTGGAAGGATGGACCTTATGTCCTATCTGTTGCTACCTTTCAGGGGGGACTGCTTGACAAAGGGGGTTGTGGTAATGTTTGTAACTTCGGGTCAGGTGTGAGGGGTGTGTGGCCACCATGCATGACTGTGACTATTGACGGGCGGGAGGGATAGGGGTTTGGGGGTGTAGGTTAGGGTTTGTAGGGAGGATGTTAAGTGCTGCTCCGCTTTCATTACCCTTTGTGAAAGGGGTTGAGGGTGCCCACATTTCTAAGAAAGGACATGGTTAGCGGGTGGCTATGGCCCCACTTTTCCCTTAACTTGGGAGGTGGGGGATTGGGCTGCTGCTGTGCCAAGAGGTTTTTATTTCAAAATACAGAATAAGCTGATGAGGCAAGTTACCCCGATAACTTCAGCTGAGAATATTCAGTCTGAGACTTGTCCAGCTGAAAATTTGGCTAAAGTTATCCGGCTAACTTTACCATTCACCAACTTGCTTACACACTAGAAGATCCATTCTGAGTAACAGAAGATAAATGATAAATCACTGGACTCAAGACACTATACCAGAGGAGTAGGAGCTGGTCCAGCCCAGTGGACTGGCACCCCAGGTAGATGATGGCTTGGTGTTCGTTAAGCCTGGAGGTGGCCTTGTTGGAGCAGTAGTGTTTCTTGGTACCTTCCACAGTTCATGAGACAATGAGGCTTGAGTATGAGAAATTGGGCTGGAGGACCATGTAGACTTCATGTCTGACAATTTACCTACAATATAAAGAAAAAAACCCATGCAGTTTTGTAATTAAAAATATTTGCCATTGAAACAAGTTAAATAATCATCCTAATTCATTATCACAGCTTGACATTTCTCATGTTATCTAATGGCACGAAGTATTACAGGGTTTTTCCTATTTTGTGTCAAAGGGAAAAAAACATTCAAGAAAATTTTCAAAGCAGTTATGCATGTAAATATACTATTGTAGCAATTTTCAAAAGCTATTTACCCATGTTAAGTGCACTTAATGCAGGTAAAACCTATTGACAATTCAATGGCATACAGTTATGCTAATAAATTTACATATTCCTGGCAGAATTCATAAGATATGTAACATTTAAAAAAAACATGAGTGATCAGACAAAACACGTCTGTTCTTTTTAATGTGTTCTAAATTAAACTATCATCATCACAGAATAGCACAATCATTAAACAAACCATAGCAATAAAGGAAATAATAAAATGGTCCTGTTCAAAGGTTTGCATACCCTTAGTTCTTAATATCACATATTGTCCCTTTTGTATCAATGACGGCTTGCAGCCTTTTGTGTTAGCTGTGAATGAGGCCCTTTATTTTCTCATGTGGTAAAGCTGCCCATTCCTCTTGGCAAAAAGCCTCCAGATCCTGTAAATTATTTGTCTAGCATGAACTGCAAAGTGGCTCAATGATGTTGAGGTCAGGAGACTGTGATGGCCACTCCAAAACCTTCACTTTCTTCTGCTGCAGCCACTGAAGAGTTGACTTGGTCTTATGTTTTGGATCATTATCATGTTGTAAAATCCAAATGCGCAGCCTTCCTGGCTGATGAATGCAAATTCTCCTCCAATATTTTCTGGTAAGATGCTGCATTCATCCTGCCATCAATTTTGACTAAATTCCCTGTGCTGCTGTAGCTCACACTCCCCTAAAACAGTAGAGATCCACTTCATGCTGCATGGTAGGGATGGTGTGCTTCGCTTCATAGGCCTTTTTGACTCCTCTCCAAACAGAGTCTATGTTTGTGACCAGAAAGTTCAGTTTTGATCTCATCACTTCAAATTATTTTGTTCCAGAAGTTTTGAGGCTTCTCTAGGTGCTGTTTGGCATATTGTAAGCAGGCTGTTTTTTGGCACTGGTGCAGCAATGGCTTTTTTTCTGGCAACTCTACCATGCAGCTCATTTTTGTTCAAGTATCTCCTTATTGTGCTTGCTGAAACACCCACACCTTATTTCAGAGAAGCCTGAATTTTAGTAGAAGATGCTTGTGCGTTTTTTTTTGGCATCCTGACAAATTTTCCTAGCAATTGTGTCTGAAATCTTTCTTGGTCTATCCAACCATGGCTTGGTATTAATTTTCCACTTCTTGAACATAGTTTGAAAAATACTGACTGACATTTTCAAATCTTCGGATATCTTTTTATATTTTTTTTTTCCTGATTTATAAAGTTGAACTACTTTTGTTTGCAGATCCTTTGACAGATCTTTTGCTTTCCCCATGCTTCAGTCAGTGCAGCCCTAGATAAAATGCACAAGGGTTCTCAAGAGCTAAGAAACTGACTATTTATACACAGACACTAATTACAATCAAACAAGGCAAAGGTATGAATACCTATCTCAACCTGTGTATGTCATCTTGAGTGTATGTTATCAGAGCAAACATTCAAGGCTATGCAAACTTTTGAACTTTTATTTCCTTTATTGCTATGGTTTGTTTAATGATTGTGTTATTCTGTGATGCATAATAGTTTATGCATTAAACATTAAAAGTAACAGATGTGTTTTGTCTGAGGATGTATTTAACAGAAAAGGCCATATATGTTTATTTAATACAAGTTATTACCTGTACATTCCAGTCAAATGACTGCTCAGTGTGGCTTCCAAAATAATACAATTCCTTTTCAACTGGCATAATAAGCATTAGGTAAGGACCTTTATTTTCATTTTCATTTTTTATTTTATTTTTCCTTGGAATTTCAATGTTGTAACAAAAAGGAATTGGTGGAAAAATTACTTTTCCGCTAATTTTTCTCCTGTGTATAACAATCATTTTCCCACCAATTCTTTTTTGTTACAACATTGAAATTCCCAGGAAAAATAAAATAAAAACTGAAAACAAAGGTTGCTAGCATTGGGTTATGACTACAGTTGCCTATTAAATCCATTCTTTCTCTGAAAAGATGCAGAACCTCAACTCTTGGCACAGACTTGGGGCTACAGGGCCTAATTTTCAAAAGCATTTACATGCTTAAAACTGAGTTTTACACATGTAAATGCACTTTACTTGTGAATGTAGGCTCTGGAAATTACAATATACAGTTGTAGTAAGTTTACAAACCTCTGTCAGAATTTGTAAGAAGGGCAGCATTTTAAGAAAACATGCATTAATGGCACTGCAAAATATACCTATGAAAGAAGAGGAAGCCAGAGATCAACATAGCATAACAAAGGAAGAAAATTAGACAGTCCAGATGGGCCCTACAGTCTTGATCTGTCATCATATTCGATGTTTCTATTTTTATAATAAAAACTTATCAGTGTATGGCATTACTGTGCTTCTAATTCTCAGAGGCAGATACATATTTAAATAATATGAAAAATAAAATAAAAAACTGAAAGCAAATTAAGTAAAGGGTAATGCCAGAGTAAATTCTTCCCTTACCTATTCTGAGATAAAATACAATTATTCTCACTAGAAACAATAACTGCGCTTAATGACAGACTTGGTTCCTGACACTAGAGGTCGGCGCTGCTACTCTGCCACATTGAGGCCCAAGGCGCTCAATGACTCCAGTGCATAGAGACTCCACGTCCACAGATGCCTACAGCACAGAAGGCCCTTACGTCATCGAGGGCAATCACGCACCCCGATGGCATCGAAGGCACACCGGCACCTCGACTGCTTCAAGGGTGACCATGGCGCTCAATGGCATTCCTGGTCCCTGACACGGTCCTGACATTGATGCTTCAGATCAACAGTGTGCTGGTCACAGATGTGCACGGGCAACTGTTACTGGGCATGGCATCGAAGGTGCGGCAAGCTGTTTGCCCAGGCTCCTGCTCACCCTCTCGCACAAGGAGAATGCACTGCTATCACAGGCAAGCAGAAGGGGAGGCTACGTCATCCAGGGTTCCTGCCTGTGGAGACTAGTTCCTTTGAATGTGGTGAGGATAATCTCTCTCCCCCACAGGAACAGTGTGGTCATTGATCTCTGTACTATCTGAACCACCACTAATGCCAATTGATCAGTAAACGACATGGAACTCCTGGCAGGGTAGCACTCAGACGAGTCCCCAGGCTCAGCAGCCTACATGGATCATCCACGGACTGCATTTAGTCAGTCATTTAGACAGCACCAGACAAAGGTACAAAAACAGATAGAGCAAGGAGAGCAGGGATAGAAATAGACTCTGCCAGACTGCATAGCGACTAAGGCCTGCCATGTGGCTGGCAGATAGAGGAAAGAAGAAGAACAAGGAAAAGAAATAAAACTATCATAAGGTAAAGGAAAGAAAACTGCTGCAGTTTTAGAAAAAAATCACTTACAAAAACTGTGTGGAGAGGGCAAAGCTAAATACAGTGAGACACATGGCTCCCGCGCCCACATCGCTCCGCGGAAAAAAAAAAAAAAAGAGACTGAGGAACTCTGCCTAGGGGGCAGGGTGATGACTACAGGTGCACATGCTCAGTAGGGCATTTTTTTTTTAATTTAAATTTGTATTGGCACAAACAATATAAACATTCCAATAACTTTGAACATTGATGTGATACGTACTTAAATTGCAATAAACTTTGAACATATTACATGGTGCCTGTTTCTTTTCTTTACCCATTCCCCCCTCCCCCTCGTGCATACTGACTCCCATTTTGGAGGTGCATGTTATATCATCATATCAATGGGGCTCAACCTCTCTTGTCTCCTGAATTTTGGCCAGGATTATCCTATCCTTACCTTCCTCATGGGGCTCTGGTATAAGTAGTTTTTTTTTTTCTTCCTCCCCCAATCAGAAATAAACTCCTTATTTCCGTATACCAAAGACTCCTAGTAGGGCATGTTTGAAAGTTCTAGATTCTTTGAGATCAAAGTTCCATCCGATGATGTCACCCACGTGTGAGGGCTAATATCCTGCTTGTCCTCAGAGAATGTGAATAGGCAGAAAACCATTGGTATGGCATTGGATCTCTAAGAGCAGCAGCTCCAGAAATGCTGTAAGACAGCACTCTGATGGAAGGCAAGCTACTATTCCTGAACTTGGCAGGCTCCCTAGTCAGCAACCCAAAGCGTCTGTTACCCTGATATGGAAGGGACAGGAAGATTTGGGGGTAACGTGAGAAAACTATGGTTAGAGGTCTCAGAGTTTGGTTCAGAAGTTCATTTTTATAAGGCAGGTATGAAAAAGGTTACAGGGCAGATAAAGCAGGAATAAAAGTATATAGGTCAATTTTGTACCTAAAGCACTAGATATCATTTCAATGCTGCTGAAAGGGCTGGTGTAGCAAGAGGCACTGAGCATCCAGGCACTTGAAACAGTGTAGTATTCTGAACAATGGAGAGGATTTCCCTGCGGAATCAGCAAGGAGATAGCTTGTTGACTGTTTATGGACCAAAACATTCACTGTGAGGTCTGTGTCTTGTGTTGAAGTTGGAGAATGAAATGCTTTCTATGCAGATTGTAAATGGAGCAGAAAAAAAAAAGGAAAGAAACCTGGCACAGTGGTTTCTATATTGCAAGCCTGAGGAGGAGATCTAGACACATTATGTGACAAACGCAGAAGGAAGAATAAACACAATTACACTACAGGAGACCAGTAGTTACATTTTCTGTTCACTGGGCCAATAGGGATCAGAAACAAAGGTCATGCGCTTGGGTTGCAGAGGGGGATGTCCGCTGTTGCAGCTGAGAAGAGGGATGCAAGGGATTTTCACTGTCAATGGTAGTCTGCTTCTAGGACTATTCAGTAGTATCTTTTGCTCCTTATGCCTACAGGCAAAGAAAACTGTCTATATATTTTAGACCATACAAGATTGGGAGCAATGAGGAACTTTATCCTCTGCCGCTCCTAGGCACCATAAGTATAAAATGCTGTGCTTTTCCCTCATCAGATCTCCAGTTTTACTGAAGCTTTTCCACCTTACTCCCCCAGCAGATCTCTCTTGGGGACCTGGTTCTTTTCCTCCTCCTGCACTCACACTGACCTCCGATGCTGGCACTGGTGTGCTGCATGTGCACCGCTAGTCACCCTGTGGCCTCATGCTCACCAGCACTATAGTGCACCACTCCCTCTGTACTTCCATGCAGGTCTGGTCTCTGAGCACAGGGCTGCTAGTTAACAGTCCCAGTAAGCAGAGTTGCTTACCTGTAACAGGTGTTCTCCTAGTACAGCAGGATCTTAGTCGTCACACATGGGTGACATCATCAGATGGAGCCTGGCATGGAAAACTTATGTCAAAGTCTTTGATTGGCATACTGAGCATGCCTAGCATGCCACTATCCGCGTGTCCACGCCAGGTCCCTCTTCACCCATGTGGCAGTCCTCACACATGGGTGAATCTCTAGCTATAGGCTGTTCCCGAACAAGCAAGACCAACAGGCACCCAACCAGGTGCCAACGGGCACAACATAACTGCTGTTGGTAACAGCGGGAAACAGCCTGAACCCAAAAAAAGGGCCCTAGGCAGGAAGAGTTGGGGTCTACAGCTGAAAGAGATTCCAGACTGGACGAAGCTGCTATTGTGTCTACCATCCCTGTCCAAACAGTAGCGAGCAGCGGAAGTGTGGAGGGAGCTCCACATCGCAGCCTTGCAGATCTCAGTCATGGGGACTGCTCTCAAGTGGGCCACCGAATCCACCATGGCTCTGACAGAATGAGCCTTGACATGGCCCCCAAGCTTCAATCCTGCTTGTGCATAGTAGAGGGAGATGCAATCCACCAGCCAGTTAGATAGGGTTTTCTTGGCAACCGCAACTCCTAGTCTGTTCTTATCAAACGAGATGAAGAGTTGCGTGGACTGCCTGTGGCCTGCTGTCCGTTCCAGGTAGAAAGCCAAGGCTCTCTTGCAATCCAAGTTGTGCAGAGCCCATTCGCCCTGGAGCGAATGAGGCTTGGGAAAAAAAAGGTGGGTAGGGTGATTGACTAGTTCAGATGGAAATCCATCACCACCTTAGGCAGGAATTTTGGGTGCGTATGTTGAACTACCATATTGTGAAAGAACTTCGTTTATGGTGGGTATGTCACCAACGCTTGAAGCTCACTGAACCTGCGTGCTGAAGTGATCGCGATCAAACACAGGACCTTCCAGATCAGGTACTTCAGGTCACAGGTGCGCAGTGGCTCAAAAGGATCCTTCATGAGTTGGGCTAACATCACATTACGGTCCCAGGACAAACAGGGGGATGCAGAGGCTTTAATTGAAGCAGACCTCACATGAAGCGCTTCACTAAAGGCTGCATAGAGATGGGCAAGCCATCCACCCCCTGGTGGTAGGCCCCAATGGCACTCAGGTCTTCAAGCCAGTCTCCGATAGGTGTAACAAATAATCGAGCAGTTTCGGCATAGAGGAGAAGAACGGATCTAACCTATGAATCTCACACCACATGGCAAACCTCCTTCACTTCAGGCCATAAGAATTCCTAGTGGAAGGCTTCCTGAAAGCTACCAGGACCCAAGACACATCATCCGACAGATCAAGGGGATACAAAATTAGTCTCTCAACATCCAGGCCTTTAGGGGCAATGCCCTGAGGTTGGGATGGCGCAGCCTGCCCTGAACCTGCATGACAAGGTCAGGAGAGGTTCCCAGACCGATCGGGTCACTGACAAACAGCTCCTGCAGGAGTGGGAACCAGATCTGCCTCGTCCAACGAGGGACTGTAAGTATCATGGCTCCCCTGTCCTGCCGGAGCTTCATAAGAGTCTTCATCACCAGAGGAAGCGGAGGATATGCGTACAGAAGGCCCCTGCCCCAATAGTGAGCAAAGGCATTTGTGGCTGGTTTGCCATCCCCCCTGAACAGGGAACAGAAGTCTTTTGCCTTGCTGTTGCAGGGGGAGGCAAACAGATCCACGTCTGGAGTTCCTCAGAGGCAGACGATCTGGTCCGCCCCTGCTGGATTCAGAGACTACATTCTCCATCCCACAAAGTACATGGCTCGGAGGAGCATGCCTTGAGACCAACCCCATGACCAAATATGAACTGCTTCCTGGCACAGGAGGAATAATCTTGTGACTCCCTGTTTGTTGATATACCATATCGCCACCTGGTTGTCAGTCTGGATCAGGACTGCTTTTTGTTGGACAAGCGATCCTAGAATGCCCAGAGCAAGTAACAGATCGCTGAAGCTCCAGGAAGTTGACTCGGCACTAAGCTTCCCGAGCAGACCACAGACCAAGAGTGCGGAGGCCGTCCACATGGCCCCCCCACCCCAGGTCAATGCATCCGTGGTGAGTACAACCTGGGAAGGGGGAGACTGGAAAGGAACCCCCTGCTCCAAATTGGGCAGGCTCTCCCACCAATACAAGGAGGCCTGGAGAGGCGGAATAGCGCAGATACACGCATAGGTCCTGGGTGGCCTGCTGCCACTGGGACCCTAGGTCCATTGGGCCCTGCACATATGCAAGCAAGTCAAGGGTGTAACATGGACAGTGGAAGCGATGTGACCCAGAAGATGGAGCATGAGGCCGGCTGAGACCTGCCAGCTGCGACAAACCAGACCCGCAAGGAATACCGGTGTGAGCACACGGTTGCGGAGCAAATAGGCTCTGGCCTGAGCCCTGTCCAGCCGGGTGCTGATGAAGCTCAACTGTGGTAATGGAGTCAGATGGGACTTAGGGTAGTTGATGACAAACCCAAGGGACTCCAATACCCTAATGGTCAAGTGCAGAAACGAAGCGCCCTCTCCTGGGTTGCGCTCTTGACCAATCAGCCGTCCAAGTAGGGGAACACCTTACTCCTAGACAGTGGAGGTGCGCTCCCACTACTACTAGGCACTTGGTGAAGACTCGGGGGCCGAGGCCGAACGGCAACACCCTGCATTGGAAATGCCTCTTGCCCACGACAAAGCAAAAATACTTCCTGTGGCAAGGGAAGATGTTTATGTGTATGCATCCTTGAGATCAAGGGTGCAAAGCCAGTCCCCTCCTTGCAGGAGGGGAATCAGGGTGCCCAGAGAGACCATTTTGAACTTTTCTCTTTTTAGAAACCAGTAAAAAGCTCTCAGGTCCAAAATAGGGTGGAGTCCCCCTGTTCTCTCTGGAATCAGGAAATAGTGAGAATAGAACCCTCTCCCTTGCTGCCGCAATGGAATTCTGGCTGTTACGAGGGTGGATAGCATTTCCTGATGCGAGGTCCAACCCCAAGAGGGGCATGGGGGGAGTGTCCACGGGAATAGCCAGAAAGTTGAGTCAATACCCTCGAACGATGAAAAGGACCCCACTGGTCCAAGGTGACACTGGGCCAATGGTCCATGAAGAACCGTAGCCAGCCTCCGACTAGAGGGTCTGACGTCAAAGGTATGCCCCTTTGGCTTATGCTCTCTCGCAGTCCTTCAAAATCCCCTAGCGGGGATCGGCTGGATTGCCGGCTGAGGCCTGGGGGGTCTGCTGCTGTCTGGGGTGGCCCCAAAGCACACACGTTGAACATGGGCACTAGAGGCCGGAGGACTATTTCCTCTGGCGGTAAAAAGACCTCCATGAGCCCTGCCGCGAGAACTTCCTGGTAGAGACTGGCAGGTCCGATGTACTAGCTGAAAGATGCTGGAGGGTCTCATAGTGATTCTCCAACTCAGCCACAGCACCACTCACCTTGTCACCAAAAAGGTTCTTGCCAGTACATGGGAGGTCCGCAAGCTTCTCCTGGACCTCCTGGTGGAGATCAGAGACTCAGAACCAGGCCATCCTGCAGGCACCAATGCCAGCCACTGCCACCCTAGCAGACATTTCAAATACGTCATAGGTGGAGCGCACTTCATACTTGCCACCTTCCAGGCCTTGCTGGACAAGCACCATAAAAACATCCTGTTGCTGCTGAGGCAGACGCTTAGACTACACATGGACTTGTTTCCAGAGGTTCTGAGAGTACTGAGTCATATAAGCAATACGGGTGATCAACATGGCGCTCTGAAACACTTGTCCAGTGCATCCAGCGCTCTGTGCTCTTGACCCGGAGGGGCGGAAGGATGGGTACAGGAACGCTTGGCCTTCTTAGAAGCAGACTCCACCACAACAGATTGATGTAAGGTTGATGCCTTTCAACCCCCAGGGCATGCTATACCAGATATACTGCATCAGCCTTCCTATTTACCGAAGGCATTGATATGGGGTGTTCCCAAATTCTAAGGAGTAACTCCTTGAAGATCTCGTGCACGGGAACAGCCGCCACTTCCTTTGGGGTATCAACAAACTGGAGAACCTCCAGCATCTTATGCCTGGCATCCTCTTCTGTCAGAAGCTGAAATGGAATGGTTTCTGTCATGGCCTGGACAAACCCCGCAAAGGTCAAGTCCTCAGGCGGGGAACAGCGCCACTCCTCCAGAGGAGACCGGTCTGAAGGAAAATCCCGAGTCATCAGACAAAGACTGAGTTTTCATCCCTCCCACATGGGTCATCTTCTTCACTAAGATCACCTGGAGACACCAGTGGAGGGCCCCTACCCAGACTCCTCGGCTTGGGCACTGAGGGCACCACAGGCACAGAAGGCACCAAAGGACCCAGAACCGGACCAGGGGATGCCGGTCGAGGAACCAGGGGCCTCAGTGGTGCCGTGGGCTGCGCTTGGCCTTCCTCCTTGGAGGAACCCACAATGGGAATCACACTGGATGGAGGAGGCAACGGTGGCTGTTGGGGTTTTAAGACAACCCTGGGCACCGGCTGTGTGAGGACGCCGCCAAGAAGGACATCGGGGCGTACCAGCAGCGGTGCCAACACTGAGGGAGCAGGTTCTAGCACAGGTGGTGCTGGCAGCTCAATGCCCTGTAAGACTCAGACTAGCGCCAACTGCATACTGCAGTCCAACTCCTCTTGAAAATCTACCGAGGACAAGACAGACTGAGGAGGGGGAGGCATCACCAGCTCTTCCTCAGAGCCCCAAGGGAGATCGGTGCCCAGCACCTGCATCGGTGGGGAATGCCTGGGAATGACAGATTTGATGGAGGATAGTGCCTCTTCTCCGCAGGGTTGCTTCGGAGGCATCAAAGCTGGTGTCAGTCTGAGCCCAGTGCCATGCGAACTTGGCAACGATGTTTCTGGGGATTCCCTTGGTGCTCGGCCCAGTCTTTCCCCAGTGTCAAGGAGAATGGAGATGATCCCGACGTCCTGGAGAGCGAAGACACCAATGACTGCTGATCTCCGGTCCCTCTCTCCAGAGGGGGCCCCCAGTAGGGGAGTGGACAACGAAAGCTCGGAGTCCATTGGTTCCCCATTGCCTCTCGGTGTCAATGCCCCCAACACCAGAGTCGAAGGTTCAGATTTATTGGAATCTAAGAGCTTCTCCATTTTATCTAGGTGGGCGTGACAGCCTTTGGGGGTCATTTGGTCGCACAATCGGCACCCCCTAATGACATGCGATGCCCCCAGGCAGAGGATACAAAACTCATATGGATCCATGATGGACACTGTCCACAGACACTGGGGGCATCGACGAAAACCCGACGACACCATTACAAAAAAGACCCAGCAAGCGGTCGATGTCCAGCAGCTACCAAGGGGGAGACACACTGAGAATCGACCGCACAGAAGGGGAAAAAACTTACTGCGCCATCCTACTGACTAACCAGTAGGAAGAAGAGAGACCAGATGCAGGAAAGAAATTGGAAACTGATGAGATATTTTGAAAATCACTGAAAAAAGAGCAGAGCTCCAGAACCGCAAGACGATAGCTCCGTAGAAAAGAAGAGACTGAAGAGGGACCTCACATGGATTTGCAGATAGTGGCATGCTGGGCATGCTCAGTATGCCAGCCAAAGTTTCTAGAAACTTTTGACACTATGCCTTCTCACAACAGCAGTGCTAGTGCCAGCATCTGAAGTTGTGTGTGGGGGGCAACAACTCAAAGGCCTAACTGATGGAGGGAATGACAGTCGCAAAACAATCTGAGAATTTGCGAGGTGGGGGGACTTCCATGGCAGCAAAAAAAAAAATCAGAGGGGGCTAAGCAGAGATTGAACTGCCTTCAGGGCCTTCAGGGACCAGGAATTTTGCTGCCTTATGCACAGGCCTAGTACGCCTATGTATAAATCCAGGCCTGATCAGGAACCCATATTAAGCAGAACTGTTTGCTGCTACATCTTAAGTCTAACTACTACTTCCAATTCAGGGTTGTTCCATAAAGGTGCAGAGTCAGGAAGAAAACTGTACCACTGGTTTTACCCAACTCTACTTTCTTAGTCAGGATGATGTACAGGGAGGAAAGATTTAAAATCTAAATATTTTATTAGATAGTAAAAGTTTTCCTTGCTCAAATGTTTTATGACACAGCTTAGGTTAGAGATAGTGAGGCATTTCTCACACCTGCTCTGCCATCCTTCAACATACATTTCTCTGAATTTTTCCCCACAGTATTAGTTCTGCTTCAGAATTTCATAATATGCTCCTTTCTTTGTCCTTTGCTTCAAAGTTTGCTCAACAAAGGTAGGAAAAAATGGTTGAAACAGTTAACAGTACAGACTCAACCACCCATAATTACTATCTTACACAGATATAACCTGCCACTAGTTTACATGGCTCTTAGCTAGGACAATTCAAAATTAAAAGAACTATATTCATGATGATATAAATCAAGGATAAGCTAAGTTTTGCAGTACTTTCATTACATGATTGCAAAAACTTATTTTATGACTAGACAAGAAAAAAATAATTCTAGATACACCAAAATAACCTTGCGCTAAAACTAATTCTTTTAAATCCCTGATTAACACTAAATCAAATTCATTTTCTTTTCCCATGGAAGTTTCAGAGGTTATTCCACAGTTCATTATTTTTGACATTAGTCACACATATAAGGAATTTAAGTTTCAACAAAAAGAGATAAGAGGTAACAGATTTCCAGCAGCTAATGACATAGCTCAAGCATTTCTTAATGCAAAAAAATACACATATATGTCATCTATCTACCCTTCAGAACTGGTATCTGACCTCTTACCCAATAGATGAAGTGCACAGAAACCTGCTGCTAAGTAAATTACTATTCAAAATTTAAGCAGGCATTCTTTACTTCCTATTTTGAAATGACAATTCCTTCCGACAGTTGCTTTTTTTTTTTTTTTTTTTTTTTAATTGTGTGCGTGTAAGTATCTTTTCTTAAAAGAAAAGTTGACAAAGGAAATTTGGTTCTTACCTGCTAATTTTTTTGTTTCTGTAGTACCACAGATCAGTCCTGACTGGGTTTTGCCTCCTTTCCAGCAGATGGAGGCAGAGAAACATTTACTGCCATATAATCTAGTGTGCCGCCTGCAGTCCTTCAGTATTGATCTGTACCAAAGCCAAGATAGTAGAAAAACAAAAACTAACCACCAGCTATTATCCCCTAAACGAGCAGTGGGAATAGGCAAACAAGATCAAAAACTAGCCCTCAGACAAAAACCGTGAAGGGTTAAAGAAAACCTGTGCCATTTTCAGATTAAATATTGATTGAGCGGACTCTCCACGACTCCCTTTCCCAACATAGTGGGACTCTTGACTGATCTGTGGTACTACAGGACCGAAAATTAGCAGGTAAGAACCAATTGTCCTTTCCCTGTACGTACCCAGATCAATCCAGACTCCTGAGATGTACCAAAGCTTCCCTAAACAGAGTGGGCCCCTCGAGAGCCCCGCTTGAAGTACACTCACCAAAGCCCATGACCTCTGGGGCTTGGACAACCAACGATAATGCCTGGCGAAACTGTGCAACGACTTCCAAGTAGCCGTCCTACAAATCTCTTGCAGTGAGACTTGTTGACGACATTTGTCCCAGGACACCTCCTGAGAACGAGCAGAATGAGTCTTCAAATTCTCCGGAACTGGACGCCCCTGACAGATATATGCGGAAGCAATAGCTTCCTTCAACCATCGCACAATTATTTATTTATTTATTTAGCATTTTTATATACCAACTTTCCAATAACAGAATTACTGATCAAAAAAGGGACATAAAGCATCAAAGGCCAATTGGCCTTTGATGCTTTATGTCCCTTTTTTGCACCACTCCACAGTACAAAAAAGGTGATCCAACAAATGGAAGCTGTTAGTAATTTTAAGATACCTTAACAATGTGCACGTCACATCTAAAAGTCACATTTCTCTCGCATGAGGCACTGGAGACTCCAAGCTTGGGAAATCCGGAAACTCCACAGACTGATTAATGTGAAAAGACGAAACCACCTTTGGCAGAAAGGCTGGAACTGTCCGTAAAGAGACCCCCGAATCCAAGATCCTAAAGAACGGCTCCCTAAATGACAGGGCTTGAAGTTCCGAGATTCTTCTAGCAGAACAGATCGCCACCAAGAAAACCACCTTTAAAATGAGATCTTTTATAGTAACCCTTCTAATAGGCTCAAACAGCGCCACACACATCCTTCAGGACTAAATTTAGACTCTAGGAGAGACAGAGCTTCTGAACAGGAGGGTGCAAATGTTTTGCTCTGTAGAGGAAACGTGCGACATCCGGATGTGTAGACAATGCCACCCCGTGCACCTTGCCGTAAAGACAACCTTGAACCCTGAGGGAGTTAAAGGACAAACCCTTCACCAAACCCTTTTGCAAGAAGGCAAAAATATGTGCCACAGAGGCCCGCATAGGAACAACCCCTTGCTCCTTGCACCAATCCTCAAAGACTCTTCAGACTTTCACGGACTTTCAAGGAGATGGAAAACTTTCTTGCCTGCAAAAGAGTAGAAATAACCTCCTCAGAGTAACCTCTAACGCTTCCTCTCAAAAGCCAAGCCGCGAGACGGAAGCGAGCTGCCTGATCTGAAAATTTGGGACCTTGATGCAGTAGGTTTGGCAGATGAGAGAGTCTCGGCGGGCCGTCCATTGCTAGATTAATTAGATCTGCAAACCAAGATCTTCAAGGCCACTCTGGAGCCACCAAAACCATGTCACCCTAGTGAAGCTCCACATGCAAAAGGATCTTGCCCACCAATGGCCACAAAAGAAACACATACAGTAGAATGTCTTGCAGCCAAGAAAAAAATCAAAGCGTCTACTCCCTCTGCTCTACGCTCTTCTGCGACTGCCATCAAATCCATGTGAGGCTGCAACAGATGAGATCCATCGCTCCCTCCAACAGCTCCCACTCCCCTGGATCCAGCTGCAGACGGCTGAGAAAATCTGCCTGCACATTGTTGATCCCAGATATGTGAGAAGCTATCATCACCAGATGCTGCTCTGCCCAGTGAATTAGTTCCCGAGCCTTCTGAGATACCGCCCGACTCTTGGTACCTGTTGGGATGATATATGCCACCTTCGTCGCATTGTCGGACACAATCCTGCCTGGACGGCTGCACAAGAGGGAAGAATACACCTAGTGCCAACTGTATTGCCCTCGTCTCCAGGCAATTGATGGACCATGATGCTTACTCCTTCGACCAGAAGCCTTGCACCGATTGATTTTGGCAGACTGCTCCCCAGCCGGAGAGACTGGAATTGGTCGTAACTACTATCCAGTCAAGAACTTCCATGTCCACACCTCGACACAAGTGATCCTGACCAAGCCACCAGCAGAGATTGGACCTGGCTAACTTAGTCAGTGGCAGCGTAAGTTGAAACTGCTCCAACAATGGATCCCACCGGGAAAGTAACACCACCTGCAGGTGCCTCATATGTGCTAAGGCCCAAGGCACGAGCTCTGTGTATGCCATGGAACTGAGCACCTGCAAGTAATCCCAGACCCTGGGTACTTGGCTCACCAGCAAGCTGAGAACTTGCGACTGCCATTTGACAATGCGCTCCTCTGTAAGGAAAACTTTTCCCAGTTTGGTATCAAAGTTTCAATACCTGAGATGGGACGAGATGACTCTTGGACCAATTCACAACCCAACCGCGTGACCGTAAGCGGTGGAGAACGAGATTCACTGCTTGCCTGCACAGGACATCAGACTTCACCCGAATGAGCCAGTTGTCCAGATACGAGTGCACCAGTACTCCCTCCTTCTTGAGGGCTGCTGCCACCACCACCACCACCTTGGTGAAGGTCCTGGAAGCCATCACCAGCCCAAAAGGCAGGGCACAAATTTGAAAATGCATTCTGAGGATCTTGAACCTCAGAAATCTCTGAGGGTTGAACTGGATGCTTATGTGCAAGGATGCCTCGGTGAGATCCAGGGACGCCAAGAACTTCCCTTTGCACACTGTTGCAATGATTGATCGGAGAGTTTCCATACAAAATCGAGGAACCTTGAGAACCCTGTTCACTTTTTTTCAAATCCAGGATTGGACGAAAAGTCCCTTCCTTTTTCAAAACCACAAAATAGATGGGAGTAACGACCCTTTCCTCGTTCCTCCAAGGACATGGGAACAATGACTCCAAGCTTCTGTAGATGGTCGAGGGTCTGCTGCACCACCCGTCTCTTCTCCACAGGAGCACAAGGGGAAACCATGAACAGGTCCCTTAGCGGATGAGCAAACTGTAAAGCATAACCTTGTTCGATCATGCTTAAGACCCACTGGTCCGTAGTGATTTTGACCCACTTCATAAAAAAGAATCAACCAACCTCCTATAGCCGGGATGGAGAAGTGGACGGGCCTCACTTCATTGTGAGGATTTGGTTCCAGAACCTGCCTGGCCAGAGCCAGCCCTAGGATTGGTTCCAGGACTGCTGCCTGCCCGAGGCCTGTCTCTGGGTGCCTCCCAAGGACCAGGCCTGCCGAAAACACCTGTTCGCTCGAAAACACGAACGCCCAGAAGAGGAACCTTTGGCCTCTCTCTAGGATTGCCCTCAGACAACTTATGAACCTTGTTCTCTCTCAGATGCTTAATCATTTCCTCCAGATCTTCTCCAAACAGCAGTTTTCCCTTGAAAGGCAATGCTCCCAATTGAGATTTAGATGAGACATCCATGGACCAGTTCCGCAACCAAAGGAGTCTCCTGGCGGAGACTGCTGACACCATGGGCTTGGAAGTCTCCTTATGAGATCATACAGTGCATCAGCCCTATAAGCGACCACGACTTCCAGCCACTCCACCTGCTTCATCTCCTGGGAAGGCGAGGACCAGTCAGCCTGCAATTGCTGCACCCAGCGTATTCCAGCCCAACGCATAAAACTGCTGCACACTGCATTACGAATGCCAAGCGCCAACACTAGGGTGGCCCTTATTTTTCAACTTTTGAAATTCTTTGCTCCCAACCCTAATCTTGCTCCAATATATGAAAAAGTGCTCCTTGCCAAATTTCAGCTCAATTAAACTATTTTAAGGTAACCCCCAAAGGCCTTAAATTCAAATTTCACAGACAATTAGTATTTATTTAAAACTTTAGTATTTCATTTTCAAACGTTGTTTGGGAAAATAATAGTCAAGCATAATCAAAAGAATTTTATTTATAACTATTTTCTTCACACAGTTATTTACATGAAATAAGTATTAGCCAAGATATTGAGCAAAAATTGAAATCAAAAGATAGATACATATTTTTCAAAATAATGTCTAAAATGGAAATAAAAATGTAATAAGAAACCAGATTTTACTGCTTCATTAGGCCAGTTTTGGAAGCATATGGGTACTTTTTTCTGTGTTTACTAACAATCTGCACAATGTATTGCTTTTCTTTTCATTCTTGGTCAGAATGTTCTGATAATCTTGAATTAGCACTTCTCTTGCAGCCACGTTGTTAACTACTACTACAATGCTTTTCAATGTTTCCAACCCACGTTGGAAGTTGACATCTTTCCAAATAGATGGGCAGTTTTGTTTTTTTAGAAAATTTGTGTTTACTGAAAATCTTGAGAAGCACATTTTCGATTCTGCAGAAATAAAACCATAGAAGTGTTTTTCTTTTAAATGATTGAGGTCTTCACTACTAACAATGTATCATTTTATTTGATTTTCTGCAACGCTATCTTCTGTAGCCATCATTATAGTAGCCATCTTTTGCTTAATGTCTAGTGGAACTTCATCACCAAAATGTGCGAATGATACAGTTTCTGGGGATAGATACCATAAATGGTTTGCAACTTTTTTCACGGCAGCACTACTAATTTCTGGATCTACATCCTTATACTCGATTAATTTCAGTAAAAAAATTGTAATCTAGATACGGAGCTTTCAGAGCCAGTGGTGCTAGGAACCAGGCTCATAAAAAGAGTCGATAAGAAAAAAAATCCTCTGATTGTTCTCTTTTTTTGGTCAGTTTAAATTAATCTTGGAATAAATAGCCTTTGCCATTCACCCAGCATGGCTCACAGCTCCAGGAACGCGAAATGAGACTCCTTGGGGGGGGGGGGGGGGGGGGGGGGTGTACCACAGAGGAAGGTCATGGCCAATTCTAATAATTTGCGGTAATCATCTCTATGCTGTTTATGATGTAGAAATCCCAGCATACTGACACGAATATCTTCGGTGACATCTTCTATCCCACTACCAAATCATGGTGAACCTAGAAGATGTGGTAGGTCTGGATTGACAAACTGAAGAGTCATAAATCACCTGGACCGGATGGTATACACCCCAGAGTTCTGAAGGAACTAAAAAATGAAATTTCAGATCTATTAGTAAAAATTTGTAACCTACCATTAAAATCATCCATTGTACCTGAATACTGGAGGATAGCTAATATAACCCCAATATTTAAAAAGGGCTCCAGGGGCGATCCAGGAAACTACAGACCAGTTAGCCTGACTTCAGTGCCAGGAAAAATAGTGGAAAGTGTTCTAAACATCAAAATCACAGAACATATAGAAAGACATGGTTTAATTGAACAAAGTCAGCATGACTTTACCCAAGGCAAGTCTTGCCTCACAAATCTGCTTCACTTTTTTGAAAGAGTTAATAAACATGTGGATAAAGGTGAACCGGTAGATTTAGTGTACCTGGATTTTCAGAAGGCGTTTGACAAAGTTCCTCATGAGAGGCTTCTAGGAAAAGTAAAAAGTCATGGGCTAGGTGGCGATATCCTTTCATGGATTACAAACTGGCTAAAAGACAGGAAACAGAGAGTAGGATTAAAAGGACAATTTTCTCAGTGGAAGGGAGTGGGCAGTGGAGTGCCTCAGGGATCTGTATTGGGACCCTTACTTTTCAATATATTTATAAATGATCTGGAAAGAAATACGACTAGTGAGATAATCAAATTTGCAGATGATACAAAATTGTTCAGAGTAGTTAAATCACAAGCAGATTGTGATAAATTGCAGGAAGACCTTGTGAGACTGGAAAATTGGGCTTCGAAATGGCAGATGAAATTTAATGTGGATAAGTGCAAGGTGATGCATAGAGGGAAAAATAACCCATGCTATAGTTACACAATGTTAGGTTCCATATTAGGTGCTACCACCCAAGAAAGATCTAGGTGTCATAGTGGATAACACATTGAAATTGTCTGTTCAGTGTGCTGTGGCAGTCAAAAAAGCAAACAATGTTGGGAATTATTAGAAAGGGAATGGTGAATAAAATGGAAAATGTCAATGCCTCTGTATCGCTCCATGGTGAGACTGCACCTTGAATACTCTGGTCGCCGCATCTCAAAAAATATATAATTGCAATGGAGAAGGTACATAGAAGGGCGACAAAAATGATAAGGGGAATGGAACAGCTCCCCTATGAGGAAAGACTAAAGAGGTTAGGACTTTTCAGCTTGGAGAAGATGCGGCTGAGGGGGGGATATGATAGAGGTGTTTAAAATCATGATAGGTCTAGAACGGGTAGATGTGAATTGGTTATTTACTCTTTCGGATAATAGAAAGACTAGGGGCACTCCATGAAGTTAGCATGAGGCACATTTAAAACTAATTGGATAAAGTTCTTTTTCACTCAATGCACAATTAAACTCTGGAATGTGTTGCCAGAGGATGTGGTTAGTGCAGTTAGTATGGCTGTGTTTAAAAAAGGATTGGATAAGTTCTTGGAGGAGAAGTCCATTACCTGCTATTAATTAAGTTGATTTAGAAAATAGCCACTGCTATTACTAGTAACAGTAACATGGAATAGAATTAGTTTTTGGGTACTTGCCAGGTTTTTATGGCCTGGATTGGCCACTGTTGGAAACAGGATGCTGGGCTTGATGGACCCTTGGTCTGATCCAGTATGGCATGTTCTTCTGATCTTACAGTATTTTTTGTTGTCTATGGCCCACCAGGTTTCCCTAAATCTTTAAAACAAATTCATATCTGGTCCGGAAGTTGCACCCATTACTGCATCAAAACTACTTCTCAAGACTAATTTGAAGATGTGATGTCTACCTGGAAGGTAGAGTAAATCACGAGCAAACATTCTCTCAAGATTTGTAGAGGCACCACTTATTCGACCAGTGTTGCCTGCAGTTGTTATCAAAACATGTTATCTTCTATGCCGCATTTTTCCACTGCTTGGTAAACTGCTACAGCCTTATCTTCTCCTGTAGATGTTGGAATTTCAGGTATACCTAAATAATTATTCTTTGCTGTGAAAAGTAACAATTATGGCTAATCTATCAACCTTTTCCATGCCAGATAAAGCTGGAAGCAACTTGCTATCCCAGTGTAACATCAAAGCATTGTAATCTACTAGATTAAATTTTCCTTTAATTTCTGCTTCTCTCTGTTCCCTGAATTCTGATGACGCTGAAACGAAGTACGATTAATAATTAAGTTTTCAGTGTTACATTTGAAAGCCTCTGCTACAGCCATTAAAAGATGAACCACATTCCAGCTGGAGATTTTGCATCTGTCTAGTGCTTCGGACAGATGTGGAGTGAAAAAAAATCTAGTGTACCTCTCATACCCAAAGTACTTGGTTCACTCACTGTCATGGTATCACCTGAGTCTGGTTGTGTAGCTTGAGCAAGATCATTAGAATGTTGGCTGCCATCAGTTTACCCTTGTTAAAATGTAAACCGATCTGATATGGTTATCTACTATGAAGGTCGGTATAAAAACCTGTTAAATAAATAAATAAATAAATAAATAAATAAATGTTCACTATTCCTGCTTGACAATGATGGTATTTGAACCATGACGTTTCATTCCATTTCTTCTCTCTGTTTCCTTTTCTATGATTCCTGTTTTTTTTTTCTTCACTGGTTTTAAATTTGCGACCAATGCTAGCCATGGAACCTCCTTGCATCGCAATAATAAAAACTGCTTATCCTCTTCGTTGTTAATGTTTAATGCATTCTCATGTGCAACATTGAATAAATCATCTAATTTATCCAGGAATTTCATTCGTTTTTTCGCTTCCACATCCAAGTCTCTACCCACCGCTTCTGTAAATCTTGCCATTCTTGATAAAGTGATATAACTTTTTCAACACAATGATCAGTTAGTTTTGGGGGAATCTGTCCCTTTTCCCAAAAAACAAGAATTTCTTTTACAACTAAAGTTGCACTCTCTTTGACTGATAATTTAACACGTAAATTGAAGAAAAGAACACTGAGTACTTGCCGATTTGAAGGTAGTTTCGCTCCTACAATTTGGTTTATGTTTCCGATGAGACTACATTCAAATCTTTCTGTAAGCAGTGCAAAAGTCTTGAAGTGGACTTTGATGATAATGATGCCATTATGTCGCACAAATGAACTACACTTCGAAAAGCACAAACTCATTAATACTGACAACTTACTAAAATCTTAACAAATAGAACTGTAACTTGAAATGTGTGTCTGAACTTAGAAAGCTGCCTTATTGGCTGTAAGACTTGAATTGAACTGAGAGTTGTTGAGTGACACCATCTATATACAGACCTCAAAAGTTTCTTGATGGTTGTAGAACCTTCCCCAGCCTTTTATAAGCTTCCAGAAGCATTTTTTTAATTGCAAATTAAATTTTAATTGCAAATTAAATTCTCTTTCAATCATATTCTATACTTCTTTCAAAAAAAGTATGATGAAGAAGATAAAAACAGTTTAATATAAAAATATCAATTTTGTTAAAGTCTGAAACTTCAGAGTCTCTGGGGGGCCATTTTAATATCTGATTGAGCTGAAACTTTACAGAGAGTACTTTTACACGGATTGGAACAATTTTGGGGGTTGAGAGATGAAAATATTTCAGTTCACAAAATCATATACAACTAAGGCTACCCTAGCAGACACCTCAAAAATCTTCTTCAGATGAACCTTGAGCTTTCTATCCTGCAGATCCTTTAAAGCTACTGCCCCAGCCATCGGGATAGTCGCCTTCTTAGTCATGGCTGATATTGAGACATCCACCTTCAGGACACCCAAATCTAGTGTGTCCTTGGGCAAAAGATATAACTTATCCATAGCCCTACCAACCTTCAAGCCAGTCTCTGGAGTCTCTCACTCCCAGACTACCAGCTTCCTTATGTATTTATGAAAAGGAAACGCTTTCGCTGGACCCCTTAAGCCATCCCTGACTGGGTCCACCTCCTCATGATCGGACTCTTCCCGGGGAATCTTGATGCCCAATTCATCCACAACCCAGGGAATCAGAGGTCCCAAACTCCTCCCTATGTATTAAGAGTAACACCTTGGGATCGCCCCCTTCCACAGGTGGGCCATCTTCCTGACCGTCCTCTGAATCCTGCCCCCCCCCCCCCCCCCTTGGAAGGATGCACATCAGGAGATGCTGAATCTGACGGAAACCTGACATCAGAAACTCAGAGAGATCATTCACCACGGTCCCCTGGGGGCCTCTCTAAGCGCTTGCCAAACCCTGGTTGCCCCCATGCCCCCCCTAGACTTTAGATCTCTTCATAGGCTGTGGACCCGACAAAAATGTAGCCCAGGACTCCAGCCGCCACCGCAGCCTTCTGGGCCAAATAAGCCCTATGCATTAATAGCACAAATTCTGTGGGAAAAGCAGAACCACCAGATCCCTCCCCCCAGGAGGTCTTCTACCTCTGGATGACTCTCTCTGGCCACCCGGGCCTCCTCAGGACTCCGATCGGCTGGAGACAGAGGAGGAGAGACATCTCCTCCCCCTCTGCGGCTGCAGTAGCAGCTACAAAGGAAGCCAAAATCGCTGCTGGGTCTGTGGCTTCCCTTGGCGCGGGTAGAGCTCCCCAAGAGCCGTGCTGCCACTACAAACCCCTTTCTAGTGGCCCAAACTGCTCTCTCCCCCATAGAGACAGCAGGAGCAGAGATCATTTCAGAAGAGCCGTGAGCACGATTCTCCACAAGCAGCATGACTGCTTAAGAAAGGCCCGTGGGACTCTGTCGCCAGAAGGCAGAGCAAATTCACAAATGCAGAGCCAAACAGAAAACGGAGCCTTCCCCAAACAGCCCTAATCTAACACCAAACTGCAGAGAAAACAAAGAAAACAAGCTAACCTTGTTTGCTTTCTGAAAAAAAATTTTTTTTTTAAACTTTAGTTACAATGAAAAAGTAAAACACAATTCCCTGCACTGAAGAAGGCAGCAGCCTCCACAGACCCTTCAGGAGAAGGGAACTGGCACCACCAGCTTTCAACCTCCGGTGACGAAGGACTGAGCTAAATAAGGGTCTTCGACTCCCTGCTTGTCCATCTCACGACCAGAAAGGATGTCCCCAACCTCCTGGGAGGGATCTTGTCTCTCTAAAATCCTTTTTTTCTTTGTAAATAGGCACAGACTGCAGGTCTTGCACTTCTACCATCTGCTGGAATCAGAGAAATACTGAAGGATTGCAGGTGGCACACTAAATTATATGGCAGTGTCAGTAAAACTTTCTGTCGCCATCTGCTAGAAGAGAGGCAAAACCCAGGAGTCTGAACTGATTTGGGAACATTCAGGGAAATAGGAGATATAAATGTGGCCTCAAAGCAATGGGGGCAGGAGGTAAAGTTTGGTGGCTCTCATCTTATATCACCCTTAGGTTTCTCAGTTTTTATAATCTTACTGTGCTGCTCCTTTCAGTTTCTTTATGAAGAATGAGAGAGGGAAGAACTGAATTACACAATTAATTCCATGAATAGATTCTGCTGAAAATAAAACAATGGTAAAAAAGAGGCACCAATTTTTGGATGGTACTTCAGAACAGCAGGGCACAATCCATCTACTTTTCCTGCATGCTTTTTTAAACTTATAAATACATTTTAATATTTCCACGTTAGTGTACAAAACAATTTAATAAGTCCTCAATCTGATCAAATCATGACTTTTTTTTTTAAACTAATATCACAGATTGCAAATACAAAACAAGACAGACTTCAGATTTTGGTCATGCCTTTTCGACTGTGATATAAAAATTGATCTTCCTCTAGTTAAGCTTGATTTGCCAAGGCCATGGAGGTCAGAAGGAATTACCAACTGCAGGATGTGTGCGCACATCTTTAAGCAGGATGGATTTGTAAATTAATAGTGGGCTATTGAATGCCTTGGTTGACAAACATACAGTATTACAATTCATCCACATTATTCCACTTGAACCTGCAAAGCAATTTCATTTTTTTCCTTAATATTTTGGTTTTAGTCTCTCCATGGTTCATTTTCTTTACAATACTGCACTTCACCTATCATTTTTGCCTTTTGTCATTTGTTTCTTCTTGCCAAACCCAAAAGATGCTTATGACCACCTCTCTCCATCTAAAATTCTCAAAAAAGCTTCTTGCAGCTTTGAAATCCACAGATGTCACTCTTGTATATTACAATTCATTATTGATAATTGATTTATGGATTGCCCCTCTTTCTATGAAATGCATATTATAAAATACATTTTCAGGTTGCAAAAAATTAGCTACAGAACTATGTCTGTCAGAGTGGGAATTACCACGCAAAAGCTACAGCATAGGGCAACAGAAAAGGGAATCCATGAAAAACTGAAGAAAGAAGAGGAGAAAGCGTTAACCAACAGAGTTGAAGAAAAAAGGTATAATTTTGTTGACCAGTACTCACCTCCACTCTTGAGAAGATAGCGATTTACATCTTGGATGGTAGTATTAATGGTGGGTCCAGTTGGGACACTCCCAGGAGTAACATCAGGATCACTTTCTGGGTCAATATTCTGTAGACCTTTCCATGGCACTCCAGGGTGAAACTCTGCGGACAAAGGAAGATGCAAAAAACACAGGCAATAATGGTGGAATTGTATTAATATTTAATGATTCAATTTATGAAAGGAAAAAAAAACTGTTCCTCAAATGTATTAGAAACAGCTTTACACACTTTTTAAAAATGTCATAAAATTACTATACTGTTATAATGGTAGTAATTTTTGGAAGTACATATTAGAAAAAGGACAAGTCACACTATGATACTAAGAACCCATTTTTAAATCAATCTGTGAACCAATGTGTGTGTGAGATCACAAAGCAAATCTTGGATCACCAGTGGGGAAGTCCACAAATCCATCTGTAGTACAAATATGGATTCTTATTTCTTTAATAGCTAACAGAAAAAAAGCCAGGATGAGTGGTATTTTAACCCCTTGTCTTATGCTGTCCATATACTGTATGTATTTTAAATAAGATATTAAGTACTCTATAAACACAAAAACTCCAAAGCCATTGTCTGCAATTTTGGAAATCTAATCCATAAATAAGAGTGCAAATGCAAAATAAAAACTCCTCACACTTGGAATGCTCATGGATCATAATCTATGGACCATCCTATCTTATCCACAGTAACCATACATGCCCCCCCCCCCCCCCCCACCGATGGCATTAACAGGTTAAGCCATGCTATACTTGTTACATGCAATTCTTCTTTTAAATATAACTAGGCATTCCTTTGTGAAAATATAAACTGCCTGCTGTATAATATTTTCAAAAACAATTGCTCTACTAATTCCAATACTGCTCTCAATAAATGGCCTGTCTACATATTAACTCTCTCATCTTACCTGGTGGCCAGTTGATGCTAGAGCCATTAGATATTTTATCAGTATCAGGTTTGGCACGTGACCAGCTTTCAGGAACAGCTACTGGTGGGCTAGCTGGTGACTCACTATTTTGGATCAGATCATACCGGCTGTAAGAGTCATCAATGGAGGACTTGCCTGGAGGACCAATGCTTAAACCTCCAGAGATAGCACCTGTCATGAAAAGTTATAGGATTACTTACACAAAGAGAGTACAGAGCTTCAGATTGACAATGTCCTCTGCACATACAGAAAATGCTCAAACACTAAATCTAGTCCAATAAGAAACGGACGGCTGATCTCCCAAGACACTATAAAAGTGTTGTCACACTAAATCTTCAACTTGAATTGCAGGATTATTTCACTCCACATGACATCAAATAATTAACTTGATCCTAATCAAAAATATTTTATACCTGTTTATCTTGGATGAAAGTGGGCAAGATGGAGGGAGGAGGGAGAATGTGGTTGTAATATTCAAATTTTACGCAATCAAATGTATTAGAGACTCACATTTCCGGTGTCTTGGGAAATCATCTGTCTTTTCTTTGCTGACGTACATGGTACAACATCAGCTCCTGAGGGAGACACTGGCCAACTCTCCAGGCTATAGGCAAAAGCAATGAAACTGGGCTCCCTTTCATAAGGGAGGACAAGACCAGTGAAAAGAACTCCCTGTACCTTTAGACTTGCTGACACAATCCAACTTCAGGCATGCATGCCAAGTTTTATATTTAACCTGCCCATATTATGACTTGTACTTCCTATGAGAAACTCCTACATATTCATGGCAAAGTTAATAATTAGTTAAGAGATGGGAAACATGAGTGTTATTTATCCCATGTATCAATTTACAAATACAAAAATATGTTTGAGGAAAACATTTTGTATAACAAATAAAATTATTCTCCCAATATATACAAATTGCAATTTATTAAATCAGATAAGCTAGTACTCATATTATTCAAAAATGTAAAAACTATTTTCCTGAAAGGCATGGGATTGAATCTATTATAAATTCCAGGTCATGATGTTTTAGTATATTATACATAGCAAAGACTGTGAAAAAATATATGCATCTATGAAAGATCATATGCTTGAGTAAGTTTTTTTTCCTACTCTATCCTGTACAATTAAAATCATTGGTACTAGCAAAAAAACAAAACAAAACCCAACAACCTGGTATTTAGTGAAAAGAAACAAATCATCAACATCGCTGTTTTCATTCTGAAGTGAGGAAGGGATCAATGTTCTGAGTTTTTGAAAGTGTCTTCTAATTAGCCACTTTCATTATTAGAAATCCAAATAAATGGAGGTGTTGTTATGCTGATCCTCATCAGAACCCAATGCAGGCATCACTCACTGACACATGGAAAAACAATGAATAAAGATGAACGGAAGAGTGCACTTGGAAAAAAATAAACCCCACAAATGAAAATGGGGTGTGGCCACACAGGTACACACCTTTTGCCCCCCCCCAAAAATGTAAAACAAACCCCCCCAAAACAAAATAAATATAAAATATACTATGACAAAGAAATACAAATAAGGAATAAAACTAAGAGGATGCAACAAAACCAAGACACAAGGAAGCTATTTTGAATAACCTAGATAGTGCTGCTGCTGAAACAGGGTAGATTTCTGCAATGTTAATGGTTAAATATTTTTCCTACGCTGCAAATGATCCTCCTAAACTATAGGTAACAAGGTGTAAATCATATTTATACTTTTAACAATACCTATTAACTTGTAATTGGGTTTACATTCAATTATTTTTGTATCCTTTCCTCCCTACTTATGATTTTTCTTTACACATTTTATGTTTGTGTCCATCTCATAATTAATTATTCTTTCAGAATGAATGTCTGTTAATACAGTCTTTGTAAATATACTTTTTCCTTATGGATAGGCATATCACTGTGAATATGCAAACTGCTCCTGGACAGCTGTGTGGAAATGCTTAGCTATTAAATGAGATCATATACTCTCTGGAGACAAAGTTAATTCCTGAACATTTTTCATGGAATGATCCAGGTCCCTGCAATCTTGGCTGGACTCCAACCATGCTGGACGCTGTAAGATACTGTTCATGGTGAAACAGACCCTCTGAAAGGACTCAGCAAGGGCCAAAACACCAAAAGATTGGTAATAGGTGGAGGGGAAGTGGATTGCAGATGGACTGTTGCTTCGAGTGTCCCTACTCTGTAAAATATGTGGAAATAACTTTATAAATCATTATTTTAAAATTGTTTTACCTCTGCAAAATATATTCTGTGGCATAACAGCTACATATTTGCAGCTGAGCATTTCAGCTATGCTGCAGTGATGCTACATATAAAGGGAATGTATGGCTGGTTAATTGATTTGATTTGGGTCTAATCATTTCAATAAAGGGCACTAGTTTGCATTTTTAATGATCATAAATGGGCTCTAAAGTCCTAATAAAACAAACAGAAAAACCAAAAAGAAAATTAAGGAAATAATAATAATTAAAAAAAAGTTGACATGACGTACCGTGCTTGCTAGGGTTCTGGTCAAGTGGAGAGGCAGCACTGGATGGATTATCCATTGAGTTGGGGTGTGTCCACTGAGGAAGGCGAGATTGGGACTGAGAAGTGTCCTTCACTGACAAACCACCAGTAATGTCCATGTTGTTTACATTCATGTTCGGGTTCAGTCCAGCGACTGCATGGGGAATCAGACATGTTAGATATTCTGAAACTTTAGAGGGGAGGGCGGGACAAAAATGATCCTCCTCCTATGTGACTGAGACTACAGTTAAAATGAAACTGAGGATATATCCGGTCTCCTTTCAGAATGAATACAGTCAAGGTTTCTACTGTGAATAAAGACATAAGTCATGTTTAAATCTAATTTCCCCTTGTTGCCATTTCTAACCCCCAGAAGCACTAGCCTGAACATGTTAGATCTTGGAAGCTAAGGAGGATGAAGTCTGGCCAGTACCTGAATAAGGAGCCACCAGGGAAAACCAGGTGCTGTGAACAGTAGAAAGCAATGGCAAACTTCTGCAGTATTGCCCCAAGAAAAGGTCACAGGAATCAAGGTGGAGCTGTGATCACCCAACCCTCAACACCCAGATATGGGTATAAAGAGGGTATAAAAACCAACCACAATCATTTCTAATTAACAAAGATGTTTAAGCAAGTTTCCACAATTGCACCTAGCATTTTTGTCAGACAAGAATAATGTTCATAACACATTCAAGTCCAACATCACAAACGGGGGACGTAAAAGATACTATTCATGCACATCTATCAGATGGCCCGATTTATGAAGTCCTCCCACCCACCCATAGATACAGGATGGGGAAAAGCCTTTAGTAAATCACAGATAGCTACAACAGCACAGGGACATTTTTCATAAACCACCCCTTCTTTTTCAGAGCACCTCTGAGAGGAAATCTCCCAGCTTTGCTTGAGGATATAAGAACAGCACTTACTGCAATTTAAAAGCCACAAACTGACTCAAAGTTGCACTGAAGATTGTGTGCATCTGGAATAAATAGGACTATTTTGAGAAAGGTTAAAAGCGGGGGACTAAGCTATAGATAGAACTTGGGTTGCCCCTCAGCTCCTTAAACCTCTTTCTGTGAAGCAGGTGTACAACACGAAACACCCTCTGAAAGCAACAGTTATTCAGATTACCAAATGGATCTGTTTAAACTAATCTATGCTCTTACTCCTGTAAAGTTCTTTCACCCCTGTCCTGCTTCATATTTCTGTTAAAAAAAAACAAAAACTGAATGGTAGGTAAAAAATACAAAAAGCAAAAAATGTTTATGGTTATGGCATTGCCCAGTATATGAAGCATTTTGTCACAGCTTTCTGATATATAAAATTTCTTTCCCTCAGTGGCACAATGAATCGCAGTACATTAGTTATCTGAAAATTGGTATTGTGTTCCAGCAATTCAGAGATACAGTATTTAGTGTATAACTTCCTCATGTACTCAGATGCCCTGCCTCTTTTGATTACAAACACCTGTCAAAATGCGGCTTCTGAAATGAAGGAATTTCATTCATAATGCTTTATAAACAATCTTTCCTCAGATATTAAGTTTCCCCAAATGGGATCCCTGGTTGAAGATTGTGTGCACCTGATTGTGTGCACCTGATTGATCTGAGTATAGTATAATTTTGTTACTATATTTATGCTATAAACTGCATCAGAAGCTCCTAGCCAGTATCTCAACCATTTCCACCCCAAACACCATTTCCTTCCCTCAATACAGCTTACAATGGAGCCTTATTATAAGAAGCATTTCTGAAGCACTTTCGCTGTCTTTCATGCCAATGAGGCTAAAACTCACCTTTGGTATAGCAGGCAATTTTAAATTAAACTATCACATAAGAATATGCCATGATGGGTCAGTCTAAGGTCCACTGAGTCCAGAATCCTATCTCAGACACTGGCGAATTCATATCACTTAGAACATAAGAACATGCCATACTGGGTCAGACCAAGGGTCCATCAAGCCCAGCATCCTGTTTCCAACAGTGGCCAATCCAGGCCATAAGAACCTGGCAAGTACCCAAAAACTAAGTCTAGCTCATTCCCCATTTCTCATTCCCAGTAGTGATCTCCAAGTCTGCATGTCTAATAACTGCTAATGGACTTTCTTCCAGAAACTTGTCCAAACCTATTTTAAACCCAGCTATACCCTAGTCTTTAGTCAACTACAAATGAAAAGAGCACAATTCACAAATGATAAAATTATGAAAAAATATTACATGTGAGACAAATGCATCTACATGAGTATATATGCAAGAAAAGGAGGGGTACTTTTTTCTATTCTAATTTTCTCACAAAAAACAGAGTGCACTATTAAAAGGGGCCTGCTGTAGTCAGTTCCATAATTTGCTTTGCTATGAGTTGTTCATGTGACAGTGAACTTACCAAGAGGGTAAGGAGCAAAGGTGTTAGGTGAAGACTGCTGGTCTTTGGTCTGCAGGTCAGATAGGTTGGGAGCCTGGGGATGGGGTGAGAAACTGTCCATGGCTGATTTGCCTGCAGAGGAGTGTAGAGAAGGATGTGGTGGGGGTGGTTGCTGCTTCATAAGCAAGGCCTGGGCCAGCTGGCGCTGGTGCTGCTGGATCTGTTGCTGCATGTTATTGATTGTACGTGCAACCTGATAAAGAAATATGCAACTATTCAGAATATAGGATAACCTATAGAAAAGCACACATTATCCATGTACTTCTATGATCATGCACTGTGCCACAAAATCCTTGCTATGTCTTTCGGTTATGATAGATTTATTTATTTTTTTATAAACAAGAAAAGAATCAAATTTACTGTTTTCAGAGAACACCTGTTACAAGTAAGCAATTCTGCTTTCTCTGAAGACATGTAGATTCATGCCAAGTCACACAAATAGAACTCTTTGGCTAAGGGATGCATGCCTTCAACAAAAATGGAGGGAAACAAGAGTTGCAGAGTGCAGGAATAATTTTGTTGGGGAAAAAAAAGTCTTAAAAAAAAAAAGAGGGAAACCAATCTGACAGCATACAATGGACTCTACCCTTTGAAAAGTCCATGGAGGATGGATATTCCAAATGTACCATCCCAATGGAAGACTGTAGTCAGAAGAAGCTAGACTGGCAGTCACCGTTGACATGGTGAGTTTTGACATGTCTTTCTAAGGTCAATCTTGACTGGATATACTGAAAGGAAAAGCAATTACTACCCAGTTGGAAATGGTGCAGTCTGTCACCAAATTACCAGATCTACTGGAATCTAAACAAACAAGATAGGTGGACTTTCCAGGGTGAAAACTGCCTGGGGGTTCGGCACATATAAGTATGCATATAACCCGATTTTATGCACACTTTTATGTGAACAAAAGAGAGGCATTCTAGAGGGCAGCGTTTGGATTTGTGTGTGTACTTTTGATTTTAAAAAAGTGCATATGTAAATTCACATACACAAGTGATGTGTTGCAAACAGCAGGTGTAACTTTGTGTGGGTAAATCTGAGTGTATACTGTTGCATAATTTTCAAAGTGAAACAAACGTATGCACATAAGGTTGCTTTGAAAATGTGTCTAACTTATGCATGTGGCTGCTGCATAAGTTACCTACAATGCTAAATATTACCCTTTCAACAGATTTAAGTCCATTCCAGATTGAAAGTGGTAGCTCTCTTGTAGTCCAAAGTATGGAGAGCTTTTTATTTACAATTATTTATAGAATGCCTTTCAAATCAAAGATTGCCCAAAGCAGTGTACAAGTAAAACAAACAATTCAAACACAATACTAAATAAAAACAAAATAAATGGCATAAAACACAAAAATATACAATAATTTCTCACCTTTATGGGCATGTACTCTAGGGAAAAATGCTGGTAGGACAACTGACTAAGGTGAAAGTCCAACACTACTTTAGACTAACTTGGGATGACTGTGGGGCACCTCACTATTATAACAAAATCTAACATAAGCTGGATAAATCACTAGTGAGCTTACTGCTCACTGAATTTGCAGGCTAAAGTGACCACTACCAAAAAAAGCAACAATCCAAGTCAAGTATTTGAGCCTACAAGATTTCAGAGACGCAAAAGGGGCTGTCATAAACTGGATTAAAATCATGTCGTCCCATGACACAATGGAAGGCTTAATAGGAAAGTTCAATTGAAGCAAGCTTTGAATGAATCTAATAATTACAGCCTGAAAAGAAATAGTTTTTCTACATACTGGTGTGTTTTTAACTTTTATGATTGTGAAATTGTAATCCGCACTGGATTCTGCGGAATAGATGTTATAAATAAATAAGTGCCAATTATACTGAGGTATATCCTAATGGAGTTAATTTTGAGGTCAGACTAGGAGATTCAGAAAGTATTTAAGCAGTTTGTGTGTGGGGCAGAAGTGTCCTCTCATTTGAAACCATAAGATTTCCTAATGGATTTCTTTCTAGAAACTATAAGGACTTTGAGACATCTCATCCCTAGGCAATCAGAGTTATGTCTGAAGGGTGGCGTGGAGCACAGATACTTAGTTTTGCTTATTTAAGGTTGGGGAAGATACAATCTGACTGGTATCCTGGCCAAAAAAGAGCTATAAGTATCATGATCCTCTGATCTTAAAGGGGGTTTTTTTTTTTTGGCTACTAAGAGTACTGGAGGATACATATACAGAAGAGCTATCCCTATAGAATGGGGAATCAGTCTGCAGCTAGCTTGCTCTCTAGTCATCTCCTGGAGGGGAAGACTGGTATTGTTCTTGCAGGACTGCTGCAAACAGATACATCTGAGAAGTGCCTCACTAAAGAAAGATTTCACTTGCCACATCCAAGTCCAGGGTTTGTTTATGGGTTGGGGGTTTGGGAGAAGGGGCCCACATGACAATTTAGCTCTACTGCTCTGTCCCTGTCAAGTATCTGTCTTTCAGGTCCACTCAATGACAGACTGCCCAGTTTCATATCCTGATTGCTTCCTAAAACAAGGGATAGGAGCCTACTCCTTCCTACTCGTTTAAGCAGAACAATTTCCTGTCTGTCTGGACTACAACAATTTTGTTTGCCATCTAATTTCTGAACTCCTTTAGATCATTCAGCACTACCCTTAACACCAGAAAATTAGCAGAATTGCTTACTTGTAACAGGTGTTCTCAGAGGACAGCAGGATGTTAGTCCTCACACATGGGCAACATCATCAAATGGAACCCGATTCGGAAAACTTGTCAAAGTTTCTAGAAACTTTGGCTAGGCACACTGAGCATGCTCAGCATGCCCTATATCACATGTCCACGTGGCATCCCTCTTCAGTCTAGTAACAGAATTACGCTGAAAAATAAAAATATAAGAAACCCAACTCCGCGGGGTGGCAGGTGGGTTTCGTGACTACTAGCATCCTGCTGTCCTTGGAGAACACCTGGTACAGGTAAGCAACTCTGCTTTCTCCAAGGACAACAGGACGGCAGTAGTCACAAATTGGTGAAACCCTAGCTACAAGCTGCTCCTCAACACAAAAGGGAACCAACAGACACCTAACCAGTTGCCAACAGGCACAGCACCACCAGTGCTGCTGGTAACAGAGGGGGAGACAGCCTGATCCCAAACAATGGGCTCTAGGTTGGGAGAGCTGGATTTTACACCTTGAAACGATTCCTGAGGACAGACTGGTCAAACCTACTGTCGTGTCAGCCATCCCTATCCAGACAGTAATGGGATGCAAATGTGTGGAAAGAAATCCACGATACAGCCTTGCAAATCTCCTCCATGGGAATTGCTCGTAAGTGGGCCACCGATGCTACCATGATTCTGACAGTATGAGCCTTGACATGACCCTCAAGATGCAGCCCCGCTTGGGCATAACAGAAGGAGATGTAATTTGCTAGCCAAGTGGATGGTGTCTGTTTGGCAACAGCAACGCCCAACCTGTTCATATCAAAAGAAACAAAAAGTTGGGTGGACCGTTTATGAGCTTCTGTCCACTCCAGATAGAAGGCTATGACTCACTTACAGTCTAAACTGTGCAGAGCTCATTTGCCTTGGGGCGAATAGGGCCTAGGAAAGAATATTGGCAGGATTTTTCTTTTTAACACTGTTCCCAGTTTGCTGTAGGTAGTTTATGACCCTCACTCCTGAGGATCCTACCCCTCCTGTGCCGCTCTTCGGAGTTGATGGTGATGGATCCCTAGAGAAAGATGTATCTCCATTTCCTTTCTCCATCTCCAACAATGGGTCATCTAAAGGGTTCCCTCCAGTCGCTTCACTCAACATGTTTCCTCCCCCAAAATTATGCAGTAAATTCACATCTTCAGTAGAATTTACTGTCTCAGGATTCATATTTTGTAGAAGCTTAAGGACAATGGTGGGATCACACTAGAAAACATATGGGAAGGGTTATTAGAGTTAAAAACTTCAATGAATAACTTGGAAGTAAAATTGTCTGAGGTACAAGTACAGGGGAAAGAGAAGAACAAGTAAAAAGAAATTCTCAGAAATGTGAGATTTTAGATAAACAATTAATTAAGGTTCAAGAGATACAGATAGGGTTTTTCTTAAAGCCTGTGATTAATTTAAGAAATTAATGCTTAAATTGAATGTAAAATTAATAAATATATAAAAAAAAAAGAGATACAGATAGGGTTGATAAAGGGAGAAACAGCTAACTCAAGAAGACTTGAGGTTTTGGAAAATAATCTTCGTTATAAAAACATAAGAGTCCTAAATTTCCCCTCAGTTAAACTTATATCACCTTTGGAACAATTTAAAAGATTTCTAACCCAAAATTTATTGATTACCCCTGAAAATATTCCCTCAATAGAGAAAATCTTTTACATTGTAACCAAAAAACAGGGAGAATGTGAGGTTACTAAACAACCTCAACCATTGGAAAATCTCACAGAGTTTTTAGAGAATTCAATGGAAAATCAAATTGAGTCAAGGGGAACATTATGTGTGAGGTTTTTAAAGAATGAAAATAGAGATAACATCTTAAAACTGTTCTTAAGGAACCGAGAAAAATGATATCTTACAGAAAAAGTTTGGATGTACCCAGATATTACCAGAAATATGCAAGTTAGAAGGAAAAATTTTCTTCAGATGAGCTCAGAAGTTAGACATCTAGGAGCTCAGATGAAAGTTTACTACCCATGTAAATGTATTGTAAAACATTTAAATGAGCGCTATGTTTTCTTAGAACCATTGGAATTAAAAAGATTTTTGGAATCAAAAGAAAAAATTAACACTTCTCCCAATTAACTGGTCATGGGATTTAGAATGTAATGAATCACTTATACACCTATTTGTTATAGATTAATTATTACCTGTTATTTGCTCCAGAAATAAGAAACTTGGGTCTTCTCTTTCCTTATAAATAGGTATATGTATAAGGGAAATGGATTGTTTTCTTTTTATAAGTTTATTTTGTTAAAAGTGTTTAAGGATTGATAACCTATATATGTACCTTTTCAGTGACAAGATGTTTATTTGTCTAAAAATGTATAAATCTTATAAATAAATAAAAAAAAAAAAAAAAAAAAAGAATATTGGCAGGATGATTGACTGGTGACAGTCAGTATAGTGTTGGGGGTGTAGTGAATGGTTTCAATGGCTCCCTAGCCTTTTCAGAATGGGTGAAAGCACTCCTTCCAAACACGCACCCAGACTGAGCTCTACCTGATCCAGTGAGTCAGATTAGAACTTGGTCTAACTCCTCTTCACTTGCAGTTTGGAGTTCACAGATTCAGCACAGATCCCCGGCCTTTTTCTTCTGAGCTTTCCCCCCAGAAGTCTACACTGGATAAGATGGAAATCCGTCACCACCTTAGGTATGAACTTAGGATGCGTATGCAAGACCACCGTGTCATGATAGAATTTAGTATAAGGTGGATAATTCACTAAGGTCTGGAGCTCACTGACCCTGCACGCTGAAATGATTGCCACCAAAAATATGACTTTCCAAGTCAGGTAACTTCAGGTCATAGGTGAGCAGCGGCTCAAAAGCAGCTTTCATCAGCTGAACTAAAACCATGCTGAGGTCCCAAGACACAGCGGGAGGCCTTATGGGAAACTTCAACTGAAGCAGACCCCACATAAAATGTACAACTATAGGCTGTACAAAGATAGGCATGCCATCTACACTGTGGTGGTAGGCGCCAATCGCATTAAGATGGACTCTAATGGAGGAGGTCTTTAAGCCAGCCTCTGACAGGTGAAGAAGGTAATCAGTTTTTGTGGGGGGCAGGGGAACGGATCTAGGGCCTTCTGCTCACATCACACAGAAAACCTCCTCCACTTCAGTCCGCAGGACTTTCTAATGGAAGGCTTTCTAGAAGCCACCAAGACCCGAGACACATCTTCCGAAAGATTGAGCGGCTGCAGAATTAACCTCGCAACATCCAGGCTGCGAGCGACAGGGTCTGGAGGATGGGATGCTGCAGCCTACCCATATCCTGCGTGATGAGATCTGGCAATTCCCTAGACTGATCGGTCTCCGGATGATTAACTCCTGAAGGAGTGGAAACCACACCTGTCTTGGCCAATGATGGGCTATGAGATTCATAGATCCTCTGTTCTCGCTTCAAGAAAGTCTTTGCCACTAAAGAATTGGAGGATATGCATACTGAAGACCTGTGCTCCAATGGCGGATGATTGCATCTGAGGCTGGTTTGCCTTCTGTCCTGTGCAAAGAGCAGAAATGAGGTGCCTTCCTGTTGCAGGGGGATGCAAACAGATCTATGACCAGGCTTCCCTAGAGGCGGAATATTCAATTCAATACCTCCTGGTCCAGTGACCACTCATGGGGTCTGAAGGCTCGACTCTGCCTGTCCACTACCATGTTCTCCATCCTGGCCAAGTACTCTGCCCTGAGCACCATCCTGTGAGACAGGGCCCATAACCAGATCTAAACCGTTTCCTGACACAGGAGGTATGATCCCGTGCCTCCCTGCTTGTTGACATACCACATTGCTACTTGGTTGTCGGTCTGGATCAGGACAACATTTTTGGACAGCCGATCTCTGAAAGTCCAGAGCACGTACCTGATCACTTGGAGCTCCAGGAAGTTGATTTGACATGAATGTTCCTGAGTGGACCATAAACCCTGGGTGTAGAGCACATCCACATGAGCTCCTGACTCTAGGGTAGATGCATCCGTGGTTAACACAATTTGAGTGGGAAGACTCCAAAAGGAGATTCCCTGTTCCAGATTGGAAAGTACCCACCATCAGGAGGAGGAGTTCCGGAGGGACGGGGTGACTTGGATGCGATTTTGGAGACTCTGTGTGGCTTGCCATCACTGAAACCTCAGGGTCCACTGGGCTCTATGTGCATGTGTAAGCGTGCCAAGGGAGTAACATGGACGGTCGCAGCCAAGTGGCCCAACAACCTCAATATGTGCCAAGCCGATACCTGCTGGCTCTATTGAATTCTGCCGCAATGGCAGCTAATGTGACAGTCCTCACAGCAGAATGGCCTTGGCCTAAGCCATATCTAGTAGGGCTCTGATGGAAGTCCAATTGAGGTGATGGACTGAGATGGGACTTTGGGTATTTATTTTATTTGTTTTTTCATATACCGACATTCAACTAAAGTCATCACATCGGTTTACATATAACAAAAATTAGAGAGGTTACATTGTAATAGAAAGTAAAACAGAAAATAAAACAGAGAAGGAGAAATAAAAAGAGATAAGTTTGAATTAGATGTTAATTCTTATCATGTTATAAATGCTTTTTGAAAAAGCCATGTTTTTAGATTCTTTTTAAAAGTTTGTGAGGATGATTCAAGTTGTCCTGTTTTCTTTGGAATCAAAGTACCTGGAGTAAAATCCATGCCTTCTTTGCCATGGTGGAACAGGTTCAACCACTCTGGCCGTTAAGAGGGAGGAGAGTTACGCTAGCAGTACTTTCTGTTGCACTACCAGCCCCCAATACTGGCACGGAGGATAATTTGGTGGGACGCCCAACAGATTGAATTGGTACCCCTGACGGATGATGGACAGAACCCACTGGTCCGAGGTTACACTGGGCCACTGATTCGCGAAGAACCACAGCCCTGGTTACGGGCGACTGGCTGATGCTCCTTGTGGTCCAGTCAAAACCCCGTCCCTGGGTTTGAGGACCCCGGGTATCAATCGAGGACTGGTGCTCCTTGCCAAGGGGTTGCTTTGGGGGCACTGCTGCAAAAGCCGGTGCATCCCTATGCCCAGCACTGTGCACTGACGAGGAATGATGTCGATACTTCTTAGGCTTCCCTTGATGCTCAGCCTGGTCTTTCCCCAGTGCTGAGGTTGAAGACGATGAACCTGGCATCCTCGATCCGGAGAAGATTGACAGTGGTCGGTCTCTAGCACCCCTATCCACCGGCGACCTCGATGGAACAGACGATCCCACTGATGTCTATTGTAAAGGGTCCAATGGTGCAGTTCCAAGGCTCTTAGATGCCGATGCATCGGACTTCTTTGACCCAAAGAGGTATTCCATCTTGTCAAGTTGAAGCAGACGTCTCTTCAGGGTCATCTGTTCACACAAGCGGCAACCCTGAACATCATGCAATGCCCCCAGGCAGAGGAAGCACACTTCACGTGGATTGGTGATAGACAATGGTCCTCTGATACTGGGGGCATCTGCGAAAACTGGACGTGGCCATGACGGAGAGAAAAAAAAGGGCCGAAGGACAGAACGGTGGCGGAGATGACCAGCGGGCACTAAGGCACCGCCACCATGGGGGGAATCGACCGCGAAAGTAAACTTACCCAAAGATGTCGAAAACCCTGACTGGGGATGCAGTGGGAAGGCACCGAGAGGGACCCGGCGAAGTAACAGAGAAAAAATTGTGAAAACGCAAAAATGAAGTTTTCCACTAGGCCAAAAAGTCAAATATTTTTAAGAGCTCAATCAACCATGAAGCTCACAGCTCTGCGGAAAAGAAGAGACTGAAGAGGGACCCGCGTGGACATGGGGTATAGGGCATACTGAGCATGCTCAATGGCAGCCCTGGTCACCGATGCAATCCTGGCATCGATGCGTCAGATCAATGGTGCGCCGGTCACAGATGTGCACAAGTAACCATTACTGGGCATGGCACCGAAGGTGCGGCAGCAAACTGCTTGCCCAGACTCCTGCTCAACCTCTCTCACAAGGAGACTGCACTGCCATACCGGCAAGCAGGAGGAGAGGCTACGTCATCCAGGGCTCAAGCCCGTGGAGACTAGTTCCTTTGAATGTGGGCAGAATGAGCTCTCTTCCCACAGGAACAGTGTGGTCTTCGATCTCTGCACTGTCTGAACCTCCATCGATGCCAACTGATTGGTGAAACCAAAATGAACTCCTGCCCGGGCAGAACTCAGGCGAGTCCCCAGGTTCAGCAGCCTACATGGATCACACACAGACTGCATTCAAGTCAGTTCTGCCAGCACCTGAAAAAGTTACAAAATAGAGCAAGGAGAGGACACAGATACTAAATTACCAGTGCAGTACTTTTTTTTTTTTTTTTTTGCAATAAAGGATAGAAATAGACTTTGCTGGACTGTACAGAGACTAAGGCTTGCCATGCCATGTGGCTGGCAGACAGAGGAAAGAAGAAAAAAAAGGAAAAAATAAAACTACTGTAAGGCACTAGAAAAAAATCACTTACAAAAACTGTGAGGAGAGAGAAAAACAGAATACCGTGAGACACATGGCTCCGTGGGAAAAAAAAAAGACTGAGGAACGCTGCCTAGGGGCCAGAGTAGGGCATGTTTGAAGATCTAGATTCTTTGAGATCAAAGTTCCATGCCGGGCTCCATCCAATGATGTCACCCACGTGAGGACTACCATACTGCTTGCCCTTGGATAATATATGTATTGTTATTTTCTGAAGGGACCAAGGGACTTGAAAGTGAAGCCCCTCTAGGTGGACTCCCCATCCTAGGTTGGATGTATTAGTGGTGAGAACAAATTTGGAAGGATAATCCCTTTACTGTCTGTGAGAGTCACCAAGACAGGGAGTCTTGTGACTCTGAAGAGACTGCATAGCTTGATTCAACTTAGACACCAGTCCATCAGTTTTGAGTCACATGGTTGGCAGTGGGTCATGTTCAAACACTTTGGTCTTTAAGATGGAGAAAATTCCTGACCTGTGGCTCTAATTTCTGGATAAGTTGAAACATTTGGGCAGGCAGTTTGGAGGGAATGCCTAAAGATATAATCTGTAACGTTCTCTTGCAATCTGGAGGTCCTAGTTATTAGAGTTTACAAGTCAATGTTTTACAAAAACTCAAGACTTCATGCCCCCAGAGAGAGCTATTCCAGAACAGAGACTTGCACAACTGGTTATTCCTCTTGGATCCAGTTGAAATCCTGACCTGATTTTGACTGGGTGGTGGTATAGGGTTTTGAGCTCTTTGGATCTTTTTGGGAGTACTAGATTCCTCTCTTGACAAGAGGGCCCTTGCTAGTAAAATTTCTGAGGAAAAGATGGCTTCTTCAGGAAACCACTCTGGTGTCTTCAGGATGTCAAAATCAGCTCATAAGTTACCATGAGAGACAATGAATTGTCAAGTCATGCTCCTTAATTATATCTGCTGCTTCAAGACTGTCTCAACTGTATGGCACATTTGCAAACCTTTTTTTTGCATGTCTTCAAGACAACCTGAAGCTCACAGTCATGAGAGTTTGCAAGTGTTGACACTGTAGAGGATCTAGATGCAGCCTTAAAAATACAAGTCATAGAAACTAGATGTTTCTTAAACTTTTCACCTTTTTCCGTAAGAATGTGAAATTTGTTTTGCCTCTCGAGATAGATGGTCAACTAATTATGTACCATCTTCCAAATTGGTATGACTTTGGCTTTCAGCAGAAGTATCTTGAGCCCTTTCTCAGATTCAGGAGGAGAGATTGGGACTCTGTTCGACTTTCAGTTTTATTCTCTGAGTAAGGCACTGAAGAGGCAGAGGACCTCTGCACTGAGGTCTGGTCACCAGTGCTACTGTAGTAGGTTTCCTGGGCCATGTGTTGAGCTTTTAAGGCCAGCTTCTTGGAGCTGGGCTTAAGTTCACCATCAAGGAAAGCACAGAGCATAGCCTAGATATCAAGGCCAAACCATTCTGTGTGGCATCCTGAAACAAATTTCACAGCCATCAATGTTGTGGTCCTTGCCAAGACAAATATAACACTTTGTGATGGACTTCTTTTGTCTGCAGCTGGGACAAAATTTGAGGCCACTGGCCTTCTTCTCTGACATGTTGAGAAAAACAGACAACGCAAAATTAAGAAAGCAAGAACTTTATTTCAGAGGAAAATACCTGTGAAAGGAAAACTAACTGGAGGCCTACCCGATACCCAATTTCCTGCTGAAAAATCAAAGAGGGCAGGCTGAATGAACTGAACACCTAATTAGAGAACAAAGCAATATAATTTCTGACTGAGGCCAGGAGCAAAACTGCAAATTCAAAAGCAAAAAATCATGGAGCCTGCTAGAATGTATCTGACTGTGCCAATGGAAAAAAGGAATCTGAAAGAAGCTACAGTGCTGCTATACTGCAAACTCTGGAAGTTTGTTCCCCTCAGCAAGATGTGCTCACATGACCCACTTCTGCAACATGGTGACACCTTTTTTTTTTTATCAGAGAAATTTGAAAGTCTTATAATAGAGTTTTCTATGTCCTAGCACTAGTTCATACCAGGAAAACAATTACATCATCATTAACTTGAATGCTGGAAATGACAGTACTGATAGGAGTCAGAGGGAGAGCCAAACTGGCGAGTTAACCTACTTGCTGCTCCTGTTGTCTCATAGGTCCGGAAACATTACGCTGAGCCTGTAACATCTGCTGTTGGATTTGTAAACGTTGGTACGCCTGTAGTTTCAAAGTAAGCAGGTTTAAAGTAATGTGGCAATTGAAAGATATTTTTGCATATACTTCATCATTGGCTATAAATACAGATCCATCATAATCAGTTTTTTGGAAACTAATTTCACAGACAATTCTGGAAAATTTAATATATGGTGCTATCAAAGATCACAATGCTTTAACATACACAGTTACAAGCTTCCTAACCCAAAGAGCTTTCAAACTACAGTTGACTATTGAGCACATGGACAATTTGTTCAAGGTCAGATGGTGACACTGATAGGAGAAATTAATTAGGATCTTTAGTTTCTGGTCTCTGTTCACTATGATACACGTTATGCTGTTTATGTTCTTCTTATAAGGTCAGGCAGGTTCCATACATGCCTGGCTGTTGTAATATGGTGCCAGGTTTAGTGGGGGAGGGAAAGTGAGGGGAAAAGGTGGCCTGTGGCTGTTGGTTGCGTGCAGCCTATAAGTTAGGTTTGTTTGTGGTTTGAATTCAAACCACCTGCTGCTGGGGAACTGATTGGTTCCCATGTGACCGGGGGTAGCAGGGAGTGGGAGAAGTCGGGGTAGTCTCCCTGGAACGCTGCTGAGCAAGCTTCACTTGCCCGCTGCTGCGCCAGACGCTGCAACCCTCCTTGCTTCTCTCCGGTCGGCTCACCTCATTTTAGAGCATACCGGTCATGCAGGATGGCATCAGAGGAAGCAGCGATGCCGGGTGAGGAGCTGTCCGCGTCGGAGGAGGTCCGTGGCGGTTCGGGTTTGGGAGCTGCTTTGGCAGCGGTGAGTACTGATGCAGGTGGTCCCAGGGGGGCGGGTTTCTCGGTCCCGATTGCGTGGCGTCAAGGCCGCGGCAGTCCGGAGAACGGGTGCTTCCACGGCCTTACCGAGTGCTGCGTGCGGTCAAGCTGCAGCCCTCCCCCTCTGTCTTGCGAGACTTCCGGGCGAGACGTCTGGGCCTTTGCTGGCACCTGGTCAGCAGCAGCTTCGCACTCGAAGCTGTCCAGTGCTGAAGCTGGGGGAAACACAGCGTCTGAAAATGTGCTTTTAAATCCTCCACTCAGGCCTGTTCCTGGTGCTGATCCTAGGCCCAGGGGAGCTGGGGGTGAGCCGGGTGGGGATAGTGGTGGCCCCAGCGGCCGGGCTGACTGGTGTGGGCTGCCTCGGTGGGTTCTTCCTGGTCCCATGGGGGAGGTTGCTTCTGGGATTTGTAATCCGAGTCCCGCTCCAGGTCCTGCTTTTGAGAATAACTGGCGATATATGCCAGTGGGGACCCAGAGTACTTCTGGGGCTCTTGTGACAATTGGAATCCTTATTTTCCACCTGGGGTGAGGGGCCTCCACCTTCTTGGTTCAGTCATCCTCAGGGGAGGTTTCCTCCTACTCCAGTGTCCCCTTGGGGTGCTACCTCCGGCTCTTGGCATGGGGTTCCGGCTTCGCCCTGTTTTGGTATGGGCCCTTGCCGTTGGCCCTTCTTCTGAGGGTCCTCCTGGGGGTTCGGTGGTCTTGGGGTCTTCTGGGCCTGCGGTTGCTGCTGCTGCTCCTTTTTCGCAGACGTATCCAGCTGCGGAATCGATAGATGACCCTGGACTTTCGCGACGAGAAGAATGGTGGAATGATTCTGTTTCCATGGTGGCAAATACGTCTGATTTCGTGGTTCCAAATCTCAGCGAGACCAGTCCATCCAGCAGGCAGCCTGGTGAGTCATATGCTCTTATCGGTATCGGGGTATCAGGTCCTTCCCAGGACAGGGTACCAGCTGCCCCCAACAGTGGGGTTGCCAGCTCGAGTGAACAGGCTTCTGTTTCAGAGGGAGGGGTTTCAGAGCCACCGGCTACTAGTTCCTCGGCCTCCAGGAAACGGGAGAAGTTTCGGCGAAAAAAAGAAACGCTCTAAGTCTAGTTCTTCCAACTCCTCTTCCTCTTCTTCTGCCTCTTCAATAGTGGGCTCTAGTGAGAAAGGTGCTGCCGGCGGGAAGGGGCAGGTGAAGGGGGCTCCTACGCTAATCAGCCTGTCCAAATTGTGGGAGGATGTCCCTAAGTCCCTTCGAAAGAAGATCAGATAGTGTAAGTATATTGATATCTTCCAGTTGTTGGAGGGACGCAGGGGGAAGAGAAGGCAGAAGAAAAAAAGGGGGTGGGTGGACAGATTTCAGGATACTCAATGGAGGGTGGCTTGCAATGTGCTCAATTGGATCCGTTCCTTCCTTCGGTTGGCCAGTGTGGTAGGTCATTGCGACCCTGCCCAGTACGGACCTCTGCTCGCATATGCTGATGCCATTCTGGCAGCTAGTTGGGTGTATGAAGGATGGTCGTGGCTCAATTACGATGAGCACTTCAGGGATCAGATGGAGAACAAATTCATGACCTGGGGTACTAGGGATGTCTGGTTGTGGTTGACCCAGATGAGCGCTAAGGCAGGGTCTTCCGGTGGAGCTGACGGTAGCGGAGTTTCCAGTGGGTTTGGCGTGCGGCCCTTTCGTGAGGGAGCGGGTCCGGCAAGCGGCGGTCTAGTGGGGGTCAGTTTCCCGGATGTGTGCTGGAGGTATAACCATTTGGCCTGCAACTTCCCCGACTGCAAACTTAAATATGTGTGTTCCAGCTGTGGGATGTGTCACCCCGCCTCTAAATGTCCAAAGTGATCTGGCGTCGGGAGTGGCGGCACTGTCGCTGCCAAAAGCACCCAGAAATGAAGTAGCGGAGAAGGCTCCCACCCCCCATCTGTTTGACGGCCATGTTGCCATGGCTGGGTAGGTATCCTAAAGAGGAGGCCTCGCGTCTCTAGTTTTGTGGTTTTGAACACAGCTTTCAAATTCCCTTTGTGGGTCCTGTGGGGGTTGGGGGGGGAACAGAACTGTCAGTCGGTGCAGAAATTGGCTCATGTGGTTGCTGCTAAATTGCAACATGAGATTGACTTGGGGAGGATTGCGGGTCCTTTCCTGGTTCCTCCATTTGTTGACTTTTTATCGCCTTTGTCGGTGGTGCCGAAGAAGGAACCAGGAAAGTTTCGCTTGATCCATAATCTTTCGTTCCCGGAAGGCAATTTGGTCAACGATTACTTTCCCAGAGATCTTTGCACCGTGCGGTTTGCTTCCTTTGATTCGGCGGTGGCAGTGGTCCGTCATTGTGGTGTTGGGGCCCTGATGGCAAAACAGGACATCGAGTCTGCCTTCAGGCAGCTCCCTATTCAGCCGGAGTGTTTTTCCTTGTTGGGTTTTCGTTTTCAAGATGCATTTTACTTAGTTCATTTGTTCATTGGGTGGTTGCTGAGCGGGCCGGTGTGGCAAACATTGTGCACTATTTGGATGACTTTCTGTTTGTGGGTGACTCATCTTCATCGACTTGCCTGCACCTGCTGTGCTGTTTTCAGAGCACTACCTCTGACTTTGGTATCCCCATAGGAGAGGGCAAGCCAGAGGGCCCTTGTACTAGGCTGGCTTTCTTAGGTATTGAGTTGGATTCTATCAAGACTACTTCATGGCTGCCGGCGGAAAAAGTGGCAGTTATGAGAGATCTCATGTCCAAGGCAATGCTTGCCAAAAAGCTAACTTTACGTCAGATGCAATCCCTAGTGGGCAGTCTGAATTTTGCTTGTTGAGTAATCCCTATGGCCAGGGTTTTTCTGCCAGATTGAGCTTCAGTACGACCGGTTTGCGGAAGAGTGGTCATCACATTCGCATAACTCAACAGATGCGTGAAGATTTGTGGATATGGGACTGTTTGTCTGACTTCAATGGTTGTTTGTTGTGGCAAAACGAGTCCATCTCGAACCATGACTTGGAATTGTTTACCGACGCCACTGGATCTGTTGGCTTCAGCGCCTACTTTCAGGGTGCCTGGTGTGCGGCACCTTGGCCAGTTGATTGGAAGGATGCCGGGGTTACCAAGAATATTACTTTCTTGGACTTGTTCCCCCATTGTCGTCTCTGTGTTCCTGTGGGGCTCGCATCTCCAAGATAGGCGGGTAGTGTTTTGGTGTGACAACTTGGATGTCGTGGAAGTCATCAATAAGCGGTCAGTGAAGTGTATACTGGTGTCAGATTTGTTGCAGGAGTTCGTGCTGCGCTGTATGGGGTTGATTACTACTGTATGGGCTCAGCCTGTTCCTGAGGGTCTCTAACTCTGTGGCTGATTCTCTTTCTCACTGCAAGTGGGCCTTGCCTTCAGGAGCTTGCACCAGAAGTGGATCAGCATGGAGCGTCTGTGCCACCTTTCCTTTGGAGCTTCGGTTCCCAGAAGCATGGAAGCTGCTCCAGGCATCCTTAGCTCCATCCACCTGGAGCAGTTACGTGGCATCAGCAAACAAGGTTGTGTCCTTCCTGGCTGGTTTGGGTTGGCATTGGGGCCAGTTTCAGATGGGAACATCGTGCAATTTATTGAAAGTGTTAGGGCGAGTGGGGCTTCTAGGGCTTTGATCGCTAGACAGCTGTCCAGGTTCTCTTTCTTCATGAGGACCCATGGCTGGGGTTTTCCTGTAGGGAGGTTTTTGGTTCATCGTTTAATGCTGTGGTGGGCCTGTGGGTCCGCTCCGGAGCCAGGTAAACGTTTACTTATTACCCACGAGATTTTGAGCAAGATGTGGGCGTCGTTGCCTAGCATTTGCGACAGTGATTGCGAGTGTTTGTTTCACCTTGCCTTAGTTTTCGCTTTTTCGCTGCTTTTCGAATTAGCTAGTTGGTCGCGAGAGCTACCAAGGGGTCTAAGGCTTCCGGCCTCTTTTATTTATTTATTTCAAATTTTTATATACCGGCATTCGAGACAGCAGTCACATCATGCTGGTTCACATAAAACAGGGGTGCATAGTAAACATAACTATAACAAAGGTGCTGAAAAGGCAGTTACATATAACAGGGTAACTGCCTGTTATATGTAACTCTTATTATATAACTCTTATTATATAACTTATTATATAACTCTTATTATATAACTCTTGTTATATAACTCTTATTTCAGCATGTGAACATCAGAGCAGATTTGGTGGTTCTTTTTATTCACAGATCCAAAAATAATCAGGTAGGTAGAGGGTCATCGGTGGTGCTTCATTTGTTCCAGGCTTGCGGACCTGCCCTGTGATTAACGCAGTCACCTTCGGGCGGATTCGCCCTGAAGGCGGTTCTCATTTTCTCATTCATTGCGACTTACGGCCACTGACAAAATACCAGTTTGAGGCGGTTTTGCGGGCTTGCTTGTCTGCGTTAGGATTGGATACCTTGAGGTTTGGGACTCACCCTTTCCGAATCGGTGCAGCAACATCTGTGGCAACATCTGGTCTGTCGGGTGAAGTGATTCAAAGACTAGGGAGATGGAAGTCGGATGCCTTCAACTGGTATGTGCTTACTGGCACTCCTTAGTCGCACATATTAATTTTTTCTCCTTGCAGATGAGGCATACTAGGGGACTGTTGTATGGATTGTGGGGCACTCCTATGTGGCCTGAGCCCATTCGCATGCTCAAGGGTGCCCGTATGGGACAAATTTGGAATTGGAGGGCTGGAGAGTGACTGTTTGTTGGCTGGGGCGGAGGGGAATGTGCTGGGGGTAGTTGCTGCTGTGTCTGCGACAGGGGCTTAATTGGTTCAGCCCACCACATGTTTTAATCATCCATCTTGGTGGGGAATGACTGGGGCAAGATATCCAGCTGCAGGTTTATTAGCATGGTGTGCAGGGACTTGGTGTCCATTTCCTGCTTGTTGCCTGCTACTGTACTCTGCTGGTCTGACATAATTCCAAGGCCGGCTGTGATTGCGAATAAAATTTGGCATCGTTGTCGTGCCAAGGCCAACCAGCAGATTGGTTCTTGGCTGGCCGCGATGGGGGGTTTTCATATTTGGCACGATTGGTCCTGGGATCTGGAGGGTGGGCTGTTCAGGAGGGATGGGGGTCCACTTATCCTTTATTGGTTTGGACGTATTCTTGAATTCGCTGCAAGAGGCCTTGGAATGCATCCTGTGTGGGGGTCCTGGCTGCATCTTTGGGGGTCGCAGGTAATTCTTACTTGCACCTGTGGTGGGTAGCTCGAGCCAATTGGGGGGTTAAGCTTTGGTTAAGTTGTCTGACTTGACAGGGGTCATGTCAGGGATTCCTAGCAGAACTGGGTTCAGTTGTTGCTGGTATGACTCCTTGCTGGACAGTGGCGAGGGTCAACATGGTCGGCTCTTTGCTGGGTGGTGGCGAGGGTCGTGGGATGCGCTTCAATGTCGTCACCATACAGGCTGGGATAGCCTGTGTATGCCTGTTTCACTGGTCAGTGGCAGACGGGTGGTGGTGGGGGAATTTATTGTTATGGTTACCTGGCTCGGAATCCTGGGTGTTGGCAATAAAGCGGCGGCCTGTTTGATCCCCAATTTTTATTGTGTGTGTATTTATTCTATTGTGAAGGGACAGGCGCGGGCAGAAGCATCAGTCCTGGCTACCTATATTACATATCTATTGTCAGTGCCAGTAATTGTTTTAGTTTTAAGAGCTGAATGATTCTACATCAGCCAGCTGGTTATACTGCTAGTAATTAAGTTTATGCCAGCACAGCTTGCTGAAATAATCAAAGTAAAACTACATGGTTAATTTTGCTTTGCTTATTGACCCATGAAAAGTATTGGCACAAATATGCGCCTGCTCTTTGTGCAAATACTTTTTTTTTTATAAGCAAAAACTATCCATTCAAGTGCCTCCCCCAACCTAATTCTGCTCTGGACACACCTGCATAGATAAGTGGGTAAAAGCACTTCAATTGCTGACATACACAAGTACTTTTATTGTAATCTAAAAAGCCCATTTCTCTAAGTTAAAAGCATTTTACTAAGAAAAGAGCTTTCACTACTGTCCTCTAAGAGGGAAACTTTCAAAAGCTATTGCCCCAGGTAAATTGGCTGGCTTAAAACTGCCCACTTTCCTGTAGGTAGAAGCAGGTGTAGAGATCAATATCCCATGTACTTTAACCCACAAGAAAATTAGGTGGGCTCAGAGCCAGGGTTAGGTTGGGGAAGGAAACAACATGCATAGTTTTGGATTTTCAAAACTACGTGCATTATTTTGAAAGGAAAAAATACATGCGAAAAAGCAAATGCAAATCTCTGCAGGTACTTTTTCCTTAGGCAATTTTCAAAAGGGAAATTATGCTTGTACTTCCCTTTGAGAAGAGGTACAAAGTCCTTGGCTAAAAGTATCTGTGGACTTTGAAACTAATGTGGGCTCTTTTAAAAACTACACCATACTCATAGACATTTGCTTTATAATTTCAGTGTACAGAGCTTTCATCCAAGGTTCTTCATAGCTCTTTTCTACATTAATTTTTATTTTATTTTTGTTTAAGAAAATCTGGTTTCCCTTTTTAAGCAGGACATTGCTCTCAACCATCCTCTGGTTTTACAATTTTTTTCTTGGAAAACTATCTGCATTTCATATTGTTGATAATGTGGAACTATACAAGTAAAAAAATATTCTCTTCTGTTAAGCTCTTCAGCTGTGTAAACAACATTGCTTAAGAAGCTTTCAGGTTATAAGCAGTTTTCTGACAAACAGCAAAGCAGTATGTGGCAAGGTTTTCATCTACTCAGGAATGAAATAAAAATCAGTTAAGTCCACCCTGATGGCTTATAATGAAATGGACCGCACTGCAAAGTGTGGATGTGCACTCTGTTCCTAGATCTGGCTCTGGAGGATAGATGGATCTGCAACAGGGCCGGCGGAAGCATTAGGCGGGGTAGGCAGTAGCCTAGTGCTCTGGAAGTGGGCAGGGCGGCAGTTTTGAAAGGAAGGAGGAGATGAGAAGTGGCGCAGATAAGGCATGGAGCTGGAGGGTGTTTTCTGTTTTTGGATATATATTTCTTTGAGTAGCTGAGGTTAATTGTCGTCTGCGGTGTGCGTGTGTGTGAGAGAGAGCACATGACACCATCACCACCTAAGGCAGCTGGGCATCTTTCCACAGACACTGAGTGTACATGCTGCTTAAACCAATGTTTTATGTTTCTTTCCATATAGCTTTCCTTATCTGGATCTATGGAATTTAACAAAGTTATTTTCAACTGGTTCACAATCAGGATTCCACAAATAAATGGTGTTGGGAAGCACTGCTATATCCACATGTGTATGGAAGCAAATAAAGGATTATATTATGTCCAGTGAGAACAGGGATGATATTTACTTAAAACATACAAAATATTAAGATTAATAAATATTTGTGACATTTGCACATGCGCCAACAGCAATGGAAAAGACATGTGGTTAAGTGACCAGCATACAAAAATATGGCTACTACAGCAAGAAGAAATTAGTTCTTACTTGATAATTTCTTTCCCTTGAGTCAAGCCAGACCAGGCCAGATGCATGGGTCATGTCTCTCAACCAGCAGATGGAGACAGAGACTAACAGATTTGCTGACATTTCTTATAGGCTCCCGTGCTGACATCAGCCTGCTAGTATATTCTATGTAACAAGCTAAGATAAAGCAGAGTTGCTTGCCTGTAGCAGGTGTTCTCCTAGGACAGCAGGATGTTGGTCCTCACACATGGTTGACATCATCGGATGGAGCCCGGCATGGAAAACATATGTCAAAGTTTCTAGAAACTTTGGCCCACTGAGCATGCCCAGCATGCCACTATCCAAGTGGGGTCCCTCTTCAGTCTCGTAACAGAGAATTGCGAAAAAATGAAACAAACATGAGAGAAACCCAAGTCCACGTTTGGTGGGCAGGTTTCATGAGGACTAACATCCTGCTATCCAAGGAGAACATCTGTTACAGATAAGCAACTCTGCTTTCTCCTAGGACAAGCAGGATGGTAATCCTCACACATGGGTGAATCCCTAGCTACAGACTACTCCTGAACCACGATGAAGCCAATAGACACCTAACCAGGTGCCAACGGGCACAACAACCCTGGTGCTGTTGGTAACAGAGGAAGAAAGCCTGAACCCGAACAATGGGCCCTAGGCAGGAAGAGTTGGGTTTCACAGAGAGAGATTCCGAAGGACGGACTGGCCGGCCGAAACTGCTATCGCGGACATCCCTGTCCAGACAGTAATGAGAGGCAAAAGTGTGGCAAGAACTCCACTTCGCAGCCTTGCAGATCTCATCCATGGGGACCGCTCACAGATGGGCCAACAAAGTCGCCATGGCTTTGACAGAATGAGCCTTGACATGGCCCTCAAGCTACAGTCCCGTCTGAGTGGAGCAGAAGGAGATGCAATCCGCCAACCAGTTGGACAGAATCTGCATGGAAACAGCAACTCCCAATCTATTCCTGTCAAAAGAGATGAAGAGTTGCGTGGACTGCCTATGGCCTGCTGTCCGCTCCAGGTAGAAGGCTAAGGCTCTCTTACAGTCCAAACTGTACAGAGCCCATTCGCCCTGGTGCGAATGAGGCTTGGGAAAAAAGGTGGGAAGGATGACTGACTGGTAAAGATGGAAATCTGTCACCACCTTAGGCAGGAACTTAGGATGTGTGTGCAGAACTAACTGTCATGAAAGAACTTCGAATAGGGTAGATACATCACTAAGGCCTGCTCGCTGACGTGACTGCGACTATAAACATGACCTTCCAGGTCAGGTACTTGAGGTCACAAGAATGCAACTGTTCAAAAAGAGCTTTCATGAGCTGAGCTAAAACCTCATTGAGGTCCCAGGACATAGCAGGAGGCCGTAGGGGAGGCTTCAGCTGAAGCAGACCTGGCAAAAAGCGGTCCACAATGGGTTGCACAGAGTTGGGAGACCCATCCACACCCCTGGTGGTAGGCACCAATAGCACTCAGGTGTACCCTATTGGAGTGTGTCTTTAAGTCAGCTTTCGAAAGGTGCAGAAGGTAAATCAAGCAGCTTTGGGGTGGAGTAGGAGAATGGATTCAGACCGTGGTGCTCACATCACACGGAAAACCTCTTCCACTTCAGCCATAATTCTTCCTAGTGGAAGGCTTCCTGGAGCCACCAGGACTTGAGACACATCAGAGATGTCAAGGGGCTGCAGAATTAACCTCTCAACATCCAGGGCATCAGGGACAAAGCCCAGAGGTTGGGGTGGTACAGCCTGCTCCCTTCCTGCATGATGAGACCTGGGGAAGTACCCAAGCTCATTGGGTCCCAGGAGGGGGAACCAGATCTGCCTTGGGCAATGAGGGGCTATAAGGATCATAGTTCCCCTGTCCTGAAGAAGCTTCAGGAGAGTCTTCGTTACCAGGGGAAGCGGAGAATAAGCATACAGAAGGCCCTAGCCCCAATGGCGGGCAAGGCATCTGAGGCTGGTTCGCCATCTCTCCTGTACAGGGGGATGTGAATAGATCCATGTCCGGGATCCCCCAGAGGCAGAAGATCCGATCCGCTACTTCCTGGTTCAGGGACCATTTGTAGGGTCAGACGTCAGCCTGTTTACCACCACATTCTCTGACCCGGCCAGGTACATGGCCTGGAGCACACTGGTGGGACAGATCCCAAGCCCAAATCTGGACTGCTTCTTGGTACAGGAGGAACAACCTCGTACCTCCCTGTTTGTTGATATACCACATAGCCACTTGGTTGTCAGTCCGAATCAGAACCACTTTGCTGATCAGCCGATCCCTGAACGCCCAGAGCGCATATCAGATCACGCGAAGCTCCAGGAAGTTGATCTGACACTGAGGTTTCCTGGGCAGACCACTGGCCCTGGCTGTGGACCCCCTCCACATGGGCACCCCACCCATTTTTGAATGCATCTGTGGTGAGCATAATCTAGGCCGGGGGATTTTGAAATGGCACCCTCTGCTCCAAATTGGCAAGACTCTTCCACCAGGTCAGGGAATCCCAGAGAGGTGGAATAATGTGGATGCAGATGTGGAGGGTCCTGGGTGGCCTGGCGCCACTGAGACCGCAAGGTCCATTGAGCTCTGGGCATATGCAAGTGAGCCAAGGGAGGAACATGGACGGTCGCTGTCATGTGTCCTAAGAATTGCAACATGGGCGAGCCGAAATCTGCTGGCTCTGTTGGACCACTCCTGCAATGGACACCAACATGAGCGCACACTCGCGGGGAAGATATGCTTGGGCCCGAAACAATCCCGCGGCGAGGAGGTATCACAGTAGAAGCCAGTGCCAGCCCAAGCCTGGTATCGTGCGAGGACGGAGACCGATGGCGATGTTTCTGGGGTTTCCCTCAGTGCTTGGCCCGGTCTTCACCCTGGCACTGAGAAAGAAGGAGAGAAAGCAGAGGTCCTCGAGTGACAGAAGACCGATGAAGGCCAATCTCCGGCACCCCCCTCCACTGGGGGCCCTCGTGAAGGGGTGGACACTGAGGGATTGGTGTCCATCAATTCTTCCCGGCCCTTCGGCTTCGATGCCCCTGACACCGGTGTCGAGTGTTCGGACTTCTTGGGGCTGAACAACTTCTCCATCTTGTCCAAGCGGGCGCATCGGCCCTTGGGGGTCATCTGGTCGCAAAAACAACATCCCCGAACATTGTGCGATGCCCTCACGTCCAAGGTCACTGACGAAAACCCGACGATGCCATGAAAAAACAGCTGGCAAGTGGTCGATGTCCAGCAGACACACAAAGGACGCCACTACCGGGAATCAACCACATAGAAGGCAAAAAACTTACCGCGCCACAGACTAACAGGCCACTCTCCTGCGCACGCGATTCAGGAGGGTGGCCTATGCAAATTAGGGCCCGCGGTAAAAGGAGGCGCTAGGGACACTAGCGCGTCCCTAGTGCCTCCTTTTTGACAGGAGCGGCGGCTATCAGCGGGTTTGACAGCCGATCTCAATTTTGCCGGCGTCGGTTCTCAAACCCGCTGACAGCCACGGGTTCGGAAAACGGACAACGGCATAATTGAGCATTCGTCTTCAGACCAGTGGGCCGATTTTTAATTTTTTTTTTTTTTTTTTTTTACTTTTGGGGCCTCCGACTTAATATCACCATGATATTAAGTCGGAGGGTACACAGAAAAGCAGTTTTTACTGCTTTTCTGTGCACTTCCCCGGTGCCGGCAGAAATTAACGCCAGACTTTGGGCAGGCGTTAATTTCTGAAAGTAAAACGTGCGGCTTGGCTGCACATTTTACTTTCTGTATCGCGCGGGAATAACTAATAGGGCTTTCAACATGCATTTGCATGTTGCGGGCGCTATTAGTTTCGGGGGGGGGGGGGGGGGGGGGGGGTTGGATGCGCGTTTTTGACGTGCTATTACCCCTTACTGAATAAGGGGTAAAGCTAGCGTGTTGAAAACGTGCGTCCAAATGCGGTGGAGCGCACTGTACTGTATCGGCCTGTTAGCTGGGAAAATGGAGAGGGACTCGCACAGGAAAACACATTTTCCGAAAGAAAAAAAGAGCATGATCTCCCCAACCATGAGACATTATCTCTGTAGAAAAGAAGAGACTGAAGAGGAACCCCATGTGGATGTGTGGATAGTGGTATGCTGGGTATGCTCAGTGGGCCAATCAAAATTTTTCCCTGCCGGGCTCCATACGATGTCACCCATGTGCGAGGTCTACCATTCTACTTGTTCTAGGAGAAACATTTTTAATACAAAAAACCAAGGGTGGCCAACTCTGGGTCCTCTAGAGCCACGAACAAGCCTGGTTTTCAGGATATCCACAATCATGAGATAGATATGCATACAATGGAGGCAGTGCATGCAAATCTATCTTATGCATATTCATTGAAGGTATGCTGAAAACCAGGCCTGTTTGTGGCTCTTGAAGACTGGATCTAGCCACCCCTGCACTAAACTTTCCATCACCCCCCACCCCACCAAGCAACAACCAGAGGGTTACCCAAGGGAGAAACAAACAAAGGGTACAGCAAAAGTCTTATCAGGGAATGCAGGTTAAAACATCCAGCATGCCAACTAGTGCACACAATTGATTATTCTGAAAATAAATAAGAGTAATACATTTGGCAAAACAGAAAGGTCCTGGACTGGCTGACTCAAAGAAAGGAAATTATCAGGTAAGAACAGTCAGTCCAATCCAGACACATGGGATGCACCCAAGTTATCCCTCTACTGGATGGGATACTGCCAAGTCTGCTCTAAAGACTTCCAAACCAAAGAAAACCTCTTCCCTGGCTTAAAGGTTGAGATAATAGTGCTTTGACTAAGTATTAAGGAACTCCAGGTTGCCACTCTGCAAATCTCCAACAGGGCATGAGGCAAAGTTCTGTCCATGAAGCCATCTACGCCCTAGTAGAATATGCCCTCAAATTCTTGAGAAGTGGCAATCCCTTAGGTATGTACACTGCACTGAGAAAGTATTCAGACCCCTTCACTTTTTCCACATTTTGTTACGTTACAGACTTATTCTAAAATTAATTTGCATCTTTCCCCTCCTCAGTCTACACACAATGTCCCATGACGACAAAGAAAATCAGGTTTGTAGAAATTTGTGCAAACTAATTAGTAACAAAAAACTGAAATATCACATTTACATAAATATTCAGATCCTTTGCTATGACACTCAAATTTGAGCTCAGGTGCATCCTGTTTCCACTGATCATCCTTGAGATGTTTCTTTGGCTTGGTTGGAGTCCATTTGTGGTAAATTCAATTGATTAGACATGATTTGGATAGAAACACATGTCTATATAAGGTCCCACAGTTGACAGTGCACGTCAGAGCAAAATCAAAGCCATGAAGTCGAAGGAATTATCTGCAGACCTCCGGGACAGGATTGTGTCTAGGTACAGTTCTGGGAAAGGGTACAAAAAAATTGCTGCAGCACTGCAGGTGCGAAGAACACAGTAGCCTCCATCATTCTCCATCATCATGGCTTCCCTCAAACCACTTCTAAAGAAGCCAAACTCAGACCCCAACGACCCAAACAACTTCCGTCCAATCGCCAACCTACCACTCATAGTTAAGATTATGGAAAAATTAGTCAACACGCAAATCTCAGATTACCTCGAAGACAACAAAATCCTCTTCCCCTCACAATACGGGTTCCACAAGGCGCCCAGCACAAAATCCCTCCTGGTATCACTGACAGACTACCTGATTCTGGGTCTTGACAAAGGTCATTCATTCTTACCGATCCTGTTGGACCTCTCAGCCGCCTTCGATACCGTTAACCACGCAAGCCTCATAAACCAACTCAGATCCACTGGAATTGCAGGTACTGCTCTAACGTGACTCAAAACTTTCCTCAACAACAGAGGCTACAAAGTGAAAATCCACAATAAAGAATCCTCCCGACATGACGCACCTATAGGAGTCCCACAGGGATTCTCCTTATCACCCACCCTGTTCAAAATATACCTACTCCCGTTGTGCCAGCTCCTAACGGATCTTAAACTCAAACACCTTATCTATGCAGATGATGTTCAGATAGTAATTCCTCTCAAAGAATCCCTCGTCAAAACCCTCGAATATTGGGAATCTTGCAGATCAAAAATCAATGACCTACTCTCCAGCCTGAATCTCATTCTAAACACCTCCAAAACCGAACTAATACTTATTGCTCCAGAAAACAATAACTACTCCAGCCACTCATCAAACATCCCTCTATCTTCTCAAGTCAGAGACCTAGGAGCCATAATTGACAATAAAATGAACCTGAAAGCTTTTGTAAACCGCACCACTAAGGACTGCTTTCACAAACTCCAAGTGTTGAAAAGGATAAAACCACTCTTCCATTTTCAGGACTTGTAGAACTATACTTCAAGCAATAATCTTTGCAAAATTAGATTACTGCAATGCTATCCTTCTGGGCCTTCCATCTTCATACACCAAACCCCTACAGATAGTACAATACACGGCTGCAAGAATTCTCACAAACTCCAAAAGAAGAGACCACATCTCACCAATCTTAAAAAATCTTCACTGGCTCCCCACTCACTTCAGAATCATCTACAAGTCCATCATATACAAGTCCATCCATCACCTTACAGCTCTGGACCTTCAATATCCGTTTAGCCTACATGTCTCTCACAGACCAACCAGAGAAGCCTACAGAGGATCCCTCCAGGTACCGAACACAAAATCCACCCGGCATACAACTTCAAGAGACCGAGCTTTCTCGACTGCAGGACCCTCACTCTGGAACTCCATCCCCACGAATCTGCACCAAGAACCCTGCCTACCAACGTTCCGAAAAAGATTGAAGACTTGGTTATTTAAACAAGCCTTCCCAGACAACTCTTAACCACCTCCAATTCCACCCAAGCAATGTAGCCTACGGGCACTGTAAATAATTAACTTATGTTAACCTATACTGCTCTCCTCTTCTTCTCCCAGTTCTATTACCTTGTTTCATTGTAACTGCAACCCTGATGCACCAGTTATAGTTTTATTGTTCTATGCACCCCTTGTTCTAATGTAAACCGGCATGTGATATGTTCATGAATGCCGGTATAGAAAAAACCTAAATAAATAAAATAAATAAATTCTTAAATGGAGGTTTGGAACCACCAGGACTCTTCCTAGAGCTAGCCGCCTGCCTGAATTGAGCTATCGGGGGAGAAGGGCTTTGATCAGCGATGTGACCAAGAACCCAATGATCACTCAGACAGAGCTCCAGAGTTCTGCTGTGAAGATGGGAGAACCTTCCAGAAGAACAACCTTCTCTGCAGCACTCCACCAATCAGGCTTTTATGGTAGTGTGGCTAGATGGAAGCCACTCCTCAGTAAAATGCACATGACGGCCTGCTTGGAGTTTTCCAAAAGGCACTTAAACGACTCTCAGAGCATGAGAAACAAGATTCTCTGGTCTGATGAAGCCAAGATTGAACTCTTTGTCCTGAATGCCAAACGTCATGTCTGAAGGAAACCAGGCACTCATCACCTAGCAAATATTCCTATGTGAAGCATGCTGGTGACAGCATCATGCTGTGGGGATGTTTTTCAGCTAAAGGAACTGGAAGACTAGTCAGGATCAAGGGAAAGATGAACGGAGCAAAGTACAGAAATATCCTTAATGAAAACCTGCTCCAGAATGCTCTGTACCTCAGACTGGGGTGACGATTCGTCTTACAACAGGACTACAACCCTAAGCACACAGCCAAGATAACGCGGGAATAGCTTTGGACGAGTCTATGAATGTCCTTGAGTGGCCCAGCCAGAGCTTGTACTTAAACTCGATCAAACATCTCTGGAGACACCTGAAAATAGCTGTGCAACGATTATCCCCATCCAACCTGACAAGAGCTTGAGAGGATCTGCAGAGAAGAATGGGAGAAAATCACCAAACCTAGGTGTGCCAAGATCGTAGTGTTATATGACTTGAGGCTGTAATTGCTGCAAAAGCTGCCTCAACTAAGTATTGAGTAAAAGGTCTGAAAACTTACGTAATGTTTCAGATTTTTTTTAAATTAATTTGCACAAATTTCTACAAATTTGATTTTGCTTTGTCATTATGGGGTATTGTGTGTAGTCTGAGGAGGGAAAAATACATATTATCCATTTTAGAATAAGGCTGTAACGTAACAAAATATGGAAAAAGTGAAGGGGTCTGACTACTTTCTGAATGCAATGTAAACCTTCCCTATCACTTCCTTACTCCAATGAGTATCGTCACCTTTGAAGCTGTTCAGACTCCTCTAGATCCTCTAAACTGAACAAATGATACTCAGAGGTTTTGAAACTATTAGTGACCTTTAATTACAGATAAGCTCTCCTGACATCTAATTGATGAAACTGAGCATATGCTTCTCTACCAGAGTCCCTTTGAAAGGAAGGGAGACTTACCATTTGGTTATGGTTAAGAAGAAAAAAAGCAAAACCATCTTAGGAAGAAACAAAATAATCAATACTGCCTTGTCTGAAGAACACAATAGAGCCTGCAGATCCAAAATTCATCAGGCGGAATAGATTGCTATCAGAAAACACCACCTTAAAAGTAAGCAGTTTAAGTGATGCCTCTCAGATGCTCAAATGGATGATTAACCAGGTATGACAACAGCAAATTCCAATTCCAGAGAGGTACTGATTCTCTTACCAAAGGCTGAATATGCTTCATTTCCTGAAGAAAACAAGACACATTCAACGATAAAGGTCTGCCCATCAACTCACCTGTGTAGCAGGCAATAGACACTACCTACACGTTAAGGAGTAAAGGGCCAACTTTTATCCAATCCTACCACATGAATTCTAAGATAACCAGCACACAAGCTCCTTAACTTCCACTCTCTCATATATGCCAAGGATGTGGAAACTTTAATCACAATAGCATATTTACAACTTTCTCAGAATATCCCTTCTCTGACAGATAAGACCTCTCAAAGACAAAATCAAGACAGAGCCTTGTGAATCACCAGCCTCTGAACAGTAGATTCCTGTCCTGAGGCCAACAATAGCAGATCTTCTCCAGCATCCTCACTAAATCTGCATACTAAGGATGCTTTGGCCAATTGGGAGACAGCCCAGGATGCCCAGAAAGCTTCAATACTCTGCTCACTAGAGGCCACAGAGGGAACCCTGAACTGGCCAGTCTTGAATTAGCTACTAAACACAATCACAAAAGGATGAATTGTAGACCTCTAACAAGCAACAAAGAAAACTAAAGAGACACCTTTTTTTTTTTTTTTAAACATAAAACATAATTCCTCAAATAACTGCACCACAACAGCCTGCACTGCAGGGAAACCCTATCATAGGAAACTGCATAAAAAAAATTTCAAAAAAATACAGGACATTTAACAATTGCAATTAAAAATAGTCCAAAAAACTCTTAGGAAGACTTAGCTTGAATTAGGGCATTCATACCAGATGAACCTCTTACCCTTCTTTGGCTGAAAAATCTTTACACCTAAAGACCGCCCACAAGTCCATCACTGGTTCTCCCCATTTGGATATTCTCTTGGAGAACACCTCCCAGGAAAGACTCTATTCTCTGAGGTCCAGCTTGTTGCGACTGAGTTAGTCCATTTGTATATTCTCTACTCCCACTATAAGAGCAGCAGAGAGCCCTTTGCAGCTTCTCCACCCAGACCAACAGCAGACCTAACTCTTCCACCACATGCCAACACTTGATCGTGCTTGGGGAATCACACATCACTGCTGTAGCACTGGCTGACAAGATCCTGACCTTGAAGAATGGAAGCAAACTAAAAGAAGTGCCTTCCCTATCGTTCTGGTTTCCAACTGATTGATGGACCACTTGGCTTTGTCTGGATTCCAAGTGCCTTGCGCCACTATACAGCAAGTGCCCCAACTCCAGAGACTGGCATCCAAGATAACCATTATCCAAATGGGAGATTCAAATATAGGGAATCCAGTGGATTCCTAAGAGAATTAGTTCAGCTTTATTGGGGGGGGGGGGGGGGGGGGGGGAGAACAGTACAGCATAGATCTTGTGGGTTATAGCTCCCTCAGGTGGGAGCCTAAGATGGTGCACTCCTAGTGTGTATATAAACCCGTCACCAGCTAAATGTTTTGGATTTTTGAGTTGACTATCCTAGTGGGTAGCATGTTCCTTTGCTCCCTTTTGGTTTGTTTTTCCTAGGGAAGGACCCGGGATCTCTGGGGTTAAAACCTGTGAAGTGAAAGCGGCAGGGTGCCTTTCCCTATTTTGCCATAGTTTTTGGAAACCTCTCTTTTGTGAGGAAGTTTATTTTACCCTCCCTGCCCTTTGGATTTTGGTTTCCCTTTTCCCTCTTCACCTGAGTTCCCTAGGGCCCAAGAACTAAGTTATGTAAAATCAGAGGAGGTAATGTTTCACAGAGAGAGAACCATAGAACCATCTGAATCCTAGACACAGGAGAGGAGTATAAAGGTACCACCCAGGTATGGAACAGCAGAAAGAAGAAGAATATGGAGTAACTACAGAAAAAATATGCAAAATAGGACTCAAGACTAGCATATCTAAACTGGACTGAAATCATATCCAATATATACACTGGGAGGAAACTTAAAAACTACCCAAATGTTTGAAAGGGACAAGGAACAAATTCCTTAATTAATTTAATTTTTTTAACCTATTTATGAACTTGTAGTCCACACTATCCAAAGTACTTGGCAGATAACAAAATAAACATACATAACAGAATACAAAAATAAAAAAATAAGGTTAATATAATAAAAATATAAGGAATAAAAACCCCCCAACATAAAACAAAAATCATATAATATCATGATCATATAATATTATGAAATTATCTTTACCATCTGAATAAATCTACTGAAAGCTTAAGGTCTCAAATTTATTGAAGCTCTAAAGTGTAAGAAAGATTTTGTAAATAAGAGCTGTAAAGAACATTTCCATTAGTTTCATCTTTAGCCAGTAAAAGTTTACAATAATGTTTAAGTGTATGTACGTTTTAATACTGTAAACCGCCCAAATCATTTTGTTTGGAGGAGTGGTAGAGAAATACTTGTAAATAAACCACATCAGCTTCCAGCATGATTATCAGTGCTGTTAACAATAGACTTTAGTGCTTCATTAAGAACTAAACAATGCACAGGGCCTAGAAGACTAATTTCACCCCCCTCCCTGTCAGGGAATCTTGGACACTAATTTACTCTAATTGACATTAGAACGATGATATCCTAAATTAGATATGAGTGATGGTTCTTGGGGCACTATTGTGGGATTCCAGCCCAAGGGTTACACAAGATTCAAAATCCACATATTACATACTAGCTACAAAAGCAAAACTCTTTCTGGCATCCATCATCAGAAGGAATCTCATGAAATACACCTGGAACTGAGGAGACCATTTGAAGAGCAAAAGGATTAATGTGAGCCCTTGCTCAAGGTGCTAAATCCAAGATAAATCCACACCATGGATCTCTGAATCCTCAATAAACGTTCTACACCTTCTAGATCTTTATGTCTGTCAACCAGATCTTCCCTTGTGTCAAACTGAATACCCAGGTACTCCAGAATCAAGAGGAAAGCAAGATGCTCTTATTAAAATGATAGGTTTGAAAGCCAGCTTAGATCTTGCAATAACTGCAACACTCTGGTTGTCACTGATTCACTTTCTTGGGCCAACTTCAGTCAAATCCACCAATCGTCCAGAAACGGATGCATCAAAATACCTTCTCTGCGCAAGCTTGCCATCACCACCATTGCCTTGGAAAAAGATTTTGAAACCATGGTCAATCCAAACAGATGTCTCCCCCCTCCCCCCCATCACTGCAAGGCAAAGATATTTCTGATGCCCTTTTATCGGGATATGCAGATACATCACCATCAGATCTAATGACATTAAGAATTCTCCTTGTCATGCTGCTACTATAACTGACTTCAGAGTCACCATCCTGAAATGGAAAACATTCAGAGGCTTGCTGAGGTACTTCAGGTCCATAAGGCGGTGAAAGTCATCTCCTTTTTTTGGTTTCTTTGGTACCAACAAAGTCAATTATGTACTGACCCTGACCCCATTAAGAGTACAGGACAGAACCACAAAAATGTCTTTCATACAGCTTTCCCTTATGAATGAATCCTTGAGAGGAAACCATAAAACATCCGACTCCTAAGATCCACTGATCTGAAGTAATGAGGACTCGCTTCTGGTATAAGACCTTTGTACTGGAGAGTTGTTTCCCACACCCAATGAATTGGGAGGGGTCTGAGAACTTCCGGACTGCCTCGAGACTCCATCCTTACCTCGCTTCTTGGAATTCCGAAAGTACTGGAATATACAAAAAGGTTCAGACTGCTGGCCATACACCAACTTCCTCAGCTTCACATGCTTGGAATCCCTAAAGCAGCTCCAAGCCGGAGATGACCATGACATCCTCTTAGGATTGTTTTTTGGACAATCTGGAGAATTTCGATTCTCCTTTGCTTTCACCAGCTTTTCTAAATCTTCTCCAAAAAGTGTTGGTCAGGTACTTGTAGCCTGGATTGGCCACTGTTAGAAACAGGCTTGATGAACCCTTGGTCTGACCCAATATGGAAATTTCTTATGTTCTTATGACTGTTTGGTCCACCTTGCCTTGAAAACCGAAACTGCTGACCAATTACATAGCTACAGCAAATGACAGGCAGCTACAATGGAAGCCATACTTTTAGTCAAAATGCAGAACAATTCATATGAGGCGTCCACGAAAAAGGTCGTCCCTGGGGGCCATCTGAGCTGCATCCTCCAGTGTCACCTCACCACATTCTAAGGAGGTTTCCTGTATGTGTTGAGACAAATGCAATCCTACCCTAGCAACAATACTGCTGCACAAAGCAGCCAGCAGCAGCCTCAGATACCTGCTTAAGCACAGCCTCTATCTTCTGATGCAGACCATCCTTGAGGGCAGAACCCCCTTCCAAAGGAATAGTGTCTTCCTAGTGACAGCACAAATGAGTGTATCCACTTGAGGAAATTCCATCTTTTCCCCCTCCTGAGCAGGGATACCCATTTTAAAATTTAACTCTGGGGTATCCCAATAAACAGATCAAATCCCCATCTATGTCACAGAAAAGCTTTAAATTATTTCCTTAAACTCAACATTATAGGGTCTTCTTCTGAGTTAACAAGACTCCTACCCTCTTTTTTTTTATTTGTTTTTTGCTATGTCCAGCATTCGTAGGGACTGTGAAACTATGGGAGAAAGCTCCTCTTTGTGGAACAACCGAACCATAGCTGAATTATCCTCGAACCTAGGGGAACATTCCGTCTCTTCCAACTCTCCCTCACTGATATTTTTTCTTAAAATCTTAGGGGGTGATTTTCAAAAGGATTTATGTGTTTAAAAAAGTGTTTTGTGTGTGTAAATGCACATTTGAAAACTGGTACAATATATTCTATTGAATTGTCAATAGGTTTTACACGCCTAAGTGCACTTTATGTGCATAAACAGGCTTTTCACAATTGCTACAATATATGCTACTTTTATGCATATAAATCCTTTTGAAAATTACCCCTTAAGGTCCATAACTGACAGATCCAAAACCACAGAACTTTCTTTCCTCCCAATCCTCCTCTACTTCTCTTTTTATTCTTTTACTCTGGATTCGCAGGAGTTGCTCCTGGGAAAGGGGGGGGGGGGGGGGGGGTCACAGGAGAGAAACCTGGAGCTACACTCTGCTCTATAGAAAAGGGCCTGATGCAAACATTTCACAAACTCCATGGGAATAAAGGTCCAGGAAGAGGAAGAAATCACATCTTCCAATGAAGAAATGGGATATTCTCCTCTTAGAACTTCACCCAGAGGAGCCATGGACTAGACCGCTGCAGTGTCCAAGACTGCCGGAACCAACGCAGAAGTCCTACTCTGAGTTACGCCCTTCTCGTGGTTCCAATATGGCCGTTGATCTCACCTTGGCAGCAAGCATTATGGCAGGAATGGCCCGCAGAGGACTCTGCTGATGTGGTTCTTCTGGGGCAGCTAAATCCACAAGCTGCATGCTCTTCCTCTCCTCCCCACAAGATTTACAGAGGCTTTTGCCTGATAGCGTGATCCACACACACTGCAAACTACTGAGCATTTTCCATACTCTTGAAGAGATGCCATCACTTCATCCTTTACCTTTCCCCCTGCCCTGCAGTGCCTCAGACAGCAAATCGTTCTTCTGCCTTTTTTTTTTTTAACACAGTTTTAACAAGCAGGGACCAGGCACAGCCAAGTGGCTCAGGAGAAGGGAGGAAAAAATAGAGAGGGAAGCCTTATTTAGGTTTTTTTTTCTTTTAAGGAGAGAAGAGACCACAGAAAGGGAGAGGAACAAGCATGCAGAGAGAAGGGGGGGGGGGGAGAGAAAGAAGGGAGGAAGAGGGGTAATTCCAGCAACTGTAGCCCGAAAAACCCTGTTTGAACAACTGGAAGCCCCCTGGTCCACTGGCTGTGTTCAACCAAGGGAGGGGGTACAAGACTTTCACCTCAGGAGCCCCATTCAAATTTCTATCTTCTTCATTAGGCCTCAGCTCACAGCACGGGATGCTTGCCTGTCATATACTGGAGACAGAGAATACTGGCAGGTTGAAGTCAGCATGGAGTCTTATAAAGGGTGATGCCGGCAAACCTGTTAAGTCTCCATCTGCTGGTTGGGAGGCAAACCCATGCATCTGGACTGGTCCGGCTGGATGAAGAAGAATATTCTTTTTACACCTCATGTTCTTTATTCTACACAAATTCTATTCCTGAAACCTTTGCAGGAAATATTTTGTCAAGAAAGCTCCACGTAAAGTTTTTCTTTTAAATCAAAATTTTGTGTTGATTTATTTAATTTTAGCATTTGGCACCATTATCCAGGTATTTTGCAATACATGAGATCTAAAGACAGACCTAGAGAGGTAAAAAAAAAAAAAAGGTAAACCACACTGCAGAGGGGTGGGAAGCTTAAGGAGTGGCCTACTGGTAAGAGCAATGATTTAAGAACTATAAAATCGGGGTTCAAATCTCACTTTCTTTGCTGACACTCCTTGTAATTTTGGGTAAGTCACTTTTTCTCCTTTTTTCCTATTGCCTTAGGTACCTGTAAGTCATTTTGGGTAAGGACTTATTGTACTGAATTCTAACTATGCTGTAAGCTGCCTTGTCAAAACATTTGGAAAGGTAGGCTAGAAATCCAAAAATTATTATTATGGAAAGGTTGAACATCAAAACTGTATTTTGTTAATTTATTATGGACAACTGGCCAGTTAGAGAAATTGAATGTATGGGGCTAACTTGCATGGAGCAATAGTTACAACCCTAAAAAAAAACTTGCTGGATTGTGTATTTTTCTCCGACCATTTACTATGTATGAGCAGTTACCTCTTCTGACTAGCCTGATATGAATGGCCAGAGAGATGTCTCCATTTTCTTTGGTCATGCTTCAAAATCTGGACAATAAACCTGTGTTACTCACCAGCTGCAGCTGATAGAGCTGGTTCAACATCGTCATATGCTGAGGATTAATTGGCGAGGTTAATAGTGCAGGATTGAGACCAATGTTTTTTGCTGCAAACTGCAAAAGCTGTGCTTGAACCTATAAAATGAAAACAAGCCACTGAATTAATAAAAAAAAACCAACCCAAAATCAAAACACATTACTTTAAGATACTTCATTTGTCAGTCCAGAACACTTTTTCATCAAAGATAGGACACCAGATATTGTTTCCTCAGTATCTTGAGGTCCAAATAAAATCAAATTTATTACATTATCTTGACAACTGAATTTTTGTTTACACTCCACAGTAGAATAAATGAAAAAAAGTAACTATTCTAGGGATGCTGTCAGCTTGGAAAAAGAGGTAACAAATAAGTATTCCCATGCCCCTGAGGGCTCTGAATGCTTACTGGGAAAGTGCTCATTCATCAAGTGAAATGTCAGTCGATGGCCCAGGATGATATATAGTTGTCATTAGAGCAGGTTTTCTAACATTTTCTATTACATCACTCTCCCTTATTTTAATTAAATGGACACACACTGTTTATAGAATGGGATTTTGAACATCTCCAAAAAATAAATCTTATTAGGATACAGACAGAAGTCGTCCAGAAAAGGGCTATCAAAATGGTGTGGGTTCTGCACCCAAAGCCCTATGAAATGAGACTAGAGAACCATAAAGGATAACTTTCAAACACCTCCGCGTGGCCACGAATAAGTGCGATTAAGGCCACATGGAGATCTACAATAGTATTTTATAACCTGCATGTATTATAAAATATGCATCTGTCGACCCTGCAACATATACAAGTATGTACTTTTACGCATGAATTTTAGCAATGCATTGAATGTGCATACTTTTCCTACCAATTTAAATAATATATGCACACTTATATGCGCAAAAATAAAGTAGGCCTTACTTGTATAAAACCCAATTTATTTGCATAAGTCAGTATATTTTAAACATGTGGGTGTAATTAAAATTACCAGTTATTACAATTCTTCTACCAATTCACCCAGCCCTTCTCCAGTTCATCAAGATCCCCGTGGTTTTTCAGCCTAAACTCTCCCTAGTTCACCCAGACCTCTTGCCCAGCCAATACTACACAATATACATGTTTTTAATTTCAATTACGCAAGATAATTAGCTGGTGTAAACTTACACAAGTTGACAAATGTACACTCAAGTTTCTTTTAAAATAGCAGCTTACATGGGTAACTGTTGGCCCCCTCTCAGAATGCCCTTTTTTGTACATGCGTATATATATGCACACAAACCTAAAGTACGTGTGTACTTTCACTGTTTATAAAATTGTAATTGCGTGAGTACAGGCCACCTATGCGCATATATAATAATTTTTACGCACATAACTGTTTGAAAATTACCTCCCAAGTATGTACACCCTAGAAGAGAGAAGAGACAAGAATATATGATATGACAGACACATACAAATACATGAAATGGTTATTTATAATGCAGACAAAGTAAATCTTTCAATGGAAAATAACAAGGTATCATGATATGAAGCTCAAAGGTGACAGACAACTGCAATATCAGAAATTTTTTTTTTCATGGAAAGGGTGGCAGGTGCATAGAGCAAGTTGTGGAGGCTAAGACAGTAAGACTTAAAAAATAGAGATTTCTTAGTTTCAAAAATGTGAATTAGATAGAGAAAGCACAACCTAGCGATACTATAGGCATGGGGGTAGCCAAAGTGGAAGGAGCATGCTAAAAATCAAGGATGGCACCTGGTTTGATCAGGCTGCATAATCTATAAATTAGGGATTTGATTGGGACTGTCTGGTACGTTAACCACAGCTGGATCTGTCTTCCAGGATGCAGACAACTAGTAGCAATCAATTGTGAGGACTGTGTAGAATCAACAACAAACTGTGAGTGGGGTCCCAACTACTATATATGGTGTCAAATTTTCAGCCTCCCCATGGTTTTATTTATTTATTTTAATAATTTTTATATACCGACTTTTCATGCAAGCATATCAAATCGGTTTACAGTAGTTAGCAATTAATCATTTAAAATTATTTGCATTTCCAAAGAAGAAAGAAGTAAATACATTATTTCATAATATAATTAACATAGCAAAATAAATAGTATAATAAAAATATACATTACCTTGGTATTAAATCAGAAGTGTAAGATGCTAACAGCTCTTGGTAGGCTTGTTTAAAAAGCCAAGTTTTAATCCCCTTTTTAAATAATTTGATGTCAGCTTCTAGTTGTAATTCCTGCGGGATGGAGTTCCATAGAAGGGGTCCAGCAATAGAGATAGATCTTTCTCTTACATTATTTAGCTGGGCAATTTTGGGGGAAGGAATTGGTAGCATCCCTGTTCCGGTTAATCTGGTGGTTCTTGAGGGGGTGTGGAAGTGAAGAGGTTAGCCATTCAATTTTTTCATTGTAGAGGGTTTTGTGTATTAGTGATAAGATTTTATGCTGGGCCCTGTATTTGACCGGCAGCAAATGAAGTTCTTTTAATATTGGGGTGATATGTTTAGATCTTCTAGTACCTGTCAAGAGTCTAGCTGCAGAGTTCTGCAGAAGTTGCAATGGTCTTGTTATATTTGCGGGAAGGCCTAAGAATAGTGAGTTACAGTAGTCTACTTACTTGTAGGCAGATTTTCAAAGGTAACTGCAAAGTTTATCTTTAAAAATCTCACAGTTGCTGGTGCTGCAAGGATACTTTTATCTAAAATAATTTGCAGGTGCATAGTATGCAGGATAAACTATGCAGGAATTTCAAAAAGAAATCAGAGTTGCCCTCACTCTGGCCTTTGTACTGGAGGGGCTGGGAAGGAAAGTTTTTAAAGGCGCTTTCTTTGCACGTAAATGGGTATTTACCCGTGGAGAATCTCTTTGAACATTTTCCCCATAAAGATGTACTATGACATGTGATATGAGGATTATTAATGACAATTTCTAAATTTTCAATTTTGTAAATAAAGCTATAACATCCCAGAGAAAGCAGAGTTGCTTATAGCAGGATATTAGTCCTTACACGAGTGACATCACCAGATGGAGCCCCGAAACAGAAAACTTATGTCTTATACCACATGTCCAGGCGGGGTCCCTCTCCAGTCTTAGAACTATATATAAATGAAAAAATAGGAGAAAATAAACTCCGCAGAGTCACGGGCAGGTTTTGTGAGGAACATCATCATACTGTCCTTGGAGAATAAGCAACTCTGCTTTCTCCGAATTCAAGCAGAATGGTAGTTCTCACACATGGGTGAATCTTTAGCTACAGACTGCTCCCCAACACAAAACAGGACTAATAAGACACCCAATCAGATGCCACTGGGCACAACAACAGTGCTGTTGATAACAGAGGGGGGAGACAGCCTGAATCCAAGCAATGGGCCCCTAGGCAAGGAGAGCTGGGTTCTACACATGAAATAGGTTCTGAAGAACAGACTGGCTGAACCTATTATCGTGTCCACCATCCCTATCCAAACAATAGTGAGATGTGAATGTGTGGAGAGAACTCCACGTCACAGCTTTGCAGATCTCCTCCATGGGAACTGTTTGCAAGTGGGCTACCGATGCTGCCATGCTCTGACAGAATAAGCCTTGACATGACCCTCAAGATGCAGTCCCCCTGGACTAGCCAATTGGATAATATCTCTTTGGCAACGGCAACGCCCAGCCTATTTCTACCAAAAGAAACAAAAATTTGGGTGGATTGTCTATGGGCTTCTGTCTGCTCCAGATAGAAGGCTAAAGCTTGCGTGCAGTCCAAAATGTGCAATGCTCGTTTGCCTTGGTAAGAATGGGGCCTGGGAACGTGTTGCCAGGATGATGGACTGGTTAAGATGGACTGATTAAGTAGGAACTTAGTGTGGGTATGCAAAACCACCCCGTCATGATAAAAAACTTAGTGTAAGGTGGATAAGTCACTAAGGCCTGGAGAGCTCGCTGACCCCGTGTGTTGAGGTGACCGCCACCAAAAATATGACCTTCCAGGTCAGGTACTTCAGGTCACAGGTACGCAGCAACTCAAAAGGGGCTTTCATCAGCTGAGCTAACACCATGTTGAGGTCCCAAGTCATAGCAGGAGACCTTAGGGGAGGCTTCAATTGAAGCAGGCCCGCATGACACCTACAACTATAGGCAGTGGTGGTATATGCCAACTGCACTAAGATGAACTTTAATGGAGTTGGTTTTTAAGCCAGCTTCCAATAGGTATAGAAGATAATCAAGCAGTTTTTGTGTGGGGCAGGAGAACTGATCTAGGGCTTTCTGCTCACACCACATGGAAAACCTCCTCTATTTCAGTCCATAGGACTTTCAAGTGGAAGGCTTTCTAGAAGCCACCAGGACCAGAGACATCTTCCGAAAGATAGAGCGGCTGCAGGATTAACCTCTCAACATCTAGGCTGTGAGCGACAGGGCCTGGAGGTTGAGATGCTGCAGCCTGCCCTGATCCTGTGTGATGAGATCTGGGGAAGCCCACAGACTGATCGGTTTCTGGATGGACAACTCCCGAAGGAGTGGAAATCAGACCTGTCTCAGTCAATGAGAGACTATGAAAATCATAGTCCCTCTGTCCTCGTGAAGCTTCAATAGAGTCTTCACCACTAAAGGAATCGCATACAGAAGATTTGTGCCCCAATGGTGGGCGAGAGCATCTGGGGCTGGTTTGCAGTCTGTCCTGTGCAAGGAGCAGAAATGAGGCACCTTCCTGGTGCAGGGGGATGAGAACAGATCTATGTCTGAGCTCCACCAGAGGTGGAATATCTGATCGCTACCTCCTGGTCCAGGGACCACTTGTGGGGTCTGAAGGTTCGATTCAGCTTGTCCGTTACCATGCTCTCCATCCCAGCCAGATACATAGCACTGAGCACCATCCCGTGGGACAGGGCCCACGACCAGATCTGCAACGCTTCCTGATACGGGAGGTATGATCCTGTGCCTCCCTGCTTGTTAACAGAAAACATGACTACTTGGTTGTTGGTCTGGATCAGGACAACTTTGCTGGACATCCGAACTCTGAAAGCCCATAGCGTGTACAAGATTGCCTGGAGCTCCAGGAAGTTGATTTGACATGAACGTTCCTGAATGGACCAGAAGGCTTGGGTGCAGAGCCCATCCACATGAGCTCCCCAACACAATTTGAATAGGAACACTCCGAAAGGAGACTCCCTGTTCCAGACTGGAAAGTACCTGCCACCAGGACAAGGAGTCCAGGAGGGACGGGATGACTTGGATATGATCTTGGAGGCTCTGTGTGGCTTGCCACCCCTGAGACTTCAGGGTCCACTGAGCTCTGTGCATTTGTAATCGTGCCAAGAGAGTAATATGGATGGTCATGGCCATGTGGCCCAACAACCTCAACATATGCCAAGCAGATACCTGCTGGTTCTGTTAAACATCTGCCACAATGGCTGCTACTGTGACAGCCCTCTGGCATGGCAGAAAGGACTTGGCCTAAGTCCAATTGAAGTTACGGACTGAGATGGGATTTTGGGTAGTTGAGAACAAACCCTAGTTCGGGCCCCTGCCTGAAACATGCTCTTGACCAGCCAATCGTCCATATAGGGAAAACCGTGTACTCCCAGTCTGCAGAGGTGCGCCGCCACCACAGCCAGGCATTTTGTGAATACCCATGGGGCAGACACGAGCCCAAAAGACAACACTCAGTACTAGAAGTGCTGTTCCCCCGCTACAAACTGGAGATGCTTCCTGTGACCATGGAAGATCTCGATGTGAGTATATGCATCCTGTTGAGGGAGCATAGCCAGTACCCTTTTTGCAAAAGGGGAATCAAGGTGGTCAGGGAAACCATCTTGTACTTTTATGTTTTTAGAAAAGTGTTCAAGGCCCTCAGGTCTAGGATGGGACAAAATCTTCCTGTTCTCTTTGGAATCAGGAAGTACCTGGAGTAAAATTCCTGCCCTCTTTGCCATGTTGGAACGGGCTCGAGCCTTCTGGCCATTAAGAGTGAGGAGAGCTCCATCAACAGTACTTCCTGATGCACTACTGGCCCCCAAATATGGGCATGGAGGGCAATTTGGTGGGATACCCAATAGATTTAATTGGTACCCCTCCCCTGATGGACAGAAGTCACTGGTTAGGGGATTACACTGGGCCACCAGTCCGTGAAGAACTGCAGCCTGCCCCTGACCGGAGGGTCCATCGCCCTGGGTATGGTCGACTGGATGATACTCCCTGTGGCCCCATCAAAACCCCATCCCCGCATTTGACTGAGGAGCCAGCTGGGACTTAGGGGCTCTCTGCTGCCTGGGATGGCCGCAAGAACTCTGATGAGTACAAGATCAAGGAGGCGGAGGATAGTATTTTCTTTGGTGAAAGGAGGACCTTCCTTGGCCCCTGACTCAATGGCCTCCTGGAAGACGACGATGGGTCTGGAGTGCAGGCAGAGAATTGTTTTGAGGGTCTCATGACAGTCCCGAAGTTGGGCCACAGCATCCCTCACCCTATCTCCAAAGAGAGCTCTCCTATACATGGCAAATCAGTGAGTTGTTCCTGTACCTCCGGTTGGAGATCCGAGGCCCACAGCCATGCCATTCTGTGGGTGCTGATTTCCACTGCAGACTCTCTATGCCATATCGAAAACATCATAGGTCACATGGGCCTCATGTTTTCCACACTCCAAACCCTTGCACAACAGTGACATGAGGATGGTCCTGCTGCTGTTGAGGCAGTTGTTCAGCCATCTCCTGCACCTGCTTCCAGATGTCCCACGAATACTGGCTCATATAGAGATGGTAGGCAGCGATGTTGGGCAATAAGCATGGCACCTTGGAACACCTTCCTCCCAAGAGCATCCCCTGGGGAAGGACCACATCGCTCTGTGGTCCTTCCCCAGGGGCAACGAGTGGTGGGTCCGAGAATGCTGGGACCTCTTTTGAGGGCAGATTTGATCACCACCGATTGGTGGGGGCAGCTGATGCTTATCAAATCCGACAGCCTTATGGATGAGGTAAACTGTGAGGTAGTGTTCCCAAATTCTCAGCAGCAACTCCAAAAGGATCTCGTGTACCGGGACCACCACAATTTCTTTAGGAGCCTCCACAAATTGAATGATCTTAAGCATATTGTGCCTGGCATCATCCTCCATCAACAGCTGGAAAGGGATGGCCTTTGCCATCAGCCTCACAAACCTGTGAAAGTTAAGTCCTCAGGCGAAGCTTCCTTTACTCCTCTGGAGGAGAAGGGTCTGATGGGAGACCATCCAAGTCCTCGCTCGGAGAACTCCGCCTGATCATCCCCCCAGGAGTCATAGGGACCCTCATCCTCACTATGTCACAGGGCATGGGGACCTAGGTGTTTGGCCTATGTCCAGAGGTGCAGGCACCGATGGAACTGGACAGGGGGGCTACAGTCCTTGGTGATTCTGCCAGCCTTGGTGGAGCATCCTCCTCCTTGGAACCAGCAATAACCACTGTAATTGGTTGAAGGAGACCCCAGTGCCCAACCAGGCATAGGTGCCAGCTCAGGAACAAATGCCAGCTGGTTAGGTAAGGCACCAATGAGCACACAGCTTCTCCAGAAGAGCTACAAGAACGGGCAGTACCGGCTCCCATTTCATCGTTGCCACAGGACTGTGGCCGTGCAGTTCCCACTCCACCACCAGCTGGACTCAGCACTCCAGCTGTTCCTTGAACGTTGCCGATGCCAACTCAGACTGAGAGGAAGAAAGGGTGGCCAGATCTTCCTCAAACCCCCAAGGGGGACTGGCAACTGGCACCAGGAACAGTGAAGACCGTCGCTTACCCTGGGCATCGATGGAGGACTGGCGCTCCTTGGGGGCATCGTGGCAAAAGCCAGTGCATCCCTGTGCCTAGTATTCTGCATCGACGGAGAATGGTGCCGATGCTTCTTGGTCTTCCCACGATACTCTGCCCGGTATTTCCCTAATGCTGAGGTTGAAGATGATGAACCTGGCATCCTTGATCCTCTGGAGGTAGACAGTGGTTGTCCCTGTCCACCAGCGACTTCGATGGAACAGGTGAGCCTGCTGATGTCATATCTATTGGTGTGGTTCCAACGTCAGGTGCCGATGCCGCAGTCAATGGGTCAAGCTTCTTCGACCCGAAGAGGTGCTCCATCTTATCAAGCCAAAGTTGACGTCTCTTTCAGGTCATCCAGTTGCAAAAGTGGCAAACCTGGACATCATGTGATGCCCCCAGGCAGAGGATACAGATATTATGTGGATCAGTGATAGACATGGTCCGCGGGCACTGGGGGCATCAGCGAAAACCGGATGTGGCTATGACGGAGCAAAACAAAAGGGCCAAAGGACAGAACAGTGGCGGCAAGCGTCGATAACCAGTGGGTACTGTGGCACTGCCACCAAGGGGGAATAGACTGTGAAAGTAAACTTACCCAAAGACATCAAAAACCCTGACTAGGGACACTATGGGAAGGCACAGAGAGGGACCCAACGACGTAACAGAGAGAAAACAAATTGCAAAAATGCAAAAAAGAAGTTTTCCACTAGGCCAAAAAGCCCAAAATTTTGAAGAACTAAATCAACCGCAAGGCTCACATTTCCACAGAAGAGACTGAAGAGGGATCTTGCATGGACGCGTGGTACAGGGCATGCTGAGCATGATCAGTGTGCCTAGTCAAATTTTCTAGAAACTTTGACATATGGTTTTCTGCACTGGGCTCCATCTGATGATGTCACCCATGTGTGAGGACTACCATCCTGCTTGTCCATGGAGAAAAGGAAACATTACCTCTCACTCTCATTGAGATTTTGGATTCTGACTAATATGGAATTAATATGCCTTCTTCGGGCAAGCAGCCAAAAATCTAACATCGCACAGACAGAAAGCATTATTGGGAGGGAACATGGACTGGCCTGACTGTTCTAGAGGAAAGGAAATTATCAGATAAGTAGTAATTTCACCTTCCCCTTCATCCAATCAGGCCAGTCCATTATCAATGGGATGTACCAAAGCCACTCCGTCACAGGGCGGAAATGCTGCTTGTGCAATACTACCAAGGCAAAAGAGCCAACCCCTTTTACTTGGCCACCCAGATAATAATGCTTATAAAAGGTATGCAAGGATGACCAAGTTGCCACTCTGCAAATCTCCAACGGAGTTACCAACTGTAGGTTACGCTCATGAAGTAGCCTGCACCCTTGTGGAAAGTACCTGAATCCTCTTCAGTAGAGGAACATTAGCCTCCAAATATGAGGCCATGATTACCTTCTTAAGCCACTGTGCCATGACCACTCTAGAGATCGTTGCCCCTTTTTATATGCCGCTAAAGAGAACAATGAGATAGACCGAATTTTGAAGCTCAGTGGTTAGCTTGTGACACCATTAAAGACATCTTCATACATCCAAGGGACAAAGATGTGCATACTCTGCCGCATTCTCCTTCTTGTCTACGGAAGGCAAGGAAACAGACTGAATCATATGGAAACTGAACACCCTCTTTGGAAGAAAGGATGGTACCGAGCTATACGGCAACAAGGAAACTTTGAGTAAATAACATTAAAATATGGGGGGCATTGGATGCATCAAGGATGATCCGAGTTGGTACATAAGGTACGAAAGACTTAATGAATGAGATACTGAGTTAACTTGATACAACATACCATGCTTGCTGGGTGCCATGAGACAGGTTACGGTGAAATTGGTATGGCTACCCGGGAGGTTCTGGGAACGCTGATTTAAATAACCATGTTTTGAGTTTTTTTTTTTTGAAGGAAATTGCCCAGGGGTCTAGTCGCAGTTCTGGAGGGAGAGAGTTCCAATGCGTGGGGCCTGCCGTGGACAGGGCTCTGTTCCTTAGAGATGATTTTGCTTGGGGGGGGTGTAGAGTGCCTTTGTAGGCTCTTCTAATCGGTCTGACCGAGGTGTGAGTGCGCAGCTGAATGGTGAGATCAACAGGGGAGAGTTTGTGTAAGGTTTTGTGTAAGATGGTCAGAGCTTTATAAAGTATTCTAAACTTGATAGGGAGCCAGTGGAGATTGTAGAGGATAGGTGTGATGTGGTCGCTCATTTTTGAATTCGTCAGGGTCCTGGCAGCCGAGTTCTGTAACATCTGCAGGGGCTTGATGGTGTTGGCGGAAAGGCCCAGGAGCAGGGAGTTACAGTAGTCGATTTTTGTGAGGATGATTGATTGTAGTACCAATCGGAAATCTTATCTTCAAAGTTATTATATGTTTAAGGTTCTATGTAACGCACTCATGCAAAGTTATTGTTCAACTGTAAACCGGTTTGATTTGTATCCCATACAAGAAGATCGGTATATAAAAGTTAAAAAATAAAAAAAAAAGGAAACTATCTTTAAGGTGAGCAACTATAGGAAATGCTCTCAACAGGAGAGATAAAGATCTCAAAGGGAAACCAAAACCCAAACAGAAGGCTGGATGTGCTTGCCCCCTGGAATGGGAAGCCAGAAGCTGACTTGAAATCCAGTCCCTGTAACCAGAGAAAGTTGTCATCTGCACCTTTAAGGTATTAAGGACAATCCCTTAGAGAGGCCTTCCTGTAAAAATTCTTAAAATTGGCACAGTTGTGTTCCAGCACACACTTAAGGCCAGAGCACCAAACTTCAAGAATTTTACACACACGTATGTAAGCTAGGAAGTTGAGGAAAAACAACAAACAAATCCAAGGTCACCCGGAAGGGATGGCTGCCAGGTATACTTACAGATAACATGCCATGCGAATGCCATCTGCAGCGACCCGCCAGCCAACTCCAGAAGGTAAGCTAGAGAAAAAAATGCACCCAAAGAATTTGAAGGAAGTCTGGTTCCTCTCACTGCTTCATGGAAACAATATGGTCACTGGCACCTTGAGATATCTAGCAGGAAAGAAAGACTGGAGCCGTCCTGGACAAGGACACGGAACGTCCCGTGGCCACAAATGTTGTGTACTGCATTTAACAGAGAGGTATATAGATGAGATCTTCAGGGACATAGTAGCCAAGTCCCAACTCCAGTCTGGCAGCCCTGGTGCCGCCTTGGAGGAGAAATGTCTCATGATTGGAAAGCAGAGAAGGCCATCGCGGAAAGATTAAACAATTTCTTTACTTCGGTGTTTACTGAAGAGGATATTGGAGAGATTACCGTTCCCGAGAAGGTTTTCATGGGTGGTGATTCAGATCAACTGAACCAAATCACGGTGATCCTGGAAGATGTGGTAGGCCTGATTGACAAACTGAAGAGTAGTAAATCACCTGGACTGGATGGTATACACCCCAGGGCTCTGAAAGAACTAAAAAATGAATTTTCAGACCTATTTCAATTAATTTGTAACCTATCATTAAAATAATCTGATGCACCTGAAGACTGGAAGATGGCCAATGTAACCCCTATATTTAAAAAGGGATCCAGGGGTGATCCAGGAAACTATAGACCGGGGAGCCTGACTTTAATGCTGGGAAAAATCTTGGAAACTGTTATAATGAATAAAATCACAAAACATTTAGATAGACATGGTTTGATGGGACACAGCCAACATGGATTTACCCAAGGGAAGTCTTGCCTCACAAATCTCCTACATGCATATATATTCATTGTGGATATCCTGAAAAACCTTTTTGTTCTACAGGTTATATCTTTCCCTATGCACTCTAGTATTGGTCTAGCTCTGGCCACTGTATTATCATACATTAGATATGATCACCATAATGCATCTGTCCTGGTTGGTCTATGCTAGGACATCCCTCTACTTGCCCCCTTCATTATGTATTGCTCCCTTGTTATATCAGTGCCTAAGTACAAAATTTAAATGTTTCACTGCCTTGGAACACAATTTTGAAAGACAGTGGAAACTAAGAAACCAGATATTCAGAGAGACCTGACAAATACTGGTAATGATCCTAAATCAGTCTTCATTTAACTGTTCCTTCCACACATCTGAAATCTAATTTAAAAAAAAAAAAAAAAAAAAGATTAAAACAGCAAAATTGACTGTTTTCAACTACCTTGGAACACATTTTAAAGTGGACTAAACACTGCTTCCACAAAAATAGTGTTCCTACTGCCTCAAAACTGAACATTTATCTTTCAAGTAGTTTCAAATGCACTGCAGTTAAGTTGGAACTATTTTTAGAGAAAGGTACAGAAACCTATTTTTGACCCATGTATAATGGAAACCAGCACCCCTAATTTCAACACCTATGATTAAATACTATTAACTATCCTTTCTAGCAATGTGGAGAAAATAATTGCAAAAAAAAATCTATTTTTTTACCTTAACACTTGTTTATGCTAACCTGATTACATAATAAAGTAGATGACAGCAGAAAATGACCAATTGGCCTATCCAGTTTACCCACTTATTCCTTCTATCCACACAGCTGAGGGTAATCCCAGCTGCCAGCTGTAGGAGCTTAAACACTGCTAGGATATTACTTCTTATCCAAATCACTTTTTGTTACCTTCCTGTTTGGTCTTCTCCTATCCGGATAGATGAGCATACAAACTCTCACACTTAATCCATCACCTCCCCTTTCCCTCATGATTTACCACCAAACTTTGTGAAGCTAAACAGTTACTAAAACTGGTGAGGCTATTGCCCAAATATCCAGTCTTCTAGGCTATGCTGAATGGTGCTCAGCCACCACCAACTTGCAGGCACCAACCTGCTTAATTTCTGGGGTGCTGTAGCCTTCTGGTACTAGACCAGCTACACGTGGACTGTAGCATTGCTAGGTCATGCTTCCTTCTCATTTTTCCTTTATCACCTTGCTGGATGATACCTGATCACCATCAATCTGCCAGTACCCCCCTAGTTGGTTTGGTTAGAACAAGTGTGGTGCGTAATGCAGGATTTCAGTTTGTCTTACAGAGTTGCAATGAATGAATGAGCCTTTACTTTGGCTTTGTTTGTCCTTCCCTTTTAAGAGCAATCAATCAAAACAGGCTCAAGCTTTGTCTGGTCTGTCCATCTGCAAAGGACACATCTGTTTTGATGGACTTTATATAACAAAAGAATTGCAAACTGGGTCAGACCAAAGGCTCATCTCAGCTATTATCCTGTTTCCAACAGTGATAAACAGTGGGTTCTTAGAGGACGTGTATTTGAAGTAAGACATATGCAGAGCTGACAATCTGCTGTCCTACCCTTTCAGTTTCTGCCAATCATAGATGCATCTCTGATTTATGTTAAATAGCCTGGCATCTTACATACATTTGTTTAACTCCTATAGCCTGGAACAGTCTGTCCACACTTAGTGTTATATGAAGCACAGTCTGACCTGAGGGGATAGAAACTGAGGCACTTGAGCACGAAGACTAGGCTGGGATGAGTTAAGAGGTTGCACTGGCGGTTGCTGCGGCTGTTGCATCGTCCTGGCTTGTGCTGCTCCGCTATTGCCAAACATACCCAGATTGCCACTCGGTATCTGCAGGGAGAGGACACATATGAAATAAACCGAACTATATGAAATTATCAATTCACTGTGCAAACTTACTTTTCTGTTGCATTTTATTTCATCAAAATATAGTGACATAAATAGAAATATATATATATATCTTTTTTAAATTAAACATTTAATTTACACTTAGATTTGTTCTGGTTTCTGGTACTGCTTACTTATTTATCTTAACATAGTTATAAAGCCATCACCCTGTAGTTGGGATTTTATGTGCAGAAAAAAATATGTTTTTGACACAAGTACAGAAGGTTTGCATAGGTGCTTTAAGGCAGCAAGTCGTTTGAGTAAGAAGCGTGTTTTGGCGGTTTTTGTGGTAAAGATGGACATTTTCATTAGGTATGAACAGTGCTGCACATTAAGAACTATGGAACTACTGCTTCCCTGTCCTGATGTTTCAGAAATGCACAAACTGGCTAGCTCTTGCTTAGTACATATCTTGAAGTATTTATTGTAACTGTTTTTGCTAGACTTCTGTCTATCCACTTCCTATTATGGTGCTGTAAGTACAGAAGCAGAACTTCAGAAGACGACAAACAAGTAATGCTTGTATGTTCTACTACCTTGGTCTGCTGGTGCTACAAAATCCATTTTGGTATTTAAAAATCATTGCAGCTTAACTCAGAAGTACTTATCTCCAATGCCAAGAAACTAAAAGTTCTTAAACACAAAAATGGGAAAAAACCTAGCAAGCAGAATAAAGTCAGCTTTGTTATTCTAAAGGAATTCAAAATCAATGCTGTGCCAACCTGGTAATTCTTAGAAAATGTATTCCAATTTCCTACAAATGGAAATTTTGTTCTGGTCCCAGAAAAATAAATCTTGGGTTAAATATAACTATTAGAGTAATTTCCCCTCTAGAAATACATAAACCTTTAACTAGGGAGTGGAGGAAGGAAGGGGAAGATGTTAACTGTCTTTCTCCTTGACAATTACAGAAAGTATAGGAAACAGCTAGAGAGTCTGGTTGAGAAATTAAAAACACTATGAACAGATGTGATTTAATCAGCAATATTTCCCCAAGAGTTTACAAACACAAATGCAAACCCTGCCGAGTTTACATACACAGCAAACCCTGCCTGAGTTTACATACACAAATGCAAACTCAGCCCAGACTCCACCCTCCTCCCTGAACATCTCTTCCTAATGTGCTTAAAATTACACACTATGGAGGTAATTTTCAAAGGAGTTATGTGCATAAATGTAACATACTATTGTAGCAATTTTTAAAAGTCCAATTAAGTAAGCAAAGTGCATTTTCATGTGTAAAACCTAGTTTTAAGTGTACAAATCCTTTTGAAAATTACCTCCTCAATAAAGGGTAGATTTTAAAAAGGGGCATGTGCACATGTACACCTGATTTTATAACTTGTGCGCTTAAGTTATAAAATCAGGGGTTGGCGCGCGCAAGGGGGTGCACAATTGTGCACCTTGCGTGTGCCGAGCCGCACTGCCTTCCCCCGTTCCCTCCCCCCTAACCTGACCTTCCCACCCCTTCCCCTAACCTTTCCTCCCCATAGCCCTACTGTAAACCCCCCCCCCCAAAAAATTTTATTTTACGTTTTGCGCCTGCCTCTGGGGTAGGTGCAGGTTGCGTGCGGCGGCAGCCTGCTGGCACGCGATCCTTCAACACAGTGGCAATGGCCACTGTGTCTGAGGCCTCTGGCCCCGCCCCTTTAGTAAAGCCCCGGGACTTTACACACAGACGGGCCTTTTTAAAATAGGCCCAGTGCGCGTAACCTTTTTAAAATCCGGCACGGTGTGTAATTTTATGCACATATTGGGGTAGATTTTCAAAAACGGCGTGTTGGCGTACTTTTGTTGGTGCTCCAGGCACCAACAAAAGTACGCGGGATTTTAGTAGATACGCGCGTAGCCGCTAAAATCCTGGATCGGCGCGCGCAAGGCTACCGATTTCGTGTAGCCGGTGCGCGCCGAGCCGCGCAGCCTACCTCCATTCCCTCCAAGGCCGCTCCGAAATCAGAGCGGCCTCGGAGGGAATTCGCTAACGCCCTCCCCTCACCTTCCCCTCCCTTCCTCTACCTAACCCACCCCCCCGGCCCTGTCTAAACCCCCCCCTACCTTTGTTGGGGGATTTACGCCTCCCAGAGGGAGAAGTAAATCCCCGCGCGCCAGCGGGACGCTGGCGCGCCTAGACGCAACCCGGGGGCGGTTCCGGAGGGCGCGGCCACGCCCCCGGACCGAAACCACGCCCCCGGGCCCGCCGCGTCCCGCCCTGAAAATGGCGCGCCGCTCGGCCCCGCCCCCGACACGCCCCCCTCGGAAAACCCCAGGACTTACGCAAGTCCCGGGGCTCTGTGCGCGCCGGTAGGCCTATTGAACATAGGCGCACCGGCGTGCAGGGCCCTGCTCGCGTAAATCCGGGCGGATTTACGCGAGCAGGGCTCTTAAAATCCGCCCCATTGGTTGCAAAATTGTCAACAAGGCCATTTCTGTGCACACAGCACAGTTTTATCTGCAGAAGTTCTTTTTAAATTACCCTCCCTATGTGTATCAATATGAAAAAATCCAGACGACTGTATGAAGTTAAAATTGAGTAATATTAACAGATTTAAAACAAAAGGAAAAAAATGATTGTATACAGAACAATATTTTGGGAAAAATGGCATTAGATTGTTACCTCTTACAGAAAAGTTAAACTTACCTGTCTAGAAGAATTCAAGTTTTGCATGCCCAGCCCTGTGGCAATCCCGCCCAGGGTCTGATTAGGGAGTGCACTGTTTGAAAGGGGGAGTTTCAGGCTTGGTGAAGGCAAAAATGGTGAAGAAGTGGGCTCTTCCACTAGGCCGCCATCCTGATTGGAGAAAGAAAGGGTGAGCTGTGTGCAGTGTCCACCAACAGACAAAGCACAAAACAGTTTCCCAAGGAAATAAAATAAATAAAAATGAGCATGGATTAAAAAAAAAAAAATTAAAGCATGAGTAATGAAGAAAATAAGGATAAAATAAAGAAAAGACAAAAGACAAACAGGGTTAAGATACTTCATTTTTGTTTACTCTTTCTGGTTCACAGGCATGCAACTAGCTTTCCCCTGCTGAAGCAGTTACCGACTCCAAGAATAAAAATTACGTCTTGTGCTTTTTTCCCTTGTTGCACAGATAACTACATATAATGATTGGGGATGAGAGATCTTACAGTTTTGTAGAGTAACTGCTTCAGCAATATATATATGATAGAAACTGTGACTGCAGGATTAACTAGCAACTGGGTCTGTCTGGTAAGTTTCAAGCATAAAAATAAGACGACGACGACCTAGTGGAAACACAGTGTTCATGCAATCGGGTCTGTCTGGCAGGTTATGCAGAGGACCTAGGAGGCTGGCTGTTTAGGTAACATCCATTCTAGTATTAGCAGCTATTTAGATCATTACAAAGCTTTATGATGAGACTTGGAAAGGAACAGGTGCTGGGGTGAACTAAGGGGCCGATGCAATAAAGTGCGCCCAGCCTAGCGAGCAGTTCGATGCCTGTTTTAGACGAGTATCCTTAACCCCCCGATGCAATAAGGGGATAAGGCATTGAAACAAAAGCTTGGCTAATAGTGCTCATCACACGTAAATGCCATGTAGATGAGGTTATTAGCTACTACCTCGCAATGCAAAAAATCCCTGTGCACTCGAGGTGCACTTTTTAACTTGTAAAATTTTATGCCTGCCCTGGTGCAGGCGTAAAGTCTTTACGCACGTCAAGAGCTCAACTTAAAAAAAAAAAAAAAAATTGCTTATCTGTGGTTCCTCCTACTTAGTATCGTCATGATACTAAATAGGAAGAACCACAGAAAGCAGCATCATCCCAAAAAAAAGGGTCGATGTAAAAAAAAAAAAAAAAAAGATAAAATTTCAGGGCACACAATATATACGCTCTGGGCTGTGTATATTGTGCGTGCATATTGTGCTGGGAAAATATCTGCTGTGGGAAAAAACAAACACTTGTAAATTGAGCGTCTGTTTTCCTAACCCGCGCACAGCCACGTCTCCTGGGCGCCGATTGCCATGGATGTGCTAAAGATGTACAATTTATTCCTAGTGAGTCCGTTTTAACGCTGCAGCTCATTTACATATTGTACTGGGTGCCCAGGAGAGGTGGATGTGTGCCCATTAAACGTGCGCCCAGTTTGGCCGCACGTTTTTTATACGTACTTTATTGCATCGGCCTGGCAATGGGGAATCTGTATGCCCATCTGTCCGAGATGATCGAGTACAAATGAGAAAGATGACAAAAACTGTCCTGGGATAGGGAATCACTTAACAAGTGATCATGCTCCATGGCTGACTGCTGGGATTTATCCTTAGCAATGTGGACAGCAGCAAGTTGGCAAATTAAATGGGTTGGGCTGTTTTTTTCCCTGTTATCTACCATGTTTCTATGTTCATTACCTACAGCTCAACACTATGGTGAGGGAAAATTACATTGTGCTTTGCTAGCTCAGGACTAACAGTATAGGGAAATACCTACAGTACCTGAATGTAAACTGATGTGATGTGTCTGATCGAATGTCAGTATATAAAAATTATAAATAAAAAAATAAAATAAAATAATTCCTATCACACAAAAAAATAAAAAGGTAATTTCACAAAATCTAAATCATGTGTACTTTTCTTTCCTCCACTATCATTGCTGAAAATATGTGTATAACAACCTTTACTATATAATTAACCTTTTTTATACAATTTTTCTAGTAATGTAAAAGTTCAGGGCTCACAGGGAAGGTCTGTAAGAACTGTGACACTGCAGTTATTAGACTATGACAGAGGCTGTGGTAGTAGCTCAAAATGAAAACTACATCAATAGACATGGAAACAAATAAAACCCTTGATTCTAATTTCCTTTTGTGCAAAGAAACACATCAAGAGGATCCTGGGCATCAACTTCCAAATACTGCCCCTCCTAAATCTCCAGTTTATAGTTAATAATGCACCAAAATCTAGCCACATTAGCCTAAGAACATGTCAAACGGAAAAAAAAAGAGAGAAAGAGGGAGACCTGACAACCTACTTCCAGATCTGACATTTTACATGCTTTTGAGATGAATATCAAGGGATCATCATAGTCTGGGTTGAGATCCAATTTATGACTATTCAGCTGTTCAGAAAGTATGCAATGCTAATCCCCTGCATAGTCCAGTTTCAACTGGACAGCAGATATCTAACTTTATTTTAATGCTGATGGCATTAACAAAAATAGCATCCCAATTTCACCACACCACTAAATCTACTGAATGGAACACACAAGAAAAAATATGTAAAACCATAGGAAAATATAAAAAAGTGGAACTCTTATCCTCAGCATCTTTCGTACAAGAATTTCTATAATGAAGCAACTTTCTTGTAAAATGCTGTAACTCATTTTTCATTTGCTCCCATTTTAAGAAAATCTCCTTTTTAAACCTTGAATAACTCTGCTACAAGACAACTAGACCTAGAATCTTCAAGTTCTACCTATAGTCTGCCTCTGAGAAAATTGAGAAAGGGAAATTTAAAAATAAATAAAAGCTTTCAATTTTTAAAACATGTATCATGTAAGGCAGTGATCCCCAATCCTGTCCTGGGGGCCCACCAGCCAGCTGGGTTTTCAGGATATCCACAATGAATATGCATGAGAGAAAATTTGCATGTTATGGAGGCAATGCATGCAAATTTTCTCTCATGCATATTCATTGTGGATATCCTGAAAACCCAACTGGTTGGTGGGCCTCCAGGACAGGGTTGGGGACAACTGCTGTAAGGAACTGACCAGTCATACAAACACAAAAGACAACTTAGTTGAAACACAAAAATACAGCACTGCATATGACATTTAAAAGTATAAAAAATCTGCTAGAGAAGTTTATAAGTACATTGTTTATGAAAGCAGTCTTTTCAAATAAGTGTTTGGGGTAAACCAAAGTTTGTTGCTGCTTTATGTCTTTCAGTCAAAGATATACTATGTATAGTCAGGACAGCTAGACCTGGATTTGGGAGATGTATTTAAAACTGGCTGTTCAGAGCTGCAGAGGTTGGGCTTATTATGGACATGATGTCATCAGTCACTGAGAAACAGTTGGCTAGGGAGGGAATGCGTGTAGCATGAGCTACTTTCTAGCACCCATGGCCAATGAAAGCAAGAACATCTCGTGCCCGAGAGCTAGATTCCTGTTGTGTGTTCAAGGCCAAACAGATCAAATAGAAAGTGGTATTATCTGGTAATAAGAAGCCAAAAAGCAAAAGGTCTGAGCTATAACATACAGATACATACACATATACACACACACACACACACACACATATATATACATATACATACAAAAACACACTATGCTGAATGGGAGCTATGTTCTTCAAATAAAAAATCCTTATAAAACTAACACTTGGTATGGACTTGAACTGACCATTAAAAACATAAGATGTGCTATACTGGGTCAGACCAAAGTCCATTGAACCCAACATCCTGACTCCAACAATGACTATTCAATAGCACACCAAAGTTACAGGCACAGATTTTGACAGGAAAGGACCATTTGCCTACAGTACAGCCACAGGTCTTACTCGATCTTTTCTAGTCTCTCTCCCTTTGGGGCCGATGTAATAACATGAGTCCGGAAAACGGATGCTCAGTATAGAGCACCTGCTTTCCTAACACGCTCCCAGGCACCTCTCCTGGGTGCGCGATTCAATATTTAAATGAGGGATCGAGCTGCCAAGGAGGTGCTAGGGACAAATGTGCACCCAAGAGAGGTGGCTGTCAGCGGGTTAGGAAAACAGATATGTCCCTAACCTGACTGCTGGCACTTAATAAATAAATAATTAAAATAAAAAAACCTTTTGGTTCTTCCAGCTTAATATCATACGATATTAAATCAGAGGATGTACAGAAAAGCATTATTTTCTATTTCTGTACACTTTTTTGGTGTAGGGGTTGGGCATACATGTCTTTTTTACATCTGGGGAGAATAACTAAGAGCCTCATCAACATGCATTTGTATGTGATGAGCACTATTAGTTTCGCAGGGGTGGGAGGTTTGGATACACTTTTTGGACGCACAAATCCCCTTATAGTTTAAGGGGCTGTAAATGCACTTCCAACCATGGATTAAACCGTGCGCTCAGCTGACCGCACTATTTTGCATCAGCCCCTTTATGTCTATCCCCTGCAAGCTTGAATTGTGTCTGTTTTGGCTTCTATAACCTCTGTTGGCAGTCTGTTCCAGGTGTCCACCACCTTCTCAGTGATAAGGTATTCTCTCACATTCCTTTTGAGATTCTCTCTCCCATGGCCTTCCAAAATACCAGCAAGCAGCATTGCAATTTATTCAAAATACAGTTGCATGGCTCATTATTGTTCCAATCTAGCGGATCACAACACAATAAAGCTTATAGTACTTCATTATTTAGCATTCAGTTTAAGACAGTAGTTTTGACCTTTAAAAACTTCCAGGAGGATGAACTATTCTATTTGAAGAATACACTGCATCCTACTTGATCGCTGCATTCTGCAAGCCAATTGCTTTTAGATATGCCATCTTTTAAGGGCTGTCGCTTGAAATATTTTCACAAGTGGACTTTTTCAGGCACTAATCCCATACTAGCCTGTTTCATCCTTTCAGAAAAAGGTTAAAACATTTCAGTTTAGACAGGCATTTCTATCTAAAACTTAAGTATTATTTCCTCCTTGATATGACTAGTGTTTTATCTTTTTATCAACATTGTAGTGGTATATATTATATTTTGTATAATGTTTTTATATTATTTATTGTTTGTATTATGACTATGTAATTTTATCATTGTAATTCACCTTGATCAGATTTACTGTAAATAAGCAGAATAGAAACTTTTTAAATAAATACAGTTGTGATCATAAGTTTACATACCCTGGCAGAATTTGCAAGATGAGTAGCATTTTAAAAAAACATCAGTCATCAGACAAAACACGTCTGTTATTTTTAATGTGTTTCAAATTAAACTATTATGCATCTACCAAGTAGTCCACCAGTTTGCCCAGTTTGTCTCAAGGTCATCCAGACCCCTCTGGGTTCTTCAGCCTTCACTCCCTCCTGTTGACCAGGACTCCTCAAAGCAATTTATGCAGATTTACACCTCATGAGGAGCAACAGTACATATATGTGGCTAACAAGCTGTCACGTGTTGCATCTTCCGGTTTTACAATACGGCTCTACGTGTGTAACTGTTGGCCCCACCCCAGAACGCCCATGCCCCTCCCCCCTTTTCTCTTTTAGCTCCTGCATATTTGCGTGTAATTAGCGACTTTTAAAATCCGCGTCGCCCACATATTTTCATACATGGGCCTTTTAGCACAAGGGACGCTTTTACAATTTGGCCCTGTTTGTACCAGAGGTAATGGAGGGTAAAGTGACTTGCCCAAGGTCCAAGGAGTGGCACTGGGGTTTGAACTTTGGTTTCCCTGGTTTGTAGCCCACTGCTCTAACCACTAGGTTACTCCTTGGCATTTAGTCAAAAAGTAGGTTAAAGGTCAGCACTGAGTTTCATCTCTGCCTTCTGAGATCAATGTACAAGAAATCATATGCCTTATAAGAATCCAGTCTTATTAGCATATATGAGAGAAAATTATGCCACCAACCAATTAGGAAAATGTTATGCAAACAAATTAACTCACTGGTATGTAAGACAGAGGCAGTGATGTATTTAACTCAATGTAACGGTTAAGAACCAAGATTAAATTTCACTCTGCATTGTTTGGTAAGCACTGCTCCTATTATAAGTTATCTTATAATAAAAGCCTAAAGATTTTTCTCTTACTGTCTGTTGGGGATGCTAGTAAACGTTGAATACCAACATTAACAAGTGAAACATGCTTTCCTACTAATATCACAGACATTTCTATCAGTGATACTCAATCTTTGTTATTTAAAAAGTTACTATATTAAAAAAAAAAAAAAAAAAAAAGAATCTTGAGGAGTCTCATTCAATTTACCTTTAAACCTTAAAGTACCACTGGGAACCTAAACCTTTTTGAAAAACTATAAGGCTGATAACCAAAGAAAGCAAAGTGCCTATACTAGATGCCTGTTTTAAGCACCTAAAGTTAGGGGAATTTTCGGCTGAATTTAGGACCTAAATTTTGGGCTGACAATTTTCTCACCAAATGCACCTAAATTTAGGCCTATTTATTTTCCTATATTTAGGGATCTAATATACTTCCCTCTGACCTGACCCCACCCATATTTTAGGTGCAAAGTGAAAATAAATTCCAATACTTAGGCATTCAGCTCTAGTCAATTTTCAAAGAAGCCAAATTTAGGGACCTAACTCCCAAAGTTAGGCATCTAAACCCTTTGAAAACTGACCAGTATATATTTAGAAAAACTGCCTTCCAACGCATCTCATTCTAGAATTTATATTCCTCTCCTTCAAAGTTTCAGTTTGCAAAAATCATAAATTGTTCCAGAATTGGATATTTGTGAAGTTAGCCTTTCTAAATACATAAACTTACGGTAAAGGTCTAGACTAAGTTCTAGTTACATTGAATTCTGTTTTCTGCTAACGGCTGCATGGTGAACAAGAGCTACAATGAGGAAACTAAGCAGTTAATGGGTCAAGCAGTGCACTGTGTATTCAGATTATCAGTGTGAGAATAATGAACTTTATATAGGGATCAATGGTCTTGATCATTTGGTTGCTGAAGCACATTCACACACCACCTACCTCCCTCTGTAACAAAAAACCTGCAGGCAATCTCTGTGAACTTTGCATTCTAAGTTTACACTTTTAAATACACTTTGCAAGAGTTACATTTGAATAAGAAAGAAGAGATTTCTTTCTGATCATCTGAAATGACCCACTTGTGTTTATAGCATTTGAAAACATTGAGGTTGAATACTGACATTTTCTAATGATATCCCCAAGGCCTTTTAGCTAAAACTGTATTATATTCTTAGTGACCTTCAGTCACATTCTACAAACAACTTTGGCTTACATGACAGTAACAGGTTCAAGGGTTCCTCTCTCAGTGTTATGGATATGTATATTCACAATCTTGCTCTCTACTCTTAAGAGTGACTATTGGGGGGAGGGGCAAGTAATCTATAACAGAATTAGTGAAAAAATGACTTTTTTGGACAATTACATATTGAGCCCTCAAGATTAAAGGAGTATACCAGGGCAGTCAACTACAGTATGAAGTATGTAGTGGGACAGTGTTTTAATATAATTATGGTATGCTAAATTATAGTGTGTCAAAACAGAGGGTTAAATTTCAAATAATATAGTTCGCAGGCAGCCCTCTTCTCAAATTGAAAACACATCCAAGTATGCTATAAGCCAGTCATAATAGGCACTACCGGCATTGCTTGCCTTCTTTTGCCTTATAATGGCAGATAAAACTTATCTTTGAAGTTCTTCCTTGGTTTAAAGGTCCTCCCTTAAAGTCCATCGAAACGCCTCACTTTTTTGGCGTATTTTTGCACAACACTAAGAAGCGTGAAGAAAAGTTATGTTGAAGATCTTGACGGCCCCCTGAAGCAGTTTTTGAAACACAGCCATAAAAAAATACCAAAAAGGGGCATTTCGATGGACTTTAAGGAGGACCTTTAAACCGAGGAAGCACTTCAGAGATAAGTTTTATCTGCATAAAAAAATACCAAAAAAAAAGTCTACAAAAGCAGATGATTAATTATAAGGAAAAAGGCGGCAAGCAATGCCGGTAGTGCCTATTATGACTGGCTTATAGCACACGTGGATGTGTTTTCAATTTGGGAAGAGGGCTGCCTGTGAGAAATATTGTTTAATATAATTATGTACATTTTTATTTTAAACCGCCTAGAACACTGGTTTGAGTAGCCTATAAGTTGTTTAAATAATAATCCATACAAATTTTAAATCAATGGGAATGACTACTCTCATTTTGCACACTGTCAAGTTGGTCCCTGAGAAAGCCTCTTCGTCCTGACAGGAAGTTCTGCACTACCGTTATTAGTTTTATCATTTGGAATATGTAGGATTCATTTACAGGTTGTGATACCTAGTACTGGCCCAACAGAATTATCCTAGTATGGTGGACATCTAAATGAGAGGCCCCTGAAGGCTTGAAAGCTCATGTATATTATGTTTGCATAATTCTTTTGTTGGCGCCACAATAGTTATCGACAGCACTAATGTGAACAATGCTTCAGGTCAGTTATTACACACAATTTAAAAAGTATTAACACTACATAATTTATAAGTAATGTAAGTCTCTGGTGATACCTCATTTGGAGTACTCAATACAATTCTGGAGATTGCTGCCCCCTGGACAGAAGTAGGTAGGTCCAGAGGGCAGCTACTAAGACAGACAACATAAAGCACAGAGCTGTAGCCAGGCAATTTGGTGCCTATGGCAAGTGAAAATCTGTGCCCTCCTCCTTTACACAAGACATGACACCACGAGTTGGGAGACTCTGTTCAATGTTTGTACCGCAATGCCCATGGCCAGTGCAAGGGTATTAGAGATCCTAGGAAATATTTATAGCCTTGCACCCCCCACCCCATCACACCCTCCTCACACACAATTAAAAATTATGCATTTAAAATACAGATTGTTCATGAAAAAGAACTTTCAATGCAGAGTCTTCTGAGGTAAAAATATCACTTACAATATGTGTATTACATTTACATGCAGTGCTGAAGTGCCAACCAGACAACTCTTTAAAAAAGCAAGAGACACTTGGAATCTATATGGTATTAGGCCTACTGTAATGCGTCTTGGGCATGGGCATAAAGAATTTCTATATACAAATAGCACTAACTGCCAGAACTCAAACAGCAACAACCCTACCTATGAAAGTTAATACTACAAATATTACACCAGGCCAAAAATAGTAATACACCTCCTATTAAGAAAACGGAATAAGCCAAGCTGCCATAGATCCCTACATAGAAACTACACACTAACGGAATAACTCATTTCAGTCACACATGCCAAACAGACAGATCTTCAAATGCAGAATAAAGAGACCATACAGTATAAACAGAAATATACAGACAAAAACTGAACTGGAAACTGCAACAAGCCAAATTCTGTATGTACTGCAATAATGTAAAAAAGAGAAACATTACCATTCCTCATAAAACAAAATTAGTAAAACCATACCACTAAAAGAATAATTCAATACAATTAATGAATAGAACAGTCAATAATTAAACATTCATATAAATATCTTCCAAACATCAATAAAATATTTCAAAGTAGACATCAAATAACACCCAACAATTAAAATAAGGATTTTAAAAAATTTCCCGCTATCCATACCTTGAAACTTTTGATTTCCAGATGCCCTGAAATTGTCATGGATTAGCAGGCAAAGAGTAACTGGGGTAGTTTTGCACACACAAACTCCCTCTCATACACACACATGCTGTCACTCCTCCCTATACATATAGACATGCTCTCTCTCTCACCACACACAAGCACAAATACTCTCCCACATACATGCTCTCTCCCAGACACATGCTCTCCCTCCCTCCCTCCTCTCCCACACACGCTCTCCCTCCCTCTCTCCCACACATGCTCTCTCTCTCTCTCCCACACATGCTCTCTCTCTCTCTCCCACACATGCTCTCTCTCTCCCACACATGCTCTCTCTCTCTCTCCCACACATGCTCTCTCTCTCTCTCTCCCACACATGCTCTCTCTCTCTCTCTCCCACACATGCTCTCTCTCTCTCCCACACATGCTCTCTCTCTCTCTCTCCCACACATGCTCTCTCTCTCTCTCTCTCCCACACATGCTCTCTCTCTCTCTCTCTCCCACACATGCTCTCTCTCTCTCTCTCTCCCACACATGCTCTCTCTCTCTCTCTCCCACACATGCTCTCTCTCACTTCCTTCTTGACGTAACAAGCAGCAGCAATCTCCTTCTTCAGACACTGTGGCCAAGGGAATGACTTCCAGACATAAGAACATAAGAATTTGCCATGTTGGGTCAGACCAAAGGTCCATCAAGCCCAGCATTCTGTTTCCAACAGAGGCCAAACCAGGCCACAAGAACCTGGCAATTACCCAAACACTAAGAAGATCCCATGCTACTGATGCAATTAATAGCAGTGGCTATTCCCCAAGTAAACTTGATTAATAGCCATTAATGGACTTCTCCTCCAAGAACTTATCCAAACCTTTTTTGAACCCAGCTAAACTAACTGCACTAACCACATCCTCTGGCAACAAATTCCAGAGCTTTACTGTGCGTTGAGTGAAAAAGAATTTTCTCCGATTAGTCTTAAATGTGCTACTTGCTAACTTCATGGAATGCCCCTAGTCCTTCTATTATTCGAAAGTGTAAATAACAGATTCACATCTACTCATTCAAGACTCTCATGATCTTAAAGACCTCTATCATATCCCCCCCCTCAGCCATCTCTTCTCCAAGCTGAACAGCCCTAACCTCTTCAGCCTTTCCTCATAAGGGAGCTGTTCCATCCCCTTTATCATTTTGGTTGCCCTTCTCTGTACCTTCTCCATCGCAACTATATCTTTTTTGAGATGCGGCGACCAGAATTGTACACAGTATTAAAGGTGCGGTCTCACCATGGAGCGATATAGAGGCATTATGACATTTTCTGTTTTATTAACCATTCCCTTCCTAATAATTCCTAACATTCTGTTTGCTTTTTTGACTGCTGCAGCACACTGAGCCAACAATTTTAAAGAATTATCCACTATGATGCCTAGATCTTTTTCCTGGGTGGTAGCTCCTAATATGGAACCTAACCGTGTTACTACAGCAAGGATTATTTTTCTCTATATGCAACACCTTGCACTTGTCCACATTAGATATCATCTGCCATTTGGATGCCCAATCTTCCAGTCTTGCAAGGTCCTCCTGTAATGTATCACAATCCGCTTGTGATTTAAATACTCTGAATAATTTTGTATCATCCGCAAATTTGATAACCTCACTCAACATATTCCTTTCCAGATCATTTATATATATATATATATTGAAAAGCACTGGTCCAAGTACAGATCCCTGAGGCACTCCACTGTTTATCCTTATCCACTGAGAAAACTGACCATTTAATCCTACTCTGTTTCCTGTCTTTTAACCAGTTTGTAATACTCGAAAGGACATCGCATCCTATCCCATGACTTTTTAGTTTTCTTAGAAGCCTCTCATGAGGGACTTTGTCAAACGCCTTCTGAAAATCCAAATACACTACATCTACTGGTTCACCTCTAACCACATGTTTATTAACCCCTTCAAAGAAATGAAGCAGATTTGTTAGGCAAGACTTCCCTTGGGTAAATCCATGTTGACTTTGTTCCATTAAACCATGTCTTTCTATATGCTCTACGATTTTGATCTTGAGAATAGTTTCCACTATTTTCCCGGCACTGAAGTCAGGCTCACTGGTCTATAGTTACCCGGATCGCCCCTGGAGCCTTTTTTAAATATTGGGGTTACATTGGCCACCCTCTTGTGCTGTAAAAAATATCCACTCCAACTGAAGAGTGAGAGTCAAATGATTGAATTTACAGATATTTTAATCTCCCTATCCTTCAGACACTACTCAAAGTTTGTACAGCCTGGAGTAAATCTGGATAGTTAGCAATCCCAGTATATGGCAATGCTCTAATACAGATAATGCTTATATATATTAATATGAATTCTCCGGAAGTAAATGCTATTGCAATTGCCACTAAAAAGTCCTCCCAACCAAAATATTTAAAAAACAAGTGAAAGAACACTCATGTTAAAAAAAAAAATTCTTTTACTTCTGGAGTTTATGTTAAAAACAAAAGCTGTTAGCCAGCTCAAAAAGATTGGGATGCTTACAAATACTTTTTTCCCCAAAATTGTATTTTAACTTGAAAATGATGAGATTCAAGGAGCAATTTTAACTGGTTAAAAGATAGGAAACTGTAGGATTAAATGGCCAGTTCTCCCAATGGAGAGAGATGAATAGTGGACTGCCCCAGGAATCTATACTGGGATCTTAATTGTCTTTGAATATGTTTATCAATGATCTGGAAAAGGGAGCAACGAGTAAGGTGATCAGATTTGCAGATGACATAAAATTATTCAAACTAGCATGAGCACACTATGAGGAACTGCATGAGGACCTTGCAAGACTGGAGAACTGGGCATCTAAATGGCAGATGGAATGTTGACCAGTGTAAACTGATGCACATAGGGAACCATAATTATATATACACAATGCTGGATTTCACGTTAAGATTTATCGCTCAGAAAAAAAGACCTTGGAGTCATTGTTGCTAATAGTTTGAAATTCTCAACTCAGTGTACAGCAGCAGCCAAAAAAGCAAACAGAATATTAGCACTTATTCAGAAAGGAATAGAAAACAAAATTACAAAACAGCAAATATCATAATGCCCCATTGGGATTCATGATGTGACCACACTGCAAGCATTTCTTTAAGTTCAGTTGCCACATCTGAAAAAAAGGATGCACCCAGACTAGAAAGGGTACAGAGAAGGGCAACAAAAATGATAAAGGTATGGAAAGGCTCCTTTATGAATTAAAGTTTAGGTTAGGAATCTTCAACTTAGAGATGACTGAGAAGGGATATAACTGAGGTTTATAAAATTATGAATGATGAATAACAAGTTAATAGGCAACAATTATTTATCCTTTTGAATAGTATTAGGACTAGGAGTCATTCCATGAAACTGGTAGTAGATTTAAAACAGTTAATACACAATTAAGCTGTGGAATGTATTGCCGGAGGACACACTCAAGGCTATTAGTATAGCTGAATTTAAAAATGGTTTTAAAAGTTTTTGGAAGGCAGGTCCAATAACACTTTTTAGCCAGGTAGGCTAGGGATCACCACCTCTTACTTCTGGGAGTAATCAACAGGGAATAAGCTTTTCATTAGTATCTGCAATTTTTTGTTTTCGAAGTTATCCAGACTGGCCACTGTTGGAGAAAGGATGCTGAGTTTCATGGTTTGACCTGTCATGGCATTTTTTGTGTTATATGTTTTTGAACTAAATCTTCAAATTAGAATTTTAGCCCTGATACAGGCTCGCTTTGCAGCCAAAATGCATGTTAGCTTGTTCTACTGAGAACTTTAAAATGACTATTTTGTTAAACTTCCAAGGTATTTTGATGTATTTTAAAGAGCTTTTTCTGCTGGTTAACAGTTTTTAACTTAAACATGCAAACTTCTGAAATGTGCTTCTTGTTTTGTAAGTGCTAAGGAATTTAAAAAGAAATCATGTTTTCCAAAAATTTTATGTCACACACATTTGGGGTGGAACACACATCAGCAATTATTTCTCTCCTTCCTATTGGCCCTATACTCTCCTGTTGGACGTTATCAGGTATTCATTGATAGTGTAATAAGGACTCTGTTTAATACAGGTCACAGGTGCCTCTAGTGGCATAATACATTTTTAAATTTGCACAAATATAGATGACAGAAAAGGAAAAGCAACTAAAGCAGTTCTGCCATCCTAATCTTGAATGTGGTAACACTATGGTCCCCATAAGAGGCACTTCCTACTGTGCTTATTAATTCAGAATGTTTACATTTACCATCCTTGACAACATTTTAAAGAGATCCAGGTCATAGTGGAGTAGATTAGGCAACCACTATTATTCAACTCCTAAAGGAGACACTAGTTAAAAATAAATAAATAAAAATGGTTCTGAAAAATCAAGCCAGTTGAGCAATCTGACTTCATGACTTTCCTTACAATGGCTAAACAGGAAACTCAGCAGTAACTACAGAGTGACAGGAAAGTAGAGCAGGAATGCAACTTTGTAATAGAGCTTAGTAAATCAACCAGAGATTTAAGATTTCCAGAAATTTACAAAACAAACGTTTCATACTAGGCCTCGTGGGAAACTAATTTGCATGTTTTAAAATATATTTTTAACAATCTCTTTTATCGGTGATCATTTGGCCCATAGTCCCTACTAATGGTTGAATTATTTTTAATCATATTCAAGGTACAGAACTTACCTTGTCAAGGAATGTGGGGCGGTCCATGGAAGACTCTTTGGAGATTGGTGGTGGGCGGCAGCCAAGGGGTTTGGTGACCATTCCATTATAATCGGTCACTCCCATTCCACGCTTGTCCATTTCCACCTTCTTTTCCAGCAGAGCGCCTGTAAAAAAATAAATAAATAAATAAAGTGTAAAAAAAATAAAAACAAAAAACGATCAAGCAAAACCTTTCTAAATAAAGAAGCTATTGTTACGCCAGAGAATGTAATTAATAAAAAGGATGGTAAAATCAAGTATTGCAATTATCCAGACATCAAAAATAACTAAATCTCCTATCTGCTTAGATTAGCAAATTTCTAACACATGAAATGGGATTTACTTGGGCCTAAATGGTTGGGTGCTGCAGGGTAGGGCATTGAAGAGTTCAATCTCTTGACGCTCATCCTTTCTAGCTCAGTCATGCATACTGGGATCTATACTGGTGATAAATAGTGCAGAAAATTCTGTAAAGGTAAAAACGGTTAGGCTGTGCTAAAAAAAAACAAAAACTTATCATTAAGAAATAAATATTCAGGAGAGGATCTCTCACCTTTTTCATTTGCATTCACTCTGATGAGGATATTCATAGGGAGAGTAATTTTCACACAGACTGGATAGAATTAAAGTCTGCAAGCATTGTACATGTAGACTTTAGAGTATTTTCAAAGCAAAACTATGTACATAGGTTTGCTTTGAAATACTTGGGAAACTGGCCGAGTACTAGGAATGTGCATTTGTTTGAAACAAAATACAAAAAGTCAATGACATTTCCTATATATGACCATACAACAAAATGGCGCCAGCTAGGCCTGAGACCAGTGCCGTTTTGATGTCACTAAGGCACTGGTCTCAGGACCGGCTGGCACAATTTTCAAGTAACATCAAAAGGGCAGAAGGAGAGTGGCATCTTTCCTGCCCCTTTCACTAACCAGGACCCCACATAAGGTGTAAATGGGAGCCGGGGTGGTTTCCTGCGCCAGCAACCTTTTGGGGAGGACGGAAGGGGAGAGAGGCAGGAAAGGGGTTAGAGGGGCCAGAGAAGGCCCCGTTTCTTTTTTTTTTTTAATTTGTTTTTTGTTCGGCAAATAAACTGAATTGTAATGAACAAATTGAATCCCAATCCTCATCTCTACCAAAATGGAAAAAAAAAGGACAAAGAATTTTTGAGTATATGCACAAATTACATCTGCTCTTCAGAAGGAGTAATTTACATGCCTAATTTTTTAAATTGAAAAGTATTCATATAAATTCCAACTCTGCCACCCTGAAACTCTTCTCTGCAGTTTCCTACCCATAAAATAGCATGCTCAATTTCTTAATTCATTAATTTTGCTTTATTTTAAAATATTGATAACATTGTAACATTTTAGTCATTTGCGCTTTTAACTTAAATGAAGAAAATAATTAAAGTAGCATTAAAAACACGAATTCTAGCCAGAACTAAAGAAACCTTCTTTCCGGCACACATAGAAACATAGCATTAGCCTGAAGCTGGCATTAAAACAACCCTGCTCTTATTTCTTCTGCAGTGCGGTTTTTCAGCATATTATACTTTAATACATAGTCCCTGAATACTACATTTCATGATTTTGCAACATTATGAAACCATTTATATTTTGCATCATATTCCATGAGCATTTTTATTTCTGGTTACTGGTCTTCTGGTCATGCAATTTAACTAATCCAGGTGGTTAAATGGTTGACTGATAAATGTTTTTCAAATGTAAACTTTTTTTTAAACTTGACTTGTGTATTTTGTCATTGCTATGCTTCCTTACAAGGTGGTATTTAAGGTCTTGTAATTTTTATGCTGTTGGTTATTTATATTATGTACTTCCTGCTGAGCTGTATTTCTGATTTGTTCATTTTATATTTTACCATTTGTATACCATGTTGTAATTTATATTATGTTCCAGCTGATACCTGTTTAATAATCACTGGACGGTATATCACATAGAGAATGCCCAGCACTCTATCTACAGGCCAACTCCATTAATACACCCCTCTATATTTGGATCCTAGAACACAGTGACACCCTCCCCAGCTTGACCCCAAAACTCTATTTCTCCCCACAGCCCGATCCCAGCAGCCTCTCCCCTGTACTATAGCACTCTCTAAACACAGGTCATGTCACTAACCCCTCTCCCAAGTCCAGCTCCAGCACTTCCCTTCTGCCCCAACACACTCCAACCCAGCCTAAGCACAGTCCAACACCAGCACTCTTTTCTCTCCTTCATTTGGGCCTAAGTACCCTTCAATCCCTACCTTTCCATTTGGACCTCAGCATTCTTGTTTCCCCCACCTACCAATCCAATCCCAGCACACATTGACCTATCTCCCCAACTAGACTACAGCACACTCCAACCCCCCCTCCCCAGGTCAATGCCAGCATTATTCCCTCCTTCCCTAGTCCAACCCCAACATATGTTGACTTCCATCTGCAGCCCCACCTGCACTCTCTCTCTCTCCCCCCCCCCCTCCTTGCAAAAGGGCTAGTGCAAGGCTATTAGGTGCTTAAAAGCCTTGTGCCCCCTGGCCCCACCCTTCCGATACAAAATTAAAATATATGAATTTATAACAGATTTTACATGGAAAAGCGCATTCAAAGTACTGTTTTCTGAGGTAAAAATATCACTTACAAAAACATACATTGTTTATTTATTTATTTGAAGCTTTTATATACCGAGGTTTAGCACATGCCTTCACCCCGGTTTACATTGAAACCGGGGTGAAGGCATGTGGTACATTGTTGTGGTACCAAACCCAAAACCCTGAAAAAAAGTATAAAAAGACACTTGGAATCCATTAGTATCAAACCTATTGCAATGCATGTTGAGTGTGGAGCTGGCCCTCAGAAAGCCATTACAATAGAATATAGTAACATCCTATACCAAACATCCTATACCAAAACAGCACTAACTACCAGCATTCAAACAGTAACAACCCTGCCTATCAAAAAGCAACACTAGTAGACTAGGCCCTAAAACACTACTGTATCTCCTATTAGGAAAACAGAACAAGCCAAGTTGTTATAGATCACTACACAAACTTCACACTAGCAGTATACCTCACCTTGGTCACACATGCAGAACACAGACCTACCCTCACCAAATACAGAATTAAAGAGATCAAAGTATAAACAGAAATGAGCAGACAAATGTTTCCACCGGTCCTGCCTATCCAGTATCACCCGAGCATTCTCTCCCCCATCACAGCCCAACCCAGCACTCTCTTCCCTCCCTCCCAAGCAGACATGAGCACTCTTTTCCCCGCCTTCCCCAGCCCACTCCCACAACTCGCTTACCTGATGCTAGGGTTGGTATTTCTGTAATTGGCAGGCGTTTTCATGTGTTCTACTGTATATGGACTCTACTGGCAAGCAGTGTGCTTGCATACCCAAAAAGCGACATACATATGTTCCAGCCTAGTTGCTGAACACCATGCATGTATGCTCTGAGTTATTTATTTATTTAATTTATTTAACGTTTTTTATATACCGATAACCGTTTGCACATCATATCGGTGTACATTTAACTCAAAACATGGTAGGCAGAGCCTTTACATAGAACAGTAACTATAACAATTAAAGTTGCAAGGCATTACAAGAGCAAAGGTATTGCGACAGAGAGAGTAAACAATAATTATAATAGTTGTGAACTAATGTACAGTATATTTACAAGAAAGCATATTTACAAGAGAGTCAAACAGTCATCTGGATAAATGGATTTCATACATTATATGGAGGGAGTAGAGGGACGGTAGGCTTGTTGAAAGAGCAAAGTTTTTAGTTTCTTTTTGAATTTTGGTGTGGATGTTTCAGTGCGGAGATCTGGAGGGAGAGAGTTCCAAAGAGTGGGGGTGGCGAGGGAGAAGGCTCTGTTCATTGTATGAATTAGCTTGTATGGTTTGATAGAGGGGGAACGGAGTGTTTCTTGGAGGGCAGGACGTGTGGATCTAGTGGAGGTGCGAGGAAGGAGTGGGGGGCAGAGCCAATTGAAGTTTTCATTAGTGATACTTTTGTGAATGAGGGATAGAGTTTTGAAGAGGATACGTGATTGGATAGGTAGCCAGTGGAGATCAAAGAGGATAGGAGTGATGTGATCTCTTTTTCTAGTGTTGGTGAGGATACGTGCGGCAGCATTCTGTAGGAGTTGTAAAGGTTTGGTGTGGCTGGAGGGGAGGCCGAGGAGGAGAGCATTACAGTAATTGATTTTGGAAAGGATGATAGATTGAAGTACCGTGCAAAAGTCAGAGAAGTGCAGGAGGGGTCTGAGTTTTCTGATAGTTTGTAGTTTAAAGTAGCAGTCACTTAAAATAGCTTGATGTGGGGTTTGAAAGAGAGTTGATTATCAAGGAGAACACCAAGGTTACGGATATGTGGGTGGAAGGTAGTGGAGCAGTAGGATAGGGGAGGAGAAGGAAGGGGTAGTTTAGAGGAAATGATAAGGAGTTCAGTCTTTTGAGGGTTGAGAGCAAGATGCATGTCAGTGAGGAGTTTGTTGATGGTGGTCAGGCATGATTCCCAGTTTTGGAGAGCTGAGTTTAGAGAGTCAGAGAAGGGGAAGAGGATTTGCACATCATCTGCATAGATGAAGTGTTTGATGCCAAGATTAGTGAGGAGGGTGGTGAGAGGAAGCATGTAGAGGTTAAATAAGGTAGAGGAAAGAGAAGAGCCCTGGGGAACGCCCTGATCCAGTTTGATGACATCAGATTCGTTGTTATCAAGGAGAACTGTGAATTGGCGATTATGTAGATAGGATTTCAGCCAGGAGAGTGCAATTCTAGTGATACCAATACTGTTGAGGATGTTAAGGAGGATGGTGTGGTTGACGGTATCGAAAGCTGCAGAGATGTCTAACATAGCAAGGAGGTAAGAGGAACCAGTGTCAGTTCCCTTGATAATGGTGTCAGTAAGGGAGAGGAGTAAGGTTTCGGTGCTCAGGTGCTTTCGAAAGCCATGTTGCATGGGGGGTAGAATGTTATGCTGTTCAATGTATTCAGAAAGGCTAGAGTTAACAAGCTTTTCTAGAGTTTTAGCGAGGAGGGGAAGGTTGGAAATGGGTCTGAAGTTGGAGAGGGTGGTGGGGTCAAGATTAGGTTTTTTGAGGATAGGTTTAACTACCACATGCTTAAGTGAATTGGGAACCATGCCCTGTTCTAGTGAGCAGTTCAGTATGACTGACAGAGGTTTGGAAAAGGTTTTCGGAATGGAGAGAAGAAGTTTAGACGGGATGGTTTCAGCGGGATGAGAGGATGGTTTCATTTTTTTATGCACATATCTCTCTGAGATACGTGCATAACGTATCTCAGAGAGTACATGCACGTATCTCAGAGAGTACATGTCTTTGCTCATTAGTGGATGGTCAGGTTTGCATGCATACTACTCATATATACAAACTCTACCAATTGTCAGACAGAAATCATCTCTTGTGGGCTAAGTGTATTTTTTGTATATGTGTTATATGCGTGTGTGTGTGTGTGTATATATATATGACAGAAGCTTACTGTTAATTTGTATTAATAATGTTTTATATTGCTCTTCTTGTTTTGTACATTGTCTTGGGCCTTTGGGATAAGCATTTATTAAACTGAACTCTGATATACAGAAATTAGTAAAATGCCTTTATTTGCATGACTTTTTCAATATCTTGTTTTTTTCATGAGAAAGTCATCAATGCCCTACTGAGCGACAAAATTTCTAGTGTGTGAAATCTTCTCCCACATTAAATCTTTTATTAAATTATTGCGTGGTACAGCTTATGTGTGTAGTATTGATATTATAAGAAGACCACACTATAGTTATGCTTCATAAATTGCTCATAGAAAACTTATTTGGCAATCTAAAATAAAAACAATCCTTCACACAAACCTTGTTACTATGAAAAAAATTGGAATCCACACAATTTTTCACCTTCTCGAAAGAATAACCCCTTTTTGGCTAACATGATTACCATCAAAAAGACACTATTGTGTTTTTGAAAATGCCCAAGCTTTGATGCTAATGACATATCATCTGTATTTACTCCTAAATGGTTTGGGTGAGGGAAGGATTAAGGTATGTACATTTTTGCACTGAAAAGAGCAGCAACTTGGGAATGGTATCCAATAACCCAAGCCAGTGGTGAAAGCCAGAGGAATGTTAGGGAGTAATATAACCAGCAGAAGAAAGGACGTGATATCACCTCTGTACTAAACATTGGTAAGACTATTTGGAGTATTCTGTCCAATTCTGGCCGTCACACTGCCAAAAAGACAGCATACAAGGTCCAGAGGAGAGCTACCAAAATATCTACAAGGAGAGATTTAAGGAATTAAATATGTATATACCAGAGAACAGGAGGGAGAGGGGAGATATGAAACATGCAAATACCTCAGAGGTATAAACAACATAGAGACAACATTTTTCAGTGGAAAAAAGTTCTAGAACAAAAGGTCATTGTATTAGGCTGAAAAAGGATATGCACACAGGAACACAAAGGTTGTTGGATACATGAAGGAGCCTTTACAGTGGGAGAAAAACCCTTTTTGGAATTTAAGAAAACATGGTATAAATACAGAAGATTAAAGGGGACATGAGCGTAAAGCTGGAGATCAGATGGGGTGTCTAGAATTACAGCAGGAGGGGAAAATGGACAGACTGGGTAAGCAGTCATCTGCCATCAATCTATGTTTGTATTCATTTCATCAGAATAAAAGAAAAAGGGCTCTCTTCACTCCATATTACCTCATTTTTCATTTTCTACTAACTAAACATTTCTTCATGAAAACAAAGTTTTGAAAATACACTCCAAACTACAGCCAATTATTTTATTAATCTACTAAATGCATTTTCCTTTTTGAAGAAAGTAAAGTGGCTTTTCTCCCTTGCTAAGAGATGTTTTTTTTTAACAAAACAGATTAAGCAACAAACCTGCAAATGATGTAGAATAACTAGTTCTAATAGATCAGAATTTCCATTTTAATTTTTTTTAACAGGAAGAAAGTTCTAACACAAGATAATGGATCAACGGTGACTGGACTCTAACACCCAGAGATACTGCAAACAATCTCTACAAACCTACTGTTGTCTCAGGAGTCAGAATCTAAACAAGTAATTATGATGTAAATATGTGAACAGAGGTCCACTGACATAGCCATGGTTGACATTGAAGGTCAAACCAGCTTGGACGCAAGAGAAAGATATTTAGTCTGCTATCCAATTAGACAGTGTTCTTTTCAAAACAGCAATCCTAAGTTTACTGGAGCAAAATAAAACAAAAACACGTGGACCTACTATGGTTTTCAGTCAGCTCCTGATAGAAGACAATGGCTCTTATGATTCAGGGCTTGTTCATGTTAGTTGGCATATGGCCTTGGGAAAAACATTGGAAGGACAACTGACTGATTAAGATAGAAATCCAACAAGATCTTAGGTAAAATTTAGGGTGTGGGTGCAGCATCACCCTGTTATGATGGAATTTAGTAGAAGGTGGATAAGTTACTGGGGTCTAAAGATGTCCAATTCTGTGGGGTGAAGTGACCACCACCAAAAAAGTGAGCTTCCAGATTAAGTACTTTAGCGCGATTCTCAACTGGTGTGTCACCAAGCATCGGCAGGTGTGTCGGGGCTCCCGGGTGTCCCTCTGCCCCAGTTGTGCTTCCCTTCTCCCCCAAGGGCAGACTGGCCTATCAGGGGATTGATCATCCTCCAGTGAGCCGATGCAGTTAGTAGTGGAGTAATGCTGTGTGCTGCCAGCAGAGGCCACGGAGGGGGCTGAAAAGCAGAGTGATGCTGATTGCTGTCGCCAGAGGCGGCAGCTGAAGTGCAGAGAAACACTGCATGCTGCCGCTGGAGGCCAGGCCGGCGGCTCAAGCCAGAGGCCAGGCTTATTTGGCCAAACAATGAGAAAAGGCTCCACGTGAGAGGGGAAACTTGCTTGCGTGTGTGAGTGGCAGCTTGTATGTGTGTGTGTGTGAGTGGCAGTTTGTGTACGTGTGGTACAATGGGTGTGTGTTAGAATGGGTGCCTGAGTGGCAGCTTTGTGTGTGTGTGTGTGTGTGTGGTAAAATGGGAACAATAGCATTTGTGCGATTGAGAGCTTGTATGTAAAGTGAGAGAGCAAGTGTCTGTTTGAGAGAAGACTGGTCAGGGAGGTGACTGGATTGTGCGCGTGTGAGAGACAAAGACTGGTCAGGGAGGTGACTGGATTGTGCGCGTGTGAGAGACAGACTGGTCAGGGAGGTGACTGGATTGTGCGTGTGTGAGAGACAGAGACTGGTCAGGGAGGTGACTGGATTGTGCGTGTGTGAGGGACAGAGACTGGTCAGGGAGGTGACTGGTGCGTGTGTGAGAGACAGACTGGTCAGGGAGGTGACTGGTGCATGTGTGAGAGCAGAGACTGGTCAGGGAGGTGTCTGGTGCGTGTCAGACAGAGACTGTGTGAGCGACTACTTGTGAACCCTAAGGAAGATGACTGTGAAGAGAGCTTCAAGCAGCCACTGCTGCTTCTGGTGAGTGTTATTGGCCTGCAAGGGAAAGGAGTAGGAGAGTTGCTAGAGAGGGTAAGTAAAGGTGGCTTTAAGTTTATTTTTCTTGATTGACTGCCATTTTAATTATTGGGTATTATGTAATGTGTCTGCTGTTTTTAAATATTTTATTGATATTTGGACAATTTTTAATAAGTAATATGAGTTTTTAATTGTTGGATGTTATTCTGTTCATCAGCTGTTTTGTAACATTTATTAGTATAGTTTTTCAATTATTTCTGTGTGGGGATCTATAGCAGCTTGGCTCTGTTTTCCTAATAGGAGGTGTATTAGTGTTTAGGGCCTGGTTTAATATTTGTAGTGTTCCCTTTTCATTGATAGGGTTGTTACTGTTTGAGTGTGTTCCATAATACATGTGTAACTTTGTACGGATTAGTTTGTGTGCATTATTGCAGATCCTGGGACTATGTTAGGTGCTATATTTCTCCAGGTTTGCATTGCATGCAGACTGGCTTTTTTGGTTTTCCATTCCAGTTTGTCTCAATGTTTATAATTTGTGGTCTTTCTGGTGAAGGTCAGTTCTGTGTGTGTGACCAAAGTGAGGTATTTTATTAGCATGTAGGCATTTGTATCAATCTTATTTGTTGTGTTTTTTTACTAGGATATGCATTAGTGGTAAATTACTGTCTTTTCATAAGGAAGGGTATTGTACCTGCCAGTAAAGGGAGTCTGTTTTGCTTTTACTGAGATGTCATCAGAACCAAAGATTCTTTTTTCTATGGTGAGTTATACGGGTAATGCCCTAGTTCTGCTCTGCACTCATTGCTGGGGGTCGAAGGGGTTCCTGTGAATGCAGAGTGCATGTTTACATTTAGCCCCGTGATGGTCACATGTTCAGCGTGTTACACATGTGAGAACCATCTGTCAGGTGTGTCCCAGCCGAAAAAAGGATGAGAACCACTGCTTTATCACACAGGAGGCCAGAGGATGAAAATGAACTTTCACCAGCTGGTTTAGAACCCTGCTATTCCATGACACTGTGAATGGCTTGATAGGAGGTTTGAAATGAAACAAGCCCTGCATGAATCTAGCAACTAAAATGTACAGAAATCTGTCTCCCTTCTATATAACCTGGTATACAGGTGCAGTATTATGTATCCTGATAGTTTTGAGTCCAAACTCTGAGATAGGCAGAAGTTATTCAAGCATTCTTCTTCTGGGAAAAGAGAAGATATCTAGGGCCTTGACAACACACTAGTCAGCAAACCTCCTCCATTTAGACCTTCTAGTGGATTCCTTCCTAGAAGCCAGAAGCATCTAAGACACTAAATTGAACAGACTAAAAGAATATTATCACCTCACTTTCATCATTCAAGCATGAGAGCGAGGAAAAGAGTGGGGTGAAGTGACATTTTCTGGTTCTGGGATATTAGAACTAGAGAAATTTCCAGCTTCATTCATTTCTGATTGATAAATCCCAAATGACTGAAAACCAAATCAATCCTGGCCATGAGGGAATTATGAGAAACCAGTCTGAGTCTCTTTTGAGTTTAACGCTCTTGTCACAGAGGTATTTAAGTATTTGCTGAGAGAAGACTATCTCCAGTGTAGGGAAAAAACATTTGATGTCAGATCAGAATTCCTGTACCTTCCTGTTCAGTGCAACTGCAAACAGCACTTTTTCTTGAGGGGTTTGATTTGGGACCACTAGTGAGCAGGGCTGGTGTAAACATATTTGGTGCCCCCAGGCAAACCTTCGATTATTCACCAGTTCCCCTAACTTAACTACTAGTGGCAGTGGCTCCAGCACAGTGCTCCCTTCTATAGTGGTATTGGCTCTGGCACAGCACCCCTCTGGACCTCATGCTAGCAGGATTTTGCCGCTCTAGGCGACCGCCTAATGGAAGCACTGGCTCTGCTTGTGAGACTAACTGGTGACTCAGCCTGTCAATTTCTTTGGCTGCCAGATATTTAGGATTGCCACATACAAGATGGATTCGCTCTACAATTTTACTGCTGCCCAGGAGGAGAGATCCAGTTGCTCCTTGTTTGTCTAGATAGACCATGGCTTCTTGTCTGGACTAGGACAAATGATTGATCACTTGATTTTGAAAATCCTTAGAGCGCAGTGTAGTGCTCAGCTCCAGAAGGTTGATTTAAGTTCTCTTTCCTGGAAAGACCAGGGACCCTGAGCATAGAGGCCATTTAGGTTGGATGCATGTGTGGTTAGAACAAATATATGTGGTTGAATTTAGCAGAGCATACTCTTTGACAGATTAGAATGGAAGCGCCACCAAGACAGTCTCTGAGCTTCTTCAGTACACTAAAGACCCCGAGTGGTTTAATTCCACTGGTATTTTAATGTCTACTGGGTATCTCCCAGGGAATTAATGAAGACTGTTGACAACATAAGATCCAACATTTTCAACATGATGGTTTAATTCATGGTTCGCAACTTTTCTATCGGAACACGCATTTAGAGTAAGAATTGGTGACAGTTTGTCAGAAGTTCACTCCCTATGCACTGGTGTACCACAAGGATCCTCTCTATCTGTGACACTGTTTAATATTTACCTGGCACTGCTCTGTTCTGTGTTGTCAACCCTAGAGGTTTCCTTTAAACTTTACTCTGATGCCATTCAGTTATTTTCCCCAATCTTTGCCTATTTTGACTCGGTGCTTCAAAAATTAAATTTCTGTCTTTCAAAAGTAAACAGCTGGCAGACTGATAATAAGCTGGAATTAAACATCAATAAGATGGCGGTGGTGCTATTGGCTAGGAAGCCACCTGAGAATTTCCCATCAAGTTTTGTTTAATAATCTATCTATCCTGATTAAATACCAAGCCTATAATCTAAGAATCCTATTAGACTTCTCGGTCTCTGTGCCCACAGATTTGTTCATGGGTACAATCTTCCTATTTTAAATTGCGATTGTTACACTCTCTCAACCCTTTCCTTGGCAATTCAGATTTTCAATTAATCACCCAATCCCTGATCCTCTCTACATTGGACAACTCACTCCTTGTTCTTAGATCTCTGCATTTGCATCTGAAAGTGTTGCAATTAATTCAGAATTCTGCAGTTTGGCTAATCTCTGGTTCCCTCACACAAGACCATATTAGTCCTGTTTTGATGTCTTTACACTGGCTACCTGTGGCATGGAAGATCAGATTTAAGTTTCTCCTTCCTCCATGTTTCCAACTTGCTGTCCGCTAATACAACCCCACTCATGTCCTCTGATCTTCCTCCCAACTACTGGAAGTCCCGACCTTGAAGCATGCTCACTTAACTGCATCTAGAGAATGGATTTTTAGTATAGCTGGTCCAACTCTCTGGAATGTGTTGCCTGAAGAGTTTAGAGCTGAAAATGACTTGCTTCGTTTTAGAAAACACCTTAAAACATACCTGTTTGCTATGGCTTTTGAAGACAAATGCCACTGACTGCACTCTATGATACCTGAGTCAGGCCTCGCAGTGAACACTATTTTGTCTTATTACTTTGGTTTATTGATATATAGTATGTTATACGTATTAATCATGTGCTGATGCATTGATTTTAATGTATGTATCCTCTGTTACTTGTTGAGATTTGTGAAACAGCAGGCTACAAATTGCTTAAATAAATAAATGGTCCAGGCTGATGTCTGCTCATTCTACCTCACTTTCTCAAATGTGGACACTAAGTCCAAGATTCAAAAAAAAAGATTAAAAAAAAAAAGATAAAAAAAAAAGGACACAAAACCATCCACTCACAAACCGGAGGATGTGGTTAGTGCAGTTAATATAGCTGTGTTTAAAAAAGGATTGGATAAGTTCTTGGAGGAGAAGTCCATTACCTGCTATTAAGTTCACTTAGAGAATAGCCACTGCCATTAGCAATGGTTACATGGAATAGACTTAGTTTTTGGGTACTTGCCAGGTTCTTATGGCCTGGATTGGCCACTGTTGGAAACAGGATGCTGGGCTTGATGGACCCTTGGTCTGACCCAGTATGGCATTTTCTTATGTTCTTATGTTCTTAATTAACTTGCCCTCTCTGATCTCAATCAGCCTCCAGACCCATTAGAACAATGTATTTAGGCACCCTTTATGTACCCCCTGCTAAGTCCTCAATGAAGAAACGTGCCTTCTCGATTGCTGGCCCCAATCACTGGAACAATCTGCCTACGAATCTGCGCTTAGAACCTTGCCTGCGGACATTCAAGAAGAAACTGAAAACCTGGCTCTTCACCAAAGCCTTCACTTAAATTCCCATGCTACCAATAAAGTACCACCCTACCTATAATGCACCATACATATTAATGTTCCACTTGTATATTACGCCAAGTTTCAATGTATACCCATTAATTGTTCTCTGTAAAAATCTAATGCTTAATTCATAATTCTCCTTGTTTAATGTATACCTTACTTATTTATTAACTGTGCACTGTTGATTGTTTATTGTTCTATGTACACCATGTATATGGTAATTCTATTGCTGGTTATCTGTAAACCGAAGCGATATGTACTAGTACATGATCTTCGGTATATAAAAAAATCTTTAAATAAATAAATAAGATTCTGATAGGAGGGAGAAAATCCATGGCCTGAACCATGTATAGCAAAGTTCCTATGAATTTCAATTGAGGGTGCAGACAGATTAGATTTGGGATAGTTGATAAACTGTAGTAACTCCAACACCTAGATAGTGCAGTGCATAGATATGAACACTTCTGCCTGAGTAGTGCCCTTGACCAGCCAATCACCCAAGTAGAGAAACACATGAACCCCAATTTGCATAAAAACTGTGCAAGCGGCAGACATTTTGTAAACACCCTCGCTGCCGATTCAAATCCAAAAGGTGGTACAGTACATATTACTGAAGAAGAATCCCCACAACAGATCTGAAATACTTCCTGTGATTTCGATCTATATGTGAGCGAAGGTTTCCATCAAAGCCAGATAGCATAGCCCAGGGATGGTGAACTCCAGTCCTCGAGGGCTGCAAACAGGCCAGGTTTTCAGGATATCCACAATGAATATGCATGAGAAAGATCTGCATGCACTGCCTCCATTGGATGCAAATCTCTCTCATGCGTGCTCATTGTGGATATCCTGAAAACTTGGCCTGTTTGCAGCCCTCGAGGACTGGAGTTTGCCATCCCTGGCATAGCCAGTTGTCTTCATTCATTAGAGGTGCTAAGGTGCTCTGGGATAAACATCTAACTTTTCATTCATGAGGTGTTTAATGCTCTTAATTCTATATTGGGATATCCCCCCTCAGTTTTCTTGAGGACCAGAAATACCTGGAATAAACATCTTGTTCCCGCAATAGAATAGGTTTGACCGTGCTGTCCTGCAAGAGGGAGTAAATCTCCAAATTCACTAATTCCTGGTGTGTACAGAGAGTTGAAGTTCTTTTTGGTGGGCAATATGGAGGGATTTCCAATAAGCATAAACCATAGCCTTTTGATATTATCCAAAAGAACCAGCTGTTTGAGGTAATTGGCCAACAATTTGCATAAAATCTTAATCTCCTTCCAATAGGGAGTACTAACTATGGATTTACAGCTTCTACCTTTATGATGGCAAGGTCAAAAGCTGTCGTCTGGAGTATGCTAGAAGTGCTGGGCCCTGGAAGTGTTTTCTCCAGTATTTCCTGGAGGTGAAGGCTGGCTTGGAGGTGGTACTGGAGATAGACTGAAACATCATTATGTTAGTCTTTGAGAATTTTACAGTCTTCTTGACTTCTTCTCCAAAGAGATTCCCTTCAATACAAGCCACATGCACAAGCATTAATTGCATGTCTTCATGCATGTTGTCATGTATGTTTGTGCCGCTATATTTTAAGTTCAGGGACTCTCTTATATGTATCTGTACAGTGCTGCATATATCTAGTAGTGCTTTACAAATGATAATAGTAGCTGTAGTAGGTTAGACACCCACAGACATGAGTGTCTGCATTCATTTATAGCCACTATATAGGATCTTGATACTATTTCAAAGGCTTTGCATGTCAAGTGGGCAAGCTGCTTTTTGCACTCCTTGCCTTGCAGCAATAGCAAACTGAATTCACCCTGATCTCTTGAGGGAGGTAGTCTGAATTCTTGCGCCTTTTTCCAGACTAGTATATAAGTGGACGACTAGAGGCATGTTATGCGAGAATGCAACATAGCATTTTGTAAATGCCTTCTTCTAAAACACTCCAAAGTCTTCCAATCATGTTTGAGTACAAAGGCATGCTCCGTAGGATTTCAACAATTATCTCACAAGGAGTCCAGGAAATGCAATAACCGTAAAGAGAGTACCTGGAAGGCTATGACCACAAATGCTCATAGTTTGGGAAATAAAATCCCAGATCTGCAGGCCCTAATGGCTGAGGCAGAATTGGACATTGTTGCTATCACAGAAACATGGTTCACAGAATCTCATGAATGGGATACAACAATACCAGGCTACAACTTGTTAAGGAAGGACAGAGAGGATAGAAAAGGGGGAGGTGTGGCTCTTTATGTCAGAAACAACATCCAAGCAACTGAGCTACAAGGAAGTTGGGGTATTGAAGAAGCTCTATGGGTCGACCTAAAAAACGATGACGGAGCATCCATTTATATTGGAGTGGTTTACAGGCCTCCAAACCAAAAGGAAGAGCTGGACAGAGATCTGGTTAAAGACATCCATAAGATAGGTAAGAAGGGAGAAGTGGTGATCGTGGGTGACTTTAATATGCCAGATGTAGACTGGAAAATCCCATCTGCAGAAACTAAAAATAGTAGAGCGATAGTGGATGCCATGCAAGTATCTTTGTTCAAACAAATGGTGTTGGAACCCACGAGAGAAGGAGCTATACTCGACTTAGTGCTCACTAATGCAGATAATGTCTCAGATGTCCAGGTGGGCGCCCACCTCAGCAGCAGTGATCATCAAACGGTATGGTTTAATATCACTAAAATAATAGGGAAAAGAACCACAAAGACCCGAGTTTTACAGTTCAAAAACACAGACTTTGAGGAAATGGGGAACTACCTGGAGGAAGAACTTAAAGGATGGGAGAACGAGAGAGATGTGGATCAGCAGTGGACCAATCTAAAAGGAGCAATCACCAAGGCAACTGCTCTATATGTTAGAAATGTAAAGAAAAGCAAAAGAAAACTGAAACCTATCTGGTTCTCAATGGAGGTGGCTGACAAAATTAAAGCTAAAAGAACAGCATTCAAGAAATATAAAGGATCCCAAAGGGAGGAGCACAAAGAAGAATATTTGTATCAACTGAGGGAGACAAAGAAATTAATCAAGTTGGCAAAGAGTCAAGCGGAAGAGAGGATTGCCAAGGAGATAAAAAATGGTGACAAAACATTTTTCAGATACATCAGCGAAAAGAGAAAGGTCCAAAGTGGTATAGTGAAATTGAAAGGTGGTAATGATCAATGTGTAGAGAGAGACGAAGAAATGGCAGAAATATTAAACGAATACTTCAGCTCTGTGTTCACTAAAGAAGACCCTGGAGAAGGACCATCTCTAAACAACAAGAAACTGGAGGGAAGGGGAATAGATGAAAATCCTTTTACAGTAGAAAATGTGTGGGAAGAACTAAAGAACCTGAAAGTGGACAAAGCCATGGGGCCTGATGGGATTCATCCAAGGATATTGAGGGAGCTCAGAGATGTTCTGGCGGGTCCGCTGTGTGACCTGTTCAATAGATCCCTAGAAACGGGAGTGGTGCCGAGTGATTGGAGAAGAGCGGTGGTGGTCCCGCTTCACAAGAGTGGGAACAGGGAAGAGGCAGGCAACTACAGACCGGTTAGCCTCACTTCGGTGGTGGGAAAAGTAATGGAGTCACTGCTGAAAGAGAGAATAGTCAACTATCTACAGTCTGGAGAATTGATGGACCAGAGGCAGCATGGATTCACCAGGGGAAGATCCTGTCAGACAAATTTGATTGACTTTTTTGACTGGGTAACCAAGGAATTGGATCAAGGAAGAGCACTAGATGTCATCTACTTGGATTTCAGCAAAGCTTTTGATACGGTTCCGCACAGGAGACTGGTGAATAAAACGAGAAGCTTGGGAGTGAGTGCCGATGTGGTGACCTGGATTGCAAATTGGTTGACGGACAGAAAACAATGTGTGATGGTAAATGGAGCCTTCTCTGAAGAGAGAGCGGTTTTAAGTGGTGTGCCGCAAGGATCGGTGTTGGGACCTGTCCTGTTCAATATCTTTGTGAGCGACATTGCAGACGGGATAGAAGGTAAGGTTTGTCTTTTTGCGGATGACACTAAGATCTGCAACAGAGTGGACACGCCGGAAGGAGTGGAGAGAATGAGACGGGATCTAAGGAAACTGGAAGAGTGGTCGAAGATATGGCAGCTGAGATTCAATGCCAAGAAGTGCAAAGTCATGCATATGGGGAGTGGAAATCCGAATGAACTGTACTCGATGGGGGGGGAAAGGCTGATGAGCACGGAGCAGGAGAGGGACCTTGGGGTGATAGTGTCTAATGATGTGAAGACAGCGAAACAATGCGACAAGGCGATAGCAAAAGCCAGAAGAATGCTGGGCTGCATAGAGAGAGGAATATCAAGTAAGAAAAGGGAAGTGATTATTCCCTTGTACAGGTCCTTGGTGAGGCCTCACCTGGAGTACTGTGTTCAGTTCTGGAGACCGTATCTACAAAAAGACAAAGACAAGATGGAAGCGGTACAGAGAAGGGCGACCAGGAAGGTGGAGGATCTTCATAGGATGACGTACGAGGAGAGATTGAAGAATCTAAATATGTACACCCTGGAGGAGAGGAGGAGCAGAGGTGATATGATACAGACTTTCAGATACTTGAAAGGTTTTAATGATCCAAAAACAACGACAAACCTCTTCCGTAGGAAAATAATCAGCAGAACCAGGGGTCACGATTTGAGGCTCCAGGGAGGAAGATTCAGAACCAATGTCAGGAAGTATTTCTTCACGGAGAGGGTGGTGGATGCCTGGAATGCCCTTCCGGAGGAAGTGGTGAAGACCAGAACTGTGAAAGACTTCAAAGGGGCGTGGGATAAACACTGCGGATCCATAAAGTCAAGAGGCCACCAATGAAGAGTGGGTGACTCGCCAGAATGATGGCTATTGACACAATACCCTTACTAAATAAACATACACATGCTTACTGTGACTCCTACATCGCTCTAAGCTTCAACAGCAAGAGGTAATGGAAAAAAGGATTTGCACTCATAAAGAGGGGAGTAGCTGGCTTGTTACGGCGGTTACTACCCCAAACCAAATATGCCTGATACTTCACTTTCAATGCATATACAGCATAGCTCTCTGCTTCAATGACAGGGGAGAAGAATAACTGATACTTCACACATCCAGCAGAGCTCTCTGCTACAACGGCAAAGGAGAAGAAAAAGGGTTCGCACTCAAAACGCGGGGAGTAGCTGGCTTGTTACGGCGGTTACTACCCCAAACCAAATGTGCCTGATACTTCACTTTCCATGCATATCCAGCATGGTTCTCTCCTGCATCGGCATGGGAGAAAGACTGATACATCACGCATTTCCAGCATAGCTCTCTGCTTCAAGGGCAGGGGGAAAAAAAAAAAAAAACAAAAAAAAACAAAAAACCTGATGCTTCACGCATATCCTGCATAGCTTCAACGACAGGGGTGAAGAAAAAAAAGGATTCGCAATCACAAAGCGAGGAGTAGCTGGCTTGTTACGGCGGTTACTACCCCAACCAAATGTGCCTGATACTTCACTTTCAATGCATATCCAGCATGGCTCTCTGCTTCTACAGCAGGGGAGAAGAAAAAAAAAAAAAAAAACCAACAAGAGCTGTACAACATAGTCTAGGTAAAACAAATAAGCATGGGTGTAGCTTGCTTATCGCGGCGGTTACTGCCCCTACTACCCCTAACTAATCAAGCTAGATATTTCACTTGCATGCAGCTCCATCACTGCTCTCTACATTAATGGTGGGGGTGGAAGGGGAATAGAACAAGGAGCTAAGAGTAACAGATAAGAATGAGAGAAAAAATGTGTGAGGCTTGCTGGGCAGACTGGATGGGCCATTCGGTCTTCTTCTGCCGTCATTTCTATGTTTCTATATATTATGTTTCTTACCATATTTTACAGTAGATGTGACTACCACAGAGTGGTGTGGCAGTTAGAATTGGTGGAGACCCTCAGCTGTCTAGACAAGATAATTAGCATCTTCCTTCCTGCCAACCAGGATAGTTTGTAGAGTTTTCAAAATGCCTTGTGAGCCACCTGGTAGAAAGGGTGGATTGGAGGGAACTTGAGAGCATATATGAATCCTAGAGTCAACAACTTTTTGGCACTGTTTGACAACTCTCTGGGCTTAGTGTCAGTGAAGGTCTGGAAAGGCTTCCCTCTCAGTGGCTGTTTGGCTATGGCTTCGTGTCCATATTGATGATACCAAGGCACTTGGATGCACAGGGGAGGCAACAATAAGTGGGGATCACGATGTTCCAGTTGGGGGTTATGCCAGTCAACGCATGCTGCCCACCATTCTTCGTGTGGTGAGCAATGATCTCTATTTACTTCTAAAGTTCCTCCTTGAAAGTTTCAATCTGAAGAGCTAATGAGACTCAGCAGGAGGACTGATCTTCAAGGTGTCTCAAAGGGACCCAAAAGCTTAAAGCTAGGCTTCCAAAGAGCAATGTGGTAAATGCACTGGATAGGAGACAGAGCTTTCCTCTATGCACAGCTACTTCAGGTTAGGAAAGCACATTCCTATATCACCCTGCTCTTGGAGTTGTGCATCATTGGAGACAGGCACCAATGAACCTTCTCTCTTTTGATGGGCATTCTATGCCATTTTTTTCTTCACTTCATGTTGAATTGCTCAATGCTCATGAGCTTGGAGAACAAAATCTCTCTCTTTCTTATAGCCTATCCTTTGTCCTTGGCACTGAAGGAGTTTATACCTTCTTCAGATCTTCTGAACCTCCAGAAGTTGATATGGCCCCATGATGCTTGTGCTTCACTTGTGGCTTCAGTGCCAGTTCAAAGAACAGATAATTTTTCTTCAATTCCTGAAGATGAGACAATAGCCTCAGTTTTTGGATTTTGATGGCTCTCAGAGACATCCTAGAGCACATGCTGTAATGGGACACATTATGATCTTTATCCAGACACTGGTAGTAGATCTTAACAATAATAAGATCTGCTACAATCTATAACAACAAGCCGTTAAGCCCATTAAAACGGGCTACATCCCTCTGTCTCTCACCTCCCCCTCATTCTCTCTCCCCTCACTCTTCACCACCCCCTACCTCCCTCCCTCACCCACTCCTCCCCACCCTCCCTCTCCTCTCACTCAGTCCCTCCCTCCCACTCAGTCTCACTCACTCCCTCCCCCCTCTCTCCCTCCCTCTCACTCAGTCCCACTCACTCTCCCTCAGTCCCACTCCCTCCCTCTCTCTCCCAGTCCCACTCCCTCCCTCAGTCCCACTCCCTCTCACTCAGTCCCCCCTCTCCCTCTGTCCCACTCCCTCCCTCCCTCCCACTCAGTCCCTCCCTCCCACTCAGTCCCTCCCTCCCACTCAGTCCCTCCCTCCCACTCAGTCCCTCCCTCCCTCCCACTCAGTCCGTCCCTCCCTCTCACTCAGTCCGTCCCTCCCTCTCACTCAGTCCGTCCCTCCCTCTCACTCAGTCCGTCCCTCCCTCTCACTCAGTCCGTCCCTCCCTCTCACTCAGTCCGTCCCTCCCTCTCTCTCTCTTCTCCCTCCCTCGCTACTGGCCGCTGCCGCCGCCCGCTACCTCCGTCGCCGCCCGCTGCCGGTACCGCCGCCGCCGCCCGCTGCTGCTACTGGACGCCGCCATTTTTTTTCTTTCTGACGCTGGCTCAGACCGACGTGCTCGCCCGCACATGCGCGGTAGAGCTGGTCTCTACTGCGCATTTGCGGCACGTCAGTCAAGCTTCGTTTATCTAGTAAGATTTTTATGCATAGTCTAAGCACATCCTGAAGCCACTGACCTTCATCTATCTCTGTCACTGTCAGATAAATAGATACAAAAAGGTAAATAGCCTGAGGAGGAAAAAAAAGGGATTTGTGGCTGGGAAGACATATCAGAGATCATGATGAAAATGGGGTCTGCTGATGGAAGCATTGAAAAATAGAAAACAAAAAAAAAAAAAAAAGGAAGGCTGACTAAAATGCTAAGGGAAAAAGAAAATAATAATGTTTACTTTTGCCTGAGAGACAATTGCTCTGAAAAAGATTTTTAAAAACCTTAATGCAGCAATAAACTGCAGCAATCAATGAATGTTAGTGACAAAATGCATCTGTTGTCCTCAGCAGAAAACAATAAACTGAGCCATGTTGTGCAGCTGCAGGGACATAGTGTTATCACACATGCCCAGAAGGATGCTTGGGTTTGAAAATATGTTCTGTGTTGGTGCTGTCAGATGAGATTCACCTTGTCTTTAGAAAAACAACATTCCTGGCTATCAATCAATTATACTTAGGGAATAGCCACTTCTATTAATTCCATCAGTAGCATGGGTTCTTCTTAGTGTTTGGGTAATTGCCAGGTTCTTGTGGCCTGGTTTTGGCCTCTGTTGGAAACAGGATGCTGGGCTTGATGGACCCTTGGTCTGACCCAGCATGGCAATTTCTTATGTTCTTATGACCTTTGTCTACAACGTTAACTGACAAAAGTGAATATGAGCTAATGATTTCCACAGCAATAACTATGCTAATTGAATGTATGCAGGTTGAACTTTTGTCATAATACTTCTTTGCCAAAGTGATTTGTCTTATAGAGCTACTTACTCATGGCCTGATCCAAATTCATATTGTTACTCTTCAAGGCATCTTCCGCTGGCTCTCTCTGTACAGGACAATAAGCAAGATGTTAAAAAACATTTTAGTCAGAAGAGAAAAGTTTACAAAGCTTCAAGCAACACACAAAATAACTGGGTTGACTAACCCGGTGGTGGTTCAGTTGGTTAAGTGTTGTGCACTGCCATGCGGAAGATCCCTGGTTCAATCCTCAGATTGGGTGTTCTGTTCCCTAGATCAACTGGGGCGGTGGGGGATGCTGCAGAGGCAGCATACACAGCCCGTGAAGGAGGGAGTTATGGTCACTGCCTAAGGATGACACCTATTAGCTGGATTTTGGATCCATGATTGCAGGGTTCCAGAAAGAACCCTGGTATATGGACCTGGCCCAGAATAATCATTGTAATGAGTGGACTAAACATAAGCTGGGAGGGGATACACAACAAGGAAAAAATTCCTCAGCTAGTTTCGAATAAAAACTAATGGCTCTATATCCCAGCCCTTGTTCCAAGTGAGAACAAAGCAGCAAGAGGAAACTGCTGGGTCAGAAAACAAAACTTTGTTACATAGCACTGTTTAAAAAATAATGTAGTTTGTATGAATAAAATTGCAAAAGTACATCTATAATGTTTTCAAGTTTTGGATTCTTTTTAGTACAGTACATGCTAAAGACAAGAACATTGTTAGGTTCGATCTACCACACAAACTTTGCTTCACAAAGTGAAATGATTTAAATGTAAAATATCAAAATGTATACATAGTTTATCTCTGCAACAAAATATCACATTCCAATATTAGCTAAATATATTGATGTCATACAACGTATGATAAAGTACACTATAAATTTGAAAAAGCATGGTTAGAAAGAAATAGGGAATTTCGTACTGTCAGTTTCTTTTGTGATGCCTACCCAATCACAACAGATGGGTCCGGTTTATCAGGCAATATAATAGCCCAGTGACAGAAAAGCAGAAGTGCTTACTGGTTACAGGTGTTCTCGGAGGACAGCAGAATATCAGTCCTCACAAGTGAGTGATATCTGATGAAGCATGGGTCAGTGCCAGGATTGTATAGCTTCCAGTTTTCTCTATACCTCTTCCCAGTTCAGTATACCATTATATAAAGGAGAAGCCAACTCCTAGGGGGAGTGGGTGGGATCTGTGAGAATTGGTATCCTACTGTCCTCAGAGAAGAGCCATCAGGTAAGCAGTTTCTCCTTTCTCTGAGGACAAGTAGGATATGTAGTTCTCACCGGTAGAGAATCCCTAGCTATAAGCTGCCCTATGCAAAAATTGTTTTTGGAAACAAGGCACTCTTACATTTCTGTACTTTTTTTTTTTTTTTTAAAGGATCAACCAGGAAATAAAAACAGGCCCTAGGTGAAATGGAGTTGAATTCTAAACCTCAAACAGACCTTTCAGGATAGACTGAGCAAACCTACTGTCATATTGAGAAGTGAATATGTAGAAGGAATTCCATGTCACAGACTTGCAAATCTCTTCCATGGAGGCTATTTTGCCATAGCTCTAACAAGCTGAACGAGATGAAGTCTGCTATCCAATTAGACAATGTGCATTTAGCTGCAGCAATCCCAGATCTATCTGAATCAAAAGAAACAAAAAGCTGGGTGGACTTTCTAAGGGTTTCAGTCTACTCCAGATGGAAGGTTAAAGCATTTTGCAGTCCAAGCTGTACAAGTAGTTTGGCAGCTGTATTAATCTACTTGAAAGCACAGAATTAAAGGCTAACAAATGAAAACAACAAAAAAAAAATATATATATATATCCGACTAGCTCAATATATTTCTTAACTAGCTTTAGAGAGCTAACATTCTCTTCATCAGGTCAGAATTCAAATGAGCAAAAGATGACATTACTAGGAAATATAAAGTAATGTGGCTGCAATAAGTGAATCATAAAAGGTATTCCTCCAATGATACCATGAAGGGGAAAGAGTTAGGGAAGGTGAGGGAGGTTTGATGGGTGATCAGAAGGTGACAGGCAATATAATTTTATGGTTCATGTCTTAGGAAACCTAGGTCTTTAAATCCTTTTTTGTCAGTTCCAAAGTGAGTGATCATTTTGATTTAAAAATTTTTGCATTCCTGGATTGTACAAGGCTTGTCCACCTTTGTGTTCATGTAGCCTAGAGAGGAATGTTGGAAAGACGACTGACTGGTTAAGGTGGAAGTCCAACACTATCTTAGACAAGAACTTGGAATGCGTGCACAGAACCATTCTATTATTGAAAAACTTAGTGTATGGTTGATAAGTCGCTAGGATCCAGAGCTCTGTGTGCTGAAGTGACCATTTGTTACGCTAGTGGACCCTTGGACCGAGGAGTTGACGACGCTACCTGGGGGGAGGAGCCCCACAGGTCCCCACTGTTGGTAGGCGAGGCTGATGAAGAGCAGAAATCCCACTGGAGCTTCACCACTACCAGCCCACGTTCTCCTTAGGTTCAGCCCTTGGGTGCCGGGGCCAGTTTGACTTACATGGGGTCTCTGCAGTGATGGAAGTCCAGGAGAAGAGGAGGTACTGGAGAGTAGGCCAAGTTCAGGAACAGGCAGCAGAATACGAGGGCACTTTCTAGATAACAATCGGGGCAGGCGGCGTATCTTGTGGTCAGGTTCCAGGCAAGAGTCGAGGCAGGTGGTATATCTCGTGATCTGGTTCCAGGCAAGGGTCGAGGCAGGCAGCATATCTTGTGGTCAGTATCCGGTCCGAAGTTGAAGCCAAAGCAATCCAAAGAATAAAGGTGGCAGCAAGAGACTCAGGAACTCAGGACAGCAACATGCACAATGCGAGGAGTGAAGAGACTTGTTGCCGAGGCAAAGGCTGGAAGCAGGGTCCAACCTTCAATAGTCCTGCAGCAATGATGTCATCCGGGAGGGCCGCGGGCATTTTCCCATCGCAGGCCCTTTAAATGAAGAGAGGCGTGCACGCCTAGGACGACGCCGGAAGCAGGAGGGATTCGGCAGTATTGGCGGCGTTCCTACTGCCAAGGAGGAGAATCCATGGCATTGGGCTGGTGGCTTGGGGCCGCGGAGTCAGCAGCATTAGGTGGCTGGCTCAGAGCCAGAAGCAGCATGGCAGTAGTGGCAGCAACTCCCCGCCGCTATCAGGAGGCCTGGGGCTGGCTCAATCACTCTGGTGCGGTGTTGGGTGAGTGAGGCCAGTCATGTGAACCTGCGGCCGGTGAGCGTAACAGTACCCCCCACTCCTCCAAACCTCCCTCCTGAGGGTTTTGGCTTCCTGGGGTGAGAGGCATGAGATTGCTTGATCAGATTTTTATCCAGGACGTTGGAGGCCAGTTCCCAGGTGTTTTCTTCTGGACCATACCCTTCCCAGGAGAGGAGGTATTCCCACCTCCGACCACGTCTCCTCACGTCCAAGATTTCCAGCACTTGGTATGTGTTGTCTCTCTCTGAGGCTACTTCTTGTGGTTCAACAGAATCCTCAGTCGCAAAGGAACAGGAAAGAGCATCTGCTCTGATGTTTTTTGCTGCAGGCCTGTATCTAAGCTCGAAATCAAAGTGGGTGAAAAGAGAACCCAACGGGCTTGTCGTGGGTTCAGACGCTGGGCCTGGTGGAGGTGCTCAAGATTTCTATGGTTGGTATAGATCAGGGGTCGGGAACCTTTTTGGCTGAGAGAGCCATGAATGCCACATATTTTAAAATGTAATTCCGTGAGAGCCATACTAACTACAACCCCCCACCCTCCTGACTCCCCCAAGACCTACCAAATTCATTTACTACAACCCCCTACTCTCCTGACGCCCCCAAGACCTGCCAAATTAATTTACTACAACCCCCCATCCTCCTAACCCCCCCCTCCCAAGACCTGCCAAAAGTCCCTGGTGATCCAGCGGGGGTCCAGGGCTCACAGACAAATCTTTAATAAAAAAGTAAAAATCTAACAAAACCCCCCACCCTCCTGATGCCCCCCAAGACCTCCAAAATTAATTTACTACAAACCCCCACCCTCCTGATGCCCCCCATGACCTGCGAAAAGTCTCTGGTGGTCCAGCGGGGGTCCGGGAGCGATCTCCTGGACTTGGGCTGTCGGCTGCCAGTAGTCAAAATGGCGCCGACGGCCCTTTGCCCTCACTATGTCACTGGGGTCGACCAATGGCGGCGGTAGCCCCTGTGACATAGTAAGGGCAAAGGGCCGTCGACGCCATTTTGATTACTGGCAGCCGACGGCCCTTTGCCCTTACTATGTCACAGGGGCTACCGCCGCCATTGGTCGACCCCAGTGACATAGTGAGGGCAAAGGGCCATCGGCGCCATTTTGACTACTGGCAGCCGACAGCCCAAGTCCAGGAGATTGCTCCTGAACCACCAGGGACTTTTGGCAGGTCTTGGGTGGGGGGGGGGCCCAGGAGGGTGGGGGTTGTAGTAAATTAATTTTGGAGGTCTTGGGGGGCGTCAGGAGGGTGGGGGATTTTGTTAGATTTTTACTTTATTAAAGATATGTCTGCGAGCCAGATGCAGCCATCAAAAGAGCCATATCTGGCTCCCGAGCCATAGGTTCCTGACCCCTGGATTAAGCCAATACCTAGAACCACACGAGTAATCCTTGTACCCAGGAGTTGCAAACCAGATAATCCACAAGTGGAGTATATCCATGATGGATCTATCTATATAGTCTCTGAACAAGAAGGTTGCTCAGTTTTGTTCAAGGAGCGAGTCAAAAGGTAAACTTGCCTCAGATACTTTCTCTTGATTGGGAAAGAGGATCTTCTGTATACATACCCTCCAATTCCTCTAGTGAGAAAAAACTCAAAATTCAGCAGAAACTGGGAAACTATATTCATAGCTCCCTATTAGCCAAGACAGGTTTGGTTTCCACTCCTTTGAGAGTTAACCATCAGGGAACCAATCTGATTGAATATTCCCGCATGCTCATTACACAGAATCAGGGAGCACTACATGATTCCAGCTTCAGATCACTAGCCCTCAGTCTAGATGTTGAAAGGGTATGGTTTGATTCCCTGGATCTACGTGATGACCCTCGTGTTTTGGCTCCTAGGAAGAATCACTAGAAAGTCTTATGGCTTTAAGTGAAGGAGGTTTACCTTTAGTGTGAGGGAAAGGCCCTAGATCCTTTCTCCTGCTCCACAAAAACTGCTTGAACACTTTCTATGTCTCTGAGTCTAGTCTCAAGATTAATTCTGTTAAGGTTCACCTTAGTACAGTTGGTGCATATCAGCACCATGTAGAAGGTTGATAGATTCATGTTTGACTTGCTTCGATTGAAGCCTCCCATTAAGCCTCCTACTGTGCTTTGGAACCTCAATGTGGTATTGACCCAGCTGATGAAAGCTCCCTTTGAGCCATTAGTCTCCTGTGAGCTGAAGTACTTGACATGGAAGATCATATTTTTGGTGATGGTGTTATGCTGTGGGTTCCTTAACCAGTGCAATATGCATTTCTGCCTCCAGTTTGCACTGTTTCCAGATGATATCACAAACTACTTGCATTCTCTCCCTCCTGGATGGTAAGGCCTTAGCTTGGGCCTCTCCTTTGTGAGAGAGTTCTGATCCCATCCTACGGGATCTGCGCAGCTTCCTGGATCTCTTCAGAACGGTATTGGTCGACCCTGGCCGGCAAGCAGCTTCAGGAGCGAATTTCCTTCACATCCGTCAGGGCAGCTGCTCCCTCTCCGACTGTGTCATCAAATTCAGGACCCTGGCTTCAGAACTTCATTGGGCAAGGACTGTCTTCGCTCCAATGTTTTGGACAGATTGGCGGCCAGAATCAAAGATGAGCTAGCGGCTCATGAGCTCCCGGCCTTTCTAGACGACCTCACTGAACTAGCCGGAAGGCTTGACCGTCAGCTCCAGGAAAGGAACCGGGAATTGCAAGTATCCTGGAGGTGGTCGACTGCCACTAACCGTCCTCGGCCCCCCCCCCCCCTTCGCCACCAGAGAGTTGTTCCTCCCCCAGAGCTGCAACGGAAGAACTGATGCAACTGAGTCGTGGTAGGCTAACCCCAGAAGAGCGTCTCTGATGCTGCCAGTCCAGACTCTCTTTACTGCGGTGAGCCTGGCCACCTAATAGCTCGCTGTCCAGTCAGGCCGGTAAAATTCCTGGGCCTAGGTCTCACAGGGGGGACTAAACCTAGGCCTGACTACACCAGCTGCCTCCTTAACGCGTCCCGAGACGCTCTCAGTAGGAGATCAATACTTTGCCACTCTTGCCCTGGTGGATTCCAGAACAGGAGGAAACTTTATCATGCAAGCTTTGATAGAGCAGCTCTAGATATCCACTCTCCCTTACCCGGTTTCTCTGGTCCTCTCCTCCATCCACGGGAATCCTCTCCCAGGAAAGGTTACTCAGCTCCATTAAGGTTTTGCACCAGTTCTCTCCATGTGGGACATCTGGCGTTTTAAGTCATCAAGAAAGTAATTCACCCCCATGGTTCTTGGATTGCCCTGGCTCCAGCAACACTCTCCTCAGTTTGACTGGGCCTCCCTGCAGCTGGTCTAGTTGGGTCCTGACTGTCATACCACCTGTTTGGAGAAGCTAGCAACCCAGCAATGTCTTTCAACTTCCATGGTCTCTGCTGGCCTGCCCACAGTACGCCCAATTCGCAGAAGTCTTTTCCAAAAACGGTGTGGATGCTCTGCCTTCCTCATCGTGAGTCTGACTGTACAATCAATCTCCTACCCAGTACAAACCCCTGTGGGGTAGGGTCTACCCCTTATCATTGCCAGAGACCAGGGCTATGTCTGAATACATACAGGAAAATCTGCACAAGGGGTTTATCTACCACTCGACGACCTCTGCAGGCTTAGGCTTTTTTGTGGGCAAGGAGGATGGGACCCTCCGTCCATGTATAGATTATCGTGGCTTGAACGCCTTTACTCTGAAAGATCGCTACCCCTTACCTCTAATTTCTGTGCTATTCGATCGCCTGCAAGGGGCCAGAAAACTGCTTTCAACACCAGAAACGGCCTTTATGAGTATTTGGTCATGCATTTGGACTGTGCAACGCACCAGCCGTCTTCCAAAATACTATTTATTTATTTGTAGCTTTTATATACCGACATTCGTTTAGTAACATCACATCGGTTTACGATGAATGAGGTTTTCAGAGATCTCCTCTATGAATGTGTGGTCGTATACCTAGACATCTTAGTTTTCTCTAAGGACCTGCAGACCCATCGCCAGGACGTTTCCAGAGTTCTCCATCATCTGCGGGATAATCGCTTGTATGCTAAACTGGAGAAATGTTTATTCGAGAGAGAGCGCCTCCCATTCTTGGGCTACATTGTCTCCAAACAGGGGTTCCAAATGGACCCTGAGACGCTCAAGAGTATACTGGATTGGCCACAGCCTAGCGGCCTGCAGGCCTTTAGGAGGTTCCTTTGCTTTCCCAGTTATTACCGCAGCTTCATCAAGAACTACCTCGAGCTGGCAGCCCCGCTCACGGCCCTGACGCGCAAAGGGGCCAACACCAGGATGTGGCCTGAAGCCGTATCAGCCTTTCAAGACTTTAAGGCTGCTTTTTCTCCAAGAACCGTGCCTCCGGCATCCAGATCCTCAGTGTCCCTTCATTGTGGAGGTAGATGCCTCTTCCGAAGGAGTAGGGGCCGTCTTGAGCCAATACTCGCCTTCAGGGACCCTGCACCCCTGCTCGTTTTTCTCAAGGAAATTTTCCCCTGCCAAGCGGAATTACGCTATTGGCGACAAGGAACTTTTAGCCATCAAGCTCGCGCAGGAAGAATGGCGCCAGTGGCTAGAGGGTGCTTAGTATTGTATTACAATCTCTAGAACCCAATGTATCCCAATACCTTCTTGAGGAACATTGGGTAAAAATATAACCACTGTGAAATCAAACTTGATTTTAACAAAACCCCCCAACTAAATCTGCTTGAGAAAGAAACACTGATGAAAAAAATGGCATGCAAAAATAGAAGGAAATTTCTAACTATGAAAAACCTAAGGTGGTACCGAAGGAGGCCTTGTGAAAAAAAATGAAAATGCAACGAGGATCACGCACCACAGCAACATGACTGTTGGGCTCCATGCAAAAAGTGAAACTAAGGAGGGGCTCAGATGGCCTACACATGGCTCAGTAAAGCAAGGAGAAAGCTCTGGAAGCTATGTGATCATTGCCCCAAGCTGAGCTCTGTCTGATGTCACTCACTTGAGAGGACTAAATATTATTCTTGTCCTTGGGAAATGAAGCCATTTCTTCTCAGATTCCTTATGGGGCATTATAAGAATACTGTGCTCTGATTTTGCAGAATACTTTAGAAAAGAATGATAATATTGGTAAGGAATCACATGTTATCCTTAGCAATCAGATTTTTATGTAAATCCCATAAATGCTAATAGGGATTTGAAGCAAAACTCTATACACAGAAAGTGGCAATATACTGGGGGTACATTTATGGGAAAGTAAATCTGTTCAATGATAATATACAGATATTACTCACTGGGAAGCCCATATCTGTGAGCTGTTTTATCAGACGGTTCATAATCCAGGCCTCATCTTGCTTGCTAGAAGTCTTCATGCCCTGAGGAATGCAATGCAAGAGAATTGTAAAATGTAGAAAGACACAAACATCCATTTTACAACTATTCTGACTTTCAGTACTTTGTAATGCCCATCTTTCCAGGAATTTCTTCCTTCTCCTAATCTCACCTTTGGAAGTCCTTTCTTCGGGGCATTTCCCCAGGAACTACAGGAGGAGTTGCTTTCTTGGGAAGCAGCATTATTCCACACATCATCTCCTTCATCCTCCCACTGACTCGTACTGAGGTTCATATCATCCCCACCATTGCCCCAGCCTTCTTGCATAGATTTTGAAGCTGGCAGAAAGAAAAAAAAATATATTTTTCTATGGGTTCAAGAATCTATTTGAAACAAATCTGCTCTTATGCGGAGCCACATTTAAATCTGCAGATTTGAGCACTTAAATCTACTCTGAAGCAACTGTAAATGTTATTATTTAAGATAGTCGATCAACTTTTATATAGTTCCTTGTCAAAGTCTTCACACACTTGTACATTTTTTCACATTCTGCTGTATAAAAAAGTCGTAATGCATTAAAGTAGGAGTTTGTTTCAGTGATCTACACAACATACACTACATTCATTTTGAAAGAACTAATTATAGAAATATTCCAAAAGTAACTGCACTAACCACATCCCCTGGCCAGAAATTCCAGAGCTTTATTGTGTATTGAGTGAAAAAGAACTTTCTCCGATTAGTTTTAAATGTGCCCCATGCTAGCTTCATGGAGAGCCCTCTAGTCCTTCTATTATCCAAAAGAGTAAATAACCGATTCACATTTACCCATTCTAGCCCTCTCATGATTTTAAACCCCTCTATCATATCCCCCTCAGCCGTCTCTTCTCCAAGCTGAAAAGTCCTAACCTCTTTAGCATTTCCTCATAAGGGAGCTGTTCCATTCCCCTTATCATTTTGGTTGCCCTTCTCTGTACCTTCTCCATTGCAACTATATCTTTTTTGAGATGCGGCAACCAGAATTGTACACAGTATTCAAGGTGCGGTCTCACCATGGAGCAATACAGAGGCATTATGACATTTTACGTTTTATTCACCATTCCCTTTCTAATAAATCCCAACATTCTGTTTGCTTTTTTGACTGCCGCAGCACACTGATCCAACGATTTCAATGTGTTATTCACTATGACGCCTAGATCTCTTTCTTGGGAATATAACAAAAAACACTTTTTGTATACCACTTATTCTGGATTGTTTGTGGTTTAGTGGTATTTTTTGTAAAACTATTTTGTACTTTGCACCAACCATCTTTCCTCATCTTCAAACCTCCCTGTGCCTGCTGCTGTAAAGCATCCCTACCATAAAATACTGCCACCTTAATGCTTGTAAGGATAGTGCAGCAGGATGATGTATTGTGTATGTTTTATGTCACACATAGTTTAGCACTGAGACCAAAATGTTCCATTTTGGTCTCATCAGTCCACAAAATCTTCTCACATGCTTACAGGGTCCCCTAAGTGCTTCTTTGCAAATATTATGCGGCCCATTATATGGCTTTCTTCTTGCCATCTTCCCATATAAGACATGCTTCTGAAGTAATCTTGAAATTACTGACCAGTCAAATTTTCCCCAGTCTCAGAGACCTATGTAGCTCTTTTAAAATAATCTTAGTCCACACAGCTACTCACTTTGGAGGGACTGCCTGATCGTTGCATTGTCTTGGTGGTGCTAAACTGTTTCCATTTTACAATGACGGACCTGACAGTGCCCAAAGGAGTTTCAAACACACTAAAATTTACTTATAGCCATCTTCCAATTTGTATCTTTAAATAACATTACCCCAGAGTTCTTTTGACAGTTCCTTATTGGACCTTTGCTTCAAATTTATTTTATACAACAGAATCGCTTGATTCTTCATCCAGGAATTTTCGAATCAGCTCAACTACTCTGACTGATCACTGGTGGGCTCTAACTTATTATGGGCCTTGTTAAGGTAATTAATTGAACCAGAAATAACTGGGGTTTGCTATGACAATGGGTGTGAAGACTTATGCAATAAAGACTTTTAAAATTTTTATTATTAATTACTTTTGGAATATTTCTATAATTATTCTCATGATGTAAGTGCATAATTTGTTGTGTAGATCAGTGAAATAAACTACAACTTTAATGCATCTTCCTTTGTACTTTTAGAAAGCAGAATGTGAAAATGGTACAAGGGTGTGAAGACTTTTACAAAGCACTGTATGCTAGTGAATGTTAGAGCACCAGGTCATATCTCAAAGAGCTTTGTGTGTCATTTTAGCAAAGTTGCTTACCTGTAACAGGTGTTCTCCTAGGACAGCAGGATGTTAGCCCTCACATGTGGGTGACATCATCCGATGGGGCCCAGCACGGAAAACCTGTCAAAGTTTCTAGAAACTTTGACATAGGTTTTCCATGCGTCCACATAGGGGTCTCTCTTTAAATCCAAATCTGTGAGGTGGCGGGCGGATTTCCTGAGGACCAATATCCTGCTGTCCTAGAACACCTGTTACAGGTAAGCAACTTCGCTTTCTCCTAGGACAAGCATGATGGCAGTCCTCATATGTGGGTGAATCCCTAGCTACAGGCAGGACCCCAAGTCCAATGGGACCAACAGACACCAAACTAGGTGCCAACGGGCACAACAAAGGTGCTGTTGGTAACCCAAAATAGGGTCATAGTTAGGAAGAGTTGGATTCACAGCTGAAAAAGATTTCTGAGGACAGACAGGCTGAATTGCTATCACGACAGCCGTCCTTGTCCAGACAATAATAAGCTGCAAAGGTGTGGAGAGAACTCCATGTCGCAGCCTTGCGGATCTCCCCCATAGGAATTGTACGCAAGTGGGCCACAGTAGCGGCCATGGCCCTAACAGAATGAGCTGTGATGTGGCCTCCCCCCAGTTGCAATCCCACCTGGTCATTGCAGGAGGCAATGCATTTGGCCAGCCAGGTGGAAAGAGTCTGTTTAGCAACAGCACTACCCAGCCTGTTGGAGTTACAAGAGACAAACAGCTGGGCAGATTGCCCATGGCCTGCTCTCCGGTTCAGGTAGAAGGCCAAGGCCTTCTTACAATTCAGTGTGTGCAGTACCCTTTTCCCCTGGGTTGGAATGATACCTAGGGAAAAAAGTGGGCAGGACAATGGTCTGGTTAAGGTGAAATTCAGTAACCACCTTTGGCAGGAACTTAGGTGCGTGCGCAGGACCACCCAGTCATGGAAGAACCTTGTGTAGGCTGGATAAGTCACTATGGCATGCAACTCATTGACCCTGCATGCTGACGTGACTGCTATCAGGAATGACCTTCCAAGGTCAAATGCTTGAGAGCAGAGGAGCACTGTGGCTCAAACGGCAGCTTTATCAACTGGGCCAACACCACATTTAGGTCCCAGGACACAGAAGTGTCCCTTGGGGGAGGCCGCATTGAAGTAAACCATGCATGAACTGCCCTACAAGGGGCTGCACAGAAATGGGTGACCCATCCACCACCTGGTGGTACGCGCCTATAGCAATCAAGTGCACCCGAACAGAGTTGGTCTTAAGCCCAGTCTCCAAAAGGCGCAGCAGATAATTTAGGAGTTCCTGGATTGGACAAGAGAAGGTGTTGAGACTCTTCTGCTTACACCAGATTGCAAATATCCTCCACATCAAAGCATAAGACTTCCTGGTGGAAGGCCTACTTGAGGCTACCAGGACTCGAGACACTTCCTCTGAGAGGTCAAACGGCTGCAGAATCAACTTTTCAACATCCAGGCCATGAGGGACAGGGCGCTGAGGTTGGGGTGGCGCAATATGCCCTGATCCTGTGTGAGGAGATCTGGGGCAGTCTCCAGATGGATCGTGTCCCTCCGGGAGAGATCCCATAGAAGCAGGAACCAGACTTGCCTCGGCCAATGGGGGGCTATGAGGATCGTGGTCCCCTGGTCCTGGTGAAGCTTCAAGAGAGTCTTCATCACCAATGGAAGTGGAGGGTATGCATACAGGAGGCCCTCTCCCCAATGGACAGCAAAGGCATCCATGGCTGGCTGGCCATCTGTCCTGGACAGGGAACAATACCAAGGAACTTTCCTGTTGCAGAAGGAAGCAAACAGATCCACGTCCAGGGTTCCCCAGAGATGGAAGATCCGGTCTGCCACCTCCTGCTTCAGGGACCACTCGTGGGGTCGGAAGGTGCGACATAGCCTGTCTGCTAGGGTGTTTTCCGCACTGGCCAAGTACACTGCCTGGAGTAACATCCCCCGAGACAGGGCCCAACTCCAGATCTGCACTGCTTCCTGACAAAAGAGGAAAGACCTGCTGCCCCCCTGCTTGTTTATGTACCACATCGCCACCTGGTTGACTGTCTGAATGAGGATCACCCTGCTGGACAACCTATCTTGGAAGGCCCACAGCATGTACCGGATCGCCCTCAGCTCTAAGAAGTTTATCTGACACAGAGCTTCATAAGCGGTCCACAGACCTTGGGTGCGGAGGCCCTCTATATGGGCAGCCCAGCCCAGGTGGGACACATCCGTGGTAAGCACAACCTGGTGTAGGAGCACCTGAAAAGGCACCTCTCGCTCCAGATTGGATGGGGACCTCCACCAAGCCAAGGAGGCCCTGAGAGAGGGGGAAACCTGGATACAGACCTGAAGGCCATGGGTGGCCTGCTGCCATTGGGAGCATAGTCCACTGGGCTCGACGCATATGCAGGTGGGCAAACGGGGTGACATGGACTGTCTCAGCCATGTGCCCCAGGAGCTGTAGCATATGCTGTGCAGAGACCTGCCGGCGATTCTGGACCTCATCCGCCAGGGTTAACAGTGCATGCGCCCTGACGCAGGGCAAAAAGGCTTTCACCTGTGTCGTGTCTAACATGGTCCCTATGAAATCCAGCCGTGACAACAGACAAAGACTGGATTTCAGGTAGTTGATTAGAAACCCCAGGTATTCCAACACCTGAATGGTCCAGCATAGAGACCACGCTGCCCCCATTTGCGTGCCGCTCTTGATCAGCCAGTCATCTAGGTATGGAAAGACCTGGATTCTCAGCTGACAGACAGGCACCCACCATGGCCAAACACTTCGTGAAGACCTGGGGCGCGGAGGCCAGGCTGAACAGGAGCACGCTGTATTGAAAATGTTGATGGCCTACCACAAAGCGAAGATACCTCCTGTGACTGGGGAGGATCTCGATGTGGGTATATGCGTCTGAAGTCGAGGGAGCAAAGCCAGTCTCTTCTTTGTAAGAGGGGGATCAAAGTGCCCAAGGATACCATCTTGAACTTTTCTTTCTTGAGAAACCTGTTCAAGGCTCGTAGATCAAGAATGGGATCTCCTGTTTTCTTTGGAATCAGAAAATAACGGGAGTAAAACTCCCATCCCTGCTGCTCCCGAAGGACAAGTTCTACTGCTCTGGCCGTTAGAAGTGCTGAAAGCTCCCCTCGGAGCACTTCTGGGTGTGAGACGGGACCCCACTGCGGGCACAGGGGAGAATCTGGTGGAGCAGCCATGAGATTCAACCTGTAGCTGTGACGGATGATGGACAAGACCCACTGATCCGATGTCACGGCCGGCCATCGGTCTGCAAAGAAATGGAGTCTGCCCCCGACAAGAGTGTCCTCCGGTACCTGAAGCAGTAACTGGCTTATACTCCCTCACATCCAGTCAAAACCCTATAGCGGGGCTAGCCTGGGGCGCTGGCTGAGGCTCCTTGTGACCTTGGGCAAGTCACTTTACCCTCAGTTGCCTCAGGTACAAAATTAGTTTGTAAGCCCTGATGGGATGGGGAAATACCTACAGTACCTGAACGTAATCCACTTTGATGTAAACTTTGAAGTGCCACAAAGCGGAATATAAAAATGTAACTAAAAGAAATAGTTAATATAAATAGGGCCCCGTGGTTGCTGAGATCTTCCCCTAGCGCTAGCCTGTTGTGGCTGAGAGCGAGGGGCAGGAGGGTAGTACTTCCGTGGCTTGTAGAATGGCCTCCATGGCCCTGGCGTGGAAGATCTCTTAGAGGATGCCGATGAAGCCAAGGCACCAGCCGACAACTGCTGGAAGGTCTCATGGTGGTCCTTCAGCTGTGCAACCGCCTCCTTGACCTTGTCACCAAACAGGTTATCCCTGATGCAAGGTAAGTCAGCTAGCTGGTCCTGCAGCTCTGGACGGAGATCCAAGGCAAGAAGTCAGGCGAGACTCTGCTCAGAAATTCCAGCCACTGCCACTCAGCCTGCAGTCTCAAAAACATCATAGGTAGCACATACTTCGTGCTTCCCACACGCTAGTCCCTGCTGGACAAGCGCCATAAGGGCCTCTTGAAGTTGCTGCGCCAGACCATCTGCAACCTCCTGGACTTGTTTCCAGAGATTATGGGTATATTGGGTCATATACAAAAGGTAGGAAGTGATATGGGCCACCAACATGGAGCCTATAACACCCATGTCCTGTTGTCCTTGCCAGGAGGGGCTGAGGCATGGGTTATTGACCTCTTTGCCGTCTTTAGTGCAGATTCAACTACCACCGATTGGTGGGGAAGTTGGCGCTTCTCAAACTCCACAGCCTGCTGTACAAGATACACCCCATCAGCCTTCTGGTTCACCAGGGCCACAGGAGAGGGTGCTCCCAGTGTGAAGACACTCTGTTACAACCTCCCTTCAGGGCGTCCTCAAACCGGAGGATCTCCAGCATCTTATGGCAGGTATCTTCCTCCTTATAAGTTGAAAGGGAATGGCTTTAGCCATTGCCTGGACGAAACCCGCGAATGTTAAGTCCTCTGGCGGAGAACGGCGGTGCTCCTCCAAGGGGGAAGAATCTGACAGAAGATCATCAGAATTCAATGATGAAGCATCAGAGGGATCATACAGGTCCCTCAGGCTCATCTTGGCCACCTGGAAATGGGGACTGGGGAGCAATGGGTGTATCTGTAGGTGGGGGCCCCAAGGAACCCAAGGGCATCGAGGGACCTGAAGGCCTTGGTCCAGGTCCCAGAAGCGCCAGACAGGGAGCACGAGGGCCCTGTGGAGCAGAATGCATCAACGGGCCTTCGTCCTTGGATGAATCCCCCATGAGGAAAGCTCAGACGCCTTGCATTTCGGTGCCCAATGGCCCACCGAGAAATCGCGGGGTGCCGGCAGTAACTGGGTTGGGAGGACATCAAGGCAGTCCAACAATGGCTCCAACCCTGGTACCATGGGCGGCATCGGCGTAAGCGCCAGCATCGGAGCGGGCACCGGCCTTGAGGGCATCGGTTCTGGCCTTAGTGTCAGGGAAGGTGCCGGCCCAGGTGGCGGGGACACCGGCTCCCTGTCATGCAAAACACGTTCCACTGCCAGGCTGACTTTCCAAGTCCGCCTCAAAAGCCTCCAATGAAAGGGCAGGCTGAGAGGGAAGGGAAGAGGCTAACTCCTCCTCGAAGCCCTGAGAAGGATCGATGTCCGGCACCAGAACCAGTGTGGATGGCCTCGGACCACCGGCATAGAGGGAGGATGGAGCCTCCTCTTGCTATGGCTCCTTCAGGGGCAAGGCGACAAGCGCCGTAGCCAGCCCGAGCCCACGTGCAGATGGGGACAGGTGACGGTATTTCTGAGACTTCCCATGGTGCTTGGCCCAGTCTTTCCCCGGCTCTGAGAACAAGGAAGACAATCCTGAAGTCCGCGACTTGGAGGAGATGGAGACTAGGTGATCGCCGGAGCTTTTGCCTCCTCGCAAGCCTTGGAGGGGAAAGGCTCTGGGGATGACATCGATGCCGAAGTGGAGGGTTCAGATTTACCTGAGCCAAAAATCTTTTCCATCTTATCCAACCTGGCTCGACGACCTTTTGGGGTCATTTGAGCGCACAATTCGTAGCCCCGAACATCGTGAGATGCCCCCATGCAGAGGATGCATACGTTGTGCGATCTGTCAGGGACATAATCCGGGGGGGGCACTGGGTGCACCGATAGAAGCCCGAGACCACCATAAGGCTCACCAGAGACCGCAAAAGGCACGACGACCAGCGGGTATGGGAGAAGCACGAAAAAATACTACCGACTGAGAAAGGCGCAGGAACTGAAGAAAGACCCAGCGCAAGTAATAAAACCCTCTTTTTTTTTTTTTTTAAAGAGTTTCCTGAGAAAAGAGCATGAGCTCCACCTCTGCGAGATGTTAGCTCCGCGGAAAAGAAAGGACTGAAAAGAAACCCCGCATGGATGCATGGATAGTGGCATGCTGAGCAAATTCAGCGTGCCAAAGTTCCTAGAAACTTTGACATAAGTTTTCCATGCCGGGCTCCATCAGATGATGTCACCCTCATGTGAGGACTACCATCCTGCTTGTCCTAGGAGAAAGCAAAATTTCACTGATGTCACATGACAGATTTTGACTGGTCCATAGAGTAAGTGTGATGTCATATTGGTAAGACTGCCACAAATGCTGACAAGGAACCTGGTTAATATACTTTAGAAGTACTGTGAAAACAAACTTCAGTTTTTGACAGGTTGATTATTGTTAGTCTGAGAGCTCATGAAATGATGTTCAATGTAATGAATATGAAGAAATCTCAACACAATTCTGACAGCATTTTCTAACATGACCTTATAGTAAACATGGTATGTATAAAAGAAAAATTTCAAAACAACGCAGGTACTTGTAAAAATCTGCGGGTACTTTAATCTATGGATTTGTGTACTTGCCCCTTTTGAGAATTCCCATAGGGAATTTATACCTGCTTTCTGCGGACATCCTTTCCCTTCCCAACACCACACTTAGTTTTGAAAATGCAGGTTGTAGCATTCCACTCTCTAACCCTGCTACAAGGAACACTTCCACTGTATTTGGGTAAAAGCTTTTACTCCAGGTATGGCAGGCAATTTTCTGACGGGCAGTTTATGTGGGTAAATTATTTTTGAAAATTGCCTTCCCCTTGCATAAATGACCAATTGTTCGACATGTGAACAGTAACAATATTTTAAGAGGCTGTTTATGTTACAGAAAAAAAAATATAAAAACTAATATGTAAGATGTAAAGTTAGTGCTTTAGGCTGGAGGGCACAGGAAAGGTCAGCACTCTGGATCAAGATTGGTAGGTTTATAACTTTAGCTGTAGCCCTATGTGGATCTTCATTATAGAAAGTCAATCGAACTAGCACTCTCTAGGGATTCTGTTATTTTCTGAGTTTCCCTGTTTGCAATACATTCATTTTATCATTGTGAACTTACCTCAGATGTACTCCTATTGCCATCTGACTGGCTCTATAGAAAGCCAGTCAGGCTGTATTATTTTCACATCAACACCAGATTCCTGTTGGCACTACAATTTTATTGCTGCCGCCTTCCTGTCATGCCTGCTCTTGTGTTTTCTTGCATGTTTGTCTGCTCTGGCATCGTGACTTTTAGTCAATGACATCAGGCTTTTAATCCAATTCTTTCAGAATGACTTTCTGAGTGCGTTTAGCCAGGTTCTGACTTTGATAATGTTCTACGTGGACTTAATAGCTACCCTTCAGTTTGGCAAAGAGTTGCATTCAGTATCCTGTGGAACTCTGGACCTTGCCTCATTCTTATCCCTTACACTTTATCGGACATAAGTCAGCTTTTAAGTTATTTTTTATATTTCAATATTTAGTTTTACAGATTAAAATCCAGTAAGGCAACTCACCTATATAAAACACTATTACATTGCTAACAATTGAAAAGGAACAAATTTAAACACATGCTAAAATATCAACATATGATTATGAATTCTTTTCACAGCAGTCAGCTGTCAAAGGTGCCTGACTGTCAAACCTTGGAAACAGAACTGTTACTTACATTCAGAACAAGAACAGCACAATAAACCAATGAGCAAATTTACTCTGAAAAACACCATCAATGTGCAGTTTGGTATCCATACCAAACAAATACTTTTTTTTTCCTGCTGAAATTGTTTGTCAGTAATAATCTGAGTGAATCTAGCCACACAAAAATCTCAACATTTCCATGCTAACTCATATTTCAGCCCGTTAAATTTCAGTGGTGTTTGATTCTTGTTTTTGTAATTACAAATTCTAAAATAAACCATAAACTAAACTAGAAGAATACATTTTAATGAAATGGCATACACTTGTACAGGAAAATGAGCACGAAATTCTACCACCTTAATTTTAAAAACAGGAAATTAGTTTAATATGTTCACCTGGTTTGCACAGTGCTGGGGCAGCTGCTGGAGCACTTGCTCTTCCATATGTCCCTGCTGACTCAGCAGAGCCATCTCCCCACCCTGAACCACTGTTCGGTGGCTTCCCCCAAGCTGAAGTGCCATTATCAATTGCAGCAGAAGGGGAGGGGGGCTCTCCCCAAGAGGTTTCAGTCTTTGTGTGAACAGTAGGCATATCTCCCCAGCCTGCAGGAAACAGAAATAATACTATGAGACAACAAGTCAAAGAAATAAAACTAGATCCTATCAGACAACCTTTCCTTTCTTACAGAATCTGCAGGTAAGATTAATATGTCCTTGAATTCCTCTTGAACAAAAAGAATGCAGGAAAGGAAATCTGACATTTGAACTACATATAAAAGGGTAATTCTGTAACACTAGAGGGTAGCTTATGCAGCACACACACACACATAAGTTACAGCAACTTTCAAAGAAAACACACACGTTTATGTTCACTTTGAAAATTATCTCACTGGATGTATCCGCCTAAGTTACACCAGCTATCTGGAATGCGTAAATTTCAGATGCAAATTTACTCGCATACTTTTAAGAAACAAAAATTATCAGCACAAGTGAAAAGGAAACACTAGTCCCTCTTCTGGTAAAATACCTCAGCAGAGTCTGGATAAGATTAAACCATCAATCCCCAGACAGTTTGTTTACAATTACTTGATAATATAAGCTAAGAGACACAGATTTAGTTCCAGAAGTCAATTTCATTGAGCATTAGCTGAATGTGAAAAGGAATAACTTTTGATAGCCAAGTAAACAAATATGACCCAAATATCTTAGAAGACTGCACACCTGTGCAAGCTTTATTTAAATAGTGGCATTACCAAAGAGACAATTTACTAAGGGCTGGATTTTAAAAACCCTACGCGCATAAATCCAGAGGATTTGCGCGCGTGGGGGGGGGGGGGGGTATTACGCGCGCAGGGCCTATTTTATAAAAGCCCAGTGACACGCGTAAAACCCTGGGACGCATCTAAGTCCCGGGGCTTTACTAAAGGGGCGGTCCGGGGCGGGGTCAGAGGCTCCTGGCACAGCGTCCATTTGCCGCTGTGCCGGGGATTGCGTGCTGGCAGTTGGCCGGCTGAAGCAAGTTTTGTAACAAAAGGAAAAAAAAAGAAAAGGTAGGGGGGAAGGGTGGGGGAGGTACGGGAAGGGAAAGGTGAGGAAGGGAAGGGAAAGTGGAGTAGGGAATGGGGGAAGGCAGCGCTGCTCGGTGCACGCAAGGTGCACAATTGTGCACCCCCTTGTGCGCGCAGACCCCCGATCATGTTATAAAATCAGTTGTACATGTGTGCGCACCACGCCCGCGCGCACGTTGTAAAATCTACTCCTAGGGGTTTCTGCTTTATAATAAAGTGATAAAATTAAACACCTTGCATGTTATTCATCAACAGTCTTAAATCAGTAAAAACACATGAGCACACACAGAAAATGACAGTTTGGAAAGATTCATAGTTGGGTTTCTATCACAGCACCTTTGCAGAAAGAAGCATCTGATCTCACCACACCTGGAAATGATTTTCCATGAGTATATCATAAAAGAATTTATCAAAGGGCTGAGAGGCCCAGCAAATCTCTGATACAAGTTAACAGATGAACTGCAATGCCACTGCTTATCATCATCTAGTGGCAGCTGAAAACAGGCCCAAACCTTAGGATCGTATCAGCAAAACCTCAGGTACCCACATTCCCTTAATGAAAGAGCAAATAAGGCAGCAGACTAAAGATGTCAAAGTTGAGATGCCTCCTAAAGGACAACCAAAACATTTAAAACATCTAACTTTTTATATTTCTTTCCCTTTTTAACTTCAGACTATGTTATAGTTTCTGATTAGTCATGGTAAAGTTTAACTCTGTTCCTCTGCATCTGCAACACCCCTAGAACTCTCTCTCCATCCTTGCTGTTTAATAATCATTTCATTAACACATTAGAAAAATCCAAGCAGACCACAACCACATTTTCTCCCTTTGCTCACAGTCCCAGTAACTGCAGGCACAGCAACTTGAGGATGGGAATAGTGTGTGTGCTCAGTGTCTTTATAGGAGCCCCAACCCCTCCTCCTATCCTTGTGATAAGCATTTCAGTTTTAGAGAGGAAGCACATTGGATTAGAAAGAAAGCAGTAGCAAGGCACCCTCAGGGACAGTGAAGGCACATTTCCTATTCCCATCACGCAGTGCTATCATGATAATGGTCCAGTGGAGAAGGATGAAAGTCCAGATGTGGACCAGGAAGCCACTGAGAGATGAGAAGGAAGGAGCTAGGGAGGGATGAGAAAGAAATGAGCTAGAGAGGTGGAAGTGCAAAGGGAGAGCTATTAAGAGGGGGGAGACACAGGAGCAAGGGAATATGTAAGAGGAGATGGGGAGGGGGAATAAGAAGTAGTGATAAGGAAGAAAGAAGCTGGAGCCTGTGGTGAGGATGAAAGGCACAGGAAAAAAAGAGACAAGGACCTGTGAGCTGGGAGGCAGTAAAAGTAGGATGGAAAGTTGTTAGAAGAGTTAAGAATAGAATGAGGACAGAAGAGCAATAGAGGATGACAAAGGGGGAGATGAGGATTAAGACCAAAAATGAAAAAGGTGCACAATGATAAAAGATGTGGTGAGATGGAGAAGAAAGAAAGGTAAACACAACAAGTGAGGTAATCAAATTTGCAGATGATACAAAATTGTTCAGAGTAGTTAAATCACAAGCAGATTGTGATAAATTGCAGGAAGACCTTCTGAGACTGAAAAATTGGGCATCCAAATGGCAAATGAAGTTTAATGTGGGAAAGTGCAAGGTGATGCATATAGGGAAAAATAACCCATGCTATAGTTACACAATGTTGGGTTCCATATTAGGAGCTACCACCCAAGAAAGAGATCTAGGCGTCATAGTGGATAACACATTGAAATCGGTTCAGTGTGCTGCGGCAGTCAAAGCAGCAAACAATGTTGGGAATTAGAAAGGGAATGGTGAATAAAACGTAAAATGTCATAATGCCTCTGTATCACTCCATGGTGAGACCGCACCTTGAATACTGTGTACAATTCTGGTCGCCGCATCTCAAAAAAGATATAGTTGCGATGGAGAAGGTACAGAGAAGGGCGACCAAAATGATAAAGGGAATGGAACAGCTCCCCTATGAGGAAAAACTAAAGAAGTTAGGACTTTTCAGCTTGGAGAAGAGATGGCTGAGGGGGGATATGATAGAGGTGTTTAAAATCATGAGAGGTCTAGAACGGGTTAATGTGAATCCGTTATTTATTCTTTCAGATAATAGAAAGACTAGGAGGCACTCCTTGAAGTTAGCATGTGGCACATTTAAAACTAATCGGATAAAGTTCTTTTTCACTCAATGCACAATTCAACTCTGGAATTTGTTGCCAGAGGATGTGGTTAGTGTAGTTAGTGTAGCTGTGTTTAAAAAAGGATTGGATAAGTTCTTGGAGGAGAAATCCATTACCTGCTATTAAGTTGACTTAGAGAATAGCCACTGCTATTACTAGCAACAGTAACATGGGATAGACTTAGTTTTTGGGAACTTTCCAGGTTCTTATGGCCTGGATTGGCCACTGTTGAAAACAGGATGCTGGGCTTGATGGACCCTTGGTCTGACCCAGTATGGCATGTTCTTATGTTCTTAAAGTGATGGAGAGACAAGATACAGAGGTGGAGATGAAGATAGAAGTAACATAAAAAAGAAAATAGGTGCCAAACTGACAGGAAGGAGAGAAAGAAAACAAAATTGCTTAAATGTCAACAGGTGTTCTCTGAAGACCGAAGTTTACCAGTCACATAAGTGGGCCACATGACCGCATTTGGTATCAGACATCTGTTCCAAAGCTTTTGAAAAGGCGTATAGGACTTTACCATGCATGAATGGCAGTTCTTGTGTTGCACAGTCCCACTGATCACCTCAGTTCTGATAACAGAACTCTGACAGGTAGGGAATCCAAAAGAGAGGTGGGAGAATGTGTGTGACTTGTGAACCACTGTCTTCAGAGAACACCTGTTACAGATAAGGTGGGAGGATGCTAACTATAGGTTGGGGATGGAGCTCTGGTGGTGATGAGCAACATTTTTTTTTTTAAATCAGAGAATCCTCTGTGCTAATCAGCCCTTTCATGTTGGGTACTTCATCTGGAATTTTGTCAGTTGTTAGCATGCACAGTAGCTTTTTTTTGGTTAATGTTCATGCTACTACCATGGTCAGGATACTATGGTAAAAATTTAACATCCACATGGTAAAACTTGGTATTGCAATACCATGTTCAGTGGTTTTACCATGCACGTTAAAATTTTACCAGATTAGAAAACATGCAAGTTTTATTGTATAGGTCTCTACTGATTGAATTAATTTTTCAAAAATAATTTTCTTTAAATCAGGAAATTGCTATATATTATTTTATGTACTTTTTAGATTTTATATTTTTAGACTTAACTGGCGTGTCACCTTTGGTAATTTTATTTGGGGGGGGGGGGGGGGTAGCAGGTGGGGAATAGGTAGGATGAGTTTGCTGCCTCCCTGAAGAGTTCAAACTTGACTGATCTGATCATAGTTTAGTTGATATTTTTCAGTGTATTATCTATTTAATATTAATAGTAATAGCAATGTCATTTTTTTAATAGAATTTCCCCACAGCCTTATAAAATATCATAACAGATGCAACTAAAGGGGCAGTTCATGCTAAAAACGGGGAATTTAAACTAAGAATTATTTATCACTTGAATACACACTTTTTTTTTTATAGCTGTTTTTTTAATAGCTGTTATCACTCAAAAATAAAACAAACAAGCAAATCAAGTATGTCTCTAATATTTATCAACAAGTAGAATGGTGTGTGCCTTGTATGTGTGACGTAAACTCTAGCTAACATGACTGTACCCAGAGGGTTAATAAATTGCAGGTGCTGTTAAAGAATTTTAAATATCAAAATTAACACTATAATATAAATCAGACTAGTATAAAAGACTATTGCAAATGATGGGAGAAAATGACCACACTCACTTTGTCCACCCCCTACCCTCCTCCCCAGACCGCACTGCCATAAGCTTCCCCCAACAAAGCAAGCAGACTCTCACATCCTTCTGAACCACTCATTCCACTCTGTTACCCCATAGCACATGACATGTGTCAGCGGACAGAAGTGATAGTGAAGCTTTCCTATCCCATAGGCAGCGACAGCCAATATGGTGCTGACCCACTTTTTCCAGCCTGTGGACTGACTTTGGTGAAACACATTAGTTTATAAAAACATCTTTTATTCTGTGGGGATTTTCCATCAGACCCAGGAAACCCAATACAGTCATAAAAATAATTTCTACTGTGTGAATGATAATGTATGAGTGTTGATGTGCACTTTAGCCAGTATTTGTGAACACATCTCTGTGCGTTTGTGATCATTGAGATCTTTAACAATAGAACATTGTACATTGGTGATATCTGTACTAGAGTAACCTCGTGTATAAGTATACAATGTATATACAAAATTCATAAGACTCATGTATTCAATTTTTGTATGTTCTTCTAAACACAATTTTGTTTGTAAATATGTATATTTACACATCTCACTGTATATTCATGTATTTAGGGAAATAGAAAATCTACTTAGGAACTGCTGTTATTTTAATTTTCTATTTACTAATAAAACATTTTTTAACTTTAACATTTAGCATTAGTGTTTTTATCCTATTTGGGTTTTTTTTAATATAATATTCTTTGAGCACTTCATATAGTATACACATAGCCCATTGTTTGTTTTTAATATATATTTATATCTATCTATAAACATAAAAAATGTGATACTGTGCATCACTGCTTGTCACATGCACTTTCAAAGAACCACATACTATACAGAACCATCTACTGATATTATTTAACTTTAAAAAGGGAGACTATGAATAGGAAATTAGTTATAAAAAGACACTAAAAGGAGCAGCTATAAAAATTAAAAGTTTGCATGTGGAGTGGATTCTGTTTAAACATACCATCTTGGAAGCGAGGACTAGACATACCTTGCCTTAAAAAAGGTAGAAGACCAAAAGACTGCCAGCATGGTTAAATGGTGAGGTGAAAGAGGCTATTAAAGGCAAAAGGATGTACTTTAAATACTGGAAGAGGGTCCAAATGAAGAAAATAGGAAAGGGCATAAGCACTAGCAGATATAAAGCATCAAAAGGCAGGCCAAATACGAATGTGAAAAGCATGTCAGCAAGAAAAAACTTGAAATAAAGGCTTCAGGTATATTCAAAATAAGAAGCCTATGAGTGAGTGAGATAAGTGGGGTGCTCAGGGAAGACAAGGCCATAGCAAAAAAACTAAATGAACTCTTTGCTTCAATCTACTCAGGAGGGTGTCGGGTTTATACAATGACTGTCATAAATGGCATCATAAAGAAGCATTGTCACACTATATATTTTTTAGTTATACTTCATGACCAAAGGAGGAAGAAAACGCCAGTGAAGGTTATTATATGGTGACTGTACCTTGAAGAAGGCTGAATGTGTCCGAAACACGATTTCATGTCGGCAGTAATGGGCGTTTCAGGAAGCCATTAGCTACAAATTTACAATGGAATTTTAAGAATACTAGCTATGAAATTAGAAGGGCAGTCAGAAAACAAGCTAAGTTTTATTTGGATATAAGTCATATAGAATTTGAAACATTTTTATCTGCACAAAAAAAATCCTTAAAAAGGAAATTTTCGGCAAAATGTCGTCCTTCAAATACTGGAAGGAGGATCCAAATGAAGAAAATAGGAAAGGGCAATAAGCACTAGCAAGTTAGATATAAAGCACTAAAAAAACACCCCCCCCCCCCCAAAAAAAAACCCCCAAAAACCAAAACCCACTTCTTGATGACGCATATTATGACAGTCATTTAATAAAGTGTGAGTTGCTGAGGTGGGGAGGACTATATAATTGGTGGGGTAATATTTCTTTGAGGATGATGTTTCAGAAGAACAGAATCATGCAGTGAGCCAGGAAATGTAATAGAGCAAAACTAATAAAAAGAGTAACAAATTACCAGGATCAGATACATCCTAGAGCAGAGGTTCCCAAACTTGTCCTGGGAGACCCCCAGCCAGTCAGGTTTTCTGGATATCTGCAATGAATATCATGCATTGCCTCCGTTGTGAAAATCCTGAAAACCTGTCTGGGCTGGAGGTCCCCGAGGGCAGGTTTGGGAACTGCCGTAGAGTTCTGAAAGAACTAAAAAATGAAATTGCAGCCTTACTACTAGTAATATCTAACTTCTCATTCAAATCAGCTACAGTACCTGAGGACCGGAGTGCGGCCAACATAACGCCTGTTTTAAAAAGGATTCCAGATGTGATCCAGGAAACTAGAGACTGGTGAGCTGGACTTCTATACCAGGCAAAATGGTAGAAGCTATTCTTAAATACAAAATTACTAGCTTTCTGGGATAGACAGATGAATAGGGAATAGCCAACATGGATTTAATATAGGGAAGACTTGTATTACAAATCAGGTTGGTTTTTTTAAATTTGATTAACAAACACATGGACAAGTATGAGTCAGTTGATATAGTGTATTTGGATTTTCAGATAGTGTGTGAAAATCTTTCATGAGAAACTCATCAGGAAATTAGAGTCATGGGATAGAAGGCAATGTCCTATTGTAGACTGGTAGCTGGCTAAAGAACAGGAAACAGTAGGACTGAATGACCATTTCTCTCAATGGAGAAAGGCACAGTGTCCCACGGATCTATACTATAAGTGGTGATTTCCAAAATAAATGATCTGGAAAAGGGAAGTGATCAAATTCGCAAATGACTCAAAACTGTCCAAAGTTGTCAGATCACTGGCTGATTTTGAGGAATTGCAAGAGGACCTTTCAAGATTAGGTATTGGGCATCTAAATGGCAGATGAAATTTAATGTGGACAAGCGCCCAAGTGATGCATATAGGGAAGAATAATCCAAACTATAGCTACATGGTGCTAGGTACTGTACTAAGCATCACCCACCAAGAAAAGGATCTTAGAATCATTGTGGACAATATTTTGAAATTCTTAACCTAGAGCACGACAGCTGTCAAAACAGCAAACAGAATGTTCGGTATTGTTAGGAAAGGAATGGAAAATAAACAGAGGATATCATAATGCCTCTGTATTGATCTATGGTGTGACTATAACTTGAATACTTTGCACACAGCTCTGGTCACCCCATCTCAAAATAGATACAGCAAAGCTACAAGAGGTACAGAAAAGGGCAACCAAAATTATAAAAAGGGGTGGGATGGCTCCCCCATGAGATGAGGCTAAACAGGTTAGGGCTCTTCAGCCTGAGAACGTTTATTTTTCACTCAGCACGTAAACTATAGAATTTGTTGCCGAACAATGTGGTGAAAGCAGTTGGTGTAATTGGGTTAAAAAATGATTTGGACAAGTTCCTGGAGAAAAGTCCATAATTATTAGCCATGTAGACTTGGGGAAGCAACTGTTTATGAGCAAGGAGGATGGAATCTATTCTTTGGAATCCTGCTGTATATTTGTGATCTGGACTGGCCACTGGCTGAGACAGGATGCTGGGCTTGATAGACTCTTGCTCTGATCCAGTATGATATCTATGTTTTTATGTCATGTTTACTCTCTTGGATAATAAATTGCCTTGAAATATATAGAGTGAACCCTGGTTTGATCAGAGTACAGCAAGTTTACCATGAAAACATGGCAGACTACACACCATCTGAATTATGAAGATGGATAAAATATAATTCCTATTAAGATCCAGAAAGGAATATTTCAAGGAGATCCTCTGTCACTTCTCTTGCTTATCTGGTGCTGAATCCACCCAGTACTCTTATTAAACCCTTGGGTTATGGATTTAGCCTTAATACTAGAAACATTAATGATCAACCAATAACACTGTTTCTACTATTTGTAGATGATTTGAAGTTTGATAGCTTCCTTGATTATTTAGTGGAATAGCTCCAAACAGTAAAGATCTTCTCAAATGACATTTGGTCTGAACAAATGTGCCAAGAGGAACTTTCTTAAAGGAGAATTAGGCAAAACTGAAAACATGTTCTGTTTTTTTTTTTTTTAATTTGACAATTTTTATTATGGTTAATAAACAACCTTACAATTGGCACACTCAGTCAAGGGTAACAGCTGAAACAAGGCCCCTTCCAGAAAAGTACCAGGGTTACAACCGTGAGAGAATGAAAAGTTGAGATTACCTGGGATATGCCTATACCAATTGATAAAAAGCTTGAGGCAAGAAAACCAATGTGGTAAAGGAGAAAATCACAAAAACAGTATTGCTAATAGAAATGTATCAAGAGACTACTCATACACAGTATGGAAAGAGAGAAGATCCTCAAGTATCAAAACATGCTATCACTGACCAAGAAAATGTGGCAGAAAGAAGTATTTCCAACTGTATTGGGTGCCACAAGCCTGATTAAACGAAGCTTCCAGGGGTGCTGCCTATATATTTTACATCTCATGAAGGCTTTCTGGCACAATGCAAGTATTGAGACAAGCACTAGCAGTAAATTTGAGAAACAGACATATGCAACATACCCTTGCTTTTGAGTGAGGTTCGTTATCAAAATGGGTGCAAAACTAACTCATTTGGGGACATTGCCCCATAAAATGGTTTGGGTTTTGTGGTTTTGAAAATAAATTATAAAAAAAAAAGGTTTGTCATCTTTAAATCAGTAATCCACAGTTTGTTTTTTTTTAACCTCCTCTCTTTCCTATCTAATTTATATAATAAAGAAAAACTACTCCATGTTTTTTACAATGCAGAACTATCTGTGATAAAAGCATAACACAGGGAGTTTTGTTTTGCATGTACAATGAAAATTGACCAATAAATTTTTTTCATATTATGTAGACAAAAATGTTTTTTCAATTTCTATTGGAATGGATATCTGAAAAGGATGGAACCAACCCCCCCCCCCCCCCCCGAAACACAAGTTCCATTGATAAAAAGATTCTAAGTACAGTTTCATTCCAATTTACTTTTGAAAAGCAAGTAAGCCAGCTAAGAACAAAGAGACAGCATATTAATACGCAATTCTACCTTCCCTGTAATCCCCATGGCCCTTTCAGAAGGGAACAAATGGCCCAACTCCGTTACCATGGAAGTGACATTGCTAGGTCAAACTCCATGCCTCTTTTATTTACCAATGAACATATCCTAATGCACTACTCTGTGTGTGGATAAGCCAGAAGGAGAATACAAGGCATCACTAATGACCTGGCCACTGGCCAGGACACAGAAAAGAAAATCTATTCAGATTTATGAGATATTTGGACATGAATTGTCTCTCCACAGATTTCTTGCAGTGAAAAAGCGACAAGCAAGCTTGCTCATTAAAGTACACGCTTGGCTATTACATGCCTCTGAACCATAGCAGATTTCTACAGTTTCTATCATTTAAAATTGCTGACTGTCAGCAATACTGATTTTCTGTTTGCGTCTAGAAACACAGGGTAGCAGGCATATGGGTTGTCCATATATATATTTCAAAATATACAAAATATGCTAGCTATATATAGCAGTACATTTATTTGAATTGCCAATTTTACATTTGCTAATAAAGAACAGAGTTAAATATTCTGAAAGCACTGACTGGTTCAAGCTCCTGGTTAGGAACGTATGGTTTCATTGCATTCATGAGTTTAACATGACAGTGTGGTCCTTGGGGAAGATTTTTGTCAGGAAGAATCAGATTGTACATTTCTCTGCATGACTGTGACATATGTTTCAAATGAATTACTCTGCATAGGATAAGCACAGAAGATCCTAAACTGCAAAAAGTGATGATATAAAAACATAGAAACATGACTACAGACAAAGACCATACTACTCATCCACATCTCCTCCTCAGTTTTAGTCTCTTCCTCTCACTCAGAGATCATCTGTGCTTGTTCCGTGTTTTCTTGCATTCTGACACTGCACCTGTCTCACCACATCCACAGGAAGGCTGTTCCATGTGTCTACTACCCTTTCTGTAAACCAATATTTCTCTATGTTACTCAGGAATCTATCTACTTTTACCCTCCCATGAAAGAGACCTATCATACATTTATTCCTAGGAAGTATTTAAATGTCTGTCAGATCTTTTTCCCTCCATGGTATACAAGTTTGGATCCTTAAGTTTGAACCCATATGCTTTATGATGAAGAATGCTGACCTTTTTTTTTATAGCTGCCCTCTGGACAGACTATTCAGTTTTTATCCTTTTGAAGGATAAAAACTTCAGAACTGTAAACAGTTCTCCAAATGAGGTTGCATCAGACATTTATAGCAAGACAATGCCACTAATTATTCCTGCTGGCTACTCCTCTCCTTATACATCTAAACATCCTTCTGGCTTTTGTCAAAGCTTTATCTACCTGTTTGTCCACCTTACAATTATCCAATATGATCAGACCCCGCTATTGCTTAATGCACAGAAGAAATTCACCCCCTATACCAAGGGTGGTCAACTCAGGTCCTCAACAACCACAAATAAGCCTGGTTTTCAGGATCCCCATAGTGAATATGCAGGTGATATATCTGCAAACAATGAAGGCAGTATATGCAAATCTCTCTCATGCATATTCATTGTGAATGTCCTGAAAACCAGACTTGTTTGTGGTTCTTGAAGAATGCAGTTGACCATTCAAGACCTACACTGTACTGCTCCCTTATGATGTTACAACCCTAATGATTCTGCATTTTTAGCATTAAATCTTGGTTGCCACACTCCAGACTATTCCTCAAGTTTCACTAGATCCCTCCTCATGTTTTCCATACCTTCTAGAGTGTTTATCCTAAAGCAGATTTTGGCATTGCTGAAAAATGCAAGCCTTCCTTAATAGCTCTTTTGCAATATTGCTACAGAAAATGTTCAACGGAACCAGATCAAGGACTGATCCCTATGGCACACCACTGGTAAATCACTTTTCCTTGGTGTGAACTCAGTTTACCACTAACCTTTGTTGCCTCCCACTCAACCAGTTTCTGAGTTAGTTACTTTCTGGCCCATACCTAGGGCGGTCAGTTTGTTTTCAAGACACTTATATAGAACCATGTTCAAGGCCTTGATGAAATCCAAACACACTATATCTCATGCTCTCCCCAATTTAACTCTATGGCAGAGCATCTCAACCTTTTTTTTTTTTTTTTTAAATTAATATCGGGGCACACTTTCTAGTTTGCTTGATCCTTGTGGTACACTGAACCAAATTTTACAATGTCACACATATTCATACCCGCTGGTTACTGGTGAACCCTAGCAGTACCCTTTTTCTCTCTAAACCCAACTCCGCTCAAAATCCAATCCCAATCTCCTTCCCCCACAATGCCAAGTGTTCCCTTTAAGGATTGGTTTGCTGTGTGCAAACATTTTTGTCCATGAGCAAAAACTTTTTGTTATATTACCCTGTGAGCACTACTTTCTTTGATGCAAAAAGCCCATCACTTTTATGCTCACAGCACCCTACTCCTTAAAGGGTACATTGGATAAGTCACCCCTTGCTTAAAATAATCACCTAATATGTACTAAAGGCAGGGAAAATAAAATGTAGATGCAAAAATATTTTCAGCAATGACATTCAAAACTGCTTTCTACATGCAGGTGAAATTAACAAACAGCAAACCTTTGTTCAAATAGAAATTAAGACGAGATGACCATAATGCCATAAAAGCCAGTGATGAAAAGTACCATCATTTTCACAGCAAGAATTAACGTTAACAAGACAGATTAAAATAGAAAGGCCATAAAGTATAACCCCAAACACCAACAAAATATTTCAAAACAGCAGAAACAAATACCCAATAATTAAAGTAAGGATTTTTTTTTTAAAACTCCTGCTCTCCATACCTGTGATCTTTCTATTTCTAGTCACCTTGAGATTGTAGTGGATTGGGGGAGGGAGGGCCGCACCAACTTTATCTTCGTTCTCTATAATACACACACAAAGTAACATTCATTCTCACACAGGCACATATACAAGCAGGCTCCCAATCTCTCTCTCTCTCTCTCACAGGCACACATACAAGCAAGCTAACAATCCCTCTCACACAAGTACACACAAGCAGGCTCCCAATCCCTCTCTCTTTCTCTCTCACAGGCACACCTCCCAATCTCTCTCTCACAGGAACACACACACGCAGGCTCTACAATCCCTCTCTTTCTCACAGGCAAACCACAAGTAGACTCTCAATCTTTCTCACAGGCACTCACACACAAGCAGGCTCCCAATCTCTCTCTCTTACAGGCACACACACAAGCAGGCTCCCAATCTCTCTCTTACAGGTTCACACACAAGCAAGCTCCCAATCTCTCTCTTACAGATACACACACTCTCTCTAATGCTCTCTCTCCTCCCTTTATGTTTTGAATGCTCTTGCTCTCTCCCAGAGATGTGCAGCCAGCAGCAGCTACCTCCCTGGAGCCATGCAGCATTACTCACATGCTTTTTCATAATACTCTTGCTCACAAACACACCTCTTGCACATGTACTACACACACACACAACTTCTTGCAGGGCTATTGCTCACCCTCACTCACACAAGCTCTCACACATTCTCTCTCTCTCCCCCCTGAATGTGCATTTTGCCAGCAGCAACAATCTCTTCTCTTTGACTGCCACAGACACCTCTCTTCCACCGCAGGCATGGAATTTCTAGCCTGTGCGGCCGGGCCCGATGCAGCAATACACTCTCGTTGGCTGTGCTGCCTGGGCCCAATACGGCAATGTTCTCTCATTGGCTGAGCGGCTTTGTGCCAGATATAGCAACATTTTCTCTTCGACTGTGTGACTGGGAACCTTTTTCTTCAGCTGCACAGTCCCAGCAGCCTTCCTTCTTCCAGCTGCTGGGGCTGTGCAGTGAGGCAGCAGAGACTGAGCATGGGCCCCATGTACCTGGGGCTAATGATGCCCCTGCTTCAGTGCAACACTACAGTGGAAAAAGAATGGAAGGAGGAAGATTTCTACAGTACAGCATGGATCTTGCTTCGGCACACCAGTGTGCCACTGCACAGTAGTTGAGAAGCTCTGCTTCATGTCAAGAAAACTGACAAGACCAACCTGTGATAAAAATCATGCTGCCGCTGATCATGTAATCCATTGGACTCCAGAAACTCCACTATTCTTTGTTTTAGCAGCAATTCCATTTAATTTATTCACCATCAACCTATAGTTCCTAGATTCCTCCTTACTTCCAGCTTTATGCAACAGAAGCATGGCCTAGTAGCATGTTTGTGTTCAAAGTAACCTACTTGAATGATTCAACAACTATGGGGTTGCAGAATGAATGGCAAAGTGGGTAATACGAAATGTCAGACGTTCTAGCGGGAAAAACAGGCAACCATGTAGCTGAGTGTCTGGCACAAACCATATCTTTGAGCAATGGCATCACTATTGACATCTAGTTAGAATTATAAGCTTTGTGATTACACATAGGAAGGGAGAGGTGCTAGAAGTGAATTAAGTAGGGGAACCTGCATACTCATCTGCCTAAGATAGTACACTGCAGATGAGTAAGATGACATTTTTCTGGATAAAGAGAGATCTTACAGTTAATACTCTTACGGCCGGTGTTGGCCTTTGGATCGTGTGCCCTGAGCAGTTGCCTCGGGTGCTGTGAGCTGAGGGGCACCCTGGGCCCCACCAGCATCGCCCATTATGCTGAAAAGCTGATGGAGAGCCAATTTTTGCCCAGGGTACCATTTGCCTATGGCTGGCAACTAGAATGTATCCTTGCAATGCAGACAAGAATACCTAGCAGGCTAGATGGGTCAGTTAGTCTTTCTCTGCTGTCATCTATACCACCATGTAGCTTGTTCTCAGAGCCAAGCACTGAAGACACACATCAATGCTTCAAAATCTTTGCTTGGTGTTTTGCTCTCTCTGGCTCTATGCTTAAGTGCTCAGAACCTTTCCTTGGTTTCAGCAGAGAAAGTACAGTTTTTCTCAACTGCTGCATCTATTCTTTGATTGAGGAGATGAAATAATGGAAGGCCCTCTTCAATTCACACTAGTCACCAGGGGTCAGTGTGCCTTTGTAGGTGCAATGACCACTGGTAAAATGTTTAGTCTAACTTCACAGAGTTGGACTTTTATTCTCTAGCAAGGGAAGCAAGAAGCCTGACTTTCTGGGCCCAAATTGCTCTGGTTGATATCCTTTTGCAGATGCCACTTAAGTCATTATGATCTTAACCCAAACATCTGTAGCAAACCTCAATATGATCGTGATGGATATCTTCTGTTAGGGACAGATCTTGAAGCTGCTAGTCTGTTTCTCTTCCATCATAATGAAAACCAACAAGGCAAAGTCAAATGAAGAAATTTTCTGTCTGGAAAGAGGGTCAAAGAGAAAATTTGCTGGACAGACTGCTGGCTTGGCCATGTCAAGGAAAAAACATGTACCAGTTTAGGAGAGCAAAGAAAAAATACAAAAAAATTTTTTTTAGATGTGCTAATAAACCCAACTGGAGGCAAACAAGGGGTTTTAAACCAAAAGCCTGAAGCAGCAGATTGAAGCTGAGCGAGACCACTTCTGAAAAATCCATGTCTAACAATAGTGATGGACAAGAATGAACTGAGAGGAGAGTCCTGGGGGCTATGGCAGTACAGGAATTGCCATATATGAGCAGTGAAAGGCCTTTAGGTCTTTTCCAAAATGCTCTAGAAGAATCTGTCCATTTGGCACTAAGCAAAGTTGTGACCCACTTATGTGAACTTGCTGGTCTTCAGAGAAACTTATACATACAGACTTCACAGTCCCCAATAACAAATTTGTTTGCAGACATGAAGCGCTCAAACTAGGTAAGTTTCACAAGAATCAGCTCTTACTAATTCCTCCTAAGTCTTTTAGGAGCCCACAGATTTTCTGCAGTTATCCCAGTTGTAATCAAATATTTTACTTAAACCCAAACCCATACACAGACTCTTGCGGTTATAACAGTGAAAGTAAAATATCACCCTGTAGTCTAGCAGCCAGGAATATATTATATAGAATTCACAGTCGCACCCTGGTATTCTGTCTCTTTCTGCAAACCTGAATCACTGCATCTTGTAGTTCTTCAGGACTCTCAAATGTTTTGGACTGGTTATTCACTTTTTTTCTTGCTACTCTGAATAACCTGAACATTCCTTTCATATTTCTTAGTTGCTCTTGTATTGCCAGAAACTGCTTCCCTTTCAGTGCTGTGACTACTTAGATTTGCAAAAATCAAAGCTTTTATTTTGTTCCTTCAGTACAAGGTACTTATTCCTGGGCCTTTTGGGAGTGGGGGGGGGGGGGGGGGGGAGGGGGCTTTTTTTTTTTTTTTTTAATAGAAATTCAATAATTGAGTTTCCTCAAGAGATGAATCTCTTTTGGCCTAGGTTATTTTTTGTTGCTGGTGTTACGGGAAGGCATGCTAAGCACTAAGTTGTCAATAGCTATAGCACAAACATCTCCATGGAATTCACTGGATCATCTTCCATTCCTTCTGGTATTCCTACAATTCTCAAACTCTCTTGGATTACCAGCATTTATACCTTTAAAGTTAATTTTTAGGAGATGCATTTCACGTTGCGCATCCTATGAATCCTATGCCATAGGTATCTAATGTCAGATACCTATGAATCTGTGAATTCTGCTGCACGCCTTGCTACCAAGTTCAACATGGACATGATGAGAAAGAAAGAGCGACTTTGTTAAGCAATGATTTGATTGTCCTGTAGTAGCATCAGTATCTTCCAACAAGGAAATTCCTTCTTCCAATTCATCCACTCTTTCTATATAAGATTATGCTTTAAGCGAAGTTATCTTCTTGTTTATTTAGTTGCAACATGATTCTCTGTCAGAATTTACCACCCCTATCCTGATAATCCTACAGCAGTTGGGTTTTCAGGTTATCCACAATGAATCTACATGAGAAATTTGCATAAACTGGAGACTTAGTATATGCAAATTTATCTCATGAATATTCCTTGCTGATATTTTCAAAATTCAACTGGCTGTTGAGATCCTCAGAACTGGTTTGGGTAGCCCAGCATTACTATCTTTAGGGACTGCAGCTTCTTAATGATCACAGTAAAGAAAGTTCCAGTTTCCTTGCCTGCAGCTATTTTTTGCAGTGATGAAGAGTCTATTGACTGTGTGATGCTGTGAAAGTCACTTCTACTGTACTCCATATACCAATGACCATGACATTTATCCCTTGAATAAGTATTTGTGAGAAAAGATTTTACTTGCAGTTTACTGGTTTTAAGTTTGTTCATCAAGGAGCAGATTCTCACACATCTATCTGACAAAGTTGTCTAGCAACCCCTGCTCTCACATTCTTAACCTAAATAAACTAATGGTGTGTCGCTGTGCTGATCCTTATCTCAAACTCATGTAAGCATCATGGTACATAGAAGGCATTAGGCAGAACAGAAGGGTAGTGAAGAGTGAATAAGATTTTTCAAAGCAAGATGTGACCAAAATAAATTCTGCATATCTTTTAGGCCAGAAAAGTAGAAAAAAGCAAGTTTGCTTACCATAACTGGTGTTTTCCTTAGATAGCCGGATGAATTAGCTATTACATGTGGGAGTGATGTCATCCAGCGGCTCCAAACAGATCTCTTTCTCCTCGCTGATAGAGCTTTTGCTCTACTGAACATGTGTGGGAATTCCCACTAGGGCATTGCCTCGTGAACCTGCCTCAGTCAATTTTAGAGCTAATTCTAGCTAGGTAGTCAACTCTCCAGGGAGGTGGGCAGAAATTTAGTATGACATTTATCCTGCTGTATATGAAAAACACCATTTATAGTACGCAAATTTGCTTTTTCCATCGATAAGCAGGGTTGAATTAGCTATTAAATGTGGGGAGTCCCAAGCTGACAATGGCAGTGGAACGATTATTGAAATAATTAACCCAGACCCCATCGTACAGAACGGAGTACTGGGTGAACAGGCTACGCAAAACTGTGTGTCCGACTTTACTGTCACTCTTTGAAAGATTGTCCAGTTAGTAATGGAATGCAAAGGTGTGCACTGCTGACCATGCTGCAGCTTTGAAGATGACTTCAAGTGGAAAGGTTCGTAGATGAGCCACTGATGCAGCTAAGGCTCTAAATTGATGAGCCTTGATGGTGCCTGTAATTTGAAGGCATGCTAGCCAATAGAATTGCATAGTGCAGACTCCTAGCCAGTTGGACAATATATGTTTGGCCATTGCTATGTCCAATCTGTGGGGATCATAAGAGACAAATAGTTGAGAATAGATTGGGCTTTTCTGTTGGGGCTTTTTTGCCTGCATGTGCACATGGTCTCGGGAAGAACACAGGCAACATAACTTGATTGATATGAAAAGCTGATACTACCTTTGATAGAAACATCAGGTGGATGTGGCACACCACCCTATTGTGAAAGAATTTGTTTATAAGTTGGATAATGAACTAAAGCTTGAAGTTTACTGACTCTTCTGGATGACATTATTGCTACCAGAAATATTACTTTTCAGGTTAGAAACTTGAGAAAAGCAGACTCCAATGGTTAATAAGGCAGCTTTATTAGTTGTGCCAGAACCATGTTTAGATGCCAGGGAATAGGCAGTTTTACAACCGGAGGCTTCATATGCCATAAGTCTTATTAATTTCAATACTAACAGATGAGTTGAGATGGGCTTGTCTTCAATTTGAGCAAGGTAAGCCACTAAAGCACCGAGATGAACTTTTATTGATGAGGTGTTGAGACCAGAATCAGAAAGAATGACCAAATAATTCAATAACTCTAGGTTTGCATATGAACGGATCGAAAGTACTGGAGAACTTTCTCCATTTAAACCCATAGGCTCTTCTAGTTGATGGTTTTCTGGAGACACTAGAATGTTCTCAACTTCCTTGGATAAAGACAATTTAGTGATAGAGCGCTCAACATCCAAGCCATCAAGTTGAGGGAGGAAAGGTTCAGATGAAACAGGCTCCCACTTCATTTTAATTCACAACTTAATCAACAAGGATTCATCATAGTAACATAGTAATGATGGCAGAAAAAGACCAAAATGGTCCATCTAGTCTGCCCAGCAAGCTTCCCAAGGTAGTAACTGCCGCTCCATGCAGGTTACCCCCATGTTTCTCATATGGTTTAATGCCATACTCTGACTGTACAAACCAGCCAGACAATTAAGATAGACTCAAAATCTCTTTGAAGCTCTAGCATTGAAGACTACAAGACTACATATCACCCTTAGGAGAGCATTCTCAGTTACAGGACCACCTTTATGAAATTCAATTTCTGACATCCTCCAGAACATCTCTTGCATTAAAATGTTCAAGAAGGCTTTAAAAACGTTGACCAAATGATCTTTCCAACATATTGATTACCCATTTTCTATGTATTTTTTTTAACTTTTTTATATTTAAATTGTTTTGGATAATTTATTATGAATATTTTAATTTTGTAAACTGCCTCAAGCAAAATGAAGGGTGCAGCCTAAAAATGTTTTTAAATACATAAATAGTTAATAAGAATGGATCTGACCCAAGAGACATCAGAGGACAAATGTACTAGATATGCACACCAAACGTTTCTAAGCCGAGCTATGAGGGTCAGACGGACCTGGTCTTTGATCACTTTTTGCACTATTCTGGCCATCAGTGGGAAAGTGGATATGAGATCTGCATTCCAACTGAGCAGAAAAGCATCATGCACTGATATGCGTTCACTTGGCAGATTAGAGCAAAATTATTCCAGTTTTCTGTTTTCATCTGATGCCAACAGGTCGATCGCTGAGAGATCCCATAGTCTGAATAGTCTTGTCAGCTGTTAACTACTGTAGAGACCATTTGTGTGTTCAAAACACTCTACTGAGTCGATCTAGCATGATGGAGATCCCTGGAAGGTAGGTTGCTTGCATGACAGCTTGATGTTTGCATGCCCATTCTCATATCTTATTTGCTTCGTTGCAAGAGACGATGAACCTGTACTGCCTCATTTGTTCACACAGAACATGACTTCTTGGTTGTCTGTTTAAATAAGAATGCTCTTCCCCTGAGGAAGTGAGTAAATGTTAGCACATATTTGATCACTCTCAGTTCTAGGAGGTAAATTTGAAACTGTCTTTCTATGAATGACCATGTTTCCTTGAGTTCAAAAGAATCCTATATGTGGCCCAACATCACCAACTTGACTTAGGGAGTAGTCTGAGTAAAGATCCTTCCTGAAGGATGTAGGGATCTAGCTACCAGCGTAGATTTTGTTTCATGTGCTGTGAAATTCTCAGTTTGATTGTCAAGGGTTCAGTGAGCTGGTCCCATTGGGAGCAGAGGCCCCACTGCAAAAGCTGTTTGTGAAGACAGGTTAATGGAACTACGTAAAACACTGCCTCTATGTGGTCCAAAATGACTAGAACTTCTCTGGTCATTGATTGATTCATAGTCAACAGTTAGTACACAAGGGATCTGAGAGTTTTCACCCAATCTGACAGGAGAAAAGCTCTCTCCTGTAGAGACTATTCATGCTCAAATAAAGTTGATTTTACTGGAGGAAATCAGTTGATTTCTTGACGTTCACTAAGAATCCTGGTGATCGTTGCAGTTGTACAGCCTTTTTGCAGGAAGGTTAGCACACTTTATTCAGAGTTTGCGGTCACAAGCCAGTCATCCAAGTAAGGGAAGACTTGGGTGTCTTCTTGCCACAGATATGCTGCTACTACAATTAGGCACTTGGTAAAGACTTAGTGGTGCTGAGAGGCTGAAGGGCAGCATTCTGTACTGATAGTGAGAATCGCCCACCATAAGTCACAGGTAATGCCAATGGGAGGGATGGTTAGGAATATGCACGTAAACTCCTTTAGATCCAAAGTGCACATCCACTCCCCCTCTTCTGGATGAAGGGGAGAATTATATGGAGGGAATTCATTTTGAAATTCTCCTAAAGCATTTGCTTGTTCAGGCTTCTTATATTCAGGATAGGTCTCAGTACCCCCGATTTCTTGGGGAAAAGGAAGTAGCAGGAGTAGAACCCCTTGCCATACTAATGGAGAGGAACACGTCCTATCGCCTGCTGTTCAAGGAGCGACCTCTTCCAGACAGTTAAGTCGAGTGAGACAGATTTGGAATGAAGGCTGAGCAATGTGGGAAGCATGGGAAACCTGGAGAAATGCAAGCAGTATCCATAACAATCTTTACAACCCAGCAATCTTTGGTGATCTTGTGTCACTCTTCCAGGTACTGCTGGATTCTCCCCCTTACCAGTGAGGATAGGTGCTGGGTTTGAAAGGTGGTCAAAAACCTGATCCAGGCTTTGGCTGGACTTGCTGCATTTTTGGTTGATGGCATTTAGACTGTGAGCTGGAAGTTGTTGCTGTTGTGGAAGCAGAAGCAGCATCCTGTATCAAATTTTCTGGAAGAGGTATCTCTGGAAGAGGTATCTCTTTTAAAAGCATAGTAAGAGTGTCTTGCTGATGTTCTTGTCCCATAGAGAGAAACTGGACTGCCATATTCTGTTTCTTTATTTGAGCAACCATTTCTCTAAGTTTTTCTCCAAAAAGGTGATCACCTAGACATGGGATGTGTGCCAGCTTTTCTTGGACATCATCACGTAAGGCTACTGACTCTCTACCAAGTCATAAGGCATGCTCTAATGGACACTGTTGAGGAGGGCGTCGTGGTATCAAACGCTTCGTAGATGGATCAAAGAAGATGGCATATATACTCTCCTGCATCTAAGTGTGGTTGAGAATATGCAAATTCACCTTTACTGGGAGGAAGAAAAGTTTTAAATTTTTGTATACACTCATGTAGTATTGAACCATATACAATGAGCAGGAATTTGTGCATTAAGCATTGAATTTTGGAAACAACTTTTACCAAAGTTACACAGTAGCCTGGGATCCTTCTCTGGTGGGTTACTGGAGTATATTTGTGTTTTCTTTGTTCTTTTGAGAACAGATTCCACCACAACTGATTGGTGTGGTAATTGTACTAATCTAAATCCTGAAGATTTTTATACTCTATACTTGAAGTCTAGTTCCTTTGGTAGTGGAGCATGAGAAACAGGATTTTCCCACATTCTGGTTTGCAATTCTTGCACAATACTATGAATTGAGATTGTTTCTGGCTCCGCTGGCATTACCAGAATCTGAAAGAGGCCAAAAAAGTTTGTACGAGTATCTTTGTGTCTATGCACGTTAATTCCAAGTGCCTTTTGCAGCTTGTCCAGAAATCTGCAGTTAGGTCTTCTGGTGGAGATAAATGTTCTGGAGGGCCCAGAAGGGAACCCCGTTGACCCCTCTTCAAAGTCAAGAGGAGTGGGAACACCGATTCAGGATCCCAGTGATGAAGAACGTGACTGAGTAAGGATCCTTGGTCGCCTCATAGGAGTTTACTCCTAATGGATATCCTCTGACAGTTTGGACTCCGTTGCAAGTGACTATCTTGGACTAGAATCATGGCATGGGGATCTGATGGAGTATCTTACTCCTTATGGGAGTAAGCCTGATATCCTGGAAAGGAGAGGTTGGAAAGTACCTTCCTTATCCTTAGCCATCACAAAGGTAAAGAAATATTTCACCAGCTCCACTATTTGGTCAAGGGATTAATATGCCCTTTGACCTGGTGTGGGCCTAGAATCTTGCACATCTGGGCTCTGCAAAATCTGAATTGGAGGCCAACTGAATGTGAGAGATACCAGAGAACAAATCTGATGTGGAGTCTCCAGGCATAGTCCTTGTTTCATTAATTTTGTTGCAGTAGGGTCCCTGGTAATTGGTTGGGGTAGGGATATTATCCCCCTCTGCTTCCATCAAAATTATGTGCAGGCCTGCATACAGTTGCATAGGAAGCACTGCAGCATGATGTATCACAATGGCGCCATTTGTCCTGATGGTAAAGGTATTAAGAACTGATGCATTTCACTTTCTGGGGCTCATTGCATTGAGTGTGTTGAGGACTTATGGCTAAATAGCACCAGTGGTTTTGTGCTTCGAAGGTGCCGTGGACCTGTGTGTCAAGGGCACCGTGAACTTTTGATTTGAAGGTGCCAATGCATCGTGGACTTTTGCTTTGACAGTGCCAAAGGCACCTTGAACTTTTGATTTGATGGTGCCAATGCACTGTGGACTTTTGCTTTGGTGATGCTGATGCACTGACATCGTGTGCTGTGGCGATCAAAAAAAACAAACAATGTTAAGAATTAAGAAGGAAATGGCAAAAAAAATGATGGATGACATAATGCCTCTGTATTGCTCCACGGTGAGACAATGTGCAATTCTGATCGCTGCATCTCAAAAAAGATAGTTGCACTGGAGAAAGTGTAGAGAAGGGCAACCAAAATGATAAGTGGCATGGAACAGCTGTCCTATAGAGTAAGACTAAGGAAGTCAGGGCTGTTCAGTTTGGAGAAGAGACGACTAAGGGGAGATATGATAGAGGTCTACAAAATCATGATAGGACTTGAAAAAGTGAATGTAAATCAGTTATTTACTCTCTCAGATAATAGGACTAGGGGGCACTCCATGAAGTTAGCAAGTAGCTCATTTAAAACAAATCGAAGAAAACTCTTTTTCACTCAGCGCATAGTTAAGCTCTAGAATTCATTGCCAGAGGATGTGGTTATAGCAGTTAGTGTAACTGGGTTTAAAAAAGGTTTGGATAAGGTCCTAGAGGAAAAATCCATAAACTGCTATTAACTGAGACAGGAACTGAGACAGGAACCTTGCCTCCCCACTTTCAGAAAAAGACTTAAAACCTGGCTATTCTTGAAAGCCTTTCCAGACACCAACTGAACCCACTCTCAACTCAAGCAACTAAGAACTCCCGTCAGGGTAATCAACAACCTTTGACAACTCAATAATGTTCTCTCTCTTTTTTTTTTAATGAGGCAGGTTTATTTACCTTGGTTTTATTTACCTTGGTCATTCTTTTGTTATCTCAGTGTTACTCTCTTTTGCCTTCTCTTCATTCCAAGTTGCATTTTATCCCTGTTTTATTGTAACTGCTACCTTATTCTTCTATCACATGTTAATGTTTTTAAGTTATTAAGTATTTATTCTGTTGTCACACCTTGTTATTTGTAAACCGGCATGATGCGACTCCCATCGCGAATGCCGGTATATAAGAAATTTAAATAAATAAATAAATAATTAATAAGCAATAGTAGCTTATTTAATGTTTGGGTACTTGCCAGCTACTTGTGACTTGGATTGGCCACTGTTGGAAAGAGGATACTGGGCTTGATGGATCCTTGGTCTGACCCAATATGGCAATTCTTATGTTCCATGCATGGACTTTTGCTTTGATGATATCAATGCACACAAGTCTTGGTCATTTTGCATGCCGACTGCTTCACAAAGAGGCGCCTTTTCTTCCTTGACATATTCTTACTTGACTCAGAGGATATGGCTTTTTCCACCAATGGGGGGAGATAACTGAGGAGCTCCTGCTCAACTCAAGTCCCGGGGAGGCAGATGAGGCTGTGCTCCAGGAGGAGAACAGACTGCCATTTCCGAGAGACATTTCCTCCATTTTCCAGGCCCAAATTTCCTGTGTAAGAGACGACATTCATCCATAATGTAACAGTTGGCTTGGTCACATTCTGGTCCAAAGCAGCAGTAATGGAGTTCATGTCCATTGGTAATGGACATTCTTCTGCCATAAATACATGCAGTCCTTGATCTCACCGCTTTGGATTTCTTATTGGACATGGTGAGGAAATAAAAATTCTTAACATTTCCCTTTTTTATTTTTTTTAGGTAGCACTGAAAAGTGCTCTTTGGGAGCTGCTAAGACAGCAAGACACGTCAAAGGAAAAAGTTAGATTTTCATATAAAAAGCAGAGCAAGATAGCAGAGACATGAAGCTAGTTCTCGAATGAAAAAAGACTCGGGGGACTCATGAAGCAACACCTGAGTAGGCATTTCCACACATGCTCAGCAGAGCAAAAGCTCTATTAACTATAAGAGAGAGGTCCATTTGGTGCTGCCTGACATCACCCTATATCATGGTTAATTTAGCCCTGCTTATCGATGGAAAAAAAGATCACCCCCTTTCCAGTCTAAAAAAAAATAAATGTTTCAACAGAGACAAAATATCCAGACAAGTTGGTATTTTAAAGGCTAGCTAGTACTGTTTCAAATTCATGTCTTGTATTTGAATTAGAGTTTGCTGGAATACTTCTATAACATGCCTTCTTAACATTACAGTCATGATGTAAAAAACATCATTAGTGTCAGCAGGTTTGCTAGGCATTAAATATGACACTAGTAGAGTTTGTTTATGCCAGGAAACAGGTGCATAGGGTCACAATTCAATGGAATCATTTAGCTCTTAAAACATAACATTTAATAGACAAATGAAAGCAAATAGCTTTTCAGAATAAGGCAGGAGGTAAAAACAATCATCTAAATCCCCCACCCACGATAGTTCAAGAAATTAAAAAAAATATATTTCTAGACCTTGATGTAGAAAAGAGAGAACACGACTGGCTTACAAGAGCAAAATGCATGTTATACAACTAATATATATTTTACTCTGCACCTATTTGTCACAGCAATTTGAAATGCCTCTGATCTCTGTACACAACTTTTCCATGAAGAGAAACTAAGGATCCTCAAAATGCAACCAATTTTTCACTTCCTAAACACTGTGTCAAATTTCCAGGTTCAGCAAGATGGGAAGTTTTAAAATTTTTAAAGCAAATGAATATGCATACCAGAGTACAACAGTTGGCTCATAATAAAAGCATATACACACATGCCTTAATGTTGTGGAAATCAGAGGTTTAATACTTGTGTTATATAATATACTGAAGAACGGACGACTGCTACCACAGAAACTTCTATAAGTCAAATTAATTTATTGGCAATGTGGCAGAAAATTATGCATTTTTCTGCAACAACAAACACACTACTACTTAAATTCAGGGAAACAAACAAAAACATTTCCACTATGAAAGGCAGGTAAAACAGCAAGGATGTTTGCAGGTTGTTCTTAAGTATTAAAACAAAGGTTCTTACAGGATTTCATCAATTACTTGAATATTAAAAAAACCCTTTTAATTACTTGCAGTTATAAATATAGTTCAGTAGAAGATAATATCCATCAATGCCTTTCTCCTATTGGGTTCCTACAGCAGAGGGTAAATTTTCAGAGTGATTTAAACCATGTAAATCAGTTGTTTGAAAATTGTCCAATCTCAACATGGCTAAAAGTCCATGCACTGTTCAGCATGTGTATTTTTAGCCACACTGAGAGGAGGCGTTAATGGGGGAGTGTTTAGGTTAGAGGAAGAAATACAGTTATGCCCATAAGTTTACATATCCCTGGCAGAATTTGTAAGATGTATAGCATTTTAAGAAAACGAGTAATCAGACAAAACATGTCTGTTTCTAATATTTCAAATTAAACTAATATGCATTACAGAATAGCACAATCGTTAAACCATAGCAATAAAGGAAATAATAAAATGGTCCTATTCATAAGTTTACATACCCTGAGTTCTTAATATTGTATTATCTGCTTTGATCAATGACTGGTTGCAGTCTTTTGTAATAGTTGTGAATAAGGACTTATTTTCTCATGTGGTAAACTTGCCCATTCCTCTTGGCAAAAAACATCCAGATCCTATAAATTCTTTAGCTGTCTAGCATGAACTGCATGATTGAGTTCTCCCCAAAGGTGCTCAATAAAGATGAGGTCAGGATACTGTGATGGCCACTCCAGAACCTTCACTTTCTTCTGCTGCAGCCACTGAAGGGTCAACTTGGCCTTATGTTTCAGATCATTGTCATGTTGGAAAGTCCACGTGTGCCCCATGCACAGCTTCCTGGCTGATGAATATAAATTCTCCTCCAACATTTTCTGATAAGATGCTGCATTTATCCTGCCATCAATTTTGACTGTGCCGCTGTAGCTCACACAACCCCAAAACAGCAGAGATCTACCTTCATGCTTCATGGTAGGGATGGTGTGCTTCTCTTCATAGGCCTTGTTGTCTTCCTCTCCAAACTCAGCTCTTATGGTTGTGACCATAAAGTTCAATTTTGGTCTCATCACTCCAAATTATTTTGTTAAAGAAATTTTGAGGCTTCTCTTGGTGCTGTTTGGCATTGGTGCTGCAATGTTTTTTTCTGGCAATTCTACCATGCAGCCCATTTTTGTTCACACCTCTCCTTATTCTAACCCACACCATTTTGTTTCAGAGAACCTTGTATTTCAGTAGAAGATGCTTCTGCATTTTTCTTTGCATCTCGAAAAATTTTCCTGGCAGTTGTGTCTGAAATTTTTCTTGGTCTAAGACTCTGGCTTGGTATTAACAGAACCTATAATTTTCCACTTCATTAGTTTGAACAGTACTGATTGACCATTTCAAATCTTTGGATATCTTTTTATATTTTTTTCCTGATTTATAAAGTTGTACTACTTTTGCTCGCAGATCCTTTGACAGTTCTTTTGCTTTTCAGTAACCAAAGTCAGTGCAGTCCTGGCTGAAATGCACAAGGGTTTCTCAAGAGCTAAGAAACTCATTGACTATTTATACACAGACTCGAATTACAATAAAAAAAAAAAGGTACAGGTGAAGATACTTACCCCTTCATTGTCATCTCAACATGTGTGTGTCATCTTGAGTGTAAATTATTAGCCCAAATATTCAAGGCTATGCAAAATTTTGAACAGGATCATGTTATTATTTTCTTTATTGCTATGGTTTGTTTAATGATTGTGCTATTCTGTGATGCATACTAGTTTAATTTGAAACACATTAAAAATAACAGACGTGTTTTGTCTGATCACTCATGTTTTCTTAAAATGCTACACATCTTACAAATTCTGCCAGGGGTATGTAAAGCAAAATTGCTTACCTTGTAATAGGTGTTATCCCAGGACAGCAGGATGTAGTCCTCACATATGGGTGACATCGGTAATGGAGCCCTATGTACGGAAAACTTCTGTAAAAGTTTCTATGAAACTTTTGACTGGCACCAGAGTGCCTACTGAGCATGCCCAGCATGTCATGATATTCCCTGCCACAGGGGTCTCCCTTTAGTCTTTGTTTGTAGCAAATAGCGTTAGCCCAAAAATAAAATAATAAAACGTATCGGACCCAACTCCGCGGGGTGGCGGGTGGGTTTCGTGAGGACTACATCCTGCTGTCCTGGGATAACACCTATTACAAGGTAAGCAATTTTGCTTTATCCCAGGACAAGCAGGATGCTAGTCCTCACATATGGGTGATTAGCAAGCTAGAGGCTGATTCATTTTGTGCTGAAATGACCGTAAGGTATTGTTATTGAAATGAATCAGTCGAAATCACAGCAGGTTGGATGTAGAAGGAGTTGGGATTAAACTGGAAACAAGTTCTTTAAGACGGATTGTCCATATGCTGAATCTTGTCTTCCCTCTTTGTCTAGACAGTAGTGAGCTGCAAAGGTGTGAAGAGAACTCCATGTTGCTGCTTTACAAATGTCCAGAATAGGTACAGAGCGAAGGTGTGCTACTGAAGTTGACATTGCTCTGACTGAATGTGCTTTTACTCGCCCTTGGAGAGTAAGGCCTGCTTTTTCATAACAAAATTGTATGCAATCTGCTAGCCAGTTTGACAGAGTATGCTTACCCACTGCCTTACCTGGTTTGTTTGGATCATAGGACACAAACAGTTGATTTGATTTTCTTTGGGCTGTAGTGCGGTTTAAATAGAAAGATAACGCACGTTTACAGTCCAAAGTGTGTAAGGCTCTCTCTCCCTGGTGAGAGTGAGGCCTAGGAAAGAATGTAGGTAAAACTATGGTTTGGTTCAAATGAAATTCCGTGACAACCTTAGGAAGGAATTTTGGATGTGTACGGAGGACTACTCTGTCATGAAGGAACTTCGTGAAGGGTTCGTAAGTTACTAGTGCTTGTAGTTCACTGACCCTTCTAGCTGATGTAATGGCTATGAGAAATACCGTTTTCCAAGTAAGGAATTTAAGGTCACAGGTATTTATGGGTTCAAATGGAGAACGCATAAGCTTGGTTAAAACTACGTTCAGGTCCCATTGAATGCTTGGGGAATGAACTGGAGGTTTAATGTGAGTTAGGCCTCTCATGAATTTACTGACGAGAGGCTGCGTGGAGATCGATGCATCTCCTAGCTTGTTATGATAAGCTGAGATTGCACTTAAGTGTACCCTTACCGATGACGTCTTAAGACCAGAGTCTGAGAGATGGTAAAGGTAATCTAGTAGCGAGGTAGTGGGGCAAGTGAAAGGATCTAAATCTTTCTGAGTGCACCATAAAGTAAACCTTTTCCATTTGTAGGAGTAATTCTTTCTAGTGGAGGGTTTACGTGCAGCTATTAGTACCTGAGATATACTAGTTGAAAGGTTGAATGGTTGTAAGATCAGGCTTTCAACATCCATGCTGTCAGGGACAGGGATTGAAGGTTGGGATGGCGCAACTGACCCTGTTCCTGAGTTATGAGATTGGGAGCTACTCCCAGGCGAATTGGATCCCTGACTGAGAGATCTAGCAGTGTGGGGAACCATACTTGTCGAGGCCAATATGGGGCTATGAGTATCATGGACCCCTTGTCCTGTTGTAGCTTTACTAATGTTTTGGTTATGAGCGGTATTGGTGGATACGCGTATAACAGGCCTGAGTTCCAATGGCGGGCAAACGCGTCCTTTGGTAAGCTGTTCTGCCGGAAGAGGAGAGAGCAGTAATTGTTCACCTTGTAGTTCAGATGTGACGCAAAGAGATCTATTGTTGGTTGACCCCAGCGTTGAAATATCTTGATTGCTAACGCTGGGTCGAGGGACCACTCGTGTGGTTGAAAGTGACGGCTGAGGCGATCCGCTACTGTGTTGTGGATGCCTGCTAGGTAGGTGGCCCGTAGTAGGATTGAGTGTGCTAGGGCCCAGTCCCATATTTGAGCCGCTTCCTGGCAAAGGAGGTACGAGCCCGTACCACCCTGTTTGTTGATGTACCACATGGCTACTGTATTGTCCGTTTGGATCAGAACAGTCTTGTGTGAAAGGCAGTCCTTGAATGCATATAGAGCATAGCGTATAGCTCGAAGCTCCAGGAAATTTATCTGAAAGGAGGCTTCTTGCTTTGTCCACTTGCCCTGTGTTTTCAGATGAGCAATGTGCGCTCCCCATCCCAAGGTGGACGCATCTGTAGTTAAAGTCACTTGTGAAACTGGTTGTTGGAAAGGTAGGCCTTTGAGCAAGTTGATTGGTGATGTCCACCAGAGAAGGGAATACTTCAGCTCTGGTGTTATCTGGATGTGAGTGGACAGTGGTTGAATGGCTTGAATCCATTGAGATTTGAGTGTCCATTGCATTAGTCGCATGGTCAGTCTGGCCATGGGAGTGACGTGAACTGTTGAGGCCATGTGTCCGAGTAGGATGAGGCACTGATGAGCTGTGACTGTATATTGATTGCGAATAGAATGTACTAGGAGAACGAGCGATTGAGCCCGGTCTTTCGGAAGAAAAGCCTTTGCTGTGATGGTGTTGAGATCTGCACCTATGAACTGCAACTGGTGAGATGGTGTGAGCTGGGATTTGTCGTAATTGATGAGAAATCCCAAGGAGTGAAGCAATCTTATTGTGAGATGGAGAGAAGTGACAGCTCCGCTCTGTGTATGACTCTTGATGAGCCAATCGTCCAAGTAGGGGAACACATGTACTTGTTGCTTGTGAAGATGTGCCACCGCTACTGCTAGACACTTTGTGAACACTCGAGGTGCTGAGGCAAGGCCGAAAGGTAGCACCCTGTATTGGAAGTGTTGACCTTGTACCAGAAATCGGAGGAACTGTCGATGAGGTGGAAATATGGGAATGTGAGCGTAAGCGTCTTGAAGATCCAGAGAGCAGAGCCAATCTCCTTTTTGAAGAAGAGGTAGCATGGTGCCTAAGGACACCATCCTGAATTTTTCCTTCCTTAAAAATTTGTTGAGATTTCTTAGGTCCAGGATAGGACGTAGACCCCCGGTTTTCTTTGGAATGAGGAAATATCGGGAGTAGAATCCTGTGCCCCACTGAGGCCTGGGAACTCTTTCGATGGCCCTGGCAGTCAGGAGGGTAGATAATTCTGCTTGCAGGATTGTGTAATGATGAGACACTGTCCAAGACGGCATAGGGGGATTGTCTTTTGGTACAGTGAGGAAGTCCAAGTGGTACCCCTGAGATATGATTGAGAGTACCCATTGGTCCGTAGTGATGGAGGTCCAAGTTTGAAGATGGTGAGCAACTCGGCCTCCAACCGGTACTTGTGGATAGGGATTTTGATAATGACTCATGCCCTCTGGTTGAACTTCAAAATCCGGAAGTGGACGCCGCAGGCGGAGGTTGTTGAGGCCTAGCAGGTCTTTGGCGAGGCTGAGACCGTTGAGCAGGTCTTTGTTGTCTGGGCCTGGCTACTGGTGGATAATACCGCCTAGGGCGGTAATATGGCTTTCTTTGTTCCCTTCTTGGAGGCCTCCTTGAAGGTTGATGTACCTCTTGTGGCAGCTGAGAAAGCTGTTTGAGGGTTTCTGTATGGTCCTTGATGGTGGCTACTGCCTCCTTGACCTTATCGCCAAAGAGGTTCTCCCCTAAGCAGGGCAGGTCCGCCAAGCGCTCCTGTACCTCTGGTCTCAGCTCTGAAGATTTAAGCCAGGCCCATCTTCTCGCTGTTATTCCAGCTGCAGATAATCTGGAGGTTGTCTCGAATGAATCATACGTGGCCCGAACCTCGTGTTTCCCTGCCTCTAGGCCCTTATGTACTAGGTTTTGAAAACCTTCCTGAAGATGGTCAGGTAACTGCTGAGACAGGGATTCCACTTGCTTCCATAGGTCACGCTGGTACTGGTTCATAAAAAGCTGGTATGAATTTATTCTAGCTACCAGCATCGCAGCTTGGAAGATTTTCCGACCAAGATTGTCCAAGAACCTATTATCCTTTCCAGGAGGTATGGAGGCGTGTTGCTTTAATCTTTTGGCCTTCTTTTGGGCCGACTCGACCACCACTGACTGGTGCGGTAGTTGAGTTTTTTGGAACCCCGGGATGGGTTGTACTAGGTAAGTGGCATCCGCCCGCTTATTAACAGCTGCCACCGACCCAGGGTGTTCCCATATCCTGTACATAAGTTCTTGTAAAACTTCATGAACAGGAATAGCAAGAATTTCCTTGGGAGGGTCCACGAATTGAAGCACCTCCAAGGTTTTTTGCCTGCTGTCCACTTCAGAGATGAGAGAAAAGGGAATTGTTTGAGACATCTCCTTAATAAAGTTGGAGAAAGAGAGATCCTCCGGTGGTGACTTTCTTCTATCTTCTGGGGGAGAAGGCTCAGAGAGGAGGTCTTCATCCGAGGAGAAATCTTCGTCACTATCATCCAGAGGGAGCTCCAACGGCCTAGTAGGCTTAGTTGGCATTTCAGAAAGTGGAGTCTGAGGTCTGAGGGGTGGTGGGACACCCGAAGGACCTGGTATTGGCTCTTGACTGTCATCTACATCTATAGGTTGTGGTGGAGATGAGAAGCAATGTATTAGTGAGTCCAGCTTGTCCATTAATGGTTGAAAAATGGACTCTTGAAAAGGCATCGAGGGTGCCATCGGGATCGATGGCCGTGGTGGAATCGATGGTACCCGGGGAATCGGCAATGCTGAATCCGGTGGCTGCGGCCTAGGTAGAACCGGCAATGGAATCGGCGCCATCGAGGAGAGCGGTGATTTCCTTGGCATCGGTAGTGAAGGAATCGGTGATGGAACCGGAGATCCTCCTATGACCGGTGTCGATGGCAGAACCGGAGTGGCAGGCCGTGGCATCGCCTCGAGAAAGGCATCCTTAACCGCTTGACGTATGTAATTGTCAAGTTCCGCCCGCATGGATGATGTGAACAGAGCACCCATGGGGGGAGGCGGTGGCGGCGACAGTAGTACAACCTCAGGGCCCTGAGGAGGTACGATTCCTTCCGCCGGAATCGGCGAGGGTTGGTCTGTCGGTGGCTCGGAAGCCTTACTTTGGAGCCGGGCTTTCTTACTCGGTGCCCCGTCCTCCGCCGATGGCTCGCCGGGTATCGGAGCGATGGTTGCTGGTTGCGGCCTGCGATGCCGATGGCGATGTTTATCTTTTTCGCGCCCTTTTTCGCTACTCGATGTGGACGCTCTGGACGATGGTGAGGGGGAGGAAAAAGGAGCGTCTCCCGAGTCACCGGAGTGACGTTTCTTCAAGACCACTTTCCTAATCGCCCCAGCCGGAGACGATTGTGTGGAAGTAGACGGAGCAGTAATCAGTTGAATTTTGAATAATTGCTCCATCTTGTCCATCCGTAAACGTCGACCTTTCGAGGTCATCGTAGCGCATAAGGGACAATTTTTTACATCATGACCTTCACCAAGGCAAAGTACACAGTCTTGGTGAGGGTCTGTAATAGACATATTTCTCGCGCATTTCGGACATTTTTTAAAACCTGTAGCCATTTTGTGGCCGGGCAGCCGTCGACGGCCTAAGGCTCAGGTAAATTTTGTTTTTAACGAAAAAACGGCACGGAACCGCGAGAACGGGAAAAACTCACCGCGATGATCAAACTAAGGGAGACCCTCTGCGGTTGAAGTTTTTTAAAGCTTTCCGTAAGGAAAATATGTGGAGAATCCCACAGGACTCCTGATAACCGCGAGGCTAATTGCTTCGCGGAAAAAAGAAGACTAAAGGGAGACCCCTGTGGCAGGGAATATCATGACATGCTGGGCATGCTCAGTAGGCACTCTGGTGCCAGTCAAAAGTTTCATAGAAACTTTTACAGAAGTTTTCCGTACATAGGGCTCCATTACCGATGTCACCCATATGTGAGGACTAGCATCCTGCTTGTCCTGGGATAAACTTCTGATCACAATTGCATATGCAGGTAAGCTTGCATTTTCAAATTTACATGCATACATTCAAGCAAAATTCTAATTGCATAAAAAGCAGGTGTAAGTGTTCATGAGTACTTTGCACCTGTGGTAGTTTAGCAAAGCAAAAGGGCCTTGTGTGCTTTCCTTTTGAACACTGGTGCACAGATCACAGGTAAAAAGTAGGTCCAGGTATTGCAACAATGCAAATTTCCTCCTTAGTGCATAGTTCAGTTTAAACTGGCAGATTCAGAAGAAGAAAGTCTTGACATGAGGTCAGTATCTAACCACATACAATATTTATATTGACTTCAAACTTGGTGGTGACACTTTTTCCAATTACAAACATGCATTCAGAGTGGAACACATCTTTGAGTCAAAGATAAGATTAAACTGTACACAACTGAAAGAGATGAGAAGACATTAGCCAACCAGCAGAAGAAAGATTTTATTAGACCAGCATGGGATACTTTCTAAAAGGGTCATGCACTCTCTCTTTTGTAAACATTATTAAATTTTCACATTTTCTCATTTTTACCCACTTAACTAAATGATCAGTTATGACCCTAAACTCCAGTGTCAATACAATGTCAAAAATCATACCTTCAATGCCAATAATGAAAATCATAATTTCTGACTTTTTATATTGGTTTTTTTTTTCCTGAAGAATTAAAAGATTAATTCCCAACTACCTTCTTTTCATTCAGACTTCTCTCCTTCACACATGAGAATAATGCCCTTGTGTGCAAGAATTCCAGGAACTTCCCAACAGCTCTAGGGTTAATAACTTCTATTGAACAAATTACAGTTTAACCTTTACATTGAGAGCAAAAACAGAAATCAGTTGGTTCTGAACTGTTATGGGTATACTGAAGCAGCTGGAGCCTCAAAACCCATTTTCAATGTTCAGAAACAGTAAATGAAGGTAAATGAAGGTAAATAAAGCCAAAATAATCTGGAATTCATACAGAAGAAATGGAAAGAGCAGTCCAGAGATTTCATTTTTAGTGAAAGCAATAGAACACTTACTTTTAAAAGACCAGAGGATATGAGCAACCAGGTTAAAATAGAGAGAGTTTGCCCATTAGTTTAGCTAGAAAGTTGCTCCTTTAGCTCGGTCTCTGTTTTGGAGCCAAAAGGCTGAAGGTTCAAATCTGGAGATCCCTAGTTCAAACAACAGAATGTGGCACTGTGAAAGGCAGTGTGTGGAGCCTTCAATGGTTAAACTGCTAAAAGAGCAGCTTCCCTAGCAGAGCAAGAACTTGATTTTAGCCTGATTGCTCACATCCCTTGCCCTTGTTACTTTACCATATAGTTATTTGTAAGACGTTAAAAAAAACCAAACAAACCCATAAGAATAAAACATTACACTGATTCTTTTTCCCATTTTGAACATGCATAAAACTATTTTCATACCTGGACCAAGCAGTGGGGACCGGTTCTGCTGGGCACTTGACTGATGAGATGGCTGAGGTTCAACCATAGCAGTATTGGTGGTGGTGGTGGTGGTTGTGGTGGTGCTGTTGGCTGTGGTACTGCTTTGACTTACAGGGTTGTTTCTATCCCACATATTTACAGTTTTTTTGTTGTAGTTACTTGGGTCTCCCCAAGCTGAAGTACCATCATCAATTTCTATTTTTCGGCGGATGGATGGTGGAGAAGGCTCTTCCCAGCCAGTGGGCTCATTGCTGCTGCTGCTACTACTGTCTTTTTGTTTGGCTGGTGCTGGCACTGGTCCACCAGCCCATCCAGAACCAGTCTGTTTAACAGAAGCAGCTCCTCCCCAGCTATTCATATTGTTGTCCTGGGGTTTGTTATTCCAGTTTTGTTGAGGACTAGGTTTTAAAGATTCCCCCCAACTTGTACCTGGACTAGCCTTGGTGTTTGTGCCATTTCCCCAACCACTGGTCCCAGACCTTGTAGTATCATTCCAACCAGAGCTTGATCTGTTGTCAAAGTCCCATCCAGAGCCATTTTTCTTTCCATCACCCATGTGTCCTTGAATGGATGATGAATCTGTCCAGTCTCCACCTCCTGAAGTCCATCCTGGATTTGATTTTTGCCCATCTCCCCAATTTTGAGATTTGGGCTTATGATGCTCACCCCAGGTAGGTGATTTGTCCTCCTGATTTGCGGTCCCACTCCAAGTGAGGCCGCTTTTGGCAGCAGCAGCATTGACAGCAGTAGAGCTTGCTGAATCCCCCCATCCCCCTGGGCCATTTGGCGCTTTGTCTCCCCATCCTGTATTTGCTGGAACAGTTGCAGGTGGGGAGCTGACCCAACCCGATACTGAAGAGGTATTTGTACTGTTCATGATGGACCCATCATTCTTCCCCCCTGAGTTTGAAGGCTGAGCAGCTACACATCCCCAGGCCTCTGTCCCATTGTCATTCTTTCTATCAGACCTTGTAGATTCTTCAAAGTCCCAAGCAATGTTTTGCTTAACAGGAGTCTGACCCCACCCCGTATTGGACAGGACCCTTGGATCAAGATCTTGCCTAGGCAACTGGACCTGCCCTTGGTCTATCATCCCTATTCCCCCCCTTCCAGTGCTTCCTTCATTTTGATTTCCAGCACTGTCAATACTCCCCTCACTCATTGTGGTACCAGATGCTGCAGCTTTGGCCCAAGAGTTCATTTGTTCATTGCCCTGCTGCATGGCAGGATTCTGGCTGGTAACACTAGGGCTATCCCACCCTGTTGATCCTTTCCCACTGATGTCAATATTGGAATGCTGGTTTGGGAGTTTTCCCCATTCCCCATTTACACCATTACTGGTATTACGGCAGGGATGGCCCCAAGCTCCAGAATGCATACTTCCAACGCCACTTCCACCCCCACCCCTTCCCCATGCCAGTACACCAGGACCTGTGGGTGGTCCTGAATCCCATGCATTTCCTCCATTTCCTTCTTTTTGCACAGTACTGCTGGATCCATTTTGTTTAGCACTTAATGCTGAGTTCACAGTGTCTCCATTCCCCTGACTGAACCCAGAACTGCTGTTTCCTGTGGCAGGATTGGATGGGGACATTCCCCATGCTGAACCACCTAATCCTTCACCACTGCTCCCACCACTTTGAGAAACTGATGATCCATTAGCACCAGGAAGGCTTTGCAAGTGGGGCTGGATGATGGCCCCCATACCAACAGCCATCCCCCAGTTCGGCAGTCCATTTGCCTGCATTGCATTAATAGGGTTTGGTGAAGAGTTCATGGGGTTAGTGTTATTTGGTCCATCAGTGTTAAGGTTCTGAGGTTGTACGCTGAAAGACACATTCTGAGAAGTGGACGTTTGTAGTTCTGTGCTCTCTTGCGGCAGCAAGTTTCCCCAAGCACCTAAGGTGCCTGTTGGGTTCCCATTCTGGTTGCCCATATTCTGACCTATGGCACTGACTGGACTGCAAATACTGGAAGGATTTCCTCCTCCCACAGTTCCTTCATGTCCAAGGACAGGCCAGGCAGCTGGGTTGGCATTAGGGTTAAGGTTAAGATTAATGCCAGCATTTGAATTGGAAGTACCCCAGCAATTTTGACTTCTACCATCTCCAATCATGTTGTCCGTCTTTCCATCTCCACCACTAGTGGAGCAGTGAGCTAAACCAGAGTTGGAGCCTGGGGCCACACCCCATACCCTGGCTGTGTTTCCATTAGCATTTGCTCCACCTGCTCCAAGGGCACTCTGGTTAGAAGTGCTTTGGATGAGTGCTCCATTGGCGCCATTATTGCCATTAGTTTTCTTTGTATGTCCAGTGAAGTTGCCTTGGGCACTCCCTGTAGCCATGCTACTATTCTCTGAGCCACAGTTGGAGGCAGAGTCAGTGTCTGTAGTACATTCTGAGGCAGATTCAGTCTCAGTTCCTGTAATGGAAGGCCACGCTTCCTTGTCAGTCCTGTCTATTATCACTTTATCCCAGCTGCAGTTGGCGTCACCTCTGAAAGTAGGCTGCTGTCCCCAGTGGGAATTTTCATAATGGTCTCCCAATCCACTGTGACTGAGATCTGAAAAACAAAAATAAAAACTTATAAACATTCTGTAAAATCAGTATTAGCTATTAAACCCTTACAGCACTAGAATATTTCATCTATTTTCTATGCTCTTCCAATTAGTGCAAACTGTATGTCAATTGTAAATTATCTCTCAAGAAAAACAACTGCCATGTGAATATGGATTCTTTTACTATATGCTGTCATTTTCCTTTCTCAAGTGTACTAATATAGACAGTACTGAAACAAATCACAGCACTGAAAAAAAAAGCCATGAACAGAATATAAACATAAAGCAGGTATTCATCTTTATGCTTAAAAAAAAAAAGACAAATTAGCTTTACTTCTTGAATTAAGTCTAAATTGAAAAGAATTAGAAATGGATTAGTATGTACATATTCTCTGCTACAGACTAAATAATACTCTGTTATAACAATCTTTCCGATGTTGTACTACTGCTTTAAATGATCTTAACTGTACAGGCACTACATCAGGATTTAATGCCGAACTGGTATGATGTTTTTGACACTTTCCTCAATTAATGTTGTCAGTTCTAGATTCTAAAGAAAATGGAGTTTTTATCTGTACATCATCCTATTGATTAATAAAGTTTTCAAACATATAAAATTTAAATTCAGTGAAACGATCCAGTCCAGAGAGTTCCGACAAATACTTTGACTCAACATTCTATTACACTGTCTTGAAGCAGTCTTGGCCTGATCCTGGCCCTGTTATGAGTCAACATCAGATGCTTCCTTTCACAAGGGAAGTCTTGCTTCCAAACCATTTCTAGGTCCAGTGTCGACAGGAAGTGCATTTCTAAAGCCAGTACCCATCAGCCTGACTTGGTGCCTTTAAAAAGTTGGCCGTAAGTTATGTTGGATGCTGCATGCACACAGAGCTGGAAGGCAGGCAAACAGCCAGAGAGAGAGAAAGAGACAGACAAAGCACGAGCTCCTGCCCTCTCCCGCCTCAGCCTGTGAAAAACACAAGAGCACCCTAGCCTGAGTGCGCTAGTGAGAGGATCTGCCACTCAAGATTTCTGCACACACCATGTGCTTGAGAAAAAGGCGCTGGCACCCCCGTCCTGCCCTCCCCTCTGTAACCTGAGCAGTGGATGGAACTGCTGATGCTTGCTGTACTTCAGTAAATAAATAAAAGCAAGAAGAGCTAGTGGAGAATGGAGAGCAAGAGAACACAGGAAGGGAAAAGAGGACCAAGGATTGAGCTGGACACCACCAAAAAGAAGACAAACTGACATCTATGGAAGCCAGTGAACTGTGGGATCCAGCCACTGGGCGAGAGACTAAAATTTGTTGGGAGGGATAGTGAAGAATCAGCAGGTAAAGCGAGTGGGGTGGAAATATTAAGTGAGAATTTAAGCCCTGCTAACAGGGATTGGAATCAAACTCAACCATGTAGTTAGATTAGGGCCATCCAGGTGGCTCAGTGATAAGTATTGTGCACTAATTAATAAGGAATGCTAACCTTTCACTAAACTTACAAAACTATGAATTTAATGAACTAAAGTATACAAACAACTATTTATCCCAACATAATCAATCTAAACAGAATCTCAAATATAATGAATCATAAAATTCATTTCACAAAGAAATACAAAAACCCCACAACTCCACAATAAACTACCACACATATCAAAAAATAAAAAACCCCATCAAATAACCTTTAAATACACTATTCAATGTCTAGCTATCAACTGGAGGCTCATTTGTGCACTGACATGTGAAGATCCCTAGGTCAGCTGGAACTGACACTTCTGCTCCCTGGATCAGCTGTGTACACAGAATTCACAGTCCCTGGTGGGGAAGGAGTCCTGGTCATGAGAGGGGGGCCGGTTATACACCTTGTCAGCTTCCTGATACAAGAGTAATCCTGTTCCTCCCTCCTTGCTCAGATAGAATATGATTCACTAATTTGTTTATATTACAAAAATGTGGTTGGCCACCCAATCTTGGAAAGCCTTTAGGGCAGGGGTGGCTAACCTTTCAAACATCAAGAACCACAAAACTAGAATTCAAAGTAGCCGAGAGCCACTTCACTGTTGGAAAGATATTTCCCAGGTCAGAAAGGCACAGGAGAGCCACCAAGACAGGCAGTCTCTGAGCCACTCTAAGACACAGATTTGTTCCTTCACGCAAGTGAGATTGTAAAATGTTGCATTATTTTTTTCTCACAAAAATATATAAGGAATATCATTATAGTAAAACACAATGCACAACATAGATACGAATTATATATGCAACACATTTCTAAGTTGTTTAAATATTCTATTTTGCACAGTTTTGATTTTATTTGAAGGTATCCCTGTTATGTTGTAAGTTATTACAGTTATGAGAGCATCAGTTATCCTGATGTGCTTTAGAGCTCTGATTCTTATGCATTACTTATCAATACACCACATATCTATATTTTATTATTTCAAAATATTTAGAGCTTGAGTTAAGATTGAGCTTCAGCAAAATTTTATTCCCTGGATGTCTTGCTCTACATAGAAACATGACAGAAAGAGACTGTATGGCCCATCTGGTCTGCCCATCTCTCCAATTAATTTAACATAATTCCCATTACTTCCTTACCGATCCCCTGTATTTATCCCATGCCTTCTTGAATTCAGATACTGTTTTTGTCTCCACCACCTACATTGGGAGGCTGTTCCAAGCATCCACCACCCTCTGTAAAGAAATATTTCCTAAGATTACTCCTGAGTCTAATCCCTTTTAATCTCATTGCATGATCCCTCATTTCAGAGCCTCCTCTCCGTTGAAAGAGCCGTGGAAACCTTTGAGATATCTGAATATATCTATCATATCTCCCCATTCTCACTTGTCCTCCAGGGTGTATATGTTTAGATCTTTAAGTCTATCCCCATGTGCTTTTGACCACCTTAAGATCATCAGATATAATTACTTCCAGATCCTGCTCTTCCTTAGTGCTTAGAAAAATTTCACCTGCAAGACTGTACCTTTCCCCTTGGGTTTTTCTACCTAAATACATTACTCTGCATTTTTTAGCACTAAATCTTAGCTGCCAGACCTTAGACCATTCCTCGAACTTTGCTAGATCTCTCCTCATGTTTTCCACACCTTCCTGGCTGTCCACCTGTTCTAGATTTTGGTATCATTGGCAAAAAGGCAAACCTTTCCTGACAATCCTTCAATTAGGTTGCTCACAAAATTGTTGAAAAGAATTGGTTCAAGAACTGATCCCTGAGGCACACCACAAACATCTCCTTCCTCCATTTATTATTACTTTTTGTCGCCTCCCAGTAAGCCAGTTTCTAACCCAGTCAGTCACTCTAATATCCATACCAAGGGCGCTCAATTTATTTATAAGTCTTTAGTGCAGAACCGTGTCAAACGCCTTGCTGAAATCCACAAAACACTACGTCTGGCACTCTCCCTTGATCCAACTCTCTGGTCACCCAATCAAAGGAACTGATCAGATTTGCCTGACTAGATTTACTACTGGTAAAGCAGAGTTGCTTACCTGTAAACAGGTGTTCTCCTAGGACAGCAGGATGTTAGTCCTCACACATGGGTAACATCTTCAGATGGAGTCCTGCATGGAAACCTTCTGTCAAAGTTTCTAGAACTTTGACTGGCACACTGAGCATGCCCAGCATGCCACTATCTGTGAGGCCATGCAGGGACCCCCTTCAGTCTCGTTACAGAGAATTACAAAAAATAAAATAACTTAAAATGAAACCCAACTCCATGGTGTGGCAGGCGGGTTTCGTGAGGACTAACATCCTGCTGTCCTAGGAGAACACCTGTTATAGGTAAGCAACTCTGCTTTCTCCTAGGACATGCAGGATGGATCAAAGTGCCGAGGGAGAGCATTTTGAACTTCACTCGATTGAGGAAGTTGTTTAAAGCTCTCAGATCATGGATGGAACGGAGTCCCCCAGACCTCTTGGGGATCAGGAAATAGCGGGAGTAAAACCCTGTCCCTTGCTGCCGAAGCAGAACGGGCTTGACTGCCCTGGCCTGTATGAGAGTGGAGAGCTCAGACAGCAGTATTTTCAGATGGGAAGACCGACCACAAGAGGGGCACGGGGGAGCATCCCTGGGTGCACTCACGAAGCTTAGACGAAACCCTCGGCAAATGATGGAGAGGACCCACCGGTCCGAGGTGATTGCTAGCCAGCGATCCAAAAAGAACTGCAGACGGCCTTCTACTGGAGGGTCTGGTGCCGAGGACGAGATGACTGGGCTCCTGCTCCCTCACTCCCAGTCAAAACCCCATAGCAAGGCTTGGCTGAGGCTCCTGCTGAGGTCTAGGGACCCACTGCTGCTTAAAGCGGCATCTAGAGGAGACCCGCTGAGGACATTCGCAGGAAACTAGAGGGTAGCACTTCCTCTGGCGGTAGAATGACCTACTGACTCCTTGCCTTGCTGACCTTCTGGCCGAGGAAGGAGCATCCGAGGCACTAGCTGAAAGAGGCTGGAGGGTCTCATGATGGTCTTTCAGCTGAGCCACGGCATCCCGGACCTTGCCCCCAAAAAGGTTATCACCTGTGCAAGGGAGGTCCGCCTGTTTCTCCTGGACCTCCAGGCAGAGATCCAAAGCCCTGATCCAGGCCATTCTGTGGGTTCCAATGCCTGCTGCGGCCATGCAAACTGACTCAAAAACGTCGTATGTGGAACGCACCTCGTGCTTACCGCACTCAAAGCCCTGGTGGACCAGCGCCAGGAATGCCTCCTGCTTTTGTTGAAGTAGGCATTCCGCCAGCTCCTCAATCTGTTTCCATAGGTTTCGGGAGTGCTGGGCCATATATAGCTGGTAGGAGGCTAAACGGACTATTAATGTCCCCTGGTTCACCTTCCTACCCAGAGCATCCCATTCCCTATGCTCCCAACCCGGGGGCGTGGAAGCATGGGTCTGGAAGAGTTTGGCCTTTTTGAGGGCAGACTCCACTACCACTGACCGGTGGGGGAGCTGACACTTCTCAAACCCCAGGGACTTCTACACAAGATAGACTTGCTGTACCACCCTACTAACTAGGAGGACTAGCGAAGAGGGACCCTGGCGTGGATGTGAGGATAAACAAATCGCAAAAAAACGAAGAGAACTCTCAAAAACAGAGCAGAGCTCCACAAACCGCAAGGCAACACCACCGCATAAAGAAAGACTGAAGGTGAGGTGGATGTGCCCAAGATGGCGACTGAGTGAGACACTGAAGGAGCTGCGAGTTTTTTCCCCTGTATCATTGCTGATTATTGCCTAAAAAAAATGCCCCATACCAAATGCAAAGCTCGACTTTGGGAGAGCTTAGCGAAAGAGGACAACGAAGATTTAAAACAAACGACTATTCAGACCTTCTTCGCGTCAACTACGAAAGAGCCGGGAGCAAGAGCCACAGGAGGGCAGGACGGTGAGCAAACGTTCCTACCTCGGGCTGAAGAGATATCGCTAAGTCCGGCATGCCGGAGACGCCGTCCCCACCTCAGCGCTGGAGTTCAGTAGAGGAGGAGGAGCCGAGAGACCTGCTGCCTAGCACCAGTGAGCAAGGAGCTCCTTGGGAGAGAACATCAGCAGCAGAATCGGAAGAAGGTGCAGTACTGGGAACATACATGCCTGCCGCATTGGAGTATGATGAACCTGCTGTTCAGCGGGAACATGGAAGGAACTCTGTTACTGAGGTCGGGAAAAGGGGTGAGATACCACAAGCTTTAACTTCCTTTCTAGTAAAGCCAGCAGTAATTACAAACAAAGCAATATGGGAAACATTGGCAGCAACTGAGTCAGCAATTGTAAATTTTTCAAAAACTGTTGTTGTGGTAGCGAAGAATTCTGTTGATAATGAAGAAAAGTTACAAATTCATGAAAGGAAAATTGAAAAGATGGAAGATAAGATGAGAATTGTGGAAAATAATCAGCAGAAAATATCACAATTGGAAACAGTTGAAGACAAAAGAATTGAAAACATTGGAAATTCTCTTTGTAGTTTAAATGTGAGGGTGATGAACTTCCTGGTAATAGGTCATATTTTACCTATAGATTTATTTAAGGAATACCTGAATAAGATATTAAAAATACCAGGGGAAGCAGCTCCTTTAATAACGAGAGCTTACTACCTTCCACAGAGAACTAGAGTGAATTTTCAAGGAAATCAAAGTAATCAAGAAGTACAAGAACAACAATTACAAATGAATGTCACAAGAATTATTGGAATTAAGTAGTAATGAAGAAATTACTACTAGAGGAACACTGTGACATTTGCTTTCCTGACAGAAAAAAATAATGTTATGAGACTATTTTTCATAATAGGCTTGAATTGTTCCGAGGACAAAAAATATGGATGTTTCCTGACATCACAAGGCCTACTCAAAAGAGGAGAAACATTTCTTGAGATGAGAGAGGAAGCAGGAATAAAATGCTCAAAGTTCACATTGCAATATCCTTGCAAATGTGTCATTAAATTTCAAAATTCTACATATGTTTTCTTTGAGCCCTCACAGCTCCACTTCTTCCTCGATTCACACCCCATTCCAACACAACCAGTACAGAATGGCAATGTGTAGAGGTTTCACTCAGTCTCTTGATATTCCTATTGTTAATTAATGATTACGCTCGCTCTGAGTTATGTTCACCCACCCACCCCCCAAATATTGCTTATTGTATAGTGGTATTAATATTAGTGATAATATGAAAATATTTAAGTTGTAATTTGCTAATAAGTATTATTTCCTCATAATACCACTTATTTTCTGTCACAATGTGTAATTGTGTGTAAATTAAAAATTCAATAAAAAGAAAGACTGAAGGGGGACCCCGTGTGGCCGTGTGGATAGTGGCATGCTGGGCATGCTCAGTGTGCCAAAGTTCTAGAAACTTTGACAGACATTTTCCGTGCCGGGCTCCATCTGATGATGTCATCCATGATGAGGGATACCATCCTGCTTTTCCTAGGAGAAATCATGCTGCCTCAGATTTTGCAATCCAATGGATTCCAAAAATTGCACACTCCAGTTTTATTTATTTATATTTATTTATTTAATTTGTGTTTTTATATACCGATAACCACATAACCTTATTCACATCATATCGGTTTACATAGAACGTATAATAATGATAGAGAAAATACATTGGACAACTTGGTTACATGGCAAACAGAGAAAGGTGAATAACTTTATATGCAGAGCGAACAAAACTGTTGATATAAGTTTATATATATTGGGTACTATATACAATGTTTGGATAAAAATGTGGTAACATGGCATGTTTAGAGTGCGGTTTTAGCAGCGATTCCGTTAGTTTGCTCACCACAGAGGTCAGACTAATTGGTCTCTAGTTCCCAGCCTCCTCCTTACTTCCACTTTTATGAATAGGAACCACATCCACCCTTTTCCAGTACTCTGGGACTACTCCAGACATTTCAGTATTATGCTTGCTCTAGTTCAGCAACTGACACGCATGAGCATGGAGATACTGCGTCATTATATATATTCAGGCAATATAAAGCACTAAGCATCTTGGAATTCTGCCATAATGTTGACTTCATCCTTCTATTAACAGAAACCCTATGTTCTAAGGAGGATTGCAGATTAATCAGTGTGATATAAAAGAATTGGAGACTTTAGTTTCTTGGGTGCTTGCATGCCATTCACCCCTCCACCCCACATTTATAAATAGAAACTGTTTTAGCAAGACATCCCCCCCAAAACATTTATTCTGTAGACTTATAATGCAACAGATAAGAATTTCAAGCTGTTTGCAGAGTGTAGTGCATTTTGAGATAATTGTGCCTTTCTGTGTAATCCTCATGGATTAATCATGACTCCTAAAGGGAAAGTAATTTTTTTAAAATTTGTTTACATGACACTATAGCGCAACTATTACATATTACAGAAGCTGCATGAAATTCTAAACTTTATTGTACTATCAATACTAGTCTAAGAATAAATATGTTGTGATCACCAACCTAAAACAAACAAGAAGTAAACTGTAAATTCACTAGATTATCTGCTGGTACAGCACTGAGTATATCTAGTAGTGCTTTAAAAATTATAAATAACAGGGGGGTGGAAGTTTGGTCTAGTGGTTAAAGCAGCAGGCTGAATACCCGGAAAGTTGGGGTTCAAACCCTAAGACCTTGGGCAATTCACTTCACCCTCCTTTGGGGCAGGAAATACCTATTGTGCCTGAATGTAACTCATCTTCAGCTACCAACGAAAAGGCATGAGCTAAATCTAAATAAATAAAACAAATTGTTCAGCAAGAATATATTTCAAAGGAAAGTACAAAAAAATGTTCTTGTCTACTTTTCCTTGGGTCCATGGTAGCTGGCCAGACGGCTTAGTTGTGATTCAAAGAGAATGCCAAGTCACTCTTCCTGCCAGGGGATGTGGAAGAAACCCAAAGAGAATGCTGCAACGTTAAGCTTGGAAAGGTTAAGGGGAAATGTTGTGAAAGATGAGTTATTGTACCAGGTAGCCAAGGGACAAATGGAACAAGAGATATAGGAGTAGTTAGTGGTTCCCCAATCCTTCTGGAGGCAGGTATTAACCTTGGTCTATTGATTTGTTGGGGGGCCATTTTGATGTAGAAAAAAACCACAAGGAATTCTTACTGGTCTTAAGTCTGACCTTTAGGAGCTGCAGTAGTGCAATGACAGGGATTCCCTCCGTTCTGCTGTGAAATCTGCCTCTGTAGCATCCTCTGCCAACTCATGGAGCAGAAGCCTAGCCTCAGAACTGAATCCAGCAGCAATTGCCACTGAGCCACTAGGTCAACATCCTAATTTAACTGTCCCAGATCTCTCCTTTTATTATTCTTGTTTTGCGAAACACTAAATACCCTGAGATAATCATCCTCTGAAGCCCCAAATCAGCAAAGGCGAATGAAGTCCTATACTATCCAGCACTGCCAGCATTTACTTTTGCTTTGTTACATCCAGTTACCATGGATTTAAAGTCCTACTCCCTTTCTTATCTTTTATCTACCTTCCAGAAGGGTTTATGGGTTGGAGTATTCTAGAAATTAGAGCCAAGGACTAAACTCCTAAGTTTGATATTCATCTCTGTCATGGATTCTTTTTGTGCATTAGTTTGCACAAATTCCCCCTCTCCTGACCAAGGTCACAAGTTTATGAATTTATGACGACTACAAAGAAGTCAATACTGAGCGGGATGGTAAGCAGCAAGTTATTCAGGTAAACTTACCCAGGTAATTTTAGCAGAGATATTCAGCTTTAGAACACATCATGCCTGCTGAATATACTCAGTTAAATTTAAAAGTTAACCTAGATAACTTTAGATCTGTTCCATACCATGACCAGATTTACTCATCTAAACTTAGCCCCTACCACCAAAACGCTTCTTTTTTAGCTGAGTAATGAGTTACATAGCTAAAAAAAATCCTTACTCATTCAGCAGGGCAGGAAATTCAAAAGTTCAGGTTTGTCTATGTCCAAACTTAGCTGAACAAACCCCTTTGAATATGAAATGCAAAATGTTATGGAAGCCTATCTGGATGAATGGTTCTCTATAAAATCAACAACAATCTGAGCCTCTTCCTGCAGGATGGTAAAATAAGAGTTACTGCCATATGTTCCCTGAGGAAAGCAGGTGTTCTCCTAGGATAGCAGATGTCCGTGCTCACACAAGGGTGATATCAGATGGAACCTGGCATGGAACTTTGACAAAAATTTCTAGAAGTTTTGAAGATACCCCACATTGGGTAGCTGCAACCCTGACCATTCACCTACATCCCAATGTAGGGCTCCTACAGATTGCAGGTCGGCTGCTCAAACCGCATTGACCGTTATTACTGACCCATCAATGATGTTGCCCACGTGTGAGGTCTGCTATCTTGCTTGTTCTCAATGTTCACTTAGTGCTGTAAAGGCAGAAAAAAATTAGATTTCTTACTTGTAACAGGGGTTCTCTGAATTCTCTTAGAAGCTCACTCTGTTATTCTCCAGCAATGCTTCAACTTTGGGAGGTGGGATTGTGTGGTTGATTTGTACTGCTGTCCACAGAAAAATCCCATTTCAGACAAGGGCTGTTAAAATGTTAGATCTCCTAGCCCGCAAATGAATGGGAAGTTGAAGCTTATAATGAAACAAATTTTGAAGAAAAGTTTGGCCAAACTTGCTATAATTACAAGATTCTTGTTCCAGACAATAGTGCTTTGTAAAGGTATGTAGCTACCTTACATATGTCCTGAATTGCAGTTTCAAACACAAACCACCAAACACCAATTCCCCAGTTTTTATAACTTTTCAATTGAGTTTGTAGGACCTTCATGAACACAGCTTGAAAATATCAGCAAGCCGTATAGACCTCTGGTCCAACTTTATTTTAATTTATCATCAACATTTCAAAAACCTTTGTGTTTTTTTTATTGTATTTTATGTAAAATATCATGAAGGTACCGGGACAGGTACTCCACACAAATTTCAAACACAGCGGGAGAGCAAAAAATGTTTCAAAACTTATCTTGAGTGTCCATCTTGATCACGACCCCGACATGGCCATGTTTCGATAGCGTTCTGCTTCAGGGGGTTCTCTTTACAGATTCACTGTGCTCTCAGTTTCTATCGCAATCCCGAACTGTCCCTTAGTCACTCAAGATAAGGTTTGAAAATTTTTTTTGCTCTCCCGCTGTTTGAAATTTGTATGGAGTACTTGTCCCAGGACCTTCATGATATTTTACATAAAATACAAGAAGAAGAAAAAAAAAAAAAAAAAAAAAAAAAAAGGGGGGTTTGAAATGTTAATAAATTAAAATAAAGTTGGACCACAGGTCTATACAGCTTGCTGACATTTTCAAGCTGTGTTCATGAAGGTCCTACAAACTCAATAATTGAAAAATTATAAAATTCTACTGGGGAATTGGTGTTTGGTGGTTCGTGTTTGATCATATTTTCCTCAGATTTCCGAGGTTTGTGGGGCCCTGTGCTTGATTACTGAATTGCAGCTTGCCCTAAATGCGCAAGTGACGAAGCAGTCACTCTTAACTGATGTGCTGTTAACTTCCATGACAGAGGGACTTTAAACGTTTGAATAACAGAAGAAAATACATTGTAATAGCCATGAAGACATTTGTTTTTCTACCGAGCATCCTTGATTATTAGCAGAATATGATAGGAATAGTTAATACAACTATAGGAAATCTACACAACTTTGCCCTTTCCAAATAGAACAGCAATACCCTTCTGTAATCTAAGGTATTCAAAGATTCTTCCACTGGGGAAGTATGAGGTTTTGAAAATAAATCTGGAATATAAATCAGTTGGTACAGATTAAACTGAGAAACTACCTTAAGCAAAAATGTTGGGTGGGTTCTCAAAATGACTGTTTGGAAGTATGATGCAGGTATGCTACCCATGTTTCAAATTCACTTATTCTTCTTGATGTTATGGCTATAAGAAAAATAAAGGTCACAAGATATTCATTTAATTTCTGTGGTTTCCAATGGTTCAAAAGGAGATCTCATAAGTTTGAGCAAGAACTATGGTGATATCCCATTTCATAGGCATTGGTTTTAATGGTGGTATCAGATGAAATAAAACTTTTATAAACCTAGATAATAAGGGAACTTGATAGGAAGTCCTTGTTCATAATAAGCAGCAATTGGGCTTAAATTAATTTTTATTGAATTAAACTTCAATCCTGCATTAGACAGATACCATAGATAGAATAGATAATCTTGGTTTCTAAAGTTTCAGGCTGAATCTTCTTTGTTTCTAGAGCATCAGAGTGAAAACTTTCTCCATGTGGCTTTCTAGCCACCAAAATTGTTTGTTTTACTTCTGATCAAAATGGTAAACCTATTACTATTTTGCCTTCAACATCCATGCTGTAAGTTGCAGAGTTAGGAGGCTGGGATGAAAAACAGTGTCCTTGAATTGAGTTAGGAAATCTGGAAAAATTGGGAGATGTACAGATGGAGATACAGCTAATCCTTGAAGCCATAGAAACCATACCTGGCAAGGCCAAATAGGTGCTAATAGAAACATTGTCTCCTTGTCTCCTCTTAGTTTCAAGAGTCTTTGATTATAATAATATAGGGGAAAAGCATACATTAGACAGTTTCCCCAATATATGAGAAAAACATTGTAGGTATATGCTTGAGTTGATGGCCTCTTCGAATTAGAACACAGGAAGTGGTGAAGCAAAAATGTTCATCAGAGGCATTCCCCATTTTTGGGGAAGGTCCTCAACTATTGAGGAATGCAGTTGAAGATGGCAACAGAGTATCTGCCAAAATATTGTGATTGCCTGGGAGATACAACGCTTTTATTGTAATCCCCCTTCGAGAAGCCCAATTCCAAATTTTTTTCTGTTTCCAAGCATACAGTTCTCACATCTGTGCCTCCTTGCTTGTTTATTGTAAATAAAACTATTTATTTGATTTATTATTTATTTATATTCCACTTTTTGCACTTTTTTCAGACACTTCAAAGTAGATTACATTCAGGTACTGTAGGCATTTCCCTATCCCCAGAGGGCTTATTTACAAAATCTTATTATTCCCATTTGATTGTTCGAATTTGAATTGATTTCCTTATCTAATTTCTGAATACTAGGATATTGTTTGACTTGTTTTATTCAACTTCCCTTGGTGCAAATACTGTCTAAGTGAGCTTCTTATCCCAGCAGGAAAGCATCTTTGGTGATGGTGTGTTGAATGTTTGGTGGATAAAAAAGTCCTCTCAGAAGTTTTAAGGGGTTTGACCTCCTCGAAAGTTTTGTTATTGGAAGCCTCCTGGATAATGGATGAAGATACTGATTCCAATTCAACCTGAGGTACTACCTGAGCTTCTCTCATTTGCAATCTTGCTAGTGGAGTAAATTCATTGTGGCTGCCACATATCCCAACATCTGCAAGAAAAATCTTGCTGCTACAACAGAACTATGTAACTATGTTGATTAGAGTTGCATCCTTTTGACAGAAGAAAAGCTTTGCATAGCTTGGTGTCTATTTGTGCACCTATACACTCCAGGGACCTGATATACAAAGTGCATTCAGTGCTCGATAGCCAGATAAGTGGGACTTACCCGGCTATCTAGTGGACCCCTGAATATTTGGTTATATTCAGCGGCTGCTAGATAGCCGGATTAAGTCAATTATCTGGCTATCTTTTAGTCAGTCAATTTGTGGATGGGCAGTGGGCAGATCAGGGTGGCACTACTTATCCAGTTAGCTGGATACGTAGCAATATTTGCTTTTTATCCGGTTAAGTTAATCTAATATTCAGCAGTCTAGCCATCCCTTATGACTTGATAGCAATATGGTGCACTATTATATGGAAGTTCCCGATTCAATCCTTGAGTCAGGTCTTCAGCTCTCCAGTGGGCTGAGGATGCTGTGGAGGCAAAGTTCAAAGCTCCCCCAGAGGGACAGAGTTGTAATCTTCACTCAAAAGTGGGATTCAGGGCCCATGCTTACAAGGTTCTGGGAGGAACCCTAAATGAATGGCTCCTGGCCGAAGACTGTCACTGCAATGTCCAGACAAGGTACCAGGAGAGGAGATATAAACTGGGGGAAAATAAATCCCTGGATAGTTGCAAATGAAAACTCATGGTACCAGATCCAAGCCCAAGTTCCAATTGAGCTGGAGACGCAAAGGAGCAGTAGGAAATTGTTGGGTCAAAAATATTCAAGCGAAAAGGAAGAGCAGCACACACTAAGACATACTGTTAAACTGAAACCATCTGGCTAATGCACCTTGAGTAATGGAAAAAAAATGGCATTCTGTATACAACAGCTAAATATTTCCCCAAATATCTAGTTTCTTTAATACTGCAAGTAACTAATGAGGAGAACCAACTAATGGAGTTTAAATGGCATTATGTTTATATTAAGAGCTGAAGCTAACTTCTTAGTGTATTGATATACTAAGAGATACAGAACCTTTTATTAAAAGAGTTAAGCCTGTACAATATCCAACTCCCAAGGGTGCCAGAAATGCCTGCCTAGACAAACCATACTAAAAATCATAGATCAACTGGCAAACATGTCAAAAATAGGACTTGAAAATTAGAAGGATCACTATTGGGAAGGCCTTAAAGCACCAGTGCCTAATACTTCTGGTTGCAGAAGGCCACAAGGGAGAGAGAAATTGTTTCCCCAAAGTTGTTTTATTTTGTTTTGTTTTTAAAACAAAAGAGAAGGGACACAAATTAACTGGGTTTTAAGCATATACCAGGCAGCCAAATATAACATCTCCAACACTCTCTTGTACCTTTTGGATTTGTTAGAAGCAAAAGCACCAAGTGTTGCTTCAGAAAGTGAAATTTATAACAATATAACAAGTTAGCATGGTATATCTTGCGGAAGGGTATTGCTGTGTAAGTAGAGTTACCACTTATAAGTTTGGGCTTGTAGGCTTGAATTGGCATTTGTACAACAAGATGCACTACCTGCCAAGACTGAAGATGATGGACTGGGACAGAGACCTCAGGGCACTAGTGTCTGATTATCTGAAGACAGCAAAGCAGTGTGACAAGGCCAGAAAGATGCTAAACTGCATAGTGAGAGAGGTATAACTAGCACAAAAGAAGGTGACAATACCCCTGTACAAGCCATAGGTAATGCCTCACTTGGAGTACTGTGTTCAGTTCTGGAGGCCATATCTCAAAAAGAAAAAGGAAAGGATAGCAGCAGTTCAAAGAAAAGCAACCAAAATGGTGCAGGTTCTACATCAAAAGCTTACATCAGGAGATTTGAGGCACTAAATATGTATGGCCTACAAGAGAGGAGAGATACAGGGCATATGATACAGACAAATATATGAAAGATATTTTAAAAAATGTACAAAAGACACACTTTCTCCAATGGAAAGGAACTGTAGAACAAGGGTAGGCAATTCTGGTCCAGGAGTGACACAAACAGGTCTGGTTTTCAGGATATCCACAATGAATATGCATGAAGTAAATCTGCATGTACTACCTCCACCATACACAAATACAAGCTCATGCACATTCAGATTATGTTTAACTAGAATAATAGCAGACTAAAATAAAAACATGTTAAGTACAGAGACAGGCCGATTCAGTAAAGTCCGCGGGAGAGCGGACAAACGCCTACTCTCCCGGCACGCGCACCGGCCCCTCGCCGGTGCGCGCGATTCAGTATTCAAATTCAGTGGTGCGGTAGAAACGGGGAAGAGGCGGCGCTAGGGACACTAGCGCGTCCATAGCGCCTTTTAGCCCGGAGCGGAGCCTGTCAGCGGGTTTGACGGCAGTTCAATTTTGCCGGCGTCGGTTCTCGAGCCCGCTGACAGCCACGGGCTCGGAAACCGGACGCTGGCAAAATTGAGCATCCGGTTTTTGGCCCGACAGCCGCGGGCTGAATTCAAATTTATTTATTTATTTTTTAACACTTTTTTTTTACTCTTCGGGACCTCCGACTTAATATCGCCATGATATTAAGTCAGAAGGTGCACAGAAAAGCAGTTTTTACTGCTTTTCTGCGCACTTTCCCAGTGCCGGAAGAAATTAGCGCCTACCTTTGGGTCAGCGCTAATTTCTGAAAGTAAAATGTGTGGCTTGGCTGCACATTTTACTTTCTGTATCCCACGCGCATACCTAATAGGGCCATCAACATGCATTTGCATGTTGAGGGCGCTATTAAGTGCCGTGGGTTGGACACGCGTTTTCCTCCTCTTACTGAATAAGGGGTAAGGGAAAACGCGCGTCCAAGAGCAGGCCTGCTAGAATAATCTTTACTTGGGTCGCTATAGTAAACTGTAGAAAAAGTGTAGATTTTCATGATATTGCCACATGCTGCAATATAATGCAGTCATACCTAACTTTAAGCATGATACCTTAGAGTAAGCAAAATAAATCAGCCCCTTTTTATAGTCACCAATGCAAGCTTGTGTTTTCTATTCTTTCAGCATCAACAACTCAAAAAAGAAATATGTGCGCATTAACTGGACACATGGTACCAGATATATATAATATATATATATATATGCATGTATACGTCTGTGTACAGCTGACACTGTGACCTAGCTGTAACAGTGCCAGGAAATGTAATTTTAATTAAATTGGACAGTCTAAAAGCCTAAACAGAATTAAACAAGCTTGGGAATATAATATAGGAAGATGATGGATTATGGCAGGACATGAGGCACAGTATTATTTTTCCCTTATTTTTGTGAATTTAGCTTCACTCCCCAAGTCAGCATCCTAGCTTTTGCTTTTTTTTTTTTTTAATTTACTTCTCCCCAGCCCCTATCTTCCTTCCCCTCCATAGACAATAACATTCCCCTGCAAACCTATTTCCCCATCAATATTTACATTTCTTAAGGAGACTCCTTTAAGAATCTGCAGCCAGAAAAACCAGCCCTTTCTGATCCAAGAAAGGAGATGAGTGAATGAAAGATGCACACATTTTTTATTTTTTTGTATAGCTTAGGGTAATTGAATTATGAATGTTTATGAAACACGTGCAAATGCGCAGTAGCTAAGGTTGAAGCTTTGACAAACTGTGCTAGTAACAGCGAGTTTCAAACTTGGGCTAATTCAACCCTTGTGTCACAAATGCAAAACTATAAACTATAAACAAACTATAGAATCTTTCACAAGTCCCTCACCATAATCCACAAAACTATCCACAAACAACTCCTGCTGGACCTTCAGATCCCCCCTCAGACTCTACACCTCATCCAGACCCATCCAAGAAATATATAAAGGATCTCTTCAAGTCCCCTCAACCAAAGCCACACTTTGCGATGGAGAAGGTACAGAGAAGGGCAACCAAAATGATAAAGGGGATGGAACAGCTTCCCTATGAGGAAAGGCTGAAGAGGTTAAGGCTGCTCAGCTTGGAGAAGAGACGGCTGAGGGGGGATATGATAGAGGTCTTTAAGATCATGAGAGGTACTGAACGAGTAGATGTGACTCGGTTACATCTACCCCCCCACCCCCCCAAGAAAGACTAGGGGGCATTCCATGAAGTTAGCAAGTAGCACATTTAAGACTAATCGGAGAAAATTCTTTTTCACGCAACGCACAATAAAGCTCTGGAATTTGTTGCCAGAGGATTTGATTAGTGCATTTAGTGTAGCTGGGTTCAAAAAAGGTTTGGGTAAGTTCTTGGAGGAGAAGTCCATTAATGGCTATTAATCAATTATACTTAGGGAATAGCCACTGCTATTGATTGCATCAGTAGCATGGGATCTTCTTAGTGTTTGGGTAATTGCCAGGTTCTTGTGGCCTGGTTTTGGCCTCTGTTGGAAACAGGATGCTGGGCTTGATGGACCCTTGGTCTGACCCAGCATGGCAATTTCTTATGTTCTTATGTTCACACGCCATGCCGTCACCAAAGAACGAGCATTCTCAATAGCAGGTCCTACCATTTGGAATAATATCCCACCGGACCTCAGACAGGAACCCTGCCTACCAACATTTCGGAAAAAGCTCAAAACCTGGCTATTCCGCCAAGCTTTCCCATAATCAATCCAAATCAGGAACTTCGCAATTTTAAGCTCACCTTGCTATATATGTAGCCAAGCCTCCTTATACTCACAATGGTTATCTCTCTCACTTTTCTTTCTTCAGTTCCCAAGTTTTTGCTTCTCCTTGTTATATGTAACTTTGCCTCTTATGAATGACCTCTTGTTTATTGGTTGTTAAAAAATGTTAACCCTCAAGTTCCATGTAAACAAATATGATATGACACGTGTCATGAAGGTCGGTATATAAAAGAATTAAATAAATAAATAAATAAATAAATAAATAAACAAACAAAACAATCTGTTCAAAGTAGTAAAGAAAGAGAAAGTGGTTACTTCCTGTGCTATAAAATACAACATACTCCAGAAAGATTTTCAGAAATAACCTGTCCTGAAGGCTAAAGCAAATAATGGACTTACCACACTTTTTTTTTTTAAGTTCATAGAAAACAAGAACTGGAAATAGTGTAACAAAAAAACAAAACAGATTTGTAAAAGGATCACATGACCAGCAAGATATTCAACAGCTCTTCGAACCTAAAATCACCCAGATTATCGTCTCTGGTACATCACAGAGAATACTGTGAAACATGTATTGTATACAAAGTATGGTTTGATCAGAGGGGATGAGGCTGGCTTCAGTAAGGACAAAGTAAACTTTCTTATCTACAACCAGGCTACTGGCACGTTGATAGTCAAATCCAAGAAATTATAACATAATAACAACATTTCAATATAAAACTTGTCTACAGTCTTACAGCTCAAATCAACCCCCAAATTCCTCTGTCTGACCAGGAACGAAGATTTTGTCAAGGCATTTTGTAATTTTTTTTAAATTTGTATATACGAGATGGTGGTTGATGTTTACTTGTTGTAACCCCCCTTCAAGGTCCATTTTTTCAACATCTTAACAACTCTACCCCTTTGTGCTAGATAAAAGCTGCAGTTCTTGATTCTCGAACAGTTATCTCTTTAAATTATAATATATGTTATGTTTTACAGGTTTAGTTCTTAAAATCTGATTTTATTTGCTAGCATGGTCTCTGTTCATGGGTTTAATTCTAAAGATCTGTGCCTGATACAATACACATCTTGTTGGGGATTTAATTCACAGGCAAAAAAAAAAAAAGAGACAAACTGATGTGAATCAAACATGTTTAAGGGTGCAGATCGAAACCACAAAACAAAACCCTCCTCCTAAGATGATGGTGTGGGTGAATCTAATGGTACTGATAAGCAATATTTTTTTTGTCTTATCAAGCAGAATCTACTGAACTACAAATGTTACAGAAGTGAACTTAAGTGACAGCTATTACTTTATCTTGAAATGACAGGTTTAATGAATAAATACTTTTGTTCTTATAAACTAAAACATTTGGGATAAACGTCAAAATATTTAAAAAGAAATCCGTACTGCACAAGGGTAAGAAACAGTAGCCACTGCAGTTCAACTGCTTTACTTCTTATGCCTCACGTCAGATGCTGTTAAGGTTATTGTTTATGTTGTACGAGTTCATGGACACTTTAGACTAGTACAGAATCTGCAGTCATTTTATAAGAATGTAAACATAAAAGCCACACTACTTGCAAAACCATCGTCTCTTCATTTCAAACCTTGCACAGACCACCCATCCTATCCTGGGCTGAGACATATTTGCTTGTTGCACATATAGCTTCTTTAGCATGTTGAAAGGTCAAGACTGTAGGGAAGTTCAATCTTAACACATAAACAAAGAATTCCAAACATGACAACTCCATTTAATTTCTGTTGGCACTAAAATATAATTTATTTCAACTGAAATCTCTTATACACCATAGGAAAAAAAAGACTAAAAATCTTTCTTCAGTACCATTGGAGATTATGTCAGATGCTAAATCTCTAAATTAAAAACAGCACTTAGAAATATTTATTTTTTCTGCTCAGTACAGCGTGTCTTTAGAAGGCAGCTCCTTCTGAAAGGACGCCATTTTATCAAACCTGAACCGAAGCCAAAAGCTTAGGACGCTGTAACTGCTGCTGCTCAGTCTATGAAATGTTATGTAATAAATTGATTTAACAGAAGCAGATGCTATTTGCTAGATTCTCCTTTGCTCCAAAAAGGGGCTGATGGGTAATGAAATACCTGAGGAAAGGTGCCGCCCAACCATCTTAGGAAACGCTACATTGCGTGCAGAGCTGCCTCTATGTTCGCCTGGGCTCTCAGCTTCAATATGTCGGCTGTGTACAGTGAGAGCCTGATCCTGTAGAGCTGCCAAGAAAATTTCTCTGTGCAAGCGTGCGCTCAGACAAACCTGCAAGCTCAGTCGGGCCTTAGCTTTGGAAATGTCCTTTCTGCACAGGGAACCTCTGTCCCCATTCCTCCCTTTAACTGTGGGTTAAGTTATGAACAGACTAGGATTTTTTAGCGCTGATTATCTAATTGCAGCTGACACTAAACCGATCTTCTTTCCTCTTTCAATTCTTTCGACTGTCACAAAACATTTTCACTTCGGGACCCAGCTACAATTAGCACTGTAGCTGCTTTTTTTTTTTTTCTGAATTTTGAAAGGCAGCCAAAAGAACAACCACATACTGCTGACTGGCTGAATGCAAATAAATTCCAGCGTTCTTCATATCCTTTTCGCTCACGCTTTCTTTTAAAACAACAATCACAGACACTGGCATACCAGCACTAGCTCTAAAATTCGGAGCAAGGCCCATATGTAAATTGGACAGTTGCCAACTTCTTAATTACTTCCCTGCCTCTATCTAAAAAGATCTGAGCAGCAAACATAAGAGCATATTAATCAAAGCTTCCGTTGTTCATAAACATACAGAGCAACCGCCCCAAACAATACATCAGACTGTTGCGTCTCGCCTAGGCATGCAGAAGGGGGAAAAAAAATCTCTTAACCACTTGCAGACTGGAGTGCTGTGTTCAACTACAAGAAATACGAACATGGACTGTAAGCAAACAAAAGTGATAAATCTACTTTAAACCAGCAAATTTAAAGAATATTTCTTTGAACTATCTGCCCTTGAATCTCTACATTTCATTTTAAAAAATGTGTTTTATTGCCATGGATTAAGGTTGCTTAAGATCTTAATAGTGACCTTTTCTAGAACGAGATTAGAGCCTAAAAAAATATTAATGCACATATAGGCCAGGGTACAGAATTTGGGGGTTTGGGGGGGGGGGGTAGAGAGGAACTACCTGCTGACTGTGGAATGTGATTTCTAAAAATATACACAACTTTACGCTTGGTAAGATGCTATGAAAATATATAGCGAAGGCTGTTTTACTACAACAGTTAAGTATACATCGTTCTTTTTATGTATTAGAACCATACACTTTTTGGAATGCAACCCTACACTATACTCTGCTTCTTCCTCCTCCCTGAAAATTGTAATCACCAATCTAATTTTAAGAAACATAGTTACAGTCCATTACACCTCAAATTGTCTTTTGAAGAATGACCATGTTGGAATTTGTATAACCCCCCACCCCCAAAAAAAACACCAAAATCAGTCCAAGCTCAAAAGACTTGCCTATTACTACTGGGCTGCACAACTTATTTATTGATTGATTTTTATATACCGACATTCATCTGAACATCATGCCGGTTTACATTGTAACAAAAATAACGAGAGTGAAAATACAATAAACAGGGATGGGGAAGGGGGAGCAGCAATGAAAGAGGAGAGAGGACAGCAGTAGGAAGGATAGGGAAAGAGAGAAATTTGATAGGAACATTTGAAGAAAATAAATTAACAATAGACACTTACACCATACTGTCACTAACAGTGACCAACAAGCTATAATATTTTTTTCTGTTTATTAATTTACATTAATGCCACAGGCAAATACATCAATGACAACACGGAAATCAGGAAACAAATATATAAAAATCACCCTACAGGATAGGAATGATTAAGGATAGGTGAACTTAAACCTAAAGATGATAGATTGATAATTATACCACACGACCGTGGACTCTGGACAAGATTGGTCACAGTCTGTGTAAGGAAAAAAAATGGTAAATAGATATGTGCATATTTGGTAAAACAGACCTGGAAATGATTACACATCAGTGTACATGACGTGCTGATGGTCAGAAGGCATGTATATGGGAAGGCCTAACAAGGTAGCAGGACTTATCCACCGGAATCTGTATAAATATTATATCATCGCTATACCAGAACACTGGGGCCATGACGCTAACAAAATTAAAGGGATTGAAGACACTCATCACCTGGGACATTTCCATGCCAACCGATAAAAAGCTCGACAAAAGAAAACCAGACATTGCAGTAAAGCAGACAAACGTAAGAATGGCATTACTAATAGACATGTCAGTAGCAAGTGTATGGCGAAAGAGAAGACCCTCAAGTACCAAATGATGAAATTAAAGACAGAAAATGTGGCAGAAAAATATATAAAGTCCCAATTGTATTGGGAACTACAGGCCTGATTATGAGTGAGAATCACTTCTGAATTGGTGCGATCAAAACAGACCTCTTTGCAGACACTGGCGCCCTCTCCCCCCCAAAAATGGACATTGTAGCAAACGTAAAAAACACAAGAATGGCATTAATGATAAAAGCATCAGTAACAGGCAGCAATGTTTGTGTGAGAAGTGACCCCAATAAAAGGATGCAATAAAGAAAGAGAGGCCTATATTCAGTCACTGACCAGATTGAAAAGTTATCTAGCTAACTTTGGAGAGATATTCAGTGGTGCAAGTGCAATATTGAATATAAACAGCTATTTTAAAGGCAGCTAGAAATATTTATCTGGTTAACTTAAGAAGAGCTCTACAGCATGACCAGAGTTAGGCGGATGTTATTCGGTTAACTGAATATCAGGAGTATTGAGAGGAGAAGATTTTCCTGGTGGCTAAAGAGGATCAGCAAGTACTGCATGCTAGGTAATATTGGGATAAAGTTTGGGCAGAGGTGAAACTGCTTACCATAAACAGTGTTTTCCATAGATAGCAGGATGAATTAGCCATGATCTGTGAGGACGTCATACGGTGGCACCGAATGGACTCATCTCTCCAAGCTAGTACAGTTTTAGGCTCTACTGTGCACGTGCAGGTGTTCCTGCGCACGCACGCACTGCCTCAGAAGCCTCAGTTTATAATAAAGTAAACCAACTGCATATTCAACTCTCCAGGGAGGAGGGCAGACATCTCATGGCTAATTCATCCCGCTATCCACAGAAAACACTGCTAACAGTAAGCAAACTTGCTTTTTCAGTGAATAAATAGGCTGAATGAGCCAGGATTTGTAGGGCGTCCAAGCTGAGGGTTGCAGCGGAGTGTCTACTAAGTAAGCAATCCGGACTCTACCGTGGAAAGTAGACTATCGCAAGAGAGCATGATGCAGTACCACCGATCCTACTTTGCTATCAGAGGTTATGAGACTGTCCAGGCAGTAGTGTGATGTGACAGTATGTACTGATGACCACATAGCGGCTTTGGATATATCTTCCAGAGATATCTCTCACAAGCTGGTGATGGAAGAGTCCATAGATCAAATCTGATGAGCCCTAACTGGATTAGCAAGATCAAGTCCTGCAGCAGAATGGCAGTACTAGATGATCACTGTTAAGAACATAAGAAATTGCCATACTGGGTCAGACCAAGGGTCCTTCAAGCCCAGCATCCTGTTTCCAACAGTGGCCAATCCAGGCCATAAGAACCTGGCAAGTACCCAAACATTAGGTAGATCCCATGCTATCGCTGCCAGCAATAGCAGTGGCTATTCCTCAAATCAACCTGATCAATAGCAGTCAAAGGACCTCTCCAAACTTTTTTTTAAACCAAACTACACTAACTGCACTAATTCATCTTCTGGCAACAAATTCCAGAGCTTAACTGTGCATTGAGTGAAAAAGAATTTTTTCAGATTAATTTTAAATGTGCTACTTGCTAACTTCAGGGAGTGCCCCCTAGTCCTTCTACTATCCAAAAGAGTAAATAACCGATATACATCTATCTGTTCCAGACCTCTCATGATTTTAAAGAACTCTGATATCCGCCCCCCCCCCTTCAGCCATCTCTTCTCCAAGCTGAGCAGCCCTAACCTCTTTAGCCTTTCCTCATAGGGGAGCAGTTCCATCCCCTTTATCATTTTGGTCACCCTTCTCTATACCTTCTCCAGTGCAACTATATATTTTTTAAGATGCGGTGACCAGAATTGTACACAGTACTCAAGGTGTGGTCTCAACACGGAGCGATATAGAGGCATTATGATATTTTCTGTTGTATTCACTATTCCCTTCCTAATAATTCCCAACATCGTTTGCTTTTTTGACTGCCGCAGCACACTAAGCCAATGATTTCAATGTATTATCCACTATGAAGACATTTCCTGGGTGGTAACTCCTAATATGCAACCCAACATCATGTAACTACAGCGTGGGTTATTTTTTTCCTATATGCAACACCTTGCACTTGTCCACATTAAATTTCATCTGCCATTTGGATGCCCAATCTTCCAGTCTGGCAAGGTCCTCCTGTAATTTATCACAATCTGTTTGTGTTTTAACTACTCTGAATAATTTTGTATCATCTGCAAATTTGATTACCTCACTTGTCGTATTCCTTTCCAGATCATTTATAAATGTATTGAAAAGCACGGGTCCAAGTGCCTTGAGGCACTCTGCTGTTTACCCTTTTCCACTGAGAAAATTGACCATTTAATTCTACTCTCTGTTTCCCATCTTTTAAACAGTTTGCAATCCACGAAAGGACATCACCTCTTATCCTAAGACTTTTTAGTTTTCTTAGAAGCCTCTTATGAGGGACTTTGTCAAATGCCTTCTGAAAATCCAAATACACTGCATCTACCGGTTTACCTTTATCCACATTTATTAACCTCTTCAAAAAAAAAGCAAGCAGATTTGAGAGGCAAGACTTCCCTTGGGTAAATCCATGCTGACTGTGTTCCATTAAACCATATTTTTTCTATATGATCTGTCATTTTGATCTTTAGAATAAATTCCACTATTTTTCCCGGCACTGAAGTCAGGCTCACTGGTCTATAGTTTCCCGGATCACCCTTGGAACCCTTTTTAAATATTGGGGTTACATAGGCCACCCTCCAGTCTTCAGGTACAATGGATGATTTTAATGATAAGGCTACTAATTTTAACAAATACATCTGAAATTTAGTTTTTAAGTCCCTTCAGAACCCTGGGATGCATACCATCCGGTCCAGGTGATTTGCTACTCTTTAGTTTGACAATCTGGCCTACTACATCTTCCAGGTTTACAGTGATTTGGTTCAGTTCATCTGATTCATCACCCTTGAAAACCATCTCCAGGACTGGTATCTCTCAACATCCTCATTAATAAACACAGAAGCAAAGAATTCATTTAGTCTTTCTGCAATGGCCTTATCTTCCCCAAGAGCCCCTTTAATCCCTCAGTCATCTAACGGTCCAACTGACTCTCTCACAGTTTCTTGCTTTGGATATGTTTACAAAAGTTTTTATTATGAGTTTTTGCCTCTACAGCCAACTTCATTTCAAATTCTCTCTTAGTCTGCCTTATCAATGTTTTACACTTAACTTGACATTGCTTGTGCTTTCTCCTATTTTCTTCAGATGGATCCTTCTTCCAATTTTTGAAGGATGGCTAAAACAGCCTCTTTCACCTCACCTTTTAACCATGCCGGTAATCGTTTTGTCTTCCTTCCACTTTTCTTAATCCATGGAATACATCTGGACTGCACTTCTAAGATTATATTTTTGAATAATGTCCACGCCTGTTGTACACTTAACCTTTGCAGTTGCACCTTTCAGTTTCTTCTATTTTCCTCATTTTATCAAAGTTTCCCATTTAAAAATTTAGTGTTAGAGCTGTAGATTTACATATTGTCCCCCTTCCAGTCATTAGATCAAATTTTATCATGTTATGATCACTATAGCCAAGTGGCCCCACCACCATTACCTCTCTCACCAAATCCTATGTTCCACTAAGAATTAAATCTAAAATAGCTCCCTTTCGCTTTAGTTCCTGAACCAATTGCTCCATGAAGCAGCTGTTTATTCCATCCAGGAACTTTTTGTCTCTAGCATGTCCTGATGTTACATTTACCCATTCAATATCGGGGTAATTGAAATCTCCCATTAGTACTGCACTGCCAAATTGGTTAGCTTCCCTGATTTCTCTTAGCATTTCATCATCTGTTTGCCAATTTTGACCAGGTGGACAGTAGTATACTCCTAGCACTGTACTCTTACCCAACACACATGGGATTTCTACCCATATAGATTCTGAGTATTTAGACTCTTGTATGATCTTTATCCTGTTGGACTCTATACTCTCCGGGATATAAAGGGCCACACCCTCACCAAGTTGATCCTCCCTATCATTGCGATATAATTTGTACCCTGATATAGTATTGTCCCATTGGTTATCCTCAATTATATGTATCTCATCATTTACTGCTATACACTCTAACTCTCCCATCTTACTTCTTAGACTTCTAGTATTGGTATACAGACATTTCAAAGTGCGTTTTTTATTAACAATCTGCTTTTCAGTTGATAGGGATAATTTGGAATTCTTTAGCTCAAGTGATTCTTTACTTATAGGCACATGGATTACGTTTGTTTAAATTGGAACCTCTCTGTTGGGATACCCAATATCTCTATTTCATTAGTATCCTTCAAAGACAGCTGGTTAAAATGCTTATAGTCGTTCTACAATTCTTCCCCTTTCATATCCAAGTTATTTTTCCATGTTTTTTGTAACTTTCTCACATCCAAAATATTGTTATAATATTTGTTAAGTTTCATACTATATTTGTTCTTGTATTGGGAAATGTTCTTTACTTTGTTACTCTGCCTTTACTCACATTGTTAATTGTAAACTGGGTTGATGTGATTCCTATCATGAAACTCGGTATAATAAAAATAACAAATAAATAAATAAATAAAGATACATTCCTCTGTACCATGCACAGCTTTCCCCCTTGTTCTAGTTTAAAAGCTGTTCTACCTCTTTTTTTTTTTTTTTTTTTAAGTTAGCACCAGAAGCCTGGTTCCACTCTGTTTAAGGTGGAGCCTGTCCTTTTGGAAAAGTCTCCCCTCTTTCCCAAAAGGTTCCCCAGTTCCTTACAAAACTGAATCCCTGTTGTCCAGTTGGACAAAGTGCATTTGGAGACTGCTATGCCAAGTTGATTCGGCACATAAGCGATAAAAAGTGGAACACTGGCGATGAGGCAGAGTCTTTTTATAGTAAGCCAACATCCTCTTGCAGTCCAAAGTGTGAAGAGATTTCTCACCATCAGGAGTGTGAAGGCACAAGATAAAAGTTGGCAGGACAATTGACTGAATTATGTGAAAAGCAGAGACTGCCTTTGGAAGGAACTTAGGATATCTGTGCAATGCACCTCTCTATCGTGGAAAAACTGTTAAGTTGGGCAATGCACTAGAGCCTGCAGTTCACTAACCCTACAGGCGGAAGTGACGGTGACAAAAAAACCCCACTTTCCATGGAAGGTATTTGAGGGATGCAGAGTCCAAGGGTTCAAAAGGTGGTTTCATCAAATAGATAAGTATGATATTTAGATCCCAAGGAATGGCTGATTTACAGATCGCTGGTGTGACATGCAATAAACCTCTCATGAATTTGGATACCAGTGACTGTGTCGAGACAGGTCTGTTGTCAACAGAAGCATGGTAGGCCATGATGGCACTCAGGTGTAATCTGACAGAAGACGTTGCTAGGCTGGAGTCTGAAAGGTAATGCAGATAGGATAAGAGGTGTCAAGGCTCACAGGAGAACGGGTCTAAGCCATGTTGGTTGCACCATCTACAATACCTCTGCCTTTCGTTAGAATAGTTGTCTAGTAGAAGACTTTCTAGCAGAAATGACTATTTTCTACAGCCTTAGGTAAGGATAGGACCGTGATTACTGTGCACTGAACATCCACACAGTCAAGTTGAGAAATGGCAGAGCTGGATGAAGCAGACAGCCATCTTCTTGAATTAGAAGGAAAGGGTCTGATCATAAATGCTTTGGAAGGCATGACAAACGTTGCATGAGTTATGCATACCAAACCTCCCTTGACCATGCCTAGGCTAAATGCATGGTCCCGAAGATGTTTTTAAATTATCCTCGCAATATGTGGTAGTGGTGGAAAGGTGTACATGAGGTCTGTTCCCCAATCCAGACGAAAAGCATTTGAGCAAATCTGAGAAGACTCGAAATAATGGAGCAAAACTGAGTTTTCGATTCTGTTCCAATGCAAAGAGATCAATAGATGGGTGACCCTACAAGAGGAATAGTTTGTTGGCTATGGATTGACTGAAAAAATACTCATGAAGTGAAATACTCTGCTGATGCAATTTGCCAATATGCTGGATATTCCTGGAAGATATGTACCCTGTAGTCTATCGCCCATGGCCAGATTTGAAGCATCTCCTGGCAGAGCATCCATGATCTTGTGCCATCTTGTTTGCTGATGTAAAACATAGTGACCAAATTGTTCATATGAATCAAGATACTCTTCCCCAGAGAAATTGTGTGAACATCTTGAGTGTATTTTTGATAGCTCTTAGTCTGAGAGGGTTGATTTAGAAAAAACATTTCTGGGGAGTCCGTGCACCCCTGTGTGCGAGAAGACTGGGTGTGAGCTTCCCAGCTCATGGTTGAGCATCAGTCACTAAGGTCACCTGATAAGGCAGTGGTTGAAGAGGAGCTTCACCCCAAAGTACGTGCGACAGTAACTACCAATGAGTTCTTTTAATTTCTGCTGCTATGCTGCGTCAGCAGTTGCAGAAGCTGGTTCCACTGGTTTCACAAACCCCACTGGATGTGGGAACCACATGTATCGCCATTGCCATATGGCCAAGGACCATCAGGACCTGGCGAGCTGTGGCGTATGGAGTCGACAGAAGTTTCTTTACTAGAATATGCAGAATCTGGGTCCAGTCGGAGAGGGAAATGCTCTTTCCTGCAAGGAATCTATCAACACTACGATGAACTGAAGGTGCTGTATGGGAGTGAGAAAGGATTTCTCAGTTGATGGCTTAAAGGGCATGTGATACTCTTTGTCCTGTTTTAATGAAAAAGAAACTAACAATGTTGCTCTAGAGGATATATTGTCCATAGAGTCTTCTAAAAAAGTAGAGACCCCTGGACTTTCCAAAATGTCTATACCACCCTCTTGTACTTGTAAAGTTCTTCTTTTAGGCAAATAATACATTTTAGAAATAATTGGGATTTTCTCCATTTCAAAAGATAATATCTCAGCAACATATTTTTAAACAATTCAATAGCCGACAATAATCTAGAAATTGGGAAATTTAATAACCAAAGATTAAATCACCTCACTTCATTCTCCATCAATTCTATCCTATTATGCACTATCAAATTATCTTTATTTATTTATTTATTTTAAATCTTTTCTATACCGTCGTTAAGCGGGAGCCATCACAACGGTTCACAATAAGGCACAAAAACTATGTTGCATAAAGTGTCTGGAATTTTAACTCTTACACGGATAATATACTGGTAGCCTGCAAATTATTTACTAATGGGTTCAAATTTGCTACTGCCTGTTCTACCTTAGTCCTACATTTTAAATCCTCAAATTTTGCTCTAGTTTCCACAGAATCAGTAATGGCTTCTTTCTAGCCACCTTCCCATGTAGGCCAGTTGTATGCAGAGCTCTTGATATGGTTGACTGGTGCACCTCCACTTCAGTCTCAGCCACTGAACTTTGTAGCACCTTCAAAGTGATTGCTGGCTTCTCTATGGCTTCCCTCACAAGCCTCTTTCTTGTTCTGAGGCTAAGGTTTGAGTAACTGCCTTGTCTAAGCAGTGTCTGGGTGGCATGATACAGCTTCCATTTCCTCACATTTGATCCAACAGTGCTCACTGGGATAGCCAAGCGCTTGGATATTGTTTTGTAGCCTTTTCCTATCTTGTTCATGTCTATCATTTTATCATTAATTTCCTCTGAATGCACTTTGGTCTTCATTTTCACACCTTTCCTTCAGATTCACATTCTGACCAATGGAACTGGAATTGTGGGGAGGGGGGCTTTTATCCAGAAAAGCTGACTTTTTTTTTTAATGATTCACAGGTAGAGACCAATTGTAAGGGCGATCTCATTTGTATAAACTTGGAGCTTCTACAGCACAGGGGTTGAATACTTATGCAAGCAGCATTTTCATTTTTTAATTCTATTCTACAAATAAGGAATTGTGACTTGAAAATTTACTTTAAGAGCATACTGGTTTACAAAAAACATACTGTCTGGAACAATCTGTGCAAACGTCATTTATAATTCACACAAATCTGCTAACTTTTTAGAGTGTTGAATACTTTTGCAAGCCACTGTAATCTCATTTTCTTGACCTTTTTGAGGGCCGATTCTATAGCGACTGATTGATGAGGAAGCTGAACTATCCCTGTAGCCAGGAGATTTTGGCATTCTGTATTTCAGGTCCGGTTTTCTGGCAGCAGTAGTACCCCAAATGGGAGTTTCACACATTTCATTTGCAAAGCATCTAGAACAGCATGTGGAGGCAACACTACAGGCTCAGAAAGAATGTGCAAAATTCACAACAGTCCCATGACCTCTGCATGAGGGTTAGTGTCCTGTACCCATGTTCTCAATAAACCAAGTTCCGTCCTCCAGTGGAGAAGTATGATCTGGCGGAGCTGGTGGCATATTAGATGGGAAACCCATGGAGCTACTTGGGGATGGCACACTCAACCAAGTTCTCAAAGATGATTGTGGTGAAAGAGGAAGACACTGTAGCTGGTCAGTAAGGTAAAGGGCAGAAGTCTATTCTCCGAATAAGAAGAATCTGTAGCAATTGATTAAGAAGAATTCTGCAGTGGGGGTGCCCTGGGCACAATGTCTGAAGGGGATGTTGTCACCATTGCCTGGATCTGCAACATGGGAAAAGATGTCATAAGAGGACAAGGTGCTGCTGGGCTCATCTTCAAAAGACGCAAAGAAGCCTCTGACAATTTCTGTGTCCTGCTCGAGAGAGTGTTGAACCCTCTGGGCCAGAATCAGGGGAAGAATATCTTCCTCTCAAACCAGAATAGGATCCTGTTCTATGATAGGTCTGTTGAAGGAGAGTTAAATGATAGAACAATTCAGGTATAGAGTCTCCAGGCATAAACCCTGAATCAATTTTGAGAATGGAAGAGCTCTGGTGATTGGGGGGTGGAAGACTGAGAGGTACCTCAGATAGAAGCAATTTGGGATGAGTATAGAGCTGAGTTGACAAGATATCCTTCAATATTTCAGGCACCAATACACTGGCAGGCACTGCATAACACTCATGTAGCAATACAAGCAATACAAGCGCAGACCTGCTTCTTTGATTGAGATAGCTTGGAGTGGAGATGAGGCAACTAAATGAGATGAGGATGGACATGAAGGAAGAGTCAAACTCTTACATTGATGTAAAGGGGGCTGAATGCATCCGAGGATCCACCTGCATCAAGAATTACCCTGTGTCAAAGATTGCATTTGCATCAAGTGGGTCGAGCAACTGCATGTAAAGAGGCTGATTGGGAGTGCCTCAATGAGCCATGTGTTTCAACATAGCTTGCTTTGGGCGCTCCAATGAGTCCTGTGTTGGATGTTTCAATGCATCATGCACCACTGATGTGTTGTGTATTAAGGCCTTCTGCTTTCCAACCAATGCAGACATTGTAAGTGTTGATGGTGCTGACTTAACACAGTGCTTGTGCTTTTTCAATGCATGGGAAGGCTCCACTGAGTGTTGCTACTTTGATGCATGGTGGTTCTCTGACTCCAGGGGCTCCTGGTTGGGAGGAGGGGTCATTGAAGAGATTTGGTTTGAGTATATACCTGGGGAACCAGAGAACTCTTCACTCAGAGTGTGTATGAGAGTTCTTGCACAGGCATTGCCTCAGAAGCCTCCTCAGTCTCTTTTTTTTGTCCACAGTAAAGCATGGATAGCTAATCTTTTTTGTACAACTGTCTTTGTTTTTCTGTTGCTGCCTCACTGCCTTACCAGCATCCCTCACAGCTCTTTTCAAATCACTTAAAAAAAATCTATTTGTATACACCCACACACACGAAAGCACATCCTGTCCATTGGAAAGATCCTTTTGGAACTTCTCCTCAACATGTCTGTTAAGAAAGCGACCCCAGTAGTTTTAAAACTTGCATCTGTGCCCAACTGATGTCCTCGACCACAACCAACTGAACTGCCTGGCCTGCAATCAAATATCCCCATGGGTACAACACTTCAGAGAGGCAAAAATTGAAGGCCTGTGTCAAACAACCTCAAGTGTGGCAAATCCTCTTGACCAGCTTTGACATTGAACATGCTGTGTGCAAATTAACAGAAGTACCCACTTGGTCTTCTCTGCCAAACTTTAAAATATCACTTGTCATGCACCCTTAGCGTGTGATTGACTGCCGCCTCCATGCTGCAATTGTACAGTTCCCTGCCATTTCGTATTGAGACAAATTCTGACCCAAGATGTGCAGGCTGGGTGGGAAAAACTGCCAAAAGAAGATGCTGGCTTAAACGGAGCTCATCAGCCCTCCTCTATCAGCCTCTGTATCCTTCCCCAGAGGCAGAGTACCTCCATTGTTGTGACCTCCCCCCTAACCTGGGATAGAGGTTTGCTCCTTTCTGCTTATCAATGGAAAAAATTAATTTTCAGTATGTGTGCCTTGATTAAAAGCTAGGTCATTTCTTTTAGTGTGTGTGTGTGTGTGTGTGTGTGTATGCCTTGATTAAAAGGCTAGGAAAGCCAGATAATTTCTTTTAGCTTTTGTGTATGCCTTAATTAAAAAATAAATAAGGTTAGGAAAGGCCACATTTTGATCCTTTTTTTGAGACTGTTTTACTGTTAGAACTCTTGCGGCAGCAATCTGGAGTAATTGGAGGGAGTCTAGTGGTGGTTAATGGGGGGCACAACAGAAGGATGTTATAGTAATCTAATTTTGAAAAGATCAGCACTTGAAGATCTTCAATTACCAATTTGAGGGTGTTAGCCATCTAACCAATGGAGGAAGTAAGGGTACTTTTACTCCTCCTCCTGCAGATCTTGGTTGAATAGTATATTTTTGTGTAAATAATCACCTTTCTGGGACTCGAGAGGAAGCTGAATTTTTGGAAGATGCATAGGATTTTGAACTTCTCCTGGGCTGCGAGGCCAAAGAAGGGTCAAAGACATCGTGGAGTGCAACATGAGTAGAATACATCGTGGCCTGTATTGGATACACCAGGTCATGTGGAGAAAACATGGCTGTATCAGAAGAATCGAGATGCATTGGGTGTCGTGGTAGTATGGTCCAATGAATTTTATGTCAGGGCATCGTGTTTATCGGGTGTGGTTGTGCAGTACGCATAGGGTGCATCGAGGTATCTCTCAGGTGCATCGATGGCTTTGAGTGCATCAAAGGCATCAAGGCTCCATGCTTTGAATGAGTTGATCCATTGTGCTTTGACGCAAAATAGGTGGATGCATTGATCTTTCAGTGCTTTGAAGTAGTATGCTGGGAAAAGTCCTGCACTATAGGCACTGAAGAGGGCCCCATCACAGGATTCTCTTCCCTTTTTTGAGGTTTGGGGGTGTGGGAAGGGGGAAAGGGGGTCCCACTGAACTCCAATGCCTTTTTGGAACACGGATGAGGGGGCACTATATACCCAATGATTCTGATTGACTATTGGGGTGGGGGGACCATGGCATCCCTTATTTTGATATAAAGAGGGGTTGGGGTGACTATTTATTGAAGGGAAGGTTGGGAAGGGGGGGCCATCGCTGCACAACTACTTTATTTTTTTAAATTTTTGAGTGTCGGGACTGCCACTCGAGGTTCCGGGTTAAGCAGGGTATCACAGCCTTGACCCCTGCTCAACATTTTTTTTTTTTTTGCCATGGCAATTTTTTTTAAGCACAATCCTTTAAATCTAATACGGGACCTAAAGACCACTCGTTATGGTCCCAGGGCTCCAATGTTATATTTTATTTCCTAGGAGGTGTTAATTTATTGCGGCTGACCACTTTCTAAGTTGGGCATGATAAATTAACATGGAATCGCCTATTAATGAGCTGCTTTACATGGATTTGCAAAGTGTCACCATTAAGGGTCAGAAATCGAAGCTCCAGTAGTAGCAACAATATATGATATCCAATAATGCCTAAAATGTCTACATCAGAAAATGTACAGTGAGGAAATTAGGAGTACATTTCAAAGATAAATCATTCCCAAACTAAAGATGAAATGTTAACAATAGAACCTTGAATTGAACATTTAAGGGAGAGCAGCTTTACATCAATGGTATCCCAGATATTAACAATATACTTATTTCCTTTCTTTCTGATTAATTCTGCAAATGAAAGGATTGTCTGTATTCTACCACCCTTCCCAAAAAACTCTGGCCATAACATAGCACTGATGCATTACATGTTGGCAGCCAGTCATTAAGGCATACTCTAGGAAATCCTCTGCTTATCCCTGGGATAAGCAGCATGAATCTATCAACCTCTTGGGTTCCTGCCAGGTACCTGTGATCTGGATTGGCCACTGTTGGAAACAGGATACTGGATTTGATAGATCTTTGCTGAGAGCCAGAATGGCAAATGTTATGTTCTGGACTATTTTGTGACATCTGCTTAAGAAGACAAATTAAGTGAAAAGTACTATCTATAGATTCATCAAGTCAATGATTAAATAAATGAAAGACAGAGATGACCCAGACCTCCCTATTTATAATCCCAAACTTCAGATTAAACCACAAAACTATATGTCCAACATTCACTGTGTATACTGTCACTAACATATAAGAAAATCATTAACAACCTAGGGGGGCTTGGTATCACTCAGGCAATAATTCTTATTTTTAGGCTATGTGATCTATACATTTTTAGCTTTTTTCCTAAATCTTCTCAAACTGAAATCTGCTGCAAGCTCACACAAGTAGTGTTAGGTCAGCTACTTGCTTTTATATTTTTATGCTCATAAAAGTAAAACTCTGGATTGAACAGGGTGCTGCTACATGACTATGATGATTCAGGGTTTCAAACAAATAGAAACAAACAACTGGGATTCAATATTTTTGCTGCCAAACTCTGATGTCCAATACCTCTTACGTGGGTAATAGCTTCTTCGGTTAAACCTCAAATAGAAGACAAGTACCGTTTTTACTCTGAATGTAGCAACTAATTTGTCTTTTTTTTTTTAATTTTCTTATGCAAATAAAATCTCATTAAATAATTTTTTTAAGTGCCTTATTAGGTACTTGTGAAAATTTAACAACTCTCCTGATGTGAAACTGCTCAACTTGTATGAAGAAAATATTTCAAGATTTCATAAAACTTATTTTGCTTGCTGTCGTTATTGAAATTATCCTCGTTGAGACTCATGCCCGCCAGACACAGCCCCTGAAGTAGAAGCAACGCAACGAAACAGGGCCAGTGTCGAGCAGGCATGAGTCTCAATAAGAATAATTTTGATAATAATGACAGCAAGCAAGTTAAGTTTTAGGAGTAAAAACGGTATTTGTCTTCTATTTGAGTTTTTACCGAATAAGTGGTTATTACCCACATAAGAGGTACCGGACAGAGTTCGGGGGGAAAAATACTGAATCCCAGTCGTTTGTTTATATTCATTATAGGGGGATTCACCATAGAGGCTTGTGGGTTTTGTTTTTTTTTTTATAGTGTATACCAGAAATAGTCTTCTGAACAAATAGGCCTGATGGTATACAGTCAACTTAAATCTTAAAGCATCATCTGACTTCAAGACACTACCTTTAATTGGTCTTTAACCTAAATTTGTAAGTAGCTCTAGGAAGATGAAGAATTACCTTGCAATTCCAAAGGGCATTATTTTGTTTTTATTTATAATAATGTTTTCTTATAACAGTTTACATGTTTATGAGACAAAGTAACAACGGTTTGTCCCCCAATTAATATTGCAAACAGACATGAATTGCATACAATATGTTCGGTATATAAAAATGTCTAAATAAATAAAATAAAGAAAAATTAAATTCAGAATTTATACCTAATGTTATTTTTCAAGCAGGTAAACTATAACGTTATATTTCAGAATCAGCAACCAGTCAACACTGCAATTTCAGTTTAATACATTTCAATATTCTGACGGTAAATAAACCAAGCAATCAGTTAAAATGGACTCTTGATATTTTGAAAAGTGTGTTTATTCTCTATTTAATCAGTTTGTATTTTGCACTACAGAACTTGCTGCAGGCTAGGTTCTGCAGACTTTTGTGCTCTGTTAATACAGCAGGTCCTTTAATGAAACTGAGCACCGCAGCCGCCTGTTTTTAGTTTGCCCTTTTCATTTGCAATCCCAACTATTTCAGTTTTTCACCCTCTAGCAAAAAGTCCTTTAAGCAGATTACTGTAATATTAGTGTACGAAAGCCACGCAGAGAACAATACTAACTCTGAGCAAAAATGTACAAGAGCATTACATTTAAAATAGGGAATACGTATCAAAAAGTGTACAGAACTGGGAGTTAGAATCCTGGGTTTTAGTGCTGAATGTGCCATTGTCACTCAATATGGAACGGGGCAAGTCATGTCTCAGAGATTTTGTAATAACTGGTTTCTAACCACCTCAGTGTTGGTCATTCATCCCAAAGGTGGCAAGGCTCCTAAAATACTGATGGCAAAGTTTGGCATGCTCACTGGACAATGAAAGACTGGGGGAGGAGTCACAGAAAGCAGAGTTGCTTACCTGTAACAGGTGTTCTCCGAGGACAGCAGGATGTCAGTCATTAAACACAGGTGACATCATCTGATAGAGCCTGGCATGGAAGACTTATGTCAAACTTTCTAGAACTTTGCCTGAGCCTCACAGAGCATGGACATGCATGCATTATACTGCATGGCCATTGGGGGTTCTCTTCAGTCTAATACAGGGGCAGCCAACCTGTGGCTCTTTCATGTGCAAAAGGTGGCACTTGTCCTTCTGGTCAAATGGCAACTCAGCAGCACTACAGAGAAGAGTGGAGGAGTTGGAGCAGGAAGCACAAACAGTAGAGCAGAGAAGGGCCACTCTGCTACAGACCCTATTCCCCCCCCTCCACCCCCCTCCCCCCAGACCTCACAGTGCTACTTATTGCCACAGAGACAGAAGGGAGGGAAGGGAGCAGGGATCAGAGTGTTTTCTCTGCTCATCCCTGCTTTTGTCTGCAATCAGTAGCAGTGGGAAAGAAGGAGGAGAAGCTGGAGTTGAAGGTACAGCAAAGAAAAGCCAGTTAGCATCCTGTCCCAGCCTTTACCATCCTGTCCAATCTCCCACTCCACCTGCTGCCTGGAGTAAACAGCTCTTCTCTTTTCTGCTTTATGGAGGGGTGGACTGTACACAGGTCAAGTTCAACAGCTCACTGTACTCCCAAGATTTGGGATTCCGTTGACAGCACTGGGGAGGAGGGAGTCTCCAGATCTCCAGTCAGATCAGAACAATTGTGACAAGAGAAAGGGGATGAATGCTGAAATGGGGTTATGGGAGAAGGGGGTGAATGTAGTTAATTTAATTTTTGATGAATACATGGGGGAAGAGTGCATGAAGTGAATGTTGGAGATGACTGGAAGGAGGACAGTAAGTAAATCCACAGCTCTAATGCTAAGCTTTCAAAAGGGAAACTTTGATAAAATGAGAATTATAGCTAGAAAAAAACTGAAAGGTGCAGCTACAAAGATGAAGTGTGCAACAGGCCTAGACATTGTTAAAAAACAAAAAAGTACAATACTAGAAGCACAGTCCAGATGTATTCCATGCATTAAGAAAGGTGGAAGGAAAGCAAAATGATTACTGACATGGTTAAAGGTGAAAGAGGCTGTTTTAGCCAAAAGATCTTCATTCACAAATTGGAAGAAGGATCATAAGAAGAAAATAGGATAAACCATAAGCACTGGCAAGTTAAATGTAAGATTTTGATAAGACAAGCTAAGAGAGAATTTGAAAAGAAGTTGGCCGTAGAGGCAAAACTCACAATAAAAACTTTTAAAAATATATCCGAATCAGAAAGCCTGTGAGGGAGTCAGTTGGACCGTTAGATGATCAAGGGGTTAAAGGGGCACTTAGAGGAAATAAGGCCATCGTAGAAAGATTAAACAATTTCTTTGCTTCCGTGTTTACTGAAGAAGATGTTGGAGAGATACCCGTTCTGGAGAAGGTTTTCATGGGTAATGATTCAGATGGACTGAACCAAATCACGGTGAACCTGGAAGATGTGGTAGGCCTGACTGACAAACTGAAGAGTAGTAAATCACCTGGATCGGATGATATACACCCCAGGGTTCTCAAAGAACTAAAAAATAAAATTTCAGACCTATTTAATTAATTTGTAACCTTTCATTAAAATCATCCAATGTACCTGAAGACTGGAAGATGGCCAATGCAACCCCTTATATTTAAAAAGGGATCCACAGGTGATCCAGGAAACTATAGACCGGTAAGCTTGACCGGGAAAAATCGTGGAAACTGTTATAAAGAACAAAATCAAAATAAAAAACATTTAGATAGACATGATTTGATGGCACATAGCCAACATGGATTTACCCAAGGGAAGCCTTACCTCACATATCTCCTACATTTTTTTTGAAGGGGTGAATAAACTTGTGCATAAAGGTGAACCAGTAAATGTGGTGTATCTGGATTTTCAGAAGGCAATCGACAAAGTCCCGCATGAGAAGCTTCTAAGAAAACTAAAGAATAATGGGATAGGAGGCAATGTTTTTTTGTGATTCCAAACTGGTTAAAAAACAGGAAACAGACAACAGGATTAAATGGTCAGTTTTCACAGTGGAAAAAGGTAAACAGTGGAGTGCCTCGGGGATCTGTACTTGGACCGGACTTTTTAATATATTTATAAATGATCTGGAAAGGGGTATGACGAGTGAGATGATCAAATTTGCACATGACAGTAAATTATGCAGAGTAGTTAAATCTCAAGCGGATTGTGATGAATTGCAGGAGGACCTTGTGAGACTGGAAGACTGGGTTTCCAAATGGCAGTTGAAATTTAATGTGGACAAGTGCAAAGTGATGCATATAGGGCAACAATAAACCTTGCTCTAGTTACACAATGTTAGGTTCTATCTTAGGAGTTACCACCTAGGAAAGAGATCTAGGCGTCATAGTAGATAATACATTGAAATCTTCGGCTCAGTATGCTGTGGCGATCAAAAAAGCAAACAATGTTAGGAATTATTAGGAAGGGAATGGCAAATAAAACAGAGGATTTCATAATGCCTCTGTATCACTTCATGGTGAGACCGCACTTGAATACTGTATGCAATTCTGGTCACGCATCTCAAAAGGGATATAGCTGCACTGGAGAAAGTGCAGAGAAGGGCATTTAAAATAAGGGGTATGGAACGGCTGCTCCATGAGGAAAGGCTAAAGAAGTTAGGGCTGTTCAGTTTGGAGAAGAGACGACTGAGGGGGGGATATGATAGAAGTCTACAAAACCATGAAAAGACAAACAAGTTAATGTACATTGGTTATTTACTCTCTAAGATAATAGAAGGACCAGGGGGCTCTCCATGAAATTAGCAAGAAGCTCATTTAAAACAAATCGAAGAAAATTCTTTTTCACTCAGCACATAGTTAAGCTCTGGAATTCATTGCCAGAGGATGTGGTTACAGCAGTTAGTGTAACTTGGTTTAAAAAAGGTTTGGATAATTTCCTAGAAGAAAAATCCATAAACTGCTATTAATTAATAAGCAATAGTAGCTTGAGATTTATTTAATGTTTGGGTACTTGCGACTTGGATTGGCCCCTGTTGGAAACAGGATACTGGGCTTGATGGACCCTTGGTCTGACCCAGTATGGCACAATCATTTTCTTATGGTGAGGGAAGTGAATGCTTGAAGTAGTGATGCAAAAGGACGTGAATGCTTCTGAGGGCGGTGACATGAAAAGAGGTGAATGTTACAAGAGTTGGGGGTGGGATGGGGGGGGGGGGGGACAGCACAAAAAGGAGCTTCTGCTGTGAAGATGCAGGGGAGGGGCAAATACTGTTTCCCTCCATCTCCCTGATGTCAGCAACGGATTTTGGATTCCTATAGCACCTTATTCCTTACCAAGATCCTGCTCTGCAACAGGTGTGAGGGGACCAAGGTTTGGGTGGGGAAAAACAGAGGGAAGAAGAGAGGGGTTGTATAAGAACCATGATGGGGTAGTAGAATGGGCTTAAGAGTCAAGGCTGGGGGTAGATGGGTTCAAAAAATGGGAATCCAGTAGAGGTGTGTGAGAAAGACATGGGGAGGGGTTTGTGTGTTATTAATTCAGTGATGGTGATTTGAGGGGAGGGTAAAAAATAGACATGGTATCAGGGTGGGCCTAAAGGTGGCGATGAGAGGGTATGTGTGAGACAGCCGGAGGAGGTAAAAGAGAAGGGAGCTGGGGATGGGTTACAGTCATAGCTAGTGACGGTAGAAGGGAGAGAGAGAGAGCTAGAGAGCCTAAAGGGAGAGAGAGAGAGAATGTAAAAGAACCTTAACGGGTAATGGGGCAGGGGAGAATGGAAGCTAGAGGAATAACTAGGTGGAGGAGTAAGAATGCCAGGGATAGTGATTGGAGGTGGAAGGGCTTGAAAGAGATACATGGAAAGGGGCAGTGCAAAAAGGGGGAATTACTTCTGGGGGAAGTGACTTGAAAAGGCTGAATGTTGGGGGGAGATGAGGATATATGTGTGAGAGTCAGAATGGATTATGGTCGAGGGTATATGCGAGACAGCCAGAAAGGGCACTGAAGGAGGAAGACGAGAGAGAGAGAAAGAGAAGATGGGGCAGAAGAAAGAATAAGAGAGATTGGGGGCAGGGGAGATACAGGTGGTGGGCAGAGGAGAGGGAGTAAAGAGTAGTACAAGATGTGGGGGGGAGGTGTTAATATTGGAGACGCTAAGCCACTGTCCTTGTGGGATTTGGGAAATGTTATGCTGGGGCTGCAGAGAGACAGTGGAAGGGATAGGGTGGAGGATTGAGAGACACTGATGGGGACGAGAGAGAAAGAGAGCATGGAGGAGAGAAAATGTCAAATGCTGGTCAAGGTAGGTGGGGACAGGTTGGGAGGACAGAGATATATTAGTGGGGACAAGGTGAGAAGATTAGGGTGGGGGAATTGAGAAAGACTAGTGGAAAGATTGAGAGATTGGGGGATAGAATGAGATTGAGAGAGCATGAAAGACTAGTGGAAGCAAAGTGGGGGAATTAAGAGCGAGAGAAACTGGTAGAAGGATTAAGAGATTGAGGGGACAGGATGGGATTGAGAGAAAGATAGGCAGGACATGGTGAGGGAATTGAGAGAGACTGGTGGGAGAATTGAAAGACTGGTTGAGACAGGGTTGGGGGACTGAGAAAAAGACTGATGGGGGCATTGAGAGAAACTTCTGGAAAAAGGAGGGGACAAAGAGAAACCAGTGGGGGCAGAGTGGGAGGATTGAGAGAGGGAAAGATACTTTTGGAAGGGGGTACCACCCCTCCTCCTCCCATACTCTTACCTTTTGAAAATATTAGGCTATTTAGCACTACACATTCCATTTTCTTGGTGCGTGAAAGGTTGGCCATCCCTGGTATGTAGTGGACACCCAACTACATGGGGAGGTGTGCGTGTCTCATGAGGACTGACATCCTGCTGTCCACTGAGAACACCTGTAACAGGTAAGAACTCTGCGGCTAAGCAGGAACAGAACTGAGTTCTACATCTCAAGCAAGTTCCAGAGGACAGACTGGCCAAATTTGCTGTTGTATTAGACATACCAGTCCAAACAATAGTACGATGTGAATGAATAGATGGAACTCCACGTCGCAACCTTGCAGATCTCCTTCATGCGGACTGATCGTGAGTTACCGACACTGCCATGGCTCGAACAGAGTGAGCCTTGATATGGCCCACAAGAATCAAGCCACCCAGGCATAACAGAAGGAGATGCAATCTGCTAGCCAATTGAAAAGCGTCTGCTTGATAACAGCAATCCCCAGCTTAACCTGATCAAAAGAAACAAAAAGCTGGGTGGACTTTCTATAGGTTTCTGTTCGCTCCAGGTAAAAGGCCAAGGCTCTTTTGTAATCTAAACTGTGCAGAGTTTATACACTTTGGTTAGAATGAGACCTGGGGAAAAATACTGACAGGACAACTGACAGGTTAAGATGGAATTTCGACACCACCTTAGGCAGGAACTTAGGGTGCATTCACAAGACCACCCTATTGTGAAAAAACTTAGTGTAAGGTGCAAGGAAGAGGGATTCAATTTTGTAAGGAACTGGGGTACCTTTTGGGGAGGGGGGGGGGGGAGTCTTTTCGAAGGGATGGGCTCCACCTTAACTAGGGTGGAACCAGGCTGCTGGCGCTAACATTTAAAAAGGAGATAGAGCAGCTTTTAAACTAGAACAAAGGGGAAAGCCGACAGCTGCTCAGCAGCGCATGGTTCGGAAGGAGGTATCTTCAAAGGATATTAATGAAGCATTAGTTAGAGCATCCCAACAGAGAGGTTCCAGTAATAAGAAAAGCAGTTCAAGTGCCTATAATTAAAAACTCACCTGAGCTAAAAGATTCCAATTTATCCCTGACAACTGAAAAGCAGAATGTAAATACAAACAAAAAACACTCTTTGAAATATTTTATGCTAAAGACAGAAGTCTAAGAAGTAAGATGGGAGAAAGAGTGAATGATGTCAAACTTAACTGGCATCTCAGAGACATGGTGGAAAGAGGATAACCAATGGGATAGTGCTATATTTGGGTACAAATTATATTGCAATGACAGAGAGGAGCATCTTGGTAGCAGGGTGGTGCTTTATGTCCGGGATGGCATAGAGTCCAACAGGATAAAGTTCCTGCATGAGACTAAATGCACAATTGAATCTTTATGGGTAGAAATCCCTTGTGCATTACGAAAGAGAATAGTGATAGGAGAATACTACTGTCCACCTGGCCAAATGGTGAGACTGAAAGTGAAATGCTAAGAGAAAGCAGGGAAGATAACGAAATTGGTAGTGCAGTAATAATGGGAGATTTCAATTACCCCAATATTGACTGGGTAAGTGAAACATCAGGGCATGATAGAGATGGAATAAAAGACAGTTTTATGGAGCAATTGGTAAAAAGGAAAGAGGGAGCAATTTTAGATCTAATTCTCAGTGGAGCACAGGATTTGGTGAGAGACGTAACAGTGGTAGGGCCGCTTGGCAATAGTGAGCATAATATGATCAAATTTGAATTAATAACTGAAGGGGGACATTAAGTAAATCCACGGCTCTAGCGCTAAACTTTCAAAAGTGAAACTTTGATAAAATGAGAAAAATAGTTAGAAAAAATTCAAAGGTGCAGCTACAAAGGTAAAAAGTGTGCAACAGGCATGGACACTGTTAAAAAAGGCTATTTTAGCCAAAAGATCTTCATTCAAAAATTGGAAGAAGGATCCATCAGAAGAAAATATCCAAAGTTTCAAAACAATCTGAAGAGGCGGCTCAGAAAAAAAACAAAAACATGATCACCTGGCTCCATGGAAAAAGAAAGACCGAAGGGACTCCACATGACCACGCTATAATGTAAGCATGGGTATGCTCAGTGAGGCTCAGTCAAAGTTCTAGAAACTTTGACTTGTTTTCCATGCTGAGTTCCATCAGATGATGTAACTCATGTATGAGGACTGCCATCTTGCTTGTCTTCAGAGAATGGTGGGATTTAGGAGGAAGGGGCCAATTGTATGAAGTAAAGTATGGCACCAGTGAAATTTAACAAGGTGGGGGAGGAAAGAAGGAAATATGTAGAAAGGTGGCGGCAAAAGTTCAGAAGAGAAGGAAAATATTAAGGGAGCAAAGGGTATTAAGGTAGTGAAGAAAATGAAAGTAGGGATGCAAGACATAAGAGATGAGTGCCCTATCCGGATGATGGCAATTTAAACAAAAGAGGAGGATAATATAAAAAGGCAAAAATAAGGTGGGAGAGAAGGAAGGGAAAAATTAGGAAGTTTAGCTATTTGGGAGCTACTTTCTGATGATTCATTTAGACATGAGTGAAGGGAAATACAAAATGAAAGGGATGGATGGTGGAGGAGGTGCATAACAGGGAATAAATGAATTGCAGAAAGTACATTGGGAATAGCCGCAATAAGGTCTGGGAACCATCAAGAACTTGGTACAAATCCTCAAATTTCAGGGGTTGGAGCCTCGATCCTTTACTGAGTTTCTATAATAATATTTCTACTACATGTAATATTTTTCAAGAGTAAACAAATATTGTGAAAATAATGCTAAATATTCCAGCAACTGCTATCAAAAAATTATTTTACTTAATTCTCATTCAGACTGATTTTCAAAGGAAACAGAGTATTTGACCTAGGTGCCTCAGTTTTAGGTTCCTAAAATTCAATGAAAGTTCAGCGAAATTTTAGCACCTGATTATGCATTTAACTTAGGTGCCTAATTTTAGGCCTGCTATTCATTCGCCAAATACAGCTGTTTAAGTTTGGCGCCTAGCTCTGGCAATCAACACTGAGATCCTAATTTACTTTCCCCATCCCGGTCCCACATTTAACCCTACCAAATATTTAGGCTCCTAAAGTTAGACATTTAGTGAAAACAGAAATCTAAATTTAGGCACTCAGACCTAACCTATTTTCAAAGGGGAAAAATTGGGCATCTAACGCTCAAATTTAGGTGTCAAAATCTTTTGAAAATTGACCTCTGCGTCTTGTCCGTGTGGACAATGTCAGGTACAGGCTGTACAGCTTCATCTGCTGGTTCAGCAAACACCAGTCTTCTTAGGAAGTGTACCTATAACCCCTCCCGCCCGTTATTCCTTTTGCTGCCGCTCCTCTCTCAGTCTGAATGCTTTTTTCAGCAATTATGTAGGCATAAGAATATTAAAAGAGGGGAAACAAATGTAGACAAGTTAAAATATGAATTTAAGTCCACATTACACTGATGCCAAGTTCACACCCTCTCAGACATTTCTCTTTACCAATGCAGATTTGCTCCAGACTGACGAGAGACTAAACAAAATTAGCAGGTAAGAGAACTTCCTCTTCTGTTATACCTTCCAGTCTACTGGGACCAATGTATCTAATTGGGTGAAGCTATAAAATCTGAATCCCCTCAGAAAGCAATCTATAGAACAAAAACAGGAAATGGGGTGGGTGGGACTCTCAGAGAGACAGAATGCCTCATTTCTTCCCCAGAGCCAACAATCATACTAGTAAATTAATGCATATAAGACAACAGTTTTCACACTGAAAGCCATATAGGAATCATAGAGAACTTCAAGAGCAACTAGAAAATTAGCACATTTCAGCTTATCTGAAGGAAATCCTGTGTAGTTCTAGAAGGGCAACTGTTTCTCAGAGCCTAAGCAATAATTATTTTATTGTTCTCTCTTCCCCTTCTGATAAGAAGCTATATGGGACCTACGCACAGCATTCTGGAAGAACGTCCTCTCAAAGAGGATACTGATGAGCAAACCCTGGGCGTTTTGGCCCTTTTCAGGGTGGATTCAACAATCACAGATTGGTGTGGCAACTAAATCTTGTTGAATCTCAATGCTGCTTAGACACAATATTGTGTGTCCATATTCTTTCCAACAAGAAGAATGAAGACAGCACCGTTGCTTACCTATAACTGGTGTTCTTTGTAGACAGTAGGATAAATTAAATCAATCACAAGTGTGGATAATGTCATCCGATGGTATGAAGGAGGGAATGTTTACTAGCTAGAGCTAGAAAGAAGTAAAAGTTCCTTCTGGTCACATTTTTGGACCTCCAAGGGGAGGTAGGAGGGTATGCATGATTGATTTGTACGTTTTGATACTGTTATTCCAGAGTTATTAGGATAAAAAGGAAGAGTTGGGTAGATTTTTCCATGTTTCTCATTCTGTTGGAGTAGGAAGAAAGCTTTTTTTTTTTTTTACCACAATCCAAGGTATGTAGGGCCAATTCAAATTTAGGACTGTGAGGCTTAGAAAAAAAATGGAGGTAGTAAATGGATTGATTGATATGATAACCAAAGATTACCTTGGGAAGAAGCTTTGAATGTGTACACAGAACTACTCTGTTATGTTAGAATTTTGTGTAGGGTGGATAAGTAAAGTTCACAGACTCTTCTTTCAAAAGGTTAGGTATTTAAGGTGGCAAATGTCTATGGGCTCAAGGGGAGGTCTCATCAAGTGAGTAAGGACTATACTGAGATCCCTAGGAAAGGGCAGATAGTTTTATGGGAGACATGAAATTTAACAAGCCTTTCATGAAACAATCTACTAGATAATATGAAGGTATAGATTTTCCTTCCTCCTGATTATAGTAAACATATATTGGACTGAATTAGTCTTCATGCTAGATTCAGATAAGTGGAGGAGGTAATCAATAATTTTGGGGGAGAGAGAGGACTTTACCCATGTCTGTACACCAGGTGGTGAACCTCCAACTTCAAAGGATAAGAACTTAAGATTAAATATCTCCTTAATGCGAGCTGCAACTGAGTAACAATGCCTCAACAATTGAAAGTAGTAATTAAACTCCTTTCAATATCTACTGTATGTCAGAACTAAGGATTGAAATGTTCAGGTGAAGCATGATGAGCACTGGAAGAAGCCATACTTGTCTTTGTCAGTTAAGAGTTATTAGTATCAGAGTTCGTTATTCTGCTTTCCATTTTATGAAGGTCTTAATTATGAGAGGAAATGAGGTTTGAGGTGGGAGTGGGCAGGCGTAAACAAGGCTTATACCCAATTGATTGAGAAGGCATCCAGCACTAGTCTATGTCAAGAGTCCCTCCTAGAGCAAAATGTTTAAACCTTTCTGCTGAAATTGGTAGCAAAACAAATTATACTTGGAGTCCTCTATTGGGAAAAGATATTGTCTGCTATTTGTTGGTACAGAGACCACTCATGAGGGTGTTTATTTTATTTTAATTTATATTCCACCTTTCAGACATTTCAAAGTGGATTACATTCAGGTACTGTAGGTATTGCCTTGTTCCCAGAGCGCTCACAATTTAAGTTTGTACCTGAGGCAATGGAAGGTGAAGTGACTTGCCCAAAGTCACATGGAGAACTCAGCTGAATCTGTTCACAATTAACATTGCCTTTTCCTGGTATGTGGCTTGGAGAATGGATACATAGGCTACTCCCATCTCCAAATTCCGATAGTCTCTAAATATAGTGAAAGTGAACTTGTTCTTTGCTGCTTGTATATGCAAAACATGGCAAATTAATTGTTGGTTTGAATAAGAACAATCTTGCTGGCAACGTAAGTGTTTGAAAGCTATGAGAGCAAATCATGCTGCTCTTAATTCTGAGACTGATATGTTACTTTGCCTCCTGGGAAAACTAAAAGCCTTGAGTTTGGAGGCCTTGACTGTGTGCTTTCCATCTGAGGAGAGATGCATCTGTGGTTAGGAGAACCTGATGAAGATGGATGAAAAGGCAAACCAGTTATCAGATTGTCCTTCAATAGCCACAAAGATCGGGATTCTTTATTTCACTTCTTCCATTTATCTGGGGCTATAGGTCTTAAGATTGATTCTACTGTGATTTTAACATCCACAGTGGAAGTTTTATGTGGACTAGGTCATAGGGATCATATTACCATTGAAGACGTATTACCCAGTATTTGGAAGATACCGAAAGTTATAGTTTTTGATTGTGGAATACTTTGCCCATCGCAGACAAAGGGTTTATGATTCTGTCACTAGGAAGAAATACTTTCACCTGTTCAGAATTGAACAGGACTAACTATTTGAAAGGTTTAAATTGGATTTGGAGCAATTATTTATTACAAAGATGTATTTGCTTTTCTACAAGAGTAATCAGAACAAGATACAGGATTACCGAGAAGTTTACATCCATAAGTATGTAAACATAATATAATACATAAACATCTGACAAACCACAGATGTTCCAGAAGTTGTATGATTGAATTCAATGCATCTGATTTCAATTGCTCTTGATTAGACAATCACCTAGGTATGGAAATAAGTTCACCTCATATCTTCTGTGATGTGCCGCAACTACTGCTAGGCACTCTGTGAAGATGCGAGATGTTGACGACAGACAAAGGTATAACTCTTTATTGAAGATGTTGAGATTCTAGGATGAATCTCAGGAATCATTTGTAATATAGATGTATATATACATCCTTCAAATCTAAAGAGCAAAACCAGTCACCAGTCTTGTCTAGCAGTGGCAAGATTATGGGTATTATCTTGAATTTTTCTTTGTCAAGAAATTTCATCCAAGCTGGGATGAAGGCCCCAATTAATCTTGGGGATTAAGAAGTATTTAAAATAAAAGTTTTTCCCTTTCCACGGCGGGACATACTTGACTGATCTTGCTTGCAGTGAGGAAGGTAGTTCATTCAATAATTCCTGGTGTTGAACTTGAGAGGAAGATGTTCTTGAGGGACAAATTGGAATAACCATAGCATATAGCCCACTCAGAATCTGGAGGACCTGTTGTAATTTACTATAAATGGCTTTTCTAGTCTGTTCGTCTGATCAACTAATCTAGCTTTACAATTGCTATCACTCCTTCAAAGATCCCCTGTGTTTATCCCATGCTTTCTTGAATTTGGATACTGTTTTTGTCTCCATCACCTCACCTGGGAGACTGTTCCATGCATCCACTATCCTCTCTGTAAAGAAATATCCTCTAAGATTACTCCTGATCTGCAAAAAAATAGGTCATTCCTTCTATAGGGTTTATTTTTTGCCCTGAAACTGGGATGATGACAAACATCTCTGTAAGAAGTCAAAATCTTGACTCAGATTTTAAGCCAGGTTTTTTTTTTCCCTCTCCAGTAATATGGTTGTGGCCTTTAGGCTTGGAGAGGGTGAAATCATGAGTGCTGGAGCTAGCATATTTTATTGTAAAATAACTGACCTTTTTGGGAAGGTGGCTGGAGGCTCTTAATAGCTGCAGATGGCTCTGAAGTTACATAAGGTGGAGCAATAGTCTTTTATGAGGTCTACTGTCTTTAGCTTTACTTTTGAATAGATTAGCTAATATCCCTTGCACAGGTGACAATCTGTCATGTACACCTACTCTCAAAGTTGAGGTTCTATGCCAGGCCATTCTACAAGGCCCTATAGCTAAAGCTGAGCTTCAATTACGGCTCAAATCCATTGTATGCCGATTGTTCAAGGTGTTTACCAAATTAGTCTCTTGCTGCTGATAAGCAAAGAAAACCAACTAACTTGTCTGAAGGGAGTAATGCAGACAATTTCTATAGCTTTTCTATAACAGAATGCATATTCTTCACCACACATCTCTGTAAACAAAACTTTTCCAAATTTTTCATGCCTAATATCCATTAAAGAGAGGTTGGCTCCTAGCCCCCTCCACTGTATATAGTATTTATTCTATTTTATTGCACTTTATATATTTATTGCTCCGTTCACCCCTTCTTTATTTTCCTACTCCAAGTTAAGGCTTCCTTGTTATAATGTAACTGTATGCTCTGTATCTCTTGTTGATTGGTTAATTGTATATTCTACTTAGTTCATTGTAAACCGAATTGATTTGATTTGTATCAAGAAATTCGGTATATAAAAGCCTTAATAAATAAATAAAAATAAATATATCATATCATAAATAGCTAGTAAGAACACATGTGAGGAGATTATAGTTTTTTGGCAGTTACCTGCCAAAAAGATCCAATGTTTGAAGATCTTTGCTTTGAGGAACCGAAGAATAAGCCATTGACTTAAGACCTCTTTAAAGCTGAGCATACAATCACTGAAAGATGGAGCAACTTCGTCTTCTCAAAATCAGTAACTGCTTGCACCCTATATTGTATCCTGCTTTATACCCACTGGGGCTAGCATTAAGTGGGTTTCCCGGATCTTCATTTGTACATCTTAATATTTGATGGACTATAATTGCTATCTATAGAATCATTAAGATATCGACCCCGCCTTCAACCGATCTCTCCCAAGCGAATCCAACAACTAGTCACTTTCCCCCATCGCCTTTCTCCTAACTCTCCCAATCCCTCTCTCCAGCTATATACCGCATTCCTCTTCCTTGCCTTCTCTTTCCCCCCTTCTACCATCTCCTCTGTACCTCCGTCCCCTGAGCTTATTTATACACATTAATTTTATTGATTTATTTATATTATCCACTGTATTTTCTGTTAAGATGAGTTTCATGAGTTTTAGATTATGTTAAAATGAGTCTCTAGAGTTTTAGGTTACGTTTAGTGTTTCTTCTGTTAACTGGCATCATTGTTCCATGTACCGCCTTAGAGCGAATTTGAAGTTTCATTGTAAACAGATATGATTTGTACTTTTACAGGAATGTCGGTATAGAAAAAAATAAAAATAAATAAATAAAATTTAAGAGTTCTAGCGTAGGTGCTCCAGATTCTCCTTCTACTTGTAGGTCAAAAGGAATGTGATACTTTGATGAAGATTGGGAAGGAAAGATCTTCTGGTGAGGACGTGCTTCTAACTGGAGGTGATGACAGGTCAGACGGTAGACCCAGAGGTCATCTACATCTGAGTTTAATTCCATGGAAGCTTAATCACTGTCCCATGAATGATCTGACTCTTAAGTCAGACTCAGATAAAGCATAAGTAGCATGAGGCACCAGAGAATAGTGTTTCTCTCTTATGAAGTATGCTGCTGGAAGCAACCTGGTAAACAACTGAAGAGGACACCTCTCTTTGAGAGGCTGAAAGGCATTAATGTTGAATGGTCGTTGCTGTGGCAAAAGAATGCAAATGGTCAGTGCTGCTGCCACTTAAGAATGCAAAAGGAACAATTATTGTATAGGCTTTAGCTGCAATGAAGTGATAGTCATCAAAACAGAAGGTACTGAAACAGACAGCACTAAAGTTGTATATAGCTTGGTAAGATGCTCAGCCAAAAGATCATGTACCATTTTATTCAAATCTCTCTCATAAACTACACCAGGTAATGAGACAGCACTTCCTTCTATGTAATAAATGGGGGCACAGACACTGTAGATAGAGAAGATGAAACCGGTAAATTTGGAGGAAAGAGGAGGCTCCTGATGCACTAATATCAAAGGATCATCTTCTTACCACTTAAGAGGACAAACCTCCCTGACCCATCTTCATTGCTAGTGGACAGTGCCAACAACGTGATCAATGTCACAAAATCAAAGATGGAGCCCATCACTTGGACTCAACTGCTCTCATTCTTATATTTGACCCCAAAGCAAAACCTGAAGGAGTATGTGAAGAATGGAGGTCTTCAGAGGGATTTCTTCCTTGCCTCGTAATTGACTTTAAAAAAAAAAAAAAAAGAGGCAACCTTTGATGCTTAAGTTTCAAGAGATAAAGTGGAAGTTTGTTATATCAGTGTTGAAGAGTTAGAGAGTTTTGACTTTGATGTTGAAGCTTGGTTCTGAATAGTCTGAAAAATATCTTTAATCCAAAATCTTCTGGCTCTAGGTAACATGTTAGAACAAATTAAGCAATTTGGAACATCATGTTCAAGTCCTAGACCACACATATATTCAATTTGATGATCAGTTATGGATATTTTTTCATTAACTGTTATTCCTCATTTAAATCCAGAAGCCTTTTTGACAGCCATCATAGAAAAATGGAGTCTGCCACATTAAACGTGAAATTTGTTTTTAATTAAAAAAAAAAAGATGACTTGGAAGTATCAAAAAATAAGAAAAAAAAAGGATTCTGATTAAAAAAACCCACAACCATCTCCTTCTACAGAAAAAGACTGGCTAGGCTGGCTGCACATGAGCAGAAATAGCTTCTAATTCTTTCTAGTTCGTGAACTTTCTGGACTCATTGCTCCTGGATAACATCACCCACATGCATGACCAATTTCATCCTGCTTGTCCATGGAGAACAGGGTTTCTCACAATCTCTTCTGTACACCTTGAAGGAGCTGGTGGATGGGCACTGCCATCCAGTCCTTGAGATCATTGGGGAACCTGTAGAAGCCAAATAATGGTGCCATGGGTTCAGTCTTTACCTCTAAATTATACTCTCAACCATTCTCTGTATGCTCATATATGGGCTGAAAAGAAAGATCCTATTCTCAGTACCAAAATTATTGTGTCATTACTAAGAGTGAGTGAGAAAAGTCAAAGGGTATTATAATGCATGTACAGGCAAAGTTAAGGCCTGTCTGTACATGTAGCTTGCATGAACACACAAAGTAAGGATATCATGCTCTCAGCTAAAATAAATTGGTTGTCACCTAGCAACTAGAGTTAATATTCATATGCTAGGAGGAATACAACAATTTCTTTAACTCAGGTTTTGTAAATTAATTATTGATTAGCTGGTTTGAAAAACCTATTCTCTACTACAAGACAAACAATCAGTTATAATACATAGGTGGGTTATAATAAATTTCCCTGGATAATAGGCATTAGCTTCAGGATTGATGATTCGCTTAAAATGAAAAATAGTCTCAAGCAGAAATTGTATTTTTTGATCTTAGGGTTTCACATCTTTCAAAGCACTGGAGCTCTCCAGAAACCACCAAACAAATCACAACTTCCATTTCAAGAAAGAAAAAAAAAAGTTTCACAACCTGAAAAAGTTAAAGATTGGTTAAATACATTTTCTTTCATTTTAAAAGAAAAAAATATATATATGGCCAACTAGGTGGCTATGTCCATTGCGCTGAGTTGCAACACATTCGTGTTTCAGTTTGCCGTTCATCAGAGTAGTGTACGGTCTAGCTAGTTACCCTAAAAAGGAGGATATGCAACCGAGTGCAGGTCGAGCATCATAAAATGGATGCCAAGTAATGGCCCCTGCAGTTTTAATGTGAATGCTAATGAAACTGCATTAAAAAGAAACCTGCTAAAGTTCTTTACACAGAACAAACTGTCTTCACCTTATAATTTGGCTGGTACAAGCCAGACAAACTTGCTGGGCTTTTTGGCCTTGACAAATTTGTATGCAGTTGAGAGGCCCATTTCAGTTGACCAGATGTCTTCCAGCACACGTCTCCATCCACGTAAAACCTGTATGCACATACCAGCTAGTAAGCAGTACCTGAAACCCACCAATCCTATACTACTAGATTGTGACAGTATCCAATCACAATATAAACGTTTGGATCCTATGCATAAAGTCCTGACAAGAACCAGGACTTTGAACTTTAAAAAAAAGTTCAAGCAAAGCATCCAGTTTAAACTTCTAGCTGAAACTTCTAGTTTTGCATTCCAGCCTACGCTTTGAGCTTCTGACTCTGCTTAGCCTTGCTCTGCTAACTCTGAAGTACCTATCAAATCATCCTTGCATGTGCCTTTGCAAGTCAAGTTAACATTTGTTCCTGCCTCCTGCCTGAATTAAATGCACTGGAATTGTTGCCCTGGGGCTGTATTAGCTTGTCAGTCGGGGTACAGCTGGCTGCCCTCCATACCAAGCTTAGGACCCTGACCAGATCTTTGATGTGGGCTACCAGGATCACAGCAGAGAGTGAGCAGCTGAGACTGTCTAGACATTTTCGCTGAGACTGTCTAGACATTTTCAGCACTTCTGATCACCTAAGATTGGCAATGTGTCTTTAAAATGCGTCTTTAACATGCAAGTTGGATTGGGGCAGACACAAGGTATTTTCATAACATTGTAACAAGAATGATTTACTCTGCTAAGCCACAAAGTTAAAATGTGTACTGTGTTTAAAACTATATCTTATGCTGCTATAATAAAATTCTTATCTACCTCAAGAAAAAGGTGTGAAATATGTTGATCTTTTTATTTCAACTTGGTTTGAATTTTATTTGATTTAAACAGATTAATGGTAAAACCAAAATCTCCTATAGTAAAAGTGGATTTGTGGGTACCACAGAGGTAATGTGCTCAGGAACAGTGGAAGGGGGGACGACAGTTGCTACTACTACAGCAATCCTCATATGAAAAGGAAACCTACAAGAGGATGAGGATGAGAAGGGGTTAAGTGCACACTGGCTTATCCTGTGCTTATTAACCAACTGCTGCTGCTGACAGCAGCCTGGTCTAGATCACCCAGCACAGTGACAATAAGACACATGGAAGATATTTGCAGATAAGGGTATTTCCAGAATGGTCTACCCATTTGTGCCTGTCTATGGTGTAGTCGCAGATTTTACTCAGTCTATGGTCTTCTCTCTCCCTTATCTTGCGACTAAGGCTTCTTTATGTTTAGTTGAATTCTGACACTATTTCGGCTCCTGTTACCTCTGCTTAAGGTGTCCACAACCCACTCAGTTGCCTAGGATCTGGTAATCTACTGGCTTCAAGATACTGCACTGTTCTGTTTTTCAGTAAATGTTTCTATGACTTTGCTCACAAGTTTGTAGATTTCCACTTTATCTTATGGCAAAAAGGAGACACTAGCTTTAAACATGACGAGCTGATGTAACAAAATGTTCTTACCAGTTTGTGTCTTACTAGGATGGTGTGGTCCACCTGGCCCTTGCTGAGGAGGGGGACTTGCCCCTACTTGTCCAGTACTTTGTGCTGGGCTTGCACTGGTCAAAGTTCCAGTTGGCAGTGGCTGACCTCTCTTCAATAGCTGCTTCTGTTCTTGCTGGCGGAAGCGTGGAGGCACCTCGCGAGGCAGATAACGGGATGCAGCTGGCTGCTGGCCATTGGCAGACGCACGCTTGCCATTGCTGCTGTTGGTAATAGTGCTGGTGGAAGTACTGGTACTAGTACCGGCAGGTTGGGGCTGGCTTGAAATGGTCTTAGTAGATTCTGGCACTGTAGAAACAAAGATAGAACAAGTCTTTAACACAAAAGAAAAACATTTAAAAAATGCAATAGATTTTCTTATAGGGCAAGACACAAAAATAAGTAGTAGAATTCACCAAGCAGGAAGAAACTAACAAAATTACTGGGCATTGCAAAACAATGGGCCAAATAAAATGGACAAAATCTTTTTCATTTCTATATTTATAAATTCAGCAAGTTCTATGATATTTATCAGCACAAAAGTCATAAGTAATGCCATAACTGACACAGCAATTTAGGAGAACAAACTAGCTGAAACATATTTAAATTCCCCAGAGGCCCCTATTTACTGTCCTCCTCTCCAGTTTGACCCTTGCACTCTCCTCAGTCCTACCCCAGCACTTCTTTTCTTTCTAGTCACTTTGTCCCCCAAAGCACTCTGATCCCCCCTCCTCAGCTCCAACCCACCCTAACATCAAGCCCAAATCTGATCCCATCACTCTCTTCTCTCCCCTGCCCAGTGATGCTCCAGCACACTCAGACCACCATCCCTAACCCAATCCCAGCACTATCCTCACCCCTGCTCCCCAAGACCAATCTCTCCCTCCACTCGCCAGCCCAAGTATATCCTAATCCCCTGCATGACCTCAGCACTCCATTCTACTTCCCCAGCCTGATCCCAGCACATCCTACTCCCCTGCCCAATGCCAGTACTTCTCCTCACTTCCATAGCCTGACCCTCTTCCCGAAGCTAACCCAAGCACACTCAGCATCCTCTCCTCTCCAGCTCGAGCCCAGCATACTCGGTACACCCATCTTCAGCCCAACCCAGCAATCCCCAACCTCCCTCCTCCCCAGCACTCCCTTCCCCTCTATCCCCCTTGCTGGCCCAGCACCCACACACTCTGCACCCCTTTTCCGGATCAATTGCAGCACTCCCATCTCCTCTGCTCAGCCTGCCCCAGCACATTCCTGATCCCTCTCCCTAACCTGACCCCCATCCCCAGCCAGGATTCATTTCTCCCAAACACAAAAACACCCCAGAAAATGTCACCCACCAAACCAGTCTCAACCAATGCCCCTTTCTCCACATCCCTCTACCCCACTATGAGTCTTCCTGGAACAGGAGCCATCCTCTTTGCTAATGCTCAGCTCTCTGGCTTTGTAAAATGGCCACTAGGTACCCGAAGACAGCATCATAATGCTGTATGGTAGATTCTTTGCACAAACCAAGATTTGGTAAGGCCTGGGGTGGGGAGAGGTCATGGGGGGCTTTTGGTGAACTTGACTCAGTTCTACCGCCCCTCTCTCCCCTCCCCTTTTCTCCACCACCTTCTTTTCTTTCTCTCTGCCCCTCCTCTTTCCTCGCTCTCCTCCCTTCTCTTCCCCATCTTATCTCCTAGCCTGATTAAAATTAACCTCATAGTTTTCTTTCTTTTGTACATATGTATATAATTGCAAACTTTGTTTATAATTTTATTGCAAAACTTCCCATGTTATTGTTCCCCCTCTCGTTAATGCCTTGTTATCATGTTTTTACTGTTCAATGTAAAGCGCCATGCCGTGCGTTTGTTTTTGCGTTACAATGTGAACCGATATGATATCCTGGATGAATGTCGGTATATAAAAATTTTAAATAAATAAATAAATAAATAAATAAGTCCTGGACTGGATTGTTTTCCTTTTTTTTTTTTTTTTTACATTTTCTAATCTAGTGGACAGCAGCTGAAGGGGTGTGCTTGCATACCCCACCAATTGCCAACAGACACATACCACCAAAATTATAATATAGCAAATTTGCTTACCATAAACAGTGTTTTCCATAGACAGCTGGATGAATTAGCCATGATATTTGGAGTAGCATCATCAAATTGCACCAAATGGACCCTTCTGTCTAATCTCATAGAGCTTTTATCTCTTAGGAGCATACGCAGGACTTCCCTTCCTTTGTGAGCTCCTCAGTTGATTGTAGAGCTAAGACTAGCTAAGTAGCTGATACTACAGAGAAGCAGGCGGGTATTTAGAATGGCTAATTCACATCCTGATATATATATGTGGAGAACACAGTTTACGGTAAACAAACTTGCTATTTCCGTTGACAAGCAAGGCTGAATTACAATGACATGTGGGGACTCCCAAGCAGAGCATTTACTGCAGCAGTAATCCAGACCCCACCAAGGAGAGTGGACTACTGGGTACAGCACTGCATCTTCCTTGGTGCTGTCCTCTAACAAGGGGATCCAACACTTGTGGAAAAATTTATAGCATCTTTATTTCTAGGAACTGAAGCTTCATCAGCGCATTTGCTAGCAAGTTTTTAATAACTTTGTCAATGCCAACAATGTTTTGACACAGAGAATCTGAAACTGGATTTTAAGAAGTCTATGCTGATCTTCATTCCAGAATCTGTTAGTTCTTCAACAGAGGTCTCTCTCTCTACTGCAGAAATCCCCCCCCCCCCCCCCCCCCCCAAAAAAAAAAAAAAAGTGGCTGGACTTTGTTCAAAAATAGCTCACAAATATTTCTCATTCTCCATTTCCTCCTGCTTAAATGAAATTGCCTATCTTGCAACCTTTAACTGTCCATATAGATTCTCAAGCTTCCATTCCACCATTCCAAACAAGACAGGATCTGCCAATAACAGATTCCCCTATCAAACCTCAAAGCTACAGTTCTTCAAAGGACAGACCAACATCAAAAGAACCACCAATAATCCCATCAGACTTTGAGGAGGAATTTCAGTCATCATATGCCTTTCTGTTGTATCCTGAAGGAAAAGTCCATAAAGAGTTATTAGCCAGATAGACTTGGAAAAACCAGCGCTTATGTCTAGGAGGGAGATTACACGTAATAGATAAACTATTTGGGATCTGGCAGGTGTAGTGTAGTGGAGAAGTAGTGTAGTGGTTAGAGCAGTGGGCTGTGAACTAAGGAACGAAGGGTAAACAGACTTCATAAAACTGCTTCCCAAATGTACTGTCATTTTTAATAGCTTGTCCAGACAGTAGTAGGACGTGAAGGTGTACACTGATGACCAAGTTGCAGCTTTGCAGATTTTTTCAATAGATGAAAACACCGCAGCCATGGCTCTCACTTGATGAGTCTTGATAATGTGTGTAGTCTTCATGTTTGCTAGCACATAACATGTGTCAGAACTATGTAAAGGTCCCATGGAATTGGTAGCTTGACCACTGGAGGTTTAATATGCCATAAGCCTTTCATGAATTTTGATACTAAAGGATGTGTGGCGATTAGCTTAATCTAAATGTGTGTGGTAGGCTAATATGGCACCGAAATGGACTCCTACTGACATTGTACTAAGACCTGAGGAAGACTAAGTATTGAAGAATCTCTCAATGCTCACACATGAACAGGTCTAAGAAGCTTTGATGACACCAGGTCAAGAATATTTTCCATTCAAAGCCATAAGCTCTTCTAGTTGAAGGCTTCTTAGCAGTCACTACTAGGTTTTTCACTTGCTTGGATAAATAAAACGGAGCAATCAATGAGTGATCTAAGATGTCAGTTTGAGAAAAGAAAGATTTGGATGAAACAGACGTCCCTCTCCTTGTGTCAACAAGGATGGACTAGCTCCTGACACAATCAGGGGGGCTGATGGACAGTTGTACTGGGTACGTGAACCACACTTGTTATAGCTATGCTAATGCAACGAGTACCAGATGGGTCTTTGTCTTTGAGTAGTTTTGTACTGTTTTGGCTATCAATAGAATTGGCGGAAATAGGTATATGAGATTTGCATTCCAATTGAGTAGAAAGTTATCCTGAGTAGAGCTGAGCTCACTGGGAAAAATGGGCAAAACCTTTTCACCTTCCTGTTTTCTTCCGATGCAAACAAGTCAACAGAGGGTTGTCCTTATAGGTTGAAAAGACTATTGACAGTTGGCTGGTGTAGTGACCACTCGAATGGGTGACATACCTTGCTGATATGATTTGCTAATATATTGGCAATCCCTGGAAGGTAGGCTACTTGAATAATCGCCTAGTAACTTTTTGTCCATTCCCACATTCTTACAAATTATTGGCAGGGAATCTAAGGCTCTGTGCCTTCTTGCTTGTTGATATAGAAATAAGTGGGCCCAGGGCCCTGGCCCACCTGTAAATGTGTTTCACGTGTGTGCAGCCCGGTTGCATCCGGTCTCTGGTGCTCCGGCGTTGAAGGGAGCAACAGCATGGCTCCCCTCCCCCTTTCCTTCCACAGCCTGGCTTGACAATGACATGGCCGGGAGAGGGGAGGGAGAGAACAATCATAGGCTAATGACATTGCAGTCCATTTAAAGGGCCGTGACAGAGGCACATCCGGCCTCCTTGCTCCCTGCCAGAATTTGAGGAAGGCCCCAGCACAAAGAGGTGGGGCAGCCGTGCAGCATCGGAGAGGTGCGGCTTGCTTTCAACGCGGAGTGGTTGGATCGGGCAGTGGCTTGTTGCTGCTGTTGCTGCCAGGTGGAGGGGGGTTGGGGGTGGGGCAGATCCAGCAGGCCCTCCTTGGTTTTGAGCCCCAGGGGCACTTGTGCTGCCAGCGCTCCAGCTGGGTGTGCAACCTGGTGGCTAGGCCCTAGCGGGGTTGCATGTCTTCCGGGACCTGAGGCTGCTGCGGGTTCGGGGGGGGGGGGGGGGCCAAAGCCGGCGTGGGATGTTTCCGGTTATCATTGCTGCTGGGGGGCTGTGGAGGGTCCAGGTTTGGGCTCGGTCCTGGAGGCGGGGAGCAGGTGGTCAATCGTGCTAAGTGCAGCCAAGGTGGAGAAGGATGCAGTCATGGCTGGCAGCCTGGGTGAGACAGTACAGTTCAGGGTGCATTGGCTCCGGTTTGCCGGGTTAGGAGATCAGGTGGCTGGCGATGCTGCAGCAGGTCCTGGGGCCCGGCGGTGCCCCCTCCTCAAATCTGGGTTGGTCGCAGGATGTTGCTTGTTGCTGTTGCCATTCAAGGTGCCGGGGGCTGTGGAGGAGCTGACCTTGGGCTCGGCCGCTGAGGCGAGGAGCGGGCGATGGCACAGTTGCCATTGTCTCTGTCCGCCAGAATTCATATACAGTGGGGCATACGGCATTGGGGTTCTCGGCAGTGAGTTTGACCCCCACTAGGGGCAAAAAAAAAAATTCTAAAGCAATCCTTGGGGTCATGAGGCCAAAACAATTTGCTGGAACGCGGGTAACATTGAGCAGTGAGCACCCCTACCCCGGCAGCAGCTGTCATGGCACCATGGAGCTTGTTGGCGGGGTGACTGCGGGGGAGGCCATGCTTCTCCACTTAGGAATTGTGAGGTGTGCGATGGGTTGTGGGGGTGGGGGGGGGGGGGGGGGAGATCTCGCAGACCTTTACTGGTTTGTAGATGAGACATGTGGTGCTTTGAGCTTTAACTGTCCACAAAGAACCTCTCTCAATGAGAAAAAAAAAGATACAGAACAATTAAGAGACGAAATTGTGATGAAAAAAGCTCACCAAGCTCACTGTATTAGGCCTTATAGAGAAGAGAAAAATCTTGAGGCTCAGAGATTTAAAAAAAAGGAAAAATTCAACTTAAGAACGTTTAAAAATTATTAAGTTGTTCAAATGACCAAAGTTGTAACAGGAACAGACTGATGCGGCCCGATTGCTAAGGAAAATTCTCTCTGAAATGGAAAAATGTATGATCTTATCCACAAACAAAAAAGGGTGGAAGGGTCCCCACACAAAAAACAGCTAGGAAGGAAATCCTGTTCATGCCAGGAAGGCCTTCTAGGCTTTACCAGAGCCCTAAAAAATGCAATACGTCAGCACCATCAAATAATGAAATCCATCAGTGTAGCTGAATACTTCATTTTGGCTTTGGAGAAATAACATGCACTGTTAAAAACTTCATCTTTTTTAATGAAACAAGTTATTTACACACAAACATCATAATCATGCATATTAAAATACAATGGGGACAACTCCAGGACTGGAACAAACTGTAACAGAAATAAAACTATCTTTTCAGGTGATGGGACAATCTACAAAAAATACAACCACTAAATTTTACAGTTTACATTTTAGATAATTTGGCCAAATATTTCCTTATATTCCACCTTTTGGCACTTCAAAGTGGATTACATTCAGGTACTTGTTACTGTATATGAAAATTAATATCTTTATTTAAAAAATTATTCAGTATTATTCATACCGCAATAAACAAGACATGCAAGTATGGTTCAGTAATTGTGCTACTATAATCCAGATGCAGATTAAAGTACAAATAATTGTAAAATAAAAAAGTTTTAGGTTTCCTTAAAATTAGTGGGAACCCCAACCAAAAAAGTATGAACGAATTCTCAGAAACTCAGTTATATAGCCAGCAATATACCACACACACTGTAAACCATCTGACAAACACACATTTATACAACCTACTACACCACTTCCCATGCCCTCATCCTTCAGCATCTCTCTCTCTTACCTCTACAGTCATTTTGTTCCCCTTTCCCCTTCCAGTGTTCCCTTCCTCAGACCTCCCATTCCCCACACTCCTACTCTCTGGCCCCCATTCTGCCACTTTTCTTCCTTTCCTGCAATTCACTGAATTACTGTCAGCCATGAGCACTCTGTGCCCTATTACTGTTGCTGGTAGGGAAAGAGCTCCCTTGCCCAGAGTACTACAAGCCCGACTGCTCCTTTTATTCTTCAGGAGGTGAAGGACTGGGGTGGGTTGGACTCTCCTGGCTGGTACCAGTACCATAGATGGAAGACTGCAGGAGATGGGTCAGTTTTTCTTGCATCCTCTTCTTCATCCTCTTGTTGCTGCCCAGGGATGCGGTCTTCAGAGCCAACCAAGTTTCCTTTTTTAGGCCTGGGCAAGCACCCATAGCCATTGAGTTTCCTTTTCTGGGATCCTTGGTTCTCCTATTTTAGTCCCTGGCAAGCCACTGCTGCTGCTGGGTCTCTGTTTTTTTTAGCCCTTTCAGGACCACAATGGTTCTGCTACCATGTCTCCTCTTCTTGACAGGTTACTTCAGAATCTCTTCCTCTGGCCTACGGAAGCTACTGCTAGATATGACACATATCAGAAAACCTTTTCCATGCTAGAGATAGATAACTATCTACTCCTTGATGTACACAGTGGACTCTACCCAATGTGATAATTTTTAAGCTACATAAAATATGGTGGTATCACTTCAGTGCTTTGTGCAGATAGCGCAGTTGCTTACCTGTAACAGGTGTTCTCCTAGGACAGCAGGGATGTTAGTCCTCACATATGGATGACATCTGATGCAGCCCGGCATGGAAAACTTTTGTCAAAGTTTCTAGAAGCTTTGACTGGCACACTGAGCATGCCCAGAATGCCACTATCCATGCATCCACGCATGGTCCCCCCTTCAGTCTTGAAACAGAGAAAAATATGAGCAAAAAAATGAAACAAAACGGAAGGAGAACCCAAATCTGTGGGGAGGCGGGCGGGATTCCTGAAAACTAACATCCTGCTATCCTTTGAGAACACCTGCTAAAGGTAAGCAATTGTGTTTTCTCCTAGGACAAGCAGGATGGGTAGTCCTCACATATGGGTGAAAACTAAGCTCCAGGCTGTCCCCGTTAGCAGGCGAGACCAACAGTTACCAAACAAAGTGTGAACGGGCACAACAACAACTGGGGTGCTGATGGTCGGCATGGGACTGCCTGGCTCCAACCAGGGGGTCTACGCAGGAAGAGTTGGTTTCAAGTCTGGAAGAGATTGCATAGGATGAACTAGCTGAAGGCACTGTCCTGTCAAGCATCTGTGTTTAAGCAGGAGTGGGGCACGAACGTGTGAAGGGAACTCCACGTTACTGCGCGGCAAATTTTGACGATGGGAACCGCTCACAGATGAGCCACCGACGTCACCATGGCATGCACAGAGTGAGCTTTGATTTGGCCTGTCAGCTGACGACCTGCTTATGCATAGGAGAAGGCGATGCAATTCGCCAGCCAGTTGTATAAAGTCTGTTTACCCACCGTCACTCCCAGCCTATTGGTATCGAAGGACACAAAAAGCTGAGTGGACTGCCTGCAACCGGCTGTGCAGTCTAAATATAAAGCGAAGGCCCTCTTGCAGTCCAAAGTATGAAGAGCACATTCCCCTGGGTGGAATGAGCCCTTGGAAAGAAGGTGGGTAGAACAATGGACTGATTGATATGGAAATCAGTGATCACCTGATCATGAAAAAACCTTGTGTATGGCATGTACGTAACCAAGGCCTGAAGCTCACTGACTCTACAAGCCAAAGTAATCACCACTACGAATATAACTTTCCAGGTGAGGAACTTCAGGTCGCAGGAACACAATGGCTCGAAGGGATGATGCATGAGCCATGTCAGGACAATGCTGAGGTCCCAGGATGCAACAAGAGGCCGAAAAGGGAACTTCAACTGAAGCAGGCCCCTCATAAAGCAACCCTCTAAAGGCTGCACAGATATGGGTGTCCCAGTGACACCAAGATGGATGCACTAACAGCGCTAAGATGGACCCTGACTGAGCTGGTTTGAAACCCAGACTCGGAAAGGTGCCACAAGCAGTCCAACAGCTTGGGAAGGGGGCATGTGAATGGATCCAAATCATGCCCCACACCAAGTGGTGAATCTTCTCCATTTCAAACTATAAGACTTCCTGATGGAAGGCTTCCTAGAAGTCACCAGCACCTGGAAGACACTGTCCGAGAGGTCCAGAAGCTGAAGAACTAGGTGCTCAACATCCATGCCATTAGGGCTAATGCCTGGAGGTTTGGATGGCGCAGGGTGCCCTGGTTCTGAATGGGGTCCCTGATCGAAAGATCCTGAAGGAGAGGGAACCAGATCTGTTGGGGCCAATAAGGCGCCATGAGGATGATCATGGTCCTCTGTCCTGTTGAAGCTTCAGTAGGTCATCAAGAGGAGTGGGAGAGGAGGATATGCGTACCCCATACCCCTCCCCAAGTGAAGGGAGAAGGCATTGCAGGCCAGATGTCCGCCCCTGGTGACAGGGAGCAAAAACTGCTCACCTTGTAATTGAATGGGGAGGCAAAGAGGTCCAAATTTGGGGTTCCCCACCGATGAAAAATTCTGGCCGCTATCTCCGGATTCAGGGACCACGCGTGTGGCTGAAAGGAGCAGCTCAGCTGGTCCGACAGTACGTTCAGAATCCCAAGCAGGTACGTTGCTCGCAGCGATATCCCCAGTGACAGTGCCCAGGACCACACCTGCACCGCCTCGAGGCAGAGGAGGAACGATCCCTTGCCTGTTTGTTGACATATCACATTGCAACTTGGTTGTCCGTCTGGATCAGGACAACCAGCCCCTGAACGCCCAGAGGGTGAAACGGATCTCCCGAACCTTCAAAACGTTTGACAGCAGGCTTCGTGAGTGGTCCAAAGACCCTGCATGTGTAGGCTGTCCACATGGGCACCCCAGCCCTGAGGAGAGGCGTCGGTGGTGAGGACCACTTGAGGTGGGGGCAGCCTGGAAGGGAATTCCCCGCTTCAAATGGAGAGGTTTTCCCATCAGGACAGAGAGGCCCTTAGAGGTTCCATGTCTGAGAGACAAGTCTCAAGGTCCTGGGAGGCCTGTTGCCACTGCGACTGCAAGGTCCATTGTGCCTTCGCATGCACAAGCGAGCGAGAGGGGTAACATGGACAAAAACTGCCATGTGGTCCAAAACATGGAGCAGAAAGCAGGCAGTTACCTGCTGGTTGTTACGCACAAAGGTTACCAATGAGATGAGGGCAAGAGACAGATTGCGGGGCAGAAATGCTTTCGATTGCGCCATGTCCAGCCTGGCTCCTATAAAGTCCAGTTGGGGGAGACAGGCAGAGGTGAGACTTTGCGTAGTTGATTACAAACTCCAAGGATTGCAGAGTCTGCACTGTCAGGGTTAAAGCATTCAGTGCCCTGTGCAGTAGTCGCACTTGATCAACCAGTTATCTACGTATGGGAAGACGTGCACCGCACGACGCCTGAGGAACGCAGCCACCACTGCTAGGCATTTGGTGAAGACGTGAGGGACTGAGGCCAACCCAAAAGGCAGCACCTTGTGCTGGAAGTGAGCCTTCCCCACCACGAAGCGGAGGTATTTTCTGTGGCCGGGGAAGATAGCTATACGAGCATAAGCTTCCTTGAGATCCAGGGAGCACAGCCAGTCTCCACTTTTGAGGAGGGGTATCAGAGTGCCCAGAGAAAACATCTTGAACTTTTCTCTTAAGAAAAATGTTTTAACACCCAGAGGTCGAGAATGGGGCACAAGCCTCCATTTCTCTTCGGAATTAGGAAATACCTCAAATAGATCCCTCGGCCCTGCTGAGGGTGAGGAACAGGCTCTACTGCTCCTGCTGTGAGAAGGGCGGAGAGCTCTGTCTGAAGTATGACCTGCTGGGCGGACAAACCCCACGACAAACATGGGGGAGAGTTCTCTGGAAGCCGTCTGAAAATGAGCCGGTACCCCTGACGAACTATGGTAAGGACCTATTGGTCCGAAGTGTTGGCCCTATACAGTGGTGGGCGAAGCCGATCAGCCTGCCTCCTACTGGGGGATCTGGTGCTGGGGGTACGTTTGGCTGACTCATCCTCCCTTGCTGCCAGTCAAAAGCCCATAGCCAGGGCTTGTTGGGATGCTGGTTGAGACCTAGGTGCTCGCTAATGATGGAAGCAGCTCCTAAAGCTAGTGCGTGGCGTGCGAGCTTGAGAGGCGGGGGGATAATATTTCCTCTGCCTGTAAAAGGACTTCCTGGAACTTGGCCTGGAATATTTCCTGACAGAGGAAGGAGCATCCAAAGCGCTAGCGGAGAGCTGTTGGAGGGTTTCATGGTGGTCCTTCAACTGAGCCACCGCATCCCAGAACTTATCCCCAAAGAGATTGTCACAGGTGCATGGGACGTCAGCCAGCTTCTCCTGCACCTCTGGACAGAGGTCAGAAGCCCAGAGTCAGGTCATTCTATGGGCACCAATGCCCATGGCGGCTACTCGGGCCACAGTCTCAAACACGTCGTAGGTGGACCTCACCTCATATTTGCCAGCCTCTAGACCCTGCAGGACAATGGCAGAGAGAGACTTGTTGCTGCTGCGGCAAGCTCTCTGTGAGGTCCTGGACCCGTTTCCACAGGTTCCAGTTGTATTGGGTCATATACAACTGGTAGGCGGCAATACGGGCAATGAGCATAGCGCCCTGAAAGACCTTTCTGCCGAGAGCATCGAGCTCTCTATGTTCTCGCCCCGGAGGGGCAGAGGCATGGGTACAGGAGTGCTTAGCCTTTTTAAGGACAGATTCCACTACCACCGACTGGTGAGGGAGGTGCAGCCTCTTGAATCCCAAGGCCTGCTGTACCAAATAGATGACATCCGCCTTCCTACTGACTGGAGATATAGAGATCAGATGTTCTCACATCCGAATGAGAAGGTCCTTAAAATGTCATGGATAGGAACTGCCATGATTTCCTCAGGAGCATCGACAAACTGGAGTTCTTCCAGCATCTTATGTCACGCATCCTTCCTCCATAAGAAGTTGGAAGGGAATAGCCTTGGCCATGGCCCTGATGAACCCTGCAAGGAAAGCTCTTCTGGGGGGGACTGACGCCTTTCCTCCTGTGGGGAAGACTAAGATAGGGGGTCGCCAAGAATTCAGTTGAAGACTCTGAGGAATCCTCTACCCATGAGTCATAAGAGCCTTCTTTCTCACTAAAGCCATCAAGGGGTTGGTGCGGGCGAGGCCTGTGGAGGAGCCTAGCCTTGGGCTCCAAAGGCATCGAGGGCCCCACGGGAATCGACGGTTCCCCTGGCAACTGGGGTCCTAGGGCTGTAGGAGGCCAGAGGGCCAAGGCAAAGGCTCGGGGAACAGAGGCCTCGGGAAAGCGGCAGCAGCCGCATCTTCCTCCTCCTCAAATCCAATGATAGGGATTGCTCCCGAGGGGGACATCGGTGGCCGCTGGGGAACCTAAGTTCCCTCAGGCACCAGCTGCATCAGAAGGGCATTGAGAAGGACATACAGACGCTCAAGCAGGGGCAGCAAGATAGACTGTGCAGACTCTGGCACCGGTATGGGAGCCGGTAACGGGGGCGGTTCGACGTTCCGCAGAGATTGAAACGCCTCACTCTGTACCCTGCAGTCCAATTCCTCCTGAAAGTCCAGTGAAGCCAGGACTGAGGGTGGGGGACGAGGCATCACTGGTGCTTTCTTGGTACTCCGAGGCGGCATGGTGCCTGGCACCGATGTCAGTGGGGAATGCCTGGGACTCCCGGGTATACTGAAGGACAGGGCCTCTAGGCCACAGGGTCACGATACAGCAGCCGCTGGTACTGCACCGTAACTGCTCACCAAAAGCAACCAGTGTCTCTGCTTGCGGGATCTTCCACTGTGCTTGGCCCGGACGACAGGCTCCCCATGACCACCAGGTGACAAGGACTCCAACGCGGGTGTGGATGGAGTGCATTTTTTGGAACAGAAAAGTTTCTCCATTCTATCCAGGCATGCAAGACGGCTCTTGGGGGTCATATGGTCACACAGCTGACACCCTCAGACGTCGTGCGAGGCCCCCAGGCAGAGGATGCAAACCTCATGCGGATCTATGATGCACATGGCCCGCGGGCATTGGGGGCACCGGCAAAAACTGGACGACACCATGAAAAACAACTGGTGTGCAGTCAATGACCGGGGGCCACCAAGAGTGGAATACTGGGAATCGACAGCGAAAGGGACAGAAAAATATTTTCTACCTACCGCATCGAGGAGAGGAACCGACCACGAAGGAGGTCCCAGTGATGGGACTGAAGAAAAAAAACTAAGTAGAAGCAGAGCTCCAGAATCTTGAGGCACCTGCACTGCAGAAAAAGATAGACTGAAGGGGGACCTCGTGTGGACTTGTGGATAGTGGCATGCTGGGCATGCTCAGTGTGACAGTCAAAGCTTCTAGAAACTTTGACAAAAGTTTTCCCTGCTGGGCTCCATCAGATGATGTTACCCATATGTGGACTACCATCCTACTTGTCCTAGGAAAAATAATTTTCTCTGACCCTCAGCATAACTGGGAACTTCTGAGTTCTTCTCTTATGGAGATTTAGGGGTGGAGAGGGTTGGGCGGACTGTACAGATGTTCTCTTCCTTCTCCCCCACCTCCAAACTTTGGTGTCTCTGGCTTATTTTCTGGCTCAGTCTTTTTCTCGTTCTCTGTCCTTATCTCTATTCCTTTGTTTTCTCTCTCTCTCTGGTATCATCTTTCATTTATTTTTTCTGTTTCAGTTCTCACTCATTTCATTCTTTATGGCATTCCTTTAGGCGTAGATACTTTTCATACTTTCACTTCCTTCTTTTTCTCTCCCCTTCTTTTTTCCTTCTTTCTTCTTTCTATAAACCCTATCTCCTCGGCTTTCATTGTTCTTCCTGTTTTCTCCTGCACTCCCTCCTCTATTCTTCATCCTTCTTAATGCCTCTGTATTGGTCCATGGTGAGAAGCACCTTAAATACTGTCTGCAATTCTGGTCACCGCATCTCGAAAAAGATATAGCTGCACTGGAGAAAGCACCTTTCCAGTTTTTGCCTTCGTTTTATCCACCTGTTTGGCCACCTTAAGATCACCAGATACAATTACCCTCAGATCCCTTTGTGCTTAGAAAAATTTCACTTCCAATACTGAACCTTTCCCTTGGGATTTTGCATCCTAAATGCATTACTCTGCATTTTTAGCATGAAATCTTGGCTGTCAGACCTTAGACATTCCTCGAGCTTCGCTAAATCTCTCCCCCCCCCCCCCCCCCCTTTTCATGTTTTCCACTCCTTCCTGGCTGTTACACCCTATTACAGATTTTGACATCGGCAAAAAGACAAACCTTTCCCTATAACCCTTCTGTTATGTCGCTGACAAAAATGTGGACTGATCCCTGAGGTACAGCACTAGTAGCAACCTCCTCAGAGAAAATATCATTTACCACTACCCTTTTGTTTCTTCTCACTCTCCCCCCCCCCCCCCCCCCCCCCCCCCCCCCCCCACATTTTTGTCCCTCTTTTTGTTTGCCTCTCTCTATTCCCATTCTTACATCCCATTTTAGCTCCCTCCACATTTTTTGCTCTCCCCAACTCTCCTCTCTCTCACACATACACATATACCCCCACACACTCTTATTCTGTCTCACTGTTCTCTCCCAGCCTTACTCTTGATCCCTCCTCTCACACACACACACAGGTTCTCATGTTTTCTCCTCTCTGTAGACCCTCCAACACACCCACTGATTTTCTCCTTCCCCCTTTAACACCACGTGTAGTTTCTCTTGTCTCTCCATCTGTTTACCCTGATCCATGCAGGACTAGCAGTGCTTCCTTGCCTCTCACTGATGATTGGTTCATTGTGATAGCTAGAACCAATCAGCAGCCAGAGGCAGAGAATTGGCAGCAAAGCGTCGTCCTGTCTTGGACTCATCCTAGGCCTGCCATCGCCTCAGCACAGACTGAGGAAAGAGATTGCAAATGAGCAGAGATGATGATTTCTACTCTCCCAGAGACCCGCAGGCAGATCTCTAAACCCTGAGTCTCTGGGTCAAATCTGGAGATTTCCCAGGTATGCCTGTCAGAGCATTAGTGCCAGTGTTTAGGTAAACCCCAGAATAAGAGGGGCAGAACCCAGGGAGGAGAACCCAGGGAGCAGAACCCAGGAAGGAGAACCCAGAGTAAGAGGGGGCAGAACCCAGGGAGCATTAGTGCCAGTGTTTAGGTAAACCCCAAAGTAAGAGGGGGCAGAACCCAGGGAGGAGGAGGTGTGCAGGATCAGGCTGTGCAGGACAGGACTGGTTAGGAATAGAATCTTCATCTGTATTTGCCATCTGCCCCTCAGACTGAGCCTTTGGGTTCTGGTGGCTAGCAGGCCATCTCTCCCTCAGCCTTTGGGTTCTGGTGGCAGAAGAATGAGAGGGCACCTAATAGAGCAGGACAGACCTGCAGAAGCAAAGAAAGAGATAGCTGCCCACAAATACAAGACACGACACCAGAATGCACCACAAAACAGAACACAAGGTCAAGACCAACAAACAGGAAAGTGGCCAACGAAATTGGAATGCCACCTCCAAGCAATAGAAGAAATGAGAGTAGATAAAATTAATTAGCTCAACATTCCACGCTTAAGCAAAATAGCAGAAAAGGTGACTTTGAAGATCAGCAAATCAAGTGAGGAAAGCTGGAAAGTTAGGACCTCAAATGCTCGTACCTTGTGCAACAAAATCCCAGATCTACAGGCCCTAATGGTGGAGGCAGACTTGGACATTGTTGCCATAATGGAGACATGCTTCACGGAGTCTCATGACTGGGATATGGCCATCCCAGGCTATATCTTATTAAAGAAGGACAGAGAGAATAGAAAAGGGAGAGTAGTAGCACTTTATGTCAAAAACCATATCAATACAACTGAAACAAAAGGGATGTTAGGTAGGGAAGAAGAACCATTATCCTAAAACTAGATAATGGTTCTTCCATTTACACTGGCATGGTTTACAGGCCTCCAAACCAAACTGAAGACCTGGATCGGGATATGATGAAAGACATCCAAAAGGTGGAAAAAGAAGGGAGAAGTGTTGATCACTGGAGATTTTATTCTGCTGGATGTGGATTAGAATATCCCTTCTGAGGAATATGCAAGAAGTAGAGATATAGTGGATGCTGATCACGCAGCTTCTCTACTCAAACAAATGGTAGTGGATCTTACAAGGGAAGCTGTGATAGTCGACCTATTGCTCACAATGGGGAAATAATGTTTCTAATGTCCAGACAGGTGCCCACCTGAGTACAAGAGATCATCAGACGGTATGGTTTAATATTGCAAATAAAATACAGAAAAGTCACATGAATACTCGAGTTTTGAATTTCAAAAATTCAGACTGACAACATAGGGATGTACCTGGAGGAAGAATGAGAAAATGGGTGAGGTGGAACAATAGTGGGTCAAATTAAAAGGAGCTATTACAAAGGCAACAAATCTAAATGTGAACATAAGTACAAGGAAAAAGAAACTGATTTGGTTCTCAAAAGGAGGTGGCAGAAAAAATTAAGGCAAAAAAAAACCAGCATTCAGGAAGCATAAAGGATCCCAAAAAGAGGAACCCAGGGAAGCTATTCTGGTGAAATAGAGGGAGACAAAGAAAACAAATCAGGAAAGCAAAAGGTCAAGAGGAAAAAAGGATTGCCAAAGAGGTAAAGAGCAGTGATCATGAAAAAGAAATTATGTGCAAATTTACAAAACAGTTCAAAAATATAAAAGAGAATGTAAAAAGCTCCTCTTCACCATGGAAAGAAAGAACAGAGTTTAAGTAGAACAGTTGATAGGTGATGCTATGCTTTGAAAAAGTTAAGTGTTAAAACTCATGTTTGGAATGTTTTTGTGGGCAGTATGCAACAGGTTAAATGACCATTGGTATGAATCCATGAAAAATATATCCCTTTGTCTGAAAAATACAGCTTTTTAAAACAATTTTCTTTCTGCTAGTGTACAGGATCCACCCTGGGACAACAATGGTTAAATGGAGAAATGCATTCCCAGCTTCTGCTGCTGCTGTGACAGGATTTATTTACAGCTTCTATTAAAAATAGCAGTTCCATTACAAACTGCTGTATGTGAGAAGAATTTTTGATTATACAATGCCACTGCCTCACTGCTTTAGACATATCATGCCGATGTATTTTTTTCCCTCAGCAATTCGTTCAGGTCACTGTTTGATGGGTTTATGAATTCATTACAGGAAACAGATGGATCCCATAATTCAGAGCTACTCGCCCAGCCAATCAAACTAGCAAATTTTTTTTTCTCATTTTGCTTTTTTTCCCCCCTACCATCACCCCTAATGAAGTCACTTCTTCATGTCTAAAGGCTTGAGCGTGTACAAAGAGAAACAGAGGTTATTACAGCAACCTTGAAACAAGCAAATGCCTCCTGAGTAAGAAAGAGAGCAACATTAGCCTGCCCATGCAAACGCCCACTACTGGATTGAGCTACAAAAATATTCAATAACCCATATTACCTCAGCACAAAAATATGTAAAATACAGTATGTTTTAACATGATAAAGGCATAGGAATTTTTCTTCTCCTAATCTAACTTCAAATACAAAATTTTAGTTGGCAGAATATTCCTTTTGTCTATTAAAGCCTCTCATACATTTTTAATGACAGCAATGACATCTGCTGGAGAAATGGAACGTTATTTCTTCAAGCCGTTCTCAAAAAGCTATAACTCAGACTATACAAAACCAGGCATCCTTTGACTCGAACTCTCTTCCTCTGCTACCAATTAAGCACTTTCTAAAAATAGAAAAAAAAATCAAATCAACCAAGTTGTACTAAATATAATCAGAGCTGTATCAAACTAATAAAGTGGTAACAGTGCAGGAGAAACCCTTTTCTCCACACAAATTCCATATGCTGGAAGGGAATCATACAAGAACATAACCCGGTGGAGCTGAGGACTTATTTTATTTTTGGCACAGCAGTTTCCTCCTGCTCCTTAGGACTTCCAGCTCAAATGGAACAGATTTCTACTGGGGTTATGTCAACACGTCCCTTCATTTGCAACTACCCAGTGTTTTCCCCTATTTAAATCTTCTTGTCGCCTCCTTATCTAACCTAGCCATCACAGGGGCCACAGACTATAGCTCTCTTTAGACTAGTATATATGGACCGAGAGTCTGTCCACTAGATGTCATCGTTACACAATGATTAGACTCCCTCCCTGACAAGGTCTCTGAACAAGATGCCCCTACATGCTAATGTCAGCACTGACAGAATGATTTCAATTTGATTACCACTTGATAGAAATACTCTCAAAACAGGCAAATAAAAATATATAATAAAGGCTACAATATCTCTTCATCCCACACAGGATCATTGACTAGTACACATAACCAAGGGCCTCAAAATTAGGGAATTCCTTATGTAAATGAAAATTTACAACATTCTTCTCAATCCTTAATTTAAGCAAACTGCACTACAGCATGAGTCACAGCCAAATACATACACAATACCTTTCCTCAAATACAGATGGAGACTGGGCACAATTAGTTGCAGTAGGGTAATTTACAATGGGAATTTTGGTTTACCCATGTTAGTTCCTGTTCTATTTCTGCTACCAATCTGGACCTCAGGTTACGTCCTCTAGTCCTCGAGAGCAACAAATCATCATATCTTGTAAGCTCTCCCTCATCACATGACTTCATATTCCTACTCCTGTGTTTGGTTCTTTTCAGCAGAAGATGACACGCCCAGAGGCACCAAATGGGAGCAGAATATCATAAAATGTTATTTTCACATATATATTGGATTTGCTGTGGTTATGGGAAGTGATGTGCTAACCACAAGGCCATCTCTGACTTTTTTTTTTTTTTTTTTAAATAACTCATCATGGAACTCATGTATAATGACAGGCTAAGTTTTGTTGCATACACCTTTTTGCCTATGAAATTACCCTCATTGAATACTGATTTCAAGACTACAGTGCACACCAATGTATTAAAGATGTGTTCACAAACTGGAGGGACACAGGATGGATCTTGGGGGGAGGAGTTGCAAGATGATTGGTTTAATGTTGCCGAATTGTTACAAGTTATATGTAAACTGATACAATGTGCAAACGGTTGTCGGTATATAAAAAACTTCAATTAATTAAATAAATAAATAAATAAATAAATAATGTAATAGAAATATGTTGTCATGCAATTAAAAAAAAATCAAATGTTTCCATTGTTTGAGCAAGGGGAGCTAAAAACACTACAGAAGAAAAAGGGGGTCAAACCTAACAACTGAAAAATGTACCAAGGGCCTATAACTCATTCAAGTAACTAGACTAGCTATAGGCTTTTAAGAACACTTATGAATGACACTTGTAGGTACTCTATAACAAACAAACATAAGTTAAGTAACAATATTTGTTTAGGCACTAGGAGTTTACTTTTTGTTTTAGAGTGTTTTATTTTTGTTTAAGTGTAGCAAAACAATTTATTAGCAACCTATCATAAAGGCCTTTAACAAATAACGTGACTTTCTTTTATTTTTATAAACTGAACACTTCATTGCTTGATCTCCTGAAAGTACTTTATAGAAATAAACTATATAAAATCAACTTGTTAAACCATGTTGAAGTCTGTATTACATGCATGTTTTAGGCTAGGGGTGTGCAAATGGGGAGCTGATTGAGGAAGAAAAAAAAATGAATGCATTGTCCAATCTTGGCACAGCAGAGGCTGTGCAAACTCGAGAGGGAGCATACTGGTAATATCGTAAGCCTACCACAGCCTTGCCATGTACCTCTTTCAGCAGGCCCGAGAGAAGAGACATGAGGGCAGACATATTCCTCTCTTTCTGTCTGTGTCCACGTTTGTGTGGGTGTTCTTACGTCCTTGAGCAATTTGAAGAGAAACAAAACAGGGGCTTTGAGCTACTGGTTTATCAGCATATCTCCCTGGTGGCTTGGCAACTGGTTCAAGAGCTGATCCATTTGCAGAAAAATTTGACATCGGGTCAGGGCTTGCAAAAGTATTGGACCCCCTAAAGAGTCTGCAGATGTGTGAATTACAAATGACAATTTACACAGATTGTTCCAGACAGTATGTTTATTGCAAACCAGTATGCTCTTAAAGGAAATTTTCAAAGTCACAATTCATTATTTCTCTGCATTTTTTTTTTTTAAATAAAATTAAACACTGAAAAAAATGCTGCGTGCATAAGTATTCAACCCCTGTGCTGTGGAAGCTCCAAGTTTACACAGATGAAATATATTGCCCTAACAATTGGCCTCTACCTATGAATCATTAAAAAGGTCAACTTTTCTGGATAAAAGGACCCCCTAATTCCAGTATCACTGGTCAAGACTGTGAATCTGAAAGAAAGCTGTGAAAATAAAGACCAAAGAGCATTCTAATAGGTCTATCCAGTACCGAGTGGTAGGAAGAGCTGCGTTAGTGCCTGCGGCACCCGCGGTTGCCGCACGCACAGTGCAGCACACCTACCGCTCGATCCTGAACACTAATTTTATGTAAATGTAAACCGCGTCTGTGAAGCCTTAGGCCCGCGCAACCCATTGTACTGGATAGAGCGCCTATACAGTATCCTGGGTGCGCGGGCCTAATGCTTCACGCCACGCTGGTATCTGTTATTTCAAATGTCATTTGAAATGACAGATACCAGGAAGTCGGGACTGCCAGAAGCAAAAAAAAAAAAAGTTGCTTCGAAGCGAAAAAACCAAAAGCAAAAAGTAAGTCGCTTCACTGTCAGTGTCTCTTCTTCCCTCCTCCCGGAGCAAGGCTGCTTTTCGCGCCCTGCTCCGGGAGGAGGGAAGAAGAGACACAGCGGCGAAGCAACTTACTTTTGCATCCCCGACCTGACCCGACTTACTTTTGCAGCCATCCGGCCATCTGAAGAAGATATCGTGGCTCCTGCCTCCTCCCGGAGGAAGATGGCTGCCAGCACGGGGGAAAGCGGCCCCTGTGCATTCAATTGGCTGCTCAAGACGTGACGTCACATGCCGTGACACCAAACGTCGTGACGTCACGTCTTGAGCAGCCAATTGAATGCACAGGGGCCGCTTTCCCCCGTAGCTCCTCCCGACGAAGATGGCCGCCTGCACGGGGGAAAGCGTGCAATTGGCCGCTCAAGACGTGGCGTAACATCCCGTGACGCCAAACGTCGTGACGTCACGTCTTCAGCGGCCAATTGCACGCTTTCCCCCGTGCAGGCGGCCATCTTCGTCGGGAGGAGCTACGGGAGCCACGAACGCCATGTGTTCCTGCTGATGGCTGCAAAAAAAAGTAAGTTGAGCAGGCGTCCAAAAGCGACTTACTTTTGGGATCTTGACAGATCCCAAAAGTAAGTCGCTTTTGGAAAAAAACCAAAATTTTGAAAAAAAACCAAAATTGCTTTTGGTTTTTTTTCGCTTCGCCGCTGTGTCTATTCTCCCCTCCTCCCGGAGCAAGGCTGAAAAAGCAGCTCCGGGAGGAGGGAAGAACTGACAGCGGCGAAGCAACTTACTTTTTGCAGCCCCCTCCGGACATCGGAGGGGGGCTGCAACGTTTTTTTCGCTTTTTTTTTTTTTTGCTTCGGGAGGAGGGGAGAGGACTGGGGCTGCCACGGAGACCGGCACCCACGATCACGGCGGGGGCAGGTGAGCGGGGGCTGGGGGAAAGCTTGCCACCTACCTTACCCTTGCCTCTACCGCAGGGGTCAGGTAGGCGGTAAGTTTGCAGGTTAAACGCGCGACAAAACGGCAGGGAAAGATAGCGATAGTCGGGGCGCGGGTTACGGGATGCTAGGGAATAGCTAATTCGCTCGTTTGCATGCAATATCCATGCCGCGTGCGGAAGGGGTTGGCCGGGGATTTTAGGACGCGGTAGGAGTAGGTTATAGTGGATTCGGGATCGCAGGAAGGGATAACGCGGCCGGAAAGTGAGTAAAACGTGGCTTAGGAGCAGGGTAAACGCGGCCGCACTTTACAGGATAGACCTGTAAGTAAATTAAAGATACAGTTACAGACATACACAATATAGGAAAAGGCTACTAAATAACATCCAAGAGATTTGATATCCCAGTGAGCACTGTTGGATCAATTGTGAGGAAATGGAAGCTGCATCATACCACCCAGACATTTCCTAGACAAGGCCATCTCTCAAAACTCAGCATCAGAGCTAGGAGGCGGCTTGTGAGGAAAGCCACAAAGAGGCCAGCAATTACTTAAAGGAGCTACAGAAGTTCAGTGGTTGAGACTAGCGTGGAGGTGCACCAGTCAACCATATCAAGAGCTCTGCATACAACTGGCCTACATGGGAAGGTGGCTAGAAAGAAGCCATTATTACTAAAGACAAACCACAGTTTGCCAAAAAGCAACAGTGACCCAACTAAAATGTGGGATAAGGTTTTGTGGTCAGATGAGACAAACAAGGAACTTTAGTGGCAAAAATTAAAAATGTTTTACATGTAGCCCAAACCTAACACTGCCCATTACTCAGGAAACACCATCCCAACAGTAAAGTATGGGGTGGCAGCATCATATCGTGGGGATGCTCTTCCTCAGCGGGGACTGGGCATTTTGTTAAACTTGAAGGACGGATGATGCAACATACAGGGAGATAATGCAAGACAACCTGCTTCAGTCTGCTAAAAAAAACAAACTTGGGAGAAAGTTCACCTTTCAGCAAGACAATGATCCCAAGCCAAGGCCAAAGCAACAGAGAAGTGGTTGAACAAAAAGGTGAATGTTCTCAATGGCCAAGTCAAAATCCATATCTCAAGTCAATTAAGAATCTGTGGCACTGTTTGAAAACTGCAGTCCGTAAGCATCATCCAACCAACCTGAACATTATATGGAGCAAATCTTCCAGGAAGAATGCACAAAAGTCACTCCCTAACAATGTGGAAGAAATTTATCCCAACAGACAAAGTTGTTATTGCAGAAAATGGTTGTTCTATCAAGTACTAGTCTAAAGGGGTTGAATACTTATGCAAGCTGCATTTTTCAGATTTTAATTTTATTTAAAAAAATGCAGAGAAATAGAATTGTGACTTTGAAAATTTCCTTTAAGAGCATATTGGTTTGCAACAAATATACTTGCTGGAACTATCTGTATAAGTGTCATTTTAGGTGGTTGAACACTTTTGCAAGCCACTCTATACCTCTCTCTCTATATACATATAGATATCTATATAGGTAGATATAGATGTGTATATATCTATCTATATAGATATATCTACAGAATCTCATTCAGAATTTAAATTCAAAACAGGGTTTTTGCCATTCTCTGCAGTTTGTGTACCAAGAATGCACACACAATCGCGCACACACATACAAACGCACACACACACCCCAACTTGAGGGGCCCCCAACTAACTGCATAGATGGAAAGGGAGCCACAGCTCGAAACTTTTGCTTACCCCTGTTTTAGGCAAAAAAAAGTACCCACTGAAAAAGAGGTTAAATTGTGCACAGGTACCATTTTCTTAGGCAATTTTCATAGTAAAAATACACACATACTTTTACTTTGAAAATTAGTACAAAGTCTGCAGGCAAAAAGTACCTCCAGACTTTGCAACTATCCGGGCAATGAGAAAATTGGCCACTTGTTATATCTATGATTATATATTTATTGATGTACTATTTTATTGTAACACACATTTACCAGCAGAAAGCCATGGCCAAACAAATTACATTACAATGCTGGTCAAAAAATGCTTGAAGAAAGAATAGGTAGCCTAGTGATTATAATAATGGACTGGGAATTGGGGTTCAATCCTGTTTCTACTAAGGACACATACCAATGACTTGAGACAAAGGACAATTTCCCATTACCTCAGATACCCTCCTTAAACTGTATATTCTCTGGGACTGGGAATCATTCTGCCTATATAAAATTTGTTGAAAAGTGCTGTAGTTTAGGGCACTCTATACATGCTGAAATAATAATTAATCTTCTACTAGAATGCGTTATAAGAAAGAGGACAGTTCAATTTATATTTTATAATTACAGTTGTGCTCATAAGTTTACAAACCCCTGGCAGAATTTGTAAGATATGTAGCATTTTAAGAAAACATGAGTGATCAGACAGAGCATGTCTGTTATTTTTATTGTGTTTCAAATTAAAACTATTATGCATCACAAAATAGCACAATCATTAAACAATAGCAATAAAGGAAATAATAAAATGGTCCTGTTCAAAAGTTAACACACCCTTGATTGTTTAGGCTGATAATATACAATCAAGATGACATATACAGGTTGAGATGGCAATGAAGGGTAGGTATCCACAACTGTACCTTGTTTGTCTGTAATTAGTGTCTGTGTATAAAATGAGTTTTTTAGTTCTTGAGAAACTCTTCTGAGTTTCATCCAGAGCAGCACCAACTTTGGTGGTTACTGAAGCATGGGGAAAGCAAAACAACTGTCAAGGGATATGCGAGCAAAAGTAGTTCAACTTTATAAATCAGGAAAAGCATATCAAGAGATTCGAAAATGCCAATCAGTACTGTTCAAACAACGACCAAGAAGTGGAAAATTATGAGTTCTGTTAATACCAAGGTAGACCAAGAAAGATTTTGGATACAACCGCCAGGAAAATTTATTGGGATCAAAGAAAAACCTAAAAGCAACTTCTCTGAAAAAAGTGTGGATGTTTCAGTATGCACAATGAGATACTTGAACAAAAATGGACTGCATGGTACAGTTACCAGGAAAAAGCCATTGCTGCACCTATGCCACAAAACAGCTTGCTTACAATATGCTAAACAGCACTTAGAGAAGCCTCAAACTTCTGGAACAAAATAATTTGGAGTGATGAGATCAAAACTGAACTTTATAGTCACAATCATAAACACTATGAAGAGAAGCACACCATCCCTACTGTGAAGTATGGAAGTGAATCTCTGCTATTTTGGTGGTGTGTGAGCTATAGTAGCACATGGAATTTAGTCAAAATTGATGGCAGGATGAATGCAGCATCTTATCAGAAAATATTGGAAGAGAATTTGCATTCATCAACCAGGAAGCTGCACATGAGGCGCACTTGGACTTTCCAACATGACAATGATCTGAAACATAAGGGCAAGTCATCCCTTCAGTGGCTACAGCATAAGAAAGTGAAGGTTCTGGAGTTGCCACAACTGTCTCTTGACAACATCATTGAGCCACTTTGGGGAGAACTCAAAAACGCAGTTCATGCTAGGTAACCAAAGAATTTACAGGATCTGGAGGCTTGTTGCCAAGAGGAATGGGCAGCTTTACCACATGAGAAACTAAAAGGGCCTCATTCACAATTATCACAAAAGACTACAAGCCGTCACTGATGCAAACAAGGGGCAACACATGACATTAAGAGCTAAGAGTACGCAAATTTTTGAACAGTACCATTCTATTATTTCCGTTATTGCTATGGTCTATTTAATGATTGTGCTATTTTGTGATGCATAATAGTTTAATTTGAAACAAAAATAACAGACGTGTTTTGTCTGATCACTCATGCTTTCTTAAAATGCTATTCATCTTACAAATTCTACCAGGGGTATGTAAACTTATGAGCACAGCTGTATATGTTAACACATACTACAAGAAAACCAGTCCACGAGAAGTAAGAGAACCTGACTTGGAAACCCTGCACTTCCTCTTCCCCAGATCACATTTATTTATTGTCTCTATAAGCCACTCGAGGGAATTAAACGTCAATTAAAATAAGCATATATATATATATCTCATGATCCGTAAACATCAACTTAAATCCCGTACAAAAAAAAAATCCTACCCATAAATTAATCAATCCCTTTCCATCAATGGGGTACGTTGTTTTCAGTTTAAACCGATTTTCATCTATAAATTCCTAGATTTTTCCAACAGTGATAGTTGGTTTAAACAGATATTCACCCTAATTTTAGGCTGATTAAAAAGCTGCTCCAGAGCTATAGATGCGATTTCAAGGCCTCCAGCCACTGCTGGAAGCCAATGTGGGCCCAAAGAGCATGCTGTGCTTCATGATCCCCCTCTCCTCCCAAGTACAACGCTCACCCTCTAGTGCTGCCCACGCTGTTTCAAACCCTACCAGCTCATCCCCAAAGCAGCCAAAGTGCTTGCTGTCTGGTGCTGCAAATGTATTTGAAGCAGGCCCTATCCACCAGAAGCACTTCCTGGCAGGCTCCCTGGCCCTGCACAAAAGCGGAAGTGTAGTACTGTAGCATACTGCTGAAGGAAAGAGGAGAACTCTGGAGCCACCAATGGTAAGGATGAATGCTGTGCAATGCAGGGCGGGAAGAGTCGGGGGTTGATGGCTGGAGCTGGGGATAGAGATGGGAATGCTGCTAAGTGGATGGGTGGGAGAATCGGATAATGTTTTATTATTCTGGCTTCTGTCCACCAAAATAAACTCAGATATTTACCCGGAAAATTAGTCATTTTTCAGATGATTTCTTCTATTTTTGTTCTTGTGATGATAAAACCCCAATAAATTTCTGGGAAAAATAAAGAACAAAAACTGAAAATGAAGGTACCTACCCATAAACCATCTCCAACCCACCCAAATTCCACTCCTCCTTCTCCTGACTGGTGTCCTGGCAAAGGCGTGCAGAACCAGCAGAAAGATATCACATACAGGACTATAAGCCGGCACTACCCTTGCAGTTCTCGCTCTGCTTCCCTTCCTTTGCAAACAGGAAACCACCATGGAGGAGGCAGCAGGATTGCTGCAGAGACTATGTGCAAGCACTGGTCCACAGTCCTATGCTCTGTATGACTTTCCTGCCAGCTACATTCAGCAGAACAGCACCAGGCACAACTTATTTCAAGACTACTATATCCAAGTAAGAAAGATGTAGGACCACTAATACAAATCTCTATCTGAATAGATTAGAATTTAAGTGGATCTGAATGTACAAAAAACGAACTAAAACTTCCTCCAGTTTTTAAATATACATAATTATGAAGTGATGACCTGCAATATAGCTTTGAAGTTCTACAGGTTCAAAAAGCTACATACAATTAATTATACACTATGGGGGTCATTTTCCAAGGTGTTATCGCAGGAGATAAATTCGCAAATCGCGCTAACGGCCGTTAACGCGATTTGCGAATGCAAATTCGTAATTTTATATTCAGGGGGCGGAGCATATGTAAAACGGGAAACAGTTATCGCGTGCCGCGAAACAGCCGCAGTGTTAGCGCGGCTCCTATCGCGGCTAATAGCTACAACACTTTCATTTGCGTTAACTTGTGCGCTACAGGTCAGTAAAGGGTTATCGCGGTCCACGACAATTCCGAACGGCTCATTTCGGGGGGGGGGGGGGGGAGAGAGAGAGAGAGAGAGAGAGAGAGAGAGAGAGAGAGAGAGAGAGAGAGAGACTTGCTATAGTGTCTATGCCCTAGACAGGTATCTGTAGCCCTATGGGAGGGCCACCTAGTAACTCGAGGTGGGGATTAGGTATGAGCGTAGGGGGTTGGGGGCCACTTTCACATTCAACATGAGACGTACAGAAAGAACAGTGGTCTCTAGTGAAGATTTGCTGGCCGGAGTGAGGAAACTCACTCCAAGAAGAAATTTGGGCAATGTTCTCTCCACCTAGCTTGATGGACACTCTACCTGGGCAACAACAAGCTAGGTGGAGAGAATGTTGCCCAAATCTCTTCTTGGAGTGAGTTTCCTCACTCCGACGGCCAGCAAATCTTCACTAGAGACCACTGTTCTTTCCGTACGTCTCATGTTGAATGTGAAAGTGGCCCCCAACCCCCTATGCTCATACCTAATCCCCACCTCGAGTTACTAGGTGGCCCTCCCATAGGGCTACAAATACCTGTCTAGGGCATAGGCACTATAGCAAGTCTCAGTCTCTCTCTCTCACAAGTGCTCAGTTTCATATAACATGTTGCTTGCAGCACCTAGGAGTGGAAATAGGCTGTTTGGACACTTTCGTGTACTGCGAAGATTCATTGGTTGTTTTATCGCGGTGCACGATGTTTTCGCGATTTGCAAATCCATTTCCGCAAATGGCGAAAACATCGCGTCATGCGATGTTTCCCCGCTGCACGAAAAATGCCTTATTTGCATGGGACACGCCCCTTCATGCGTTATCATGCGTTACCACTGCGATATTGGAAAATGAGGCCCTATATAAAAAATGTCAAGACTATTTAAGTTACTTTATAGCTTACTAAAGAAACTTGTACATGAAAAATAAATGTATTTTAAAAAGGCATTGTTCTACATATTCTAATTTAAAAGGCTAGATTTTCTATTTAAGAGGGCAAAATCTTTGTCTAGTTCATAAAAACTGATTTTCTCATGATTTGTGAGCCTTTTAATGCTTTAGAAATAGTTTAATGAAAAGGTTTATTTTTAAAAGCCTCAGTGGGGCTGATCTCGTAGCTCAGTGACAATGCACTGGATTCAATTCCTGAGTCATGTCTTTTGCTTCTCTGGGGAAGACAGTCAAAGTCTTTGTAAAACAGCAACACACAGTAGCTGGATTTAGGGCCATCATTGCAGCATGTGTAAGGAATCCTGCTGCATGACTCCTGGCCTAGGACTTTCACTGCCATTACAGGGCTAAATGAGTTGGGAAGGAATATAAAATAGGGGAAAATCCCCAGGCTAGCTACAAATGAAGGTTCATGGGCCAGATGCCAGCCTTAATGCCAACTGAGCTGAAAATTTAAAGGAACAGGAGGAAACTGCTAGTGCCCCCCGGGGGGGGGGGGCACTAGCAGTCAAAAATAAGAGAACCTTTCAGAAGTGAAAATGCACCTAAAACATTCACTTTGAACTTGGACAGGAGAGGGTATAATCTCCCTCTCTAATCTTTAGGACTTAATGAAGCAAAGACATTCTTCACTGGGTCCAATATTTGGGCTCCCACTGGCTGAAGGCCCTCTGCATTGAAGCTGGAGGAGAGAGATCCCCTGATCAGTTCATCCTCACTGACAGCTGATGGTGAGCTCTGAGCCATGGCAGCTGTTAGCTTTGAGGTGCTCTGCACCAGCTGCATTTACAAGTCCTGAATGGCACCTTGGTCTATGGTGCTGGCAAAGTCTCCTTCCACATCATAGTGCCAGCAGCAGGACTCGAGTTTATATGCCGAAGTGCTTTGCTATGACACTATCATATGTGCCTTTGCATGCCGCACTGAGTATATAGACTGTACACTGGAATGCGAGCACCATACCAAAGACACGGATGGTCTCCTACTTGGCGCCAGGTCTGAGTGAAAAAAAAAAAAAAAAAGCTCAGCACCATGGGCATCTTTTGTGCCATGAAGGATGATGAGACCTGTGTCAGTGAGAGGCTTGCTGTGGCAGAACCCTATACTGATAGCACTGGGCTTTTCTTTGGCTGCAAGGGGCATGGCCCTGAAGAGTCTCTCTCCTGTGTACACACTCTTCTCAGTGCCTTCCTCGGAGCCACAAGCTTCTGCCCCATGCTCAATTCCTGACCTGAGATGGCTCCAAGAACAAGCGCCATGGGGAGAGGGGACCTTTCCTGTGCTTGTGGGAGAGACTGGGACACGTCTGTGTGGTAGCCCAGAATAAAAGACAGACTAAAAGGCAATGTGTGCACATGCTCAATGAAGTCTTCATTGAGCTCAGAGAGCTGGGTCCAGATCAGTGCCGTCAGATGACATCACCCATGCATTATGGCTAATTCGTGCCTGCTAGTCGATGGAGAAATACCTATTTTGCTAATATTTTAGCAAAGAACCATGCTTAAATCATTGATATTTGATGTGATTTATTGTGACCATGATTTGGAAGGCGCACTGCTCCAATAATGCTGTTTCCTCCCACTGAATGGTTTCTATCAGTACTATATCCAGTTGCAACAGACACTCTTCTAACAGGTTTTATAAAAACAAACACTTTAATGTAGGCTCTGAATAAAGCCCAAAGAAAACTATGTCCATCTGTCTGTTTATAAATGAACAGCAACCATGCCACTCAACAAAACTGGGCCTGTGTATTTGTTTCAGTTGACAGCTCTGGGTTGATTAGGCCATCGTCATAGCAACGTCCAGTGCACAACTCATGTGTGTCCAACGAAGTCAAGGCTAAATTAACTTATTGCATGTCACCAATGAGAAATGACTGTTCAGAGGTAATTTTCTCTACTAATGTATAATACACCCTAAATTGAATTACATTAATTAAATGCCACTCCCAGTAAATCAGACTTTTACACGAATGTTAAAAGACATTAAAAGATGTTTTAATAAAGCTTACTAATAATATAACTAACAGTTATTGCTTCATCTCAAATCAGATTTTTATTTAGTCTAACTTAGGTCCCTTTCATAGGGAGATTAATTCTTTAGCAAAGAAAACTACTCAATGTATTTATTCCTTTGTACAGTACTTTTTATCCCCAAACCACTGTTCATTAAAAGGGGCACATCACTAATGTGTTTTTGTGAAATATAATGTAGTTTTTAACAGGCCTTTATTCCTTATTACTGCGTAGTTTGGTGCTGTCCCATAACAGTTTACAATTTCAACCTAAACAATTTGTATTAAAACAAGGCTAGAATATTTATAAATATCAAATATTTCACCTTTTCCAAGCTAGTCTCATGGTGGATTACAATCAAATGTATAATAAATATTCATTACATTTGCAACACAGTTTACAATAGCATAGGGCCAAACATGGCAGCTAAAAGCTCCATGTGGCACAACAGAATGCTTATCAGTGTCATGGCCAACCCCAGCTTCAATGATCACACATCAGAGTATTCCTTATAGTGCAAAGGAACCTCTGTAAATTACCTTCCAACTTGGGGGGGGGGGGGGGGGGGGGTTCTGCTGTCAAGTTGCTTTACTTTAATTTCCCATCTCTATTAAATTTACTAATAATTTCCATTTTAACGGAGAAAAACCCCCCCATTTTGACCTTAACTTGTTTGTATTGAATTTGAGAATTCTGACTTCCTCTACAGCCCCTTGTTAAATCACGGAAAACAGCTTTTATCATCATTGTGGTTTTGTTATAGTGAGTGCTTACATTTGTTTCAGGTTGAAAATGTTTCTTTCATTTGATTAAAGTGAACTTACAAGTCACACTGGTTTTACCTTTAACAGAAGATTTTTTTTTTTTTTAATTATTTCTAAATCAGCACAAGCTGTCAGTGCCGAGCCCTCCCTCTAGGCTCCCAGACTGAAAATGGGGAGAGACCCACTGATGTCATCTCAGGAGCTCAAGTGATGTACGAAAATCTATCTTCTTTTATTTTTCATTATTTGCGGGCTGATGTTGGGGCAGGGCTATATATCTGTGACATCAGCTTTACTCAGTCTCCATCAGCTGGTAGAGGTGCATAACCCACTTGCGTGGATTGGCCTGCCTGAGTGCAGAGGAACTTTTTTAGTTTTCTATTAGAGATAAAACTCCTTTATATTCTTCAGTTTTGAATGAAAAATTTGTGGATAGCATTCAGTAATCTGTTTACATCTGTCAAGCTCAACATGAAAACTGTCACAGAAAACGTTTGCTCATTCAGTTTGAAATAACAGTGCAAGCTGACCAAGGACAAGCAAGGATGCAGGCAATATGGAAGCAATTTCAAACCTCTGATTACAATGAAATCAAACAGTTCTGTCCCTAAAGTAGCATGTAAGCTAGCCTACCCATTCATTGTTTTTACAGTGTATTCATTAAAGGATTTTCAGGAACATTTAATACAAAAGTGACTAAACAGCTACTGCATCAAAGAGAGTAATGATTTTGCTAAGAATGTTTTAGATTGTATCCAGGAGAGTCTTAATATACTACAACAGATTATCAAATGGTTAAGTATTAAAATTTAATTGAAACATTTATTACTACTGCACTTTCTCCCCCAGCTGCAGACTTGATATATGGCATGTATTGTTAAGTAACTGTCAAGCTATACAACACAAATAGAGCACTGTACAGGCAAGATGGCATAGGCAGATACTCTAGCATAAGCTATAAATATTCATCTGTGTCAGATCATAAATCTGTAGTAAATCCTATCTGGTTGCAGGCTGAAATACTATGCTTAATCTGAACCAAATATCCCATATAACTTCACCCAAAGCCCTGGTAGCCCTGAAATCATTTTATTAGATATATATTAATACCTGTCTCATACCAGGTTAAATGGTCTCCCTTCCGCAAAATTCAGAGGTGTGCAATATCCCAAGGAATAAACTTCCACAAACAAAATCAGATACTGCCAAAGTCAGCTCCAATATCTCTTTAGCAGCAGAGGAAACCAAGGACCAAATGTGTCTAAATTTATTTACACAGTGCAGGAATTTTGCAGAATAGAGACCTAAAGGTTAAAATCAATCTTAACGCAAACTTGCAAGAAGACTGCATAGTTAAAGCCCACTTAAAATAAGCCAAGCCCACTATGCTAACCAGTCATTCTGAACAAAACTCCTAAAAAAATAGCTTAAAATATTAACAGACCACAAATTGGTTAAATGTGCTACAAATTATATGGCACACTTAACCAAAACACCTTACAAAGCATAGCCCTGAAAAGCTTGATAAATTTAACACATCACTGAGAATGTCTAAGGTTTTGATTTATGAAAGTTTCTTTTGTTATATCACTCTTAGGCTGTATCACACTGGGTATACAGTCACATGCTGGCTCAACAGACCAAGGGTACTGAAAGACAACACAGAATAAGAATACAATACGTACTATGTTGAGTCAGCCCAAAGATCCATCGAGCCCAGTAAATTGTCTCCAACAGTGGTCCATCCCAAAAAGAGAGATCAAATTTCTTGTTGCTCATTCACAGCAACAAGTAGTGGGTTTCCCATGACACCTGCTTACTGTTTATGGACTTTTTCTATAGGAACTTATTCAAACCCTTTTTGAAACCAATTATGTTAACTGATGTGACCACATCCTACAGCAACAAATTCTACGGTTTGATTGTACATTGGTTAAAAAACTGCTTTCTCTGATTTATTTTACATCTATTACCTATCTCCACTTTTTGGTTCCTATCTTTTAATCAGTTATCAATCCTCAGTAAGATAATGCTTCCTATCCCGTGGTTTTTACATAAGAACATAAGAAATTGCCATGCTGGGACAGACCAAGGGTCCATCAAGCCCAGCATCCTGTTTCCAACAGAGGCCAAAAACCAGGCCACAAGAACCTGGCAATTACCCAAACACTAAGAAGAACCCATGCTACTGATGCAATTAATAGCAGTGGCTATTCCCTAAGTATAATTGATTAATAGCCATTAATGGACTTCTCCTCCAAGAACTTATCCAAACCTTTTTTGAACCTAGCTACACTAACTGCACTAACCACATCCTCTGGCAACAAATTCCAGAGCTTTATTGTGCGTTGAGTGAAAAAGAATTTTCTCCGATTAGTCTTAAATGTGCTACTTGCTAACTTCATGGAATGCCCCCTAGTCCTTCTATTATTCGAAAGTGTAAATAACCGAGTCACATCTACTCATTCAAGACCTCTCACGATCTTAAAGACCTCTATCATATCCCCCCCTCAGCCGTCTCTTCTCCAGGCTGAACAGCCCTAACCTCTTCAGCCTTTCCTCATAGGGGAGCTGTTCCATCCCCTTTATCATTTTGGTTGCCCTTCTCTGTACCTTCTCCATCGCAACTATATCTTTTTTGAGATGTGGCGACCAGAATTGTACACAGTATTCAAGGTGCGGTCTCACCATGGAGCGATATAGAGGCATTATGACATTTTCCGTTCTATTAACCATTCCCTTCCTAATAATTCCTAACATTCTATTTGCTTTTTTGACTGCTGCAGCACACTGAGCTGACGATTTTAAAGTATTATCCACTATGATGCCTAGATCTTTTTCCTGGGTGGTAGCTCCTAATATGGAACCTAACATCGTGTAACTACAGCAAGGGTTATTTTTCCCTATGTGCAACACCTTGCACTTGTCCACATTAAACTTCATCTGCCATTTGGATGCCCAATCTTCCAGTCTTGCAAGGTCCTCCTGTAATGTATCACAGTCTGCTTGTGATTTAACTACTCTGAATAATTTTGTATCATCCGCAAATTTGATAACCTCACTCGTCGTATTCCTTTCCAGATCATTTATATATATATTGAAAAGCACCGGTCCCAATACAGATCCCTGAGGTACTCCACTGTTTACCCTTTTCCACTGAGAATATTGACCATTTAATCCTACTCTCTGTTTCCTGTCTTTTAACCAGTTTGTAATCCACGAAAGGACATCGCCTCCTATCCCATGACTTTTTAGTTTTCGTAGAAGCCTCTCATGAGGGACTTTGTCAAACGCCTTCTGAAAATCCAAATACACTACATCTACCGGTTCACCTTTATCCACATGTTTATTAACCCCTTCAAAAAAGTTTTCTGAGGAGTGTCTCATGAGCAACTTTATCAAATGCCTTCTGAAAATCCAAGTGCACTACTATATCAATTGGCTGACCTTTATCCATGTGCTTATTTACTCCTTTAAAGAATTCTAATAGGTTAGTATGGCACAACTTCATTTTGCTAATTTCATGATGGCTCTTCCTTATTAATCCATGCTTACCCCTATGACCAGTAATGTTATTTTAAAGCTTCCACCATTTTACCAGGCATAGACATCTGTAGTTATATGGGTCACCCCTGTAGTCCTTTTGGAAAATTGCAGTTGTCTTTGCTACCCTCTAACCTTCACATATAATGGCAGATTTGAATGATAGATTACAAATTAAAAGCAATAGGTCTGCAATTTTCATGTTTTGAGTTCCTTTAGAACTCTGGAATGATCATTAGATCCCAGTGATTTGCTACTATTTAGTTTGTCTAGTACTTCTAACGTTTCACCAATTTGATTCAATTCTTTTGAGTCATCCTCTAGAAGAAATTGTTCAGGTGAGGGGTATCTCCTATTCTATAAAGACTGAAGCAAAAAATTGATTTAGTTTGTCTGCTATGGCCTTATCCTCCGCAATCACCCCTTTTATTCATAGTCATCTAGTGGTTCTACTGACTCCATCACAGGCTTTTTGTTTCTAAATGTACTTGGAAAAAGTTTACGTTAACGTCTGTCTCTTTGGCAAGTCTCTCATCAGATTCTTTCTGGGCCTGCTTTATTCACATTTTACAACCGATTTGGCAGTGCTTGTGTTCCATCCTATTTTCCTCATTAGGCTCTGTTTTCCTTTTTTTTTTTTTTTTTTATGCATTTCCAATTTTGATGGCCTCTTATACAACACTATTTAGCCATGCTGGTAACTGCTTATTCTGTTGACTTTTCTTAATTTGTGGCATACATTTTATCTGGACTTCCAAAATGCTGTTTTTAAAACAATCTCCATGCCTCGTGCAGACTTTTGACCCTTGAAACTGCTTTTAGTTTTCTTCTAACTAGTTTCCTTATTATAATCTCTCATATGTTATTGCAGTAGTTTTATGTATTCTTCTTCATTGGCTGTCTAAAAAATGATTGCAATATGATCACTGTTCCAAGAATCTCCAGTACTATTACACTGGTTTTTAGATGTCTGTTTTATTGATAAAATATGCCGTTTATTATTGATGTTAATGTGCAGGATTCAAATATAATTAAACCAGCTGATTGCTATTGTTTCTAGGATATTTAAGCTTTTACATTTTACATCTATGTCTATTATGTAGATCACGGGTTTGCAAACGGGGGGGTGAACAAGCTTCCAGGGGGCCACTAGAAGCAGCTAGAAAACGTTGCAGTGCTGAGCTGCAGGATCTGTGAAGAGACACACAAGGAGGTACTGCCACATTACGAAGTGCCCCGGATCGTATTTCTCAGGCCAGTAGCCAATCAGAAGTAGTGGCATCACACCAATCAGCTGCCCACTGTTTTCCTTTTTGGTGGCTGGCACAGCCACAGAAGAGAGAGAACTGTTTTCCCTGCTGCAGCTAGGAGCGATTCCAACTCTCTCCCCCCCTCTGACACCCACTTATCAATACTCCTTTCCTTCCCCCTTCTGTCCCCTCCCTTAAGTTGGGCCTTGATCCTTCTGCACTGCCTGTCCTTGCTGGCATCAGTTATTTTTTTCTTAGCTAAGCTCCTCTATGTGTTGACTCCTGTCTGCAATGCTGCTTCACAGTCATGCTAATTAGTTACATTGTCTGGCCTGCTGTTGCTTCTCTCCCTCCGAGTCCTGGGCTGGCCATCTCTCTATGTCCACTCCTCTCCTATTCCAGCCATCTCTAAGTCCCATGCGGGCGGCGCTGCCAATGCAACTCTCAAAAACTAAGGTTGTTGTCTTCTGCATGCATCCAGCTTCGGTAAAATAAAGGTGTGGGTTGCCTAACGCTGCTGGCTGTCGCTACAAAATGCCTGCCTCCTTTCTCAAACCATTTCAGTCCCACGGGACCTGTAAAGTATATGAGAGAGAGAGAGAGAGAGAAACAGAAGGGTGAGAGTGTGTGTGTGTGTGTGTGTGTGAAATGGGAAGCTTGTTTATGTATGTGAGAGACAGGAAGTGTATGTATGAAAGAATGAGAGACTGAGAAAGCGTGTGTGTGTCTGAGTGAAAGATGGAGGAAGCATGTGTGTGTAAGAGGAAGAGCACACACATATACATATGCTTGCTCAGGTGAATTTTCAAAGGTAAAGTTCATTTATACATGCAAAACCTATGAAAATCAGCCCCTTTGTCTCTCACTTTACCTGTGAAAGTGGGCTTTTGAAAATTGCTAGGATAGTATGTTACATTTACATGCGTAACTCCTTTGAAAATTCACCTGTCACTGTGCATGTGAACCTCCCCAGTCCACAACACTTCAGGGTGACATGTAGAGAGCAGGAATTTTTAAAATCCTTAAAAAAAATCCAGTTATTAAAATAATGTGTGTTTTTGAATGGATGAAAATCCCCAAATTCAGGTGTGCCGAGATTTTAGCATCATATCCAAGACAACTCGAGGCTGTAATTGCTGCAAAAGGGTGCCTCAAAGTACTCAGTGAATATCTATGTAAATGTGATTTTTTTTTTTTTTTTTTATTAACTTGCCCAAATTTCTACAAACCTGATTTTGTTTTGTCATTATGGGATACTGTGTATAGCTTGAGAAGGGAAAAGTGAATATTACCCATTTTAGAACAAAGCTGTAAGGAAACAAAATGTGGAAAAAGTGAAGGTGTCTGAATACTTTCACAATGCACTATAGGCTACCAGCTAAAATCATTGTTTGGTATCTTGATCCCTATATACAGTACAACGCAGCCAAAAGATAATGTATACTATAAATATATTTGAAAAGATAGACTACTTTGACAAAAATATCCAAATAGCTGTGCACCATAACCTCATGTGCCATGGGTAAAGGGACTATGTCATCACTAATCTAACTCAAAACTGGATCACTGTTAAGGGTAAAACAGTTTTCATAGCTATATAAAATGAGCCACTGAAATTTGTCAGTGTAGCACATTTTTTCTTTTTCTCTCCAGGCAGTCCCTGATAAATAGGCTACAACAAACTTACATGTTATTGAAATATTTTGCCAATTGGGCAGGCATTTTGTATAAATATCTATTCAACAGTCTTCTGTCAGTTTTAGAATATCTATCTTGTAATCTTAATAGTGGGATCAAATATTAGGGTTTTGTTGTACAGCCAATGGAAGGAAAAATGTGACAAACTTTATTTAAGAACATAAGAAATGCCATACTGGGTCAGACCAGTGGCCCATTGAGCCCATTATATTCTCTCCAACTATGGCCAGTCCGAGTCCTTGAAGAATCGGACAAATCAAAATATGAAAGCATGTTTCATGTTGCTCTCACCAAGAATTAAGAGGTGAAGAAATGTTCTTATGTTTTTAAAGCCTAGTGCAACCCTATTTAAACAAGACTCACCCCTTATACTCCCGCTACACCTCCCCACTGTACTATCTAAGGCTCGCTTAGGGGTGCCAGCCCCCAAAGAAATGAGAGAGAAACTCCAGAAAAATAACCTTCACAGGCTCAGTCCCCACCCTCTGGAACTCGCTGCCACCTGAGATAAGGCTCGCCCCAGACCTCCTCACCTTTAGAAGCAACTGAAAAGCGGCTGTTGATAGTTTATGGTTCACAGGCTGATCACTCAAACTCCTGGCTAGATCCCCTATATGCTACTTTAGATTAAGACCACAAACTGCTCACCTACAGGATCTATGCCTTATCAGCTCTACTTTACTGCAAAACCTTAGCCCACTGAAACTCTCATTTGTTATGCTATATTTATGTTTTATAATTTCTACTGTATAATTAGTATTGCTTCTTAATCCCTCTAATATTAATCCCACTAGATTTTGTTGTATTTGTCAATTAATTGCATACTGTAACTCACTATGGACTGATATCCCAGTCTCTTATAATTTTGATGTAACATGCTTTGAACTCAGAATGGAAAAGCTTGACAAAAATAAATGAGATGCTTAATAACTATTTATATATCTGTCCTCCAGAAACTTGCCACAACTTTTTTCAAATTCAGTTACACTACTAGTCAACAGTGTAATTACTTCTAAGCTGTTCAAACAGCTCAATATCTCGACTGATATTATATTAGACTTTTTTTTTTTGAGAGGAAAAAACCTCAGCACTGGAAGAAACCGCTAATATCTGAATTCTCAACCAGTAAGTGCAATTACAGGTCAAAAAAACCTCTCTTTCCTGTTAATACTTTCTTCTTTTAATCTTCCTTAGATATATACTTTTGTTTTTGTTGTTTATTTTCATAAAAACTTAGTCCAAGTCAGTTAATATAATTAATTCATGGCACTTGTAGATATATTCCTTAAACACTGAGGAAAGGTTCAATGTTCAACCCAATATCCAAATTATGCACTTATCTTTTTATAGTTTTTGTGCAATGGTTTTCACCCTTCATTCTCAAACCAGCTGTTTGAACAACTGAGAAGTAATTACACTGGTGATTTGTATTTCAAATATATTATTAAATCGGTGTTTCCCTGATTGAGGTTGTGATACTACTAGTTAACTACATTTCTGGCAATTTCCATAAATTGTGTTTAAAAAAAAAACACCTCAAATTTGTTTCAAATCTGCTAACTGTTAGAATGTTGGCTAGTCCTAGTACTATTTGATATTGATTAAACTGTTCTGTACTACACAACTTTATATATCTCTATCAAATCCCATCTAAATGATTTCTTCTACAATCTGGAGAGCCCTAAACTTTCTTCATAAGGTTGCCCTTTGCTGTACATTTTCTAGTTCTGTTGAAACTTTTTTGAGGTGAAGTGACCAAAATTGCACATAATACTCAAAATGTGGCCACACCAAGGATTGATACAGAGGCCTTATTTTTCCCCAGTTTTGTTTCTTATTCCTTTCTGAATAACTCCTAACATTGTATTTGCTTTTTTGGTTGCCACCACACACTGAACTAAAGATTTCAACATGCTGCCCACAATTACCCCAATATGGAACTCAGCAAGGTGTATTCATAGCTATCATTTTTCTTCATGTGCATCCCTTTGCACTTGTCCATATTAAATTTTATCTGCCATTTAGATACCCAGTCCCCATGAATTGTAATGTCTTGCAATTCCTCACAATCAGCTCAAGTTTTAATTACTTTGAATAGCTGTGTCATCTGAAAATTTGATCACCCTGCTCATTCCTCTTATGAATATGTTAAACAATGCTGGTCCCAGTACAGATCCCTGGGGCACTCCATTTAAATCCATAGTTGGCAAAACCACATAGCTTTTACTTCCAATGTAAAAAGCATGTCTGAGTTTACAAACGAACTATAAAGTAGGCTAAACTAGATTTTACCAAACAACTGGAGGCAGCAGATAACAGGCCCAAGAAATGCGTAGTTTGTGAAAGGATACTCAAGTCCACTGATACTTGCTAGAGGATTAAATTTGGATTTGACTGCAGATGATTTTGGTAACATTTTTATCAAGAACATTTTAAGCATTCATGCCTCTTTTGCAGGAAACTAGCTGAGGCTTCACTAAGCTTGTGAAACTGATGATGGGAAGCTAAAGGGAAATTCTCTCTCTCATTTCTCCCAAGTAACTGAAGAGGAGATCATAGTTTCCAGAAGATTAAAGGAAGTAATTGTTTACTGGACCCCTTACCACCAAGAACATAAGAACGTAAGATATGCCATACTGGGTCAGACCAAGGGTCCATCAAGCCCAGCATCCTGTTTCCAACAGTGGCCAATCTAGGACATAAAAACCTGGCAAGTACCCAAAAACTAAGTCTATTCCATGTTACTGTTGCTAGTAATCGCAGTGGCTATTTTCTAAATCAACTTAATTAATAGCAGGTAATGGACTTCTCCTCCAAGAACTTATCCAATCCTTTTTTTAAACACAGCTATACTAACTGCACTAACTGCACTAACCACATCCTCTGGCAACAAATTCCAGAATTTAATTGTAAGTTGAGTAAAAAAAGAACTTTCTCCGATTAGTTTTAAATGTGCCACATGCTAACTTCATGGAGTTCCCCCTAGTCTTTCTATTATCCAAAAGAGTAAATAACCGATTCACATTTACCCGTTCTAGACCTCTCATGATTTTAAACACTTCTATCATATCCCCCCCTCAGCAGTCTCTTCTCCAAGCTGAAAAGTCCTAACCTCTTTAGTCTTTCCTCATAGGGGAGCTGTTCCATTCACCTTATCATTTTGGTAGCCCTTCTCTGTACCTTCTCCATCGCAATTATATCTTTTTTGAGATGCGGCGACCAGAATTGTACACAGTATTCAAGGTGCGGTCTCACCATGGAGCGATAGAGGCATTATGACATTTTCCGTTTTATTCACCATTCCCCTTCTAATAATTCCCAACATTCTGTTTGCTTTTTTGACTGCCGCAGCACACTGAACCAACGATTTCAATGTGTTATCCACTATGACGCCTAGATCTCTTTCTTGAGTTGTAGCACCTAATATGGAACCTAACATTGTGTAACTTTAGCATGGGTTATTTTTCCCTATATGCATCACCTTGCACTTATCCACATTAAATTTCATCTGCCATTTTGATGCCCAATTTTCCAGTCTCACAAGGTCTTCCTGCAATTTATCACAATCTGCTTGTGATTTAACTACTCTGAACAATTTTGTATCATCTGCAAATTTGATTATCTCACTCGTCGTATTTCTTTCCAGATCATTTATAAATATATTGAAAAGTAAGGGTCCCAATGAAGATCCCTGAGGCACTCCGCTGCCCACTCCCTTCCACTGAGAAAATTGTCCATTTAATCCTACTCTCTCTGTTTCCCGTCTTTTAGCCAGTTGGCAATCCACGAAAGGACATCGCCACCTATCCCATGACTTTTTGCTTTTCCTAGAAGCCTCTCATGAGGAACATTGTCAAATGCCTTCTGATAAGCCAAGTATACTACATCTACCGGTTCACCTTTATCCACATGTTTAGTAACTCCTTCAAAAAAGTGAAGCAGATTTGTGAGGCAAGACTTGCCCTGGGTAAAGCCATGCTGACTTTGTTCCATTAAACAATGTCTTTCTATATGTTCTGTGATTTTGATGTTTAGAACACTTTCTACTATTTTTCCTGGCACTGAAGTCAGGCTGTAGTTTTGCGGATCGCCCCTGGAGCCCTTTTTAAATATTGGGGTTACATTTGCTATCCTCCAGCCTTCAGTTACAATGGATGATTTTAATGATAGGTTACAAATTTTTACTAATAGGTCTGAAATTTCATTTTTTTAGTTCCTTCAGAACTTTGGGGTGTATACCATCCGGTCCAGGTGATTTACTACTCTTCAGTTTGTCAATCAGGTCTACCACATCTTCTAGGTTCACCGTGATTTGATTCAGTCCATCTGAATCATTACCCATGAAAACTCTCTCCAGTACGGGTACCTCCCTAACATCCTCTTCAGTAAACACCGAAGCAAAGAAATCATTTAATCTTTCCACGATGGCTTTATCTTCTCTAAGTGCCCCTTTAACCCCTCGATCATCTAACGGTCCAACTGACTCCCTCACAGGCTGTTTCGGATATATTTAAAAAAGTTTTTACTGTTTTTGCCTCTGCGGCCAACTTCTTTTCAAATTCTCTCTTAGCCTGTCTTATCAATGTCTTATATTTAACTTGCCAACATTTATGCATTATCCTATTTTCTTCTGTTGGATCCTTCTTCCAATTTTTGAATGAAGATCTTTTGGCAAAAATAGCTTTTCACCTCCCCTTTTAACCATACCGGTAATCGTTTTGCCTTCTTTCCACCTTAATGTGTGGAATACATCTAGACTGTGCTTCTAGAATGGTATTTTTTAACAATGACCACGCCTCTTGCACATTTTTTTTTACTTTTGTAGCTGCTCCTTTCAGTTTTTTTCTAACAATTTTTCTCATTTTATCAAAGTTTCCCTTTTGAAAGTTTAGCACTAGAGCCGTGGATTTGCATACTGTTCCTCTTTCAGTCATTAATTCAAATTTGGTCATATTATGATCACTATTGCCAAGCGGCCCCACCACCATTACTTCTCTCACCAAGTCCTGTGCTCCACTGAGAAATTAGATCTAAAATTGCTCCCTCTCTTGTCGGTTCCAGAACCAATTGCTCCATAAAGCTATCGTTTATTCCATCCAGGAAAGTTCTCTCTCTAGTGCAGGGGTGGGCACTTCCGGTCCTCGAGGGCCACAAGCCAGTCTGGTTTTCAGGATATCCCTAATGATATGCATGAGATTTGCATGCACTTTGCCTCAGTTGTATGCAAATCTATATCATGCATATTCATTAGGATATCCTAAAACCTCGACAGGTTTGTGGCCCTCGAGACTGGAATTACCCACCCCTGCTCTAGCGTGTTCCGATGATACATTTACCCAGTCAATATTGGGGTAATTGAAGTCTCCCATTATTACCGCACTACCAATTTGGTTAGCTTCCCTAATTTCTCTTAGCATTTCACTGTCCGTCTCACCATCTTGACCAGGTGGACGGTAGTATACTCCTATCACTATGGTCTTCCCCGACACACAAGGGATTTCTACCCATAAAGATTCAATTTTGCATTTAGTCTCGTGCAGGATGTTTATCCTGTTGGACTCTATGCCATCCCGGACATAAAGCACCACACCGCCTCCCGAGTGCTCCTCTCTGTCATTGCGATATAATTTGTACCCCAGTATAGCACTGTCCCATTGGCTATCCTCGTTCCACCATGCTCTGAGATGCCAATTAAGTCTATGTCATCATTCACTGCTATACATTCTAATTCTCCCATCTTACTTCTTAGACTTCTGGCATTAGCATACAAACATTTCAAAGTTTGTTTTTTGTTTGTATTTTCATTCTGCTTTTTAATTGATAGGGATAAGTTAGAATTTTTTAGCTCAGATGAGTTTTTAAGAACAGGCACTTGGACAAGTTATTAACACAATCCTGTTCTTGACTAAAGAGCTATCTTAAATCCTTCTCTATGTTCAAACTTGCTGCAGTAAACATATGACCTTTGACACAAATTTAATTAAGCACCAAATTATCTACTTTAAAAATGAGTTGAAGGCATTCCATCTTTAGTTTTGTGTACCAACCATTATACCAATTAGGTAAGAAAGTTTCCTGTACAAGAAAAGAGAGATGCGGAGTTTAATGTACTAAAGCCTTGGGAATCCCCCAGTCTGGTTTTTAGGATATGCATGAGGTATTTCCATGCACTTCCTCTATTGTATGTACATATATCTCATGTATACTTTCACTGTGGATATCCTGAAAACCAGACTGGTCGGGGGATCCCTAAGGACCAAGTTGAAGACCATTATACTAAAGGGTCCCCTCCCATCTCCATCCCAATTGATGTGTAGGGGAAAAATGCTTACTACATAGGATACACTATTCAGCACACTTTGGTGTGAGTGCAAGGCTGCAGTTATGTTTTGTTCTATTTACTTTTTTTTCCTCACCAGTTAGCATTTCACTCATAAAAAGGAATGACAGTGTTCTTTCCCCCTAGAGTTGATAAAATCGAAGAAGTCACAAATGAATTCTAGGTCTTTCCTAATATGTTCAGAAACAGGTTTTGCCTTCAGAACATCCCTTAAAGCCTTTATGTTATTAGCATCTCATTGTCTTTCTCATTAGGTACTAAATTTTAACAATATTTTTAATCATAAGGTTTCCTTCTTTTGAATGTAGCACCACTGCAATAATGGCATGAAAAGGTAAAGTCGTGGTATTCAACTAGATAGGATTTTTTTTTTTTTTAATTAGAAGGTTCTAAACAGATTTTGTAGAGGCCTATAATTAGTCTTTAAAAACATGTTCATCCTCATAATACCATCCTGCCTCCCCTGAGAGTTGGTTTCTCCATATATTAGCTATATCATGGACTGAGGGACTCTGCATAGGGGCAGGGTGATGACTACAGCTGCACATGCTCAGTAGGACGTTTGTGAGTTCTAGAATCTTTGAGATCAAAGTTCAGTGCCAGGCTCCATCCGATGATATCACCTATGTGTGAGGACTAACGTCCTGCTGTCCTAGGAGAACACTTGTTACAGGTAAGCAACTCTGCTTACACATTAAAAGTAAGATGTGTTTTGTCTGATCACTCGTGTTTTCTTAAAAGTAAGAAGTGATGCAAGTGCAAGCAGAAGCAAATTCCGCATCATGGAAAACAGTACAAGTAAAGTTCCTGATAAGTAAACCCTGACAACAGTAGGTTTAGAACCACCTGGATACAGGAGAGACCCAGAGATGAAGACAAGAGAAAGACTCTTGGAAGAAGTCTGCACAGTTTCTGTTGGTGTTAAAAGACAACTGAAAAACAAACTGGGGCCTGAGAGCTCCCCAGAGAGAAACTGCTGTCCGCTGACATCCAAAGGACCAAATGTCTCAGCAGGAGAGTATCCAGGTTTAGCTGGTAGGTAGAATGGGCAGAAGAAATCCAAGCAATGCTTGGAAGAACAAGCAGCGAACCATGGTAGAGCCTGGGACATACACTGTGTGCCAAAGCATCAGACCTAGCTGACCATGCAGGACAGCATCAAGGGTTTCAGGGGATGAAGGGCAATCCCTGAAACAGACCTGTAGCCCAAAACTCCTGAGCAGGGAGATGAGATAGGCTTGAAGCTCACCCAAGAGCACCTGTCAAGACCAGGCTCATCTATCCTGGCACAGGGGAGCAGGAAGGCCCTTTGGACAACCTAGAGAAATGAGAAAACCTAAAGGCAGTATTGACCAGAGCATGGCAAACATTTCTGGAAAAACTGTGTGTAACCTGCCCTGCAGTTATACAGAAGATATACCACGAGTGTCTTAACTTGTCCTCCCCCCAACAATCCAACCGGAAGTCAGAAGGGGTGAAGAACACAAAGAGGCAGACCAGTGGACTGCCATGGCAAGCACAAGTTGCCAGGTTGTCTATCAAACCCAAGAGAACAACTCACTGCCAAATCCAGCAGGGAGTTATCCACAGAGATAGTTTCCACTGTTACAGAGTGAGGGCTCTAAGAACAAATGCCCCAGGGGAGAAATTCCAAAAAGTCCACTAGGAGACAGGAAGCCGGAGAGTCATGTGCAAACCCCAGTAGAACAGGATTTAATTACCAGGCCGGAAACCCGAAGGGCACAAAGGCAGGCCCAGGGAGAACTCAGAACAGATTGCCAAGCACCCAGCTGAGGTATCACTACCCTAGCCTTGAGTGCATATACTTTCCCCCAAGGAAGCACGTAGTCCAGCAATGGACAATCATTGCAGGTCCCAGAACGCCCCTGTCCTCAGACAAGGTGATCCCGAAAAAGGGGAAGAATAGCTTGCACACTACTACAAGCAAGAGCAGAGCCTGGGTTGCGGGGTCACTTGGCCCACAACTCTCTCAGCCAGACTCATCCATTTGATGGACTAGAACTCTCCTCATAGAGGAGGGTCCCACAGGCAAAAATGACTAGCGATAGTGATCCCTAAGAAAAAATGCTCACAGAGGCCAGCGGGTATCAAAGTGACTCCTGAACAGGGGAAATCCCGGAGGTTCATCAGGGAACAATACTGGACAGGCTCCCTCATTATGAGACCTGCCGCATCTTAAGAGCGACTGAGGGAGAGTGCTACCATTCACCCGTTTCTCAGGGCTGGTAAGAAACCAAGAGCGAATACCAGCTAAAGCAAAGCCATCACTTCTCCAGGAATGGAGAAATGAGAGACACCCCTCAAAGGGATGCACAGTCGGGCGTCCAGAGGGGAACCCATAAGGGTTGCCCTGGAACCCAGTTGAATCTTCCCTTCCAGAAGGGAGAGGTAAGCAATGGGATCAGGGCCTCCTGATCCCAAAAAAATTTTCAATTCCCCAGATAAGAGTTGAGGCACAATCACTGATTGTTGAGATGCCGAAGCGACCAACCCACCACAGGCAGCCAACCTCGGATAAGGGAGGTCGCCACTATAATCCATGGAGGGGGCACAGTGAAAACTGTCCAACGACTGCTGCTGCCGGTCCCTGTCCCTGGCCTCCAAGGAGATGCACCAATTCAAGGCCCCAGGTCAAAGAAAACGCTGCCAGGGATGGAGCTTCAGGGGCTTCCCCATCAAAAAGTGGTTTTGGACACAGGAGAGATCAAAAGACACATTCCTCTGCTGAGGGAGGAGAGGACTCCCAAACCACTTTCCTGATGTCTATTCCCCTCAGGGTTCAACCAGGAACTCAGTCCTAAGTCAGTCCTGTGGCTGTAGAACACAACCTGTTGTGTCGACCCGAGGGAAAAACACACATACAGAGACACCCAAACGGCAGAGGACAACCAGAGGAACAAGCCCTCTGCTGTAAAAGCATGCTGCGTGGTACTCATGCAGTGGTATCCCATCCTTCAGATGGCAGCACACCTATGACTCATGCATTGTGCCTGTGGGCAGAATCCCATGCCACAGCTAGGACAGAGCACCATGTGCCAGAGTCGGTGGCTACACTCTGCCCCATGACAAAGCACAGAGTGTGTGATGATGCCTCCTCTGCCATTGCTCCTCAGCACTGTGCAGTGCAGAACTGATGAGGAGGCTGAGACCATGATGGGACAATGGCAGAACCCTGGTATGACTAAGAACTGCACATAAAGGGAGAATGCCATCTGCCATTGCCCGAGGCCTAGCCTTTCCCGACTGAGCATTTTGCACACCGTCACAGTAACTCCCAGCAGAGTGAAGAAGAACAGTGTGACTGTGGCGCCCCCAGAACCACTGGTGCTCTGGGTAAGGCATGGTGGAGGGTGACGGTCTATGGCTTCACCCACTCTAGTACCTGATAACACTGCAAGAGGCTCACCTTTGATTCCCTCAGGGAACAGCAGCAGCTAAGTCCCTAGGGACTGAAGGTGCCCAGAGTGGTGACAGTGTCCATAAAGTCCATGGCATTTTTGCACTCACCAAACCAAAGCCACAACAAGGGTACCCCTCGACTCTGCACCCAGAGCTTCAATGGTGCTTGACCGAACCATAACAGGTTCGACAGCATATATCGGCACCTCAGGCACAGGTGGACACTGACCACCTGGTGGCCCCAATGGAGACTCCAGTGCCTGAAGGTATCTATGTATCGGTGGTACCAAGGAGGCCATAGGCATCTGCAGGGAGAAGCCCTGCAGGTCATACACAGATCACCGATCCCAAAGGAACTGATGACTGTCAGTGCCATCGACTGTTCCCCTTGGCTCACTCATTCATCCGAAGGCGTTGATGCAGCGAGTTTGATGGTCTTGCAAGTACTAAGACTGACAAGAGCCTCCCTAGTGCCTTTTAACACCAAAGGTGTACGCATCCCAGTGGGGCCTCCAATGCCGAGAACATCGGCAGCCAAAGTCCAATAGCCATAGACTGTGAAGGGACAGCACAGAGCATCTCAGTGCCTCCTAGAGGACACCACCAAGGAGCCTCAAGGGCACAGGACCACTGCACTCAGATGCCCCAGCATATCAGGGTGCAAGTAGATGGTGATCCCTGCACTTGATTCATTCAAGGCCAAAAACCCCTGCCACCCGAGGGCTGCAGGGTCACGTGGGGTCGTCCAAGAGCCCCAGCGGTCGATGGCCTCAGGATGACCAGGGCACTCAATAATGAACCCAGTGCTTGGTCAGTAGTACTAGACGTAGTCGAGGCAGGAAAGGGAGATATCGGTGGCTCCGCACCTTGATGACCTTGAGGGCATCAATGGAATAGGAACAACATCACATCGCGATGGCACCGAGGCCACGTCCTGCACTGGCATTGAGGCCACATACTGCCACGACCTAGTGGGCGGCCGTGGCATCAAGGGTACGCACCTCAACGGCATCGAGGGCTTCCGCAGCATTAAGGCTACACCTTGACCTATCTCAATAGCCTCAAGGGTGGCCATGCACGCACCTTGATGGGATCGGGGCATTGATAGCACCGTAGGTGTCTAGGGCCCTGAGGGCATCGTCAGCACTGCAGGCATCGAGGGCACAGCGGCATTGATGGTACCGTGGGCATCTCAGCATTGCGTGCGAGGGCACCGCAGCCTCAATCAATGGCATTGAGGGCATTTGTTTGCACTGCTACTCCACCACCTCAATGCTCAAGCAGGTGCAGCCAGATTCCACTTCCACCAATGCAGACAGCACAGAAGGCCTCTACAGCATTGTGGGTAGTCACACACCTCAATGGCATCGAGGGCTCCCTGCACCTAGACGGCTTTAAGGGTGACCATGGTGGGCCTGGTCCCCGACACGGTCCTGACATCGAAGCATCAGAAAAACTGTGCACTGGTCACAGATGTGCATGGATAACCATTACTGGGCATGGCACTGAGGTGCAGCAGCAAGCTGCTAGCCCAGGCTCCTGCTCACCCTCTCTCAAGGACACTGCACTGCCAAGACTGGCAAACAGGAGGGGAAGCTATATCATCCAGGGCTCCCTCCCATGGAGACTAGTTCCTTGGGATATGGGGAGGATGAGCTCTCCTCCCCATAGGAATGGCATGGTCCTTGATCCCTGCACTGTCCGAATCCATCGCTGCCAATCGATCAGTGAAATGACATGGAGCTCCAGCCCCGGTAGAACTCCGGCGAGTCCCCAGGCTCAACGGCCTACATGGATCACCAACAGACCGCATATTCAGTCCTGTCAGCACCGGGGAAAGGGAGAGAAAAAAAAAAGAGAGAGAACAAAGAGAGGACGCAGATATAAAACTGCAGCAGTAAGACTCTGCAAGGTTGCACAGGGGAAAGCTCCCCATGCAGCCAGACAGTTGGAAAGAAGAGGAAAAAGAATAAAAAACTACCTTAAGGAAAGAAAACAGCTGCAGCACCATGTTGAGCTCCAGGTTCCGCCTCCCCCTTTTTGAGTTTTTATAATTTTTTCGGAAAGAATTTAGCAGCCACATTGGGGTCCGGAAGAGCGGACCCCGATGCAATCATTTTTGGTGTGTTTACAGGCAGTTCCATGAGATTATGGCATTTCGTGCAGCGAAGCAGGAGAAGGAGAAAACGAAGTCGGCTTCACCCAAGATGGCCAACGGCATGGGAACCGGGCCCTCGGAGGACTTTGACGCAGCTCTACTTATTAAACTCACGGATGTGGTGGTCTCAGCCCTTGACGATCAATTTTCACACATTTCCACACAAATTGAAGAACTAAAATACTTGCTTTCCCCACAGTTAGAAAAAGCAGGATGACTTTCGACTGTGGAAGATGATGTACTCCAGCTAGAGAAGCGAGTACATAACTTGGAAAAAGAAATGCAAGAGAAAATGTCAAAGATAGATGACTTAGAAAATTGAGCATAGAGGTCCAATCTAAGATTCGTGAGGTTAGCGGAGGATGACGCTACAATCGATGTGAAGTTCCTGGAAAGCTAGTTATTGGAGGAGTTGGGCCTACAGGACCTGCAGGGGAAAATTATTTTTGAAAGTGCCTATCGTTTGGGGCCTAAACTGCAGGAGAGGCCCAGGCCTAGAACAGTGATTGCCAAGCTGTCACATCACATATACAAGGGCATGATCTTAAGGGTCTTTTATAGAAAGAAACAACTAATGTACAAAGAGCACAGAGTGCTGATATTTCAAGACTTCTCAGAGTGATGCTGCAACGTCGAGCATTTTCTCCTATATGCTCTAATCTAGCACAGCATAATATTAGATTTGACCCACAACACCCTGCACAACTACACATTTGGCAACAAGGCTCCTGACAGGCTTTTCAGGTGGCTGAAAAGCCCAAACGTTTGTGCTGCAGATTCTACCTTCTGAACGATAATGGGATTATGGATTTCTTTTTTTACATTCCAAAGCAGTACTCTTGCAAAGGGACCTGAAGTTTAAAGAATACTTTTTACGTTTTTGTTTTTACCAGAGGTTCTTGGACTTCAATGGTTGCTAGACTGAGTGTTAAACAGTTTCAGAGACCTTCCAGAATGACTGTGATTGGTCTCCATGTCTAGAGTGGCTGGTGTACAAAGGAGCCATAATCAAGAGCAGTCGTCGAGGAATTACAAATTTTTGCACTCAATTTCATCATATAAGCTTTTAGCATCTTTGGCTCAAGCTTGGAGTAAAGAATTGCTTATTATTCTAGATGAAGATATGTTTGTATGTGGAAATGCTCTGTTTTGGTCATATGAGGGAGTTCTTTATACTGAATGCTTTACTCCCCTCAGCAGGCGTTTCGTGCCAGGATATCTGTGCACAGCAAGTACCTTAAATGTGGCCACATGGATGCAACACTGAGCTACTCTTTTTGGGATTTCTCTCTTATTCAAAAGTTTTGGCAGGCAATTTTTCAATCAATAAGTCAATGGTGGTCAGAATCTCTCGAAGGCTCAGCTGAGGTGTGTGTGTTGGGCAAACCTCTGGACTCTCCCTCTATGAGTAAGGCAGGTGCTCTTTTTGTATATAAATGTTTTGTATATAAATGTTGTTTGGTTGGGAAGCAATGTATTCTGTTACACTGGTTGGAGTTATCTGCTCCCACCTTCGCCTTGTGGCATAAGAAATTGGTGTCCTTGCTGTGCCTGGAATCATGGTCTATTAAGTTGAAACCCTCTGCTCGGGTGAAATTTTTTCTTACAGTTTGGAAACCTTTTATTTGGTCTTTACCAGCCGAGCTTCGTAAGGTGGCTCTTCGAAATGTGAAGGATCATATATTAAAGACGTAGACAGACTATCCACTGTTTCATGATGTATGGTGCTATTTTGTTTTATGTATGATATTTTGCTTTATGTTTGGTATGATTTTGTTTATTGTAATACCTCTCGCTTGCTGATCCTAGTTAATTTTCCCTGTTCTATGTAACCGCATTCTTACATGCCTGTTAATGTTAAAATGTAAACCGAATTGATTTGTAGCTTTGCTACAGGAATTTCGGTATATAAAAATGCTAAATAAATAAATAAATACATGTTATTTGTTCTTTGATACTGTATGTGGTTTGGGGTCCATTCACCTACTTGCGTTGACTTGATATTGCGCTGAGAGACAAGGGAAGGGTGTAACTACTCTGTAATCATTGTGTTACCAGGATGCTTTGTTATCTTGTACTTGAGGTCATATGAAAGTTCCAATAAAAATATGTGAAAAAATCACAAGAACTGTGAGAAGAGAGCAAAGCTGAATACTGTGATCACACGGCTTCTGTGACCACACAAATCCACAAAAAAGAAAAGACTGGGAGACTCTGCCTAGGGGGCAAGGTGATGACTACAGCTACACATGCTCAGTAGGGCATGTTTGAGAGATCTAGAATCTTTGAGATCAAAGTGCTGTGCCAGGCTCCATCCGATGTCACCCATGTGTGAGGACCACCATCCTGCTTGTCCTAGGAGAACCTCCTATTGTAAAAGATCCTGCTGGGATTGATCTCTTAGAGGAGTGCAAGGGTGGGGAGCTCCGAGGTTTGGATTTCAAACTGAAGCCCTGCTGTACTATCACCACCCACTGGTCTGATGTTACCTTGAGCCAGGAATCTCGAAATAGTTGGATTCTGCCCTCAGTTGGTATTCTGCAGTGGTGGTTTCCCTATAATACTTGTTGCAGTTTTGCTGTTTTTTGTGCTTGTTGTTTCCTCTGACTTCTACCACTTTGTCTGTCCCTCTGTTGGTTACACAGTTGCTGGGGGCATGGAGACTAGAATGGAAGCTGACGGTAGCTCTGATAGGAGCAGTAAGGTCTCTGCTGATAGAAAGGCTTCCTAAACTGAGGGTATAAGTGGTGTGAGCCGGAAGATTGATCCTGACCTGCTGAAAGTGATTGCACAGCCAAGTTCGGATCTTTTATTTGGGTGACGGTCTCTGTTAGTTTGTCCACAAATAGATGTTCTCTTCATCAGGAGAGATCAGCCATTTTTTTCATGGACGTCTTCACAGATTTCACTGGCTCAGAGCAAAGCCGCTCGGTGTACTGCAATAGAGGCAGCCAAGGTTCTCGCTGCTGTATCAAAACCCTCATAAACAGCTCTTAACAGATGTCAAAAGTCTTCCTCCAAACCGAGAAGGGGCTGCAGGACAAATACCTCACCATCTTCAGATTGTACAAACGGCTTTAGCTGCTAGAGGCATTCGAAGAGATATTACACTATGTAAAATTTGTGGTGTTGTAACTTAGATGGCAACATCAAACCTTGGAAAACTTTCTTTCAAAAGTCGTCCAGTAGCTTGTGGTGAGTTGAAGTGGAGTCTGGTTTACTTTGCTCTGGGCATGGCCAACTGCACTACCATGGAATTATGTGGGAGGTGCACCATCCTGTAGCCTGGTGATTTCTGCAGGTGGAATTTTAGATCAAGTTTTCTTGTTATTGAAGGATTCTCCCAGAAAACATTTCTGCAATACTGGGTGAGATGGAAATACTGTGGGGGCTCGCTCGGAAGGTCCAAGATGCACAGCAAAATCATTACTTCCATTCGGGGTCTGGCGTCTTCTGAATGTCCATCTTCAGCAGTAACCCCACCTTTTCAACAAAATGCGAATACATGAGGTCATCCGAAAGTGAAGGAGTGGTCCAGCATGTCCTCCAGTGGGTTGGTAAGAATCCCAGTGGAATTGTAATAGGATTCCAGAGGGGAAGGCAACATCAGGCTACGTGACCTCAGAGACACTAGTGGTGACTCATTTTGCGATAGCAGTAAAGGAAAAGGAAGATCTTCCCTAGGTACTTCATGAAGATCAGGAGCCATCAAGTGGGCGAACTCAACTATACTGATGTGGAATCTAGTGGTTGGATGAGATATACAGGACAGAAAAAAAAGGCAACTTAATCTGTGAAAGCAGCGATGTAAAGAAGGTATGGACAATGTCCATCATCTGCTCTACCACTTCTTGAGGCCGGTGCAAGTGAAGTAAAGGAGTTTACTGTTTCAGGTGCTGTTTTTCCAAAGCCGAAGCAGGAGTAAGAGGTAAGAGAACAAATGGGTTGAATCATAGAGAGTCTTAAGCCCTGTTGCCACAGAGTTGAAGAAAGCAAGTTACAATGGGTGTTTGATGGAAGCTGGGATGATCCTGGTAGTGGCTGATACATGGCACTGGGAATCCTTAGTGGGGGGACTGCTACCACTAGTATATTTAACTGAGAATGCCCAGGTGCAGCAGATTCATGTGAAGCGTGTGCTCAATGTCGTTCGCAGCTGAGAGAACATCTGTGCCATCCTTGGTGCCATGAGCCGTGTATGCCGTATTTGGTACTGCGCGCCGCACACACCTTCATTGCTGTATGTGCAGTCTTCAGTGGTGTATGTGACAATACGGGCTTCGGAAGCACAGGGGTAGTCTTGAAGTACGCCGTGTGCTTAAGCCTTTTGTCACTCACGGTCAGTGCGTGTGCGGATGCTGGTCAGCACTCCGGTGCCTGGAGTCATCACAGCTGACCTGGAGAGGACTGTGCTGAGTGAAGGAGCTACCCTACCTCTTCCGGTGACAAGGAAGAAGTGGATAGTTGTGCCAAGGTGTCTTCAGCCCACAGACAAGCAATTTAATCAGTTTGCTGCCTCTGCACCCTGGTTGACATTCTTCCACAATCACGGCAGTTAGCATAGTCATGATCTGGGCTTGGCATAGATAGTAGTAGTTGTGGCCATCAGTGATGGACATTATGTGGCCACAACTACAATACTTGAATCCCACAGTTTTTCTCTGCACCACAGTAGCACTGAAAAGTGCTTTTTGGGGTTCACTGAAGCAAGAAAAAAGTTGAAAAAACTGAGGAATTGGAGAGAGAGTGAATCCACATTCATGCAAAGCATGGATGAAAAATAACCGAGTAGACTTCCAGAAGGCTTGTTCGTGCAGAAGCTACCACGCATGCCCAGTAGAGCAAAAAGCCTTAAGCTTTGAGAGACAGCTACTTCTGGTGCCACCTTGATGATGTCATCCATGCAGCATGGCAAATTCAGCCTGCTTATCCATAGAAAACCTTCTTGATAATTCAGGGAATGCTGAACGTGCTATGCTTTTAGACTTGGCGGTAGTAGTCCTGCACTTTTTCCCTAATGTCTACATATCAGTACCCCAGATTATAAAAGTCAGGGCCTGAGACTTTTAATCACACTGAAGCAGAGAACAATGTTGCAGTTGAGTCAAAATCATAAAGCTAATTGATTAAGGGTAATAATCTCCATTGCCTTCTGTTAGGAGTAATAGCTGGGTTCCATGCAGATTACCCACCATGTATCCTTTTTTTCATTTCCACCTCTAGCTTTTAGGGATCCACAGTGTTAATCCCATTCCTATTTGAATTTGTTTACTGTTACATCTTCACCACCTCTTCCAGAAGGGCATTCCAGGCATCTACAACCCTCTCTGTGAATAAATATTTCCTGATGTTGGTTCCGAGTTGTCCCACTTGGAGTTTCATTTTGTGACTCCTAGTTCTACTGCTTGCTTTCCAACAGAAAATGTTTGAGAATCGTGCATCATTAAAACCTCTCTTACCTCATTTCCCATTATATCATTACACCTCCAGAAATGATGGTTCAATAAAGCCATTCCAGATCACGGATGCTGGCCACCATGTGGTAGATGCTGAGGTGAAAGATGCATCAACTCAGCATAATAGAAACGTCTGATCCTCACCTATTGTACTATTTATTAAGACAGATGGCAGCATCCGAATTCTGCATAAACTTCAGAAAAGTCAATGAGGCCTCAAAGCTAGAGGCCTACCCAATGCCCCATGTGGATGAACATACTGAGTGACTGGGGGAAGCCCAGTTTATAGCCATGCTCGACCTTATGAAAGGCTACTGGCAGGTTCTGCTCACACCAGCAGCTAAAAAGAAAACAGCGCTCTACACCAAGATGACACTTCCATTTCACAGTCCTGCCTTTTGGACTTTATGGAGCTGCAGCTACATTCCAACGCTTGGTCAAACACTTATTGCACCCACACCAAGGGTACACCGCAGGCTATTTAGACGATATGTTTATTTACAGCGCATCTAAGCCAGATTACTTACAAGTCTATGGAAGGGTAATAGTCAACCCCAAAAATGTATGCTAGGGCGTCAAGAATGACAATATCTAGGATACTCCCTTGTAAAAGGGAAGGGCCACCCCCATGTGCAAAAAAATAAGACGCGAGAGAGAAAATGTATTTAATGCTTAAGAAAGAAGCGTAAGACATCAAGTAGGCACTAGAGGAATTCCAGTATTACCTACTGGATCGCCAATTCAACCTAGTAATAGATAACCCCTGGTTTGGACTGTCCAAACAGAGGGTCATGAGATGATTCTTGGCCCTCCAACTCTAACTTTAAGCTGTGGCACAGATCTGGAAAGACAAATGCAGATACTGATTTCATCTCCAGGCAGTTGCTTGACCAAGGAAAGATGAGCTGAAGGGGGGGGTGAAGGTGTACGAAGCAGTGATTAGAAGGCAGGCTCGTAACACCTTAAGGAACCGGCTCCAGGTACTTGGCCTCGTCCACCTTACGACATACTCCTGCAGGGAATCTTGGTCCCAGGATATTTCCCTTAGGAGTAGGATGACTAGCCAAGCCCAGGAGGGAACAGAAGGCCCCAGGAGAGGAGCAAAAAAAAACAAACAAAAAAAAAAACCAACCTTAGGATATGCTAAGACTACATACATTGATTTTGCTGTGAGTTTCTTTGCCAGACTGCTGAGGTCTGTTTAGCTTGTTTTTCTTTGTGTATATAATAAAATGTTTTGTGAAGAGATAGCCAGAGTCCAGTTGCTCTGTTCCTTGGCAAATTCCCAAGTCACAGGCAGCTTCCAAGGCTCATTAGGCATCTTTGCATGGAAGACCTTTTAGCATTACCAAATCATCATAAAATGAGCACCCCAATGCCTGTATTTCAAGGAGGCTGAAGGTCAATGAGAAGAAATAAAAGGTGAAATCTTGTTGGTTCAACTAGCTCAGTGCAGCTGTCCCTAAAATATACCACTGGCTCATTCTCTTTTTTTTTTTTTGGAAAAATATATGATCTTCAGCACACTTCAATCTCACAGTACGGATTCATACCATTCCATAATTATTCTAATATTCTGATGCAATTCCCTCCTATCTTTTTTTGTAGCATTTAAAATATTGGTTTGGCAAAATGTATAGATTTGTCATGCCAACATTTAAGTGAACTGAAAACCAAGAAGGAAGGGATGAGGGTGACAAGAAATAAAGAAGAAAGTGAAAGAGCTATGGTTACTTCACCAGCCTCCTTAGGTGCCACCTATTCTTAACTGAATTTCACAAGAAGCACAAACAGCATACTGACAAATATGCAGGCAGGCTGGCAATCAATCATATGAGCCTAGAGAGTATACTACTTTGCATAATGAACAAAAGTAATCACTGGGATGTTGAGTAATGGACTGCATAAAAAATTATTCTGGTTCTTCAAAGCATTTGTCTAAGAAACCCTTAAAGGTACAAGTTTTAAATATAGTATACCTGGTGCCATGTCAGTCCTGCATATTTAATGAAATGCAGCTCTGTAGATTAGATTTCACAAACATAAATGTTTAATATTCCAACAAGTTATGACAGCTTCAATTCACTGAAACAGATAAATTTGTTTGCCAAAAGACAAGACAAAGGAATAAACAGAAATTTGCTTGAGGCAATTAATACCAAAGCAATTTGCCATATAGCTTAGACATGCAACTTTTGTTATTTTTAAATGAAATTCAAAGAGACCAGACAGCCAATGGTAATGAATGTGGCATCCATAGATACATGAAGGATACAGGAATTATGCTGCAATCCCAATAAAAATGTGCAGACAATGCATTATAATGAGAAGGAATTCATTCCATTAGAAAGGAGGGGTCAAAACTAGTGGCAGTATGAAGACATCATTTTGGGTTGGGCCACCACTAAAGGGAAATAATAAAAATAAATAAAATGTGCTTGTCTAGTTGACCAGTTGAATGATCAGCCTTCTAAAACTGTAGCAGCTCAGTGGAAAACAGAGTGACATTAGCAACAGACTGGGAAACTGAACCAGTAAAATTATTTGCAGCTAATTGTGCGCCAGTATAGCTCAGTGGGATGCTTAAGCAAACTGGCAGCAGTGCAGATTTAGGTAAAAAAAAAAAAAGGGGGGGGGGGAGAACAAGTCCAGTATGGAGGGGAATGTCTACAGAAGAGAAATAAACCAGGTAAAATGAAGTACAGGAGGACAAGAAAGAAGCATAATAAGAGGAGGGAGGAGAAAAGAAGTATTATGAACAAAGCAAGTTTACTTTATGTAAATGGCATTCTCATAGACAGCTAGATGAATCAGCCATGACATGGGCAACATTGTCAGATTGCACAAAACAGATCCTTTTCTCTTAGCTCATGGAGCTTTTGTTCTGAGCATGTGCGGGAGTTCCCTTGCAGGCATTACCTCATGAGCCCCTCAGTCAATTTACAACTAAGCTTTACCCAGGTAACTGACTCAACAGGAAAACAGATGGGTAATTCATCCGGTCTACGGAGACCACCATTTACAAAAAGCAAACTTTCTCAGTCGAAAAGCAAAGTTGAATTAGCCATGACAAATGGAGTCCCAAGCTGAGGTTTGCAGTGGAGAACTTACTGAATAAAGCAACCTGGACCTCAAAGTGAAGAGTTGATTATTGGGTGAACAGGCTATGCAAATCTGCTTGCTCACATTTACTGTCACTTCTTGATAGACTGTCTAGACAGAAATAGGATGTGACGGTATGCATAGACAACAAGGTTGTAGTTTTGCAGATGTTCTTGTAGGTACACCTCAAATAAGCAACTGATGCAGTCATGGTTCTCACGTGACAAGCCTTAATGGAGTCTGGGATCTGAAGGCCAGCAAGAGCATAACATTGCAGAAAACAGTCTGCTAGCCAGTTGGATAAAGTGTGCTTGGCTACTGCTATGCCCAGACAGTTAGGATCATAAGAGATGAATAGCTGCGAGGCCTGACAATATTAGTGGTGTTCTTTTTCAGTAGTAAGCCAGTCCAATCAATGAAAGGCTTTATCCCTTTCATGTGTGTGCAGTCTTGGAAAGAACATGGGTAAGACGATGGCTTATTTATATGAAAAGCTGAGACCACTTTTGTAGAAATTTGGAATGGGTGCTGAGCACTCTTATTGTGGAAGAATTACATATGATGAGTAATTCACTAATGCCCGAAGCTCACTGACTTCTAGCAGATGTGATCGCAACAAAGAACAACGCTTTCCATGTGAGAAACCTCAAAGAAATCTATTTCAACAGTTCAAAGGGTAGCTTCATAAACTGTGCCAAGAACACATTAAGGTCCCAAGGTATGCCAAAAGTCTCACATAAATTTTGACACAAATTAGTTTACCTTCCACTTTAATATAGTAGGCTGCTATGGCACTGAGATACACCTTGACTGAAGAGGTACCAAGACCTGAAAAGGAAAGAATAAGTACTGAAGCAACTCCTGTGTTTCGCAAGCGAAGAGGTCCAGGTAGCTCCATTGACTACAGGATAAAACCCTTTCCATTAAGCTGTAAGCCCTTTCAGTTGAAGGCTTCCTGGCTTCAACTTCTTTGGGTAAGGATAGGATATGATCAGCAAGTACTCAATATTCAGGCTGTTCAGAAAGTTCAGATGCAGATGGCCCCCTTTCTAGAGTTAATAAAGTTAGATTGGCTCCTACAGGAATCAGGGGGCTGATAACTCCTAGAGTAATTCTGTTCCTCTGCGGAATGCAGAAGTCCCCTCCTGTGCAGAAATTCCATTTTCTGCACAGAATTTGCCAGGCCTCGGCATGCTGCGAGCGGAGGCCACCCCACTCCTAGTGAAGGAGCAGTTCCCAGCATGCAGTGAGTGGAGGTTGTCCTGCTCGCTGCGAAGTTGGAGCAAGCCTCGGTGAGAGTAAGTCTGTGTGTGTAAAACTGTGGAGCCTGGGGGCTGAGAGAGAGAGCACAAATGTGAGGGTGCGTGGATGTGGGTACCAGAGAGAGGGAGTCAGAGAGAGGGAGCCTATGTGACGAGATTGTGAAGCAGTGTGTATGTGTGAGAGAGATTGGGAGCTGGTGTGTGTGAAAAAGGGATTGTGTGTATGAGGGTGCTTGCTTGCTTGTTTGTGAGAGAGGAAGCCTGTGTGAGGGTGTATGTGTAAGAAAGACAGCCTGTTGTGAAGCGATGTGTGCGTGTGAGAAAGAGGGAGCCTATGTGAAGGGGAGTGTGAGCGACAGAGAGCCAGTGTGCAGGGGTGTGTGAAAGATATACATAGGAGGCCTGTGTGAGGGTGTATGGGTGAGAAAGAAAGAGGGAGCCTGTATGAGGGGATGAGTGTGTGCAAGAGAGAGAGAGAGAGAGAGAGAGTGTGTGTGTGTGGGGGGGGGGCGTGGAGGACAGAGGGTGACTGTGTGAGGGATCAAACTCTGGAAGTAGAGATAAAGTGGAAGGAGTTGAGCCTAGATGCATAGGCATCCAAATGGCAGATGAAATTTAATGTGGATAAGTGCAAGATGATGCATATAGGGAAAAATAACCCATGTTGTAATTGCACGACGTTAGGTTCCATATTAGGAGCTACCGCCCAGGAAAGAGATCTAGGTGTCATAGTGGATAATACTTTGAAATCGTAAGCTCAGTGTGCTGCGGCAGTCAAAAAAGCAAATGTTAGGAATTATTAGGAAGGGAATGGTGAATAAAACAAAGGATGTCATAATGCCTCTGTATCGCTCCATTTTGAGACCACACCTTGAGTACTGTGTACAATTCAGGTCGTTGCATCTCAAGAAAAATATAGTTGTGATGGAGAAGGTACAGAAAAGGGCGACCAAAATGATAAAAGGGGATGAAACTGCTCCCCTATGAGGAAAGACTAAAGAGGTTAGGGCTGTTCAGCTTAGAGAAGAGACAGCTGAGGGGGGATATGATAGATGTCTTTAAAATCATGAGAGGTCTAGAATGGGTAAATGTGAACCGGTTATTTACTCTTTCAGATAATAGAAGGACTAGGGGGCACTCCATGAAGTTAGCATGAGGACATTTAAAACTAATCGGAGAAAATTCTTTTTCACTCAACACACAATTAAATTCTGGAATTTGTTGCCAGGGGATTTGGTTAGTGCAGTTCGTGTAGCTGAGTTTAAAAAAGTTTTGGACAAGTTCTTGGAGGAGAAGCCAATTACCTGCTATTAATCAAGTTGACTTAGAAAATAGCCACTGCTATTACTAGCATCAATGGTGTGGAATAGACTTAGTTTTTGGATACTTACCAGGTACTTATAGCCTGGATTGGAAACAGGAAAATGGGCTTGATGGACCCTTGGTCTGACCCAGTATGGCATGTTCTTATGTACCTTGGGCAAGAAGGATGGAACGGTGTGAAGCTGAAATGCTCCTGGAGTCATCCGGAGGAAAGGTTCCTGCCATGACAGTGCCTGTAATTCAGAGATGTGACGAGCTGAGCATATCGCCACCAATAACAGAGTCTTCAGCATTAACAAGCGCAGGGATAGACTGCGCAGCAGCCGAAAGGAAGGCCTTGCTAAAAAGTCCAATTCTAGATAAAGATTCCACAGGGGAACCGGCCACCATAAGGGTGGGTTGGAGGATGTTTAACCCCTTTCAGGAAACAGGCCAAGTCCGGATGCGCCAGCAGGCGGGTTCCATTCACCTCACCTCTGAAACAGCTGACAGCCACTACCTGGACCATCAAGGAGTTAAGGGACAACCTTTAATCAGGCCACCCTGTAAAAATTCCAGAACCAGAGGGATTTTGGCTGACCGAGGGGCAACCCCACATTCCTCGCACCAGGCCTCAAATATTCTCCAGATCTGCACATATGCCAAGGACGTCGAGAACTTCCACTCATGAGCAAGGTGGAAATTACTGCCGCCGATTATCGATGCTTCATCAGGCAAGCCCTCTCAAGGGCCAGACCACAAGACAAAACAGACTAGGATCCTCGTGACCGATCAGACCTTGTGGAGCAGGTCCCTGTGCGGAGGAAGGCATTGGCGGGGGGAGGGGGGTGTCTCCATCAGAAGCCTCCGCATGTCTGCATAATATGGGGTCTGGGGCCAATCCAGAGCCACTAGAAGGACTAGACCCCTGTGGCGCTTGATCTTGTGAAGGACCTTGCCCAGCAGGGCCTACAGAGCAAAGGAATTCAGTAAGTCCGCCTCTGGCCAGGCCTGAACAAGGGCGCCTATTCCCAGGGATCTGCAACTGAAAAACCGGGAGACTTTCGCATTGTGAGATATAGCCAGCAGATCGATGGATGGGAGGCCCCAGCTATCTACCAACAGCTGAAAGGCTCTGACCGACTACATCTGTTCTCCTGGATTCAGACTCGCTCTTAGAAAGTCTGCTCTGATGGGGACAGGTTTATACCCTTGGCTTAGGTGAGCTTCCTGCAGCCACCACTGAAACCGAGAACATACTTCCATCGGTAGGGGTAGGCAAATTGAATAGTCCTGGGCCAGCGGGTTCAAACGTGACAGCAGAGAGCATTGGAGTGGACACGTGTGCTCTCGCCTACAGTATTACCTCCAGGATTGATGCCATCAGACTGAGGACCTGAAGATAACTGCATACCCAGGGGCATATCATGTTCATCAACCAGCACAATTGGCACATCATCTTCCTTATCCTCGAGGGTGGAAGGAAGACCTTATCCTGTTTGTGTCGAACCGGACTACCAGATATTCTAAGGACTGGGAGGGCTTGAGACTGCTCTTATCTGTGTTCATGACCCAACCAAGCTCCTGAAGAAGGGACATCACCCTGTTGATCACCTGGAGGCTCTCTTTTAATGACTTCACCCAGATCAACTAGTCGTCCGAGTATGGGTGCGCACCAGGATTCCTTCTTTCCTCAGTACCGCCAAGACCACCAAAATTTTGGAAAATGTTCTGGGGGCGGTAGCCAGGCCACAGGGCAGCACCCAGAACGGACAATGGCAGCCTAGCACCACAAAGCTTACGCTGGTGGTCTTGTCTGATTGGAATGTGAAGATAGGCCTCAGAGAGGTCCAGGGAATTTAAGAACTCTCCCAGTTGTACGGTCATTATGACGGAATGTAGAGTTTCCATGCGGAAATGAATTACTTGAAGATGACGGTTGAAGCTCTTGAGGTCCACGATGGAGAGAAAGGAACCCTCCTTCTTGGGTACGATGAAATAGATGGAATAATACCTCATATTTTCCTGGGGCATAGGTACTAGAATTATAACCCTCAAATTGAGGAGCCTTGTCAAGGTAGATTCCACTACCAGCTTCTTGTACTGGGAGTGGCATGGAAACTTCATGAATATGTCCCAAGGGATGCTGCAAAACCCATCTGTCCAACATGATCTCGACCCACCACTGGGAGAAGAGGGATAGTCGGCTCCATATCTCCTCGTCCCATGGATGGGTCAGCAAAACTTCATTGGGAAGTTCGGGCCGAACCAGACCCTCTTTTTGGCTGTCGACTTTGAAAGGATTGAGACCTTCCTGAGGACAGAGATGTCTGGAATGAGTTCCTGTAGGGCCAAAAGTGATGGGAGCTCCTGGCCCAACCCCTCATAGGCGAGGGGTACTGTGACCTCCTTCTCTTATCTTCTGGTAGCCGAGGCACTGGAGATTCACCCCACTTACTGGCCAGCTTTTCCAATTCACTACCGAATAGGAGGGATCCCTTAAAGGACATCTTTGTGAGGTAGTGTCCACTGACCAATTCCGCAGCCATAGCTGTCTTCTAGCCACCACCAATGAGGCCACTCCTCTGGCCAAAGTACGGACTAGGTCAGAGCCCACATCTACTAAAAAGGCAATGGCGGGCTGGAAGGCGCTCCTGAGTTATCTGCCTCTCTCAAGAGAAACAGGCACAAGCGAGCCACCAGGGCACAACAGGAAGCAATCTGTAGTGTCATTGCTAGTGCATCAAAGGCTTGTTTAAGGATGGACTCCAACCGCCTATCATGCACATCCTTTAAGGCCACGCCTCCCTCTACTGCTATAGTTGTTTGCTTCGAAACGGCGCAGACCAGGGCGTCCATTTTGGGGAAACACTGGTGTTCTCTGGCTGCCAGATGCAATGGGTACAGAGCTTCCAATGCCCAACCTCCTTTAAAAAAAAATGGCTTCCGGGGCGCCCAATTCCAGGTCAATCAACTTCTGGATGGCTTCCAGCATCAGAAAATAGCAAGAGGCTTTCCGTAGAGACACCAGGATGGTATTCTTCTTAGGTGCTGTCACAGGGTCCGTGCCAGGAACTCCCAGAGACTTCAGGGTCTGGGAAACCAGGGCCGGTAATTCATCTCTATGGAAAAACCTTAACATGCTCCGATATGGCTCCAAGCCTGGAGGGATTTCTCCATCCTCCAATGAATCCGCATCCCCTTCATCATCCGTGGTGTCTGGGTCCGTCAGGGTTACCCTTGGAGAAGCGAGGCATGTCTTGATGCCTGCCAATAGGGCAGGGAGAGCGAGGCCTTCCCGGCTGGGGGTCGATCCGGACAGGGCAGGAGAGACCAACTGCACCTGTACGAAGGCTTGAAGGACTTGAAAACATTCCACCAAAGAAAAGGCTGCTGGGTCTATACTTAGCCCAGGAAGAACTGGGGTAGGTGCAACTGCATTTCCCTCTCCCATGGTAGACCCAGCCCCGGGATTACTCAGATCCGGGGTGTTACTGGATAAGGTCGTGCCTGACTCATCTTCTGAATGGGAGGAGCCGGGCTCGGAGAAGTTCAGGGAATCCAACCCTCCCTGGGCCTCCTCACAGTGCTGACATAGGAAAGACTCCAGGTCAGACTGTGTAGCCCTAATATGGCAGGCAGCACAAAGAGTGTCATTTATGCTTCTTTACTGCCGGGGCCATAATAAACTGTATCTGTGCACTCAGCTGGCTAGCGCCTGAAATTGAGTGTGCACAGATCCTGTACCAATGTGCGAAAGTAGAGGTGCACGTATGCGTGTGCACATAAGTGCGACATTAGGTGAATAGCGCATGCGCAGAACCGGCACGCACTGCACATGCCAAGTGCTATGGAGAGCAATGGAGACCAACAAAACCGCGTGCAAGATGGCGTCGCAATGGCCTGCCACGTGGAATGACCCTCGAGCCTGAAGCGGGGCCTTACCCATCGAGGGGCCGCTCAACACGCTCAGAGCCCCCTTCCCTTACCCCAACGGGATCAGGAACGTCATCGGTACGGCGCACCGAGCAACGAGATCAGAGAAAAGACTTACCAAAGCCCCTCCATGTCTCTAAGTCAGAAGGAATCCTCTTTTTTACTTACCTGGGCTCAGCATTTACCAGCTGAGTACAGAGACTGTCTCCAGCTGTGGGTGGAGAAGGCTTTGACCATCACTGCTGCGCTTGGGTTCCTGCACCCGCCGCCTTTCAGCTGCTTCAGCAGCAAAGTCCACTCCACGAACCGGCTAACGGACAAAGGTACAGCTCTGAGGAATCGCGGAAATCACATCAGGAATTCTAGACTGGGGGTGGGACCTTTAGGGATCACCGTAGGAGAGTGGGGCTCAATCTTTCTCAATTTAAAGGTAAACTTTCTTCTTCTAATGAGTATTGCAATCCCGCTATACCACCAATGCTGGTGTAGGGAAAGCACATTCACATCTGCTAGGAGACGAAGAGATAATGAAGGGCTGAGGTCACTGCAGGGGTATATCTAAGGTGACATAAGGTGACATCAGCTTTGAAATCTGTTTCCATCTGTTAGCAGGGGAGCATATAACCCATTGGTTTTGAGTCCATCTGGCTACACGCTAGGAAATCAGAGTTGCTTACCTGTAACAGGTGCTCTCCCAGGACAACAGGATGTTATCCTCACGTGTGGGTGACGTCACCAGACGGAGTCCTATCACGGAAAACTTTTCTGTCAAACTTTTGACTGGCACACTGAGCATGCCCAGCATGCCAAAATCCCTGTAGCCACAGGGGTCTCCCTTCAGTCTCGTTTGTAGCAAAAGGTACGAGCGAAAAAATAAAATAATAAAACTGTTGCGGACCCAACTCCGTGGGGTGGCGGGTGGGTTTCGTGAGGACTACATCCTGCTGTCCTGGGAGAACACCTGTTACAGGTAAGCAACTCTGCTTTCTCCCAAGACAAGCAGGACAGTCGTCCTCACATGTGGGTGATTGGCAAGCTACAGGCTGACTCATTTAAATGGCACCAACAGCATACAACTTGTGCAACAGGCACAACAATTGGTGTACTGTTAGGAAAAATGAGGCAGCCTGAAAATCACAGCAGGTGGATGTGGAAGGAGTTGGGATTATACTGGAAATAAGTTCTTCAAGATAGATTGGCCAAAGGCAGAGTCTTGACGTCCTTCCTTGTCCAGGCAGTAATGTGCTGTAAAAGTGTGGAGAGAGCTCCATGTTGCAGCTTTACAGATCTCAGCAATCGGTACTGAACGATGGTTTGTTACTGACACTGTCATTGCTCTTACTGAGTGCGCCTTCACTCGTCCCTGAAGAGGAAGGCCTGCTTTCTCGTAGCAGAATTCTATACAGTCTGCTAGCCAGTTGGAGAGAGTTTATTTGCCCACTGCAATTCCCAGTTTGTTTTTAATCGAAAGAAACAAAGAGTTGGGTGGATTTCCTATGGATTGCAGTACGGTCCTAGGTAAAAGGCAAGTGTACGTTTACAGTCCCAAGGTGTGTAAAACTCTCTCTCTCTGGTGAGAGTGAGGCCTTGGGAAAAAGGTGGGTAAGACTATAGACTGATTCAGGTGAAAGTCAGTTACTACCTTAGGAAGGAATTTAGGGTGAGTACAGAGGACCACTCTGTCATGATGGAACCCTGTATAGGGTGAGTATGTGACAAGTGCTTGTAACTCACTAACCCTTCGAGCAGATGTAATGGCTACTAGGAAAAGAACTTTTCATGTAAGAAATTTATCATCACAGGAGTGCAAAGGCTCAAACAGGGAATGCATGAGCCTTTAAGTACTATGTTTAGGTCCCATTCGGTAACTGGTGGCCGTAAAGGGGTCTCAAGTTGTAAAAGGCCCCTCAAACAGACTCACAAGGGGTTGCACTGTTATTGGGGCATCCTCTACTCCCTTGTGGTACGCTGAGATGACACAGAGGTGTACCCGTACCGAGGAAGTCTGGAGACCAGAGTCTGAAAGGTGCCAGAGATAGTCTAATAGAGATGGAGTGGGGCAGGAAAAGGGATCAATACCTTTTTGCGTGCACCACGTGGTGAACCTTTTCCACTTAGAACGATAGGATTTGTGTGTGGAAGGCTTTCATGAAGCTACAAGCACTTGACAGACCTTAGTTGAAAGGTTGAGCGGTTGAAGGATCAAGCTTTCAACATCCAGGCTGTGAGGGATAGGGAATGAAGGTTAGGGTGACGCAACGTGCCTTGGTTCTGAGTTATGAGATTGGGCGCCGTGCCCAGGGCAAATTGGTTCTCGGATGGAGAGGTTGAGAAGCATGGGAAAGCATACCTGTCAAGGCTATGAATATCACTGATCCCTTATGTTCTTATGTTCTTATGTTCTTGTCCTGTTGTAGCTTCTCGAGAATTTTGGCTATCAGTGGTATCAGAGGATATGCGTATAGGAGGCCTTTGTTCCAGGGACGAGCGAAGGCGTCCTTGGCTAACTTGTTTTGTTGCCTGTACAGGGAACAGAATTGGTCCACTTTGTGATTCAGTTGGGATGCAAAGAGGTCGATTGTTTGTTGACCCCAGCGTGGGATTGTTTTGGTCTCTACCACAGGATCCAGAGACCACTTGTGGGGATGGAACTGTTGACTAAGGCAATCTGCTACTACATTCTGTATGCCTGCCAGATAAGTGGCCCGGAGATGCATGGAGTGTGCAAGGGCCCAGGCCCAAATCTGCACGGCTTCTTGGCAGAAGAGATAAGAGCCTGTTCCTCCCTGTTTGTTCAAGTACCATATTGCAACTGTGTTTGTATGAGAACAGTCTTGTGTGAAAGGCAGTCCTTGAACGCAAATAGAGCATAATGTATGGCTCAAAGCTCTAGGAAGTTGATTTGAAACTTTGCTTCGAGTTGTGTCCAAGTCCCTTGAGTTTGAATGTTTTTCACATGAGCTCCCCAACCTAAGTTGGATGCATCCGTGGTTAAGGTCACTTGAGGAACTGGTTGCTGGAAGGGCAGACCTGTCAGCAAGTTGGCCTTGTTTGTCCACCAGAGAAGCGAGAGATGTAGCTGTCGGTTACATGGATCTGGGATGAAAGAGGTTGAGTGACTTGTAGCCACTGAGATTTCAAAGTCCATTGAGTTATTCTCATGGCTAGCCTGGCCATAGGAGTGACGTGGACCATGGAAGCCATGTGGCCCAGCAACGTGAGGAATTGATGGGCTGATGCTGTTTTCTTTGTGCGCAGAGATGTAGCTAGTCTGGAGAGTGTGTCTGCGCGGTCATTGGGCAGGAAGGCCTTTGCAACTGTGGTGTCCAAATCTGCTCCGATAAAGGTAAGTATGTAAGATGGATTCAGGTGAGATTTCTTGTAATTGATGAGAAACCCTGAGTGTAGCAGATTGATAGTGAGCTTCAGCGCATTGAGAGCTCCTTGCTTGGATTGGCTCTTGATTAGCCAATCATCCAGGTAAGGAAACACGTGTATCCTGTTTTTTGCGTAGATAGGCCGCAGCCACTGCTAGGCACTTTGTAAATACACAGGGTGCTGAGGCAAGTCCGAAAGGCAGAACCCAGTACTGAAAATGTTGATGCCCCACTAGAAAACGCAGGTATTTGCAATGATGTGGTGATATGGGCATGTGCGCATAGGCGTCTTGAATATCCAGAGAACTGAGCCAGTCTCTTTGCAGTAGTAGGAGGAAGCATGGTGCCTAGGGACACCATCCTGAATTTTTCTTTTTGTAGAAATTTGTTGAGATTGCGGAGGTCTCTAGGATGGGGTGGAGGCCGCCTGATTTCTTTGGAATTAGAAAATAGCAGGAGCAGAACCCTGTACCCTGCTGTGCCAGGGGAACGGCTTCCACAGCCCTGGCGCTCAGTAGGGTGGACAGTTCTAACTCTAGAAGGCTTGTGTGATCTCTTCTGAGCCACAGTGGATTGGGTGGTGAATCTGGGAGTACCATGAGGAAATTTAGATGGTATCCCTGGGTTATGATGAATATTACCCATTGGGCAGTTGTAATGCGGCACCAGCTAGTGATAAAGTGGTGTAGCCAACCTCCTACAGGCAAATCTGGTCTTGGATTTGTAGAGTGGCTGCTGTTCTCTGGACAGATTTCAAAATCCAGAGGCTGGGCCCGTTTGTGGGGCTGGCTGAGATCTGGACGTCTTGGCCTGCTGTGGATGTCCTCTCAGATGGTTTGGCTGGTCTCACGCGAGATGTAGGTGGGTAGTACTTGCATGAGCAATAAAAGGGTCTTCTGGGGTAAGCAAGACGCCGTCTCATAGGAATCATATGCAGCTCTGACCTCATGTTTCCCTACCTCGAGGCCTTTCTGGAGAATGGCAGTGAGGTTTTCTTGTTGTTGTTGGGGGAGAAAGTCCGCTATTCCTTGGACTTGCTTCCACACATTCCTCTGGCATTGTGTCATGTATAATTGATGGGCAGCCATGTGTGACACTAACAGAGCCCTGAAAGACCTTTCGAGCCACACCATCCAAGAACTTTGGTCCTTTCCAGGGAGAGCTGAAGAATGAGGGCGCAGTCTCCTGGCCGCCTTCTGCTCAGATTCAACTACTACTGATTGGTGGAGTAGCTGTGGCTTCTGAAACCCTGACGTGTGCTGGACCAGATATGTTGCATCTGTCTTTCTATTAACTGGTTGGACAGTGCAAGGGTGCTCCAATAGGTGAAGCTGCAGATCCAAGAGTACATCGTGGACTGGAATGACCATAATTTCTTTGGGGGCATCTACAAATTGAAGGACTTCTAATGTCTTGAGACGTGTGTCTTCTTCGGTGACTAGGTCAAAAAGGATGGTCTTTGACATTTCCTTTATAAAATTAGCAAAGGAGAGGTCTTCTGGAGGACACAGTCTCCTTTCTTCTGGAGGAGATGGCTTTGAGAGTGTGTCCTCTGTAGAAGTGTCTGTGTCAACATCCTCCCATGGATCATACGGGGTCTCTGGCTGAGGGAGGGAAAAGGCTTGATACTCCAGGATGTGCAGGCATCGATGGAGGCCTCGATGGTCTTGATGGAGGATGCGGTGGCACCAATGGAGACTTAGGCAGCATCAATGGCATCGAAGGGAACTGTGGGAGCCTCGATGGACCAGGAACCGGTTCCAGCAACGGTGGAAGTGGAGCTGGAATAGGACTAGAATCCATGTCTTCTTCCTCCGAGGACCCCAGAATGGGTATCAGAGGTTTCGGAGACTCAGTAGGTCGTCTTGGTACTGGTGGCCCAGACTGGGTCGAAGGACACTGATGAGTGTATCCAGGCGGTCAAGCAACAGTGTAAAGAACGATGGCCCTGGTGTCTGTGCCTGTATGGGGGCCGGCATCAATGGTGGATGAAGGTTCCAGAGGGCATCGAGAACTGCCTGTCGGACAAGTATAGCAAGCTGGTATAGGTAATGCAGCTGCAGGGGGAGGCAGACGAGGTGCTACTGGCACCTCCACAGGAATCTGTGGGGGCTCAGTAACCTGCACCAATATCAGTGGGGATTGCCTCAGGGTCTCGAGGTCTCGAGTGCAGAGGAGGTTGGGGGATCCTCTCCCCGTGCCCTCTTCACAACCGGCTCGATAGCCATCGAAGCCAATGCGGTGTCTGTGCCGGCACCACGTGTGGAATCGCATCTGTGCCGGTGATGATGTTTCCCTCGGTGCTCGGTCCGGCCCTTCTCCGGCACCGAGGAAGACGCTGTTGATGCCCTGGATGGTGTCGATGACAAGAAGGTCACTGCTGCCTTGCTGCTCCTGGCGAGTTTTATCGATGGATTTTGAAGATGTCCCTGCCGGTGATGAATGGGTGAACGTCGATGGAGTTAGTTTTATCTTGAAGAGAGACTCCATTTTGTCCAGGCGGGCACGCCTGCCCTTCAAGGTCATTTGAGCGCAGCTAAGGAATTGGCGTACATTGTGTAATGAGCTGAGGCACAGCACACAAACATCATGCGGGTCAGTAATGGACATCGTATGCGGACACTCTGGGCATTTTCTAAAGCCCGTCGCCATGGCGGAAAAAGAGGGCTACGAAAACGGTCGGAGGCCTGCAGGAACCGAAAACAAGGTAGCAGGAACTGACCAAAGATGGTGGAAATTATTCACCAAGCGTCGAGAAAACTGTGTCGAGATGGGAGACCCCTATGAGGGAATATTTTGTGAAGAAAACTTCTTTTCCGTGAGGAAAAGTAATGAGAAAATTCTCACAGAGCTCCTAACCACAAGACAAACTGCAGCGCAGAAAAGAAGACTGAAGGGAGACCCCTGTGGCTACAGGGATTATGGCATGCTGGGCATGCTCAGTGTGCCAGTCAAAAGTTCTAGAACCTTTGATAGAAAAGTTCTCTGTGATAGGGCTCCGTCTGGTGACATTACCCACATGTGAGGACTACCATCCTGCTTGTCCTGGGAGAAAGATATCTTCCTAAGTTAATTGGTTACCAATTTTCTGGTCATTATAAACTCCCACCCACAGGACCTCTGTTCTTGTTTAACTGAAGCCTATGAGCCATTCATTTACATATTGATGTAAGGCACTGGCTAAGGATTACTACTGTTCCATCCATGTTGCCAAAAGAGGAAGGATGATTTATTTATCAGCTGTATAAATGTATATTTTAAGCCCTAAGTTTCTTATGATGGTGCCCAGGGACTGGAAATATACATTAAATAGAATGAGGGATAGTGTAGATCCTTGAAGGAATTCCTAAGTATGGGCCAGGGTTCTGAAGATGTAGCATCCCTAGATATAATCTGAAATTTGTCAGTCAGAATGACTTGAACCACTTAGTCACAATCCCCTCAACTCCTAAATTCAACAATCTGGGCAGCATGATTTGATGAACAGCCATGTCAAATGTGGATGAAAGATTCAGGATAAGGCCACCTGATCTCCCCTTGATTCATCAGAGCACAGCATGTCATCCACAAGTGAGATGAGTTTCCAGTTTGGAAGCCAGACTGGTCTTGGTCTAAGATACTGGAATCTTCAAGGTAATCTCTCATTTCTTTTGTCACCACTGATTCAATGTGTCTTGCCAATGCTGGTAAGTTTGATATTGGGCAATAACTGGCACAAATCAGTAAATAATGTGTGGAGGGTTTTTTTTGTTTGGGTTTTTTTTTTAAAGTTGTTCTAATACTAGATAACTTAAGAGGTTGGGGTATTGCCCTTGTTGAAAAGGTGCATTTACAGTTTTAAAAAGATTGTGCACAATTGGTTCTGACAGGTCCCTTAAGGAGTTGGACAGGCAAGGATCAGAGAAACATCCTCCAATTCATAAACATCCTAGGAGTTTCTTTATTTCCTCGAGGAACATACTGTCAAATTGGACTAAAATAACTAAGTTTACAGCATTTACACCCTTCACAGAGATAGGGAAAATAAATGATGGCTAGATCTAGGTCTATTTTCAGCTACAACTTAGCTGGCTAGGTTATGGCTGAAAATTATCCTTAAATATAGCCACTATCCTGATCACTCAAGCAGCTTTTCATAAATCTTCTCCTAAATCATATAATAAAATTGTAAAAATACACTGAACGTATCTGCAAAAATCCAATCTCAAAAGGTAACACTTTACCTATAATTCCTAATTATTCAAAACTAAGGGATTTACAACCACATGTACATATTCAATTGTTACTTGGACAAATAAAAGGTTGTTTATTAAAAAAATATTGACATTAAGAGAAAAATATATTGGAAAGTATGTTTTAACAAAATAAAATAGCAAAATATTTTTTTAGTGGAAGAGAAACAATTATTCAAAGAAACTAAAAAAGTAATGGGTTAAATGACAAATTATTAAAAGTGTCAACTAAGATTCAGTTATAAATGAGGGACAACCATTGGACATACTATAAAGTGTCAGTTAAAATACAACAAGAAAAGCATAGTGAGATAAAGATAACAAAAACTAACCTTTGGTTTTTTGTTCAGCAGCCTGAAAAAAACAAAACAAAAAAAAAAAAAAACAGTATGCTGTGAGAAACTGTTCCAGAATACACCAAATATAAATGAGAAAGCAATTACTTGCTCCATAATTCATTTTGTCCCACATCAAAATATCATTGCTAAGAGCTCACTTTTTTATTCAAGGGGTAATTTTTAAAATTACTTGTGTGTATAAAACCCAATTTAATAGATACAAGCAGGTCTTTGAAAACAGCCCTGACAGGTGTGCATGTAAAAGTACATGCATAATCTGATCACGCGCATACTTTTACATGCACTCACAATGGGCTTTCTTGGGGGCAAAGCTGGGGTGGGGATAGGACTTCGGCACAGACTTTTGAATTTTCAGAAGTATGAGTGCAAGTTTAGAAGCAGACATAACGCATACTATGGGACTTTATCCCATCATTTTCAAAGCAATTTTATGCACATAAGTCGCTTTGAAAATCAGCAATCTACGCATAGCAGGTACAAGCATGATGTTCTAAAAATACCATTTCTGTATATTCTGTTGAAGGAAAAGAAAAAGATTACCTGCAGATTTTGTTCCTGATGTAGTTGGAGGAGTTTGAATAAATTTATAGTATAGGTTCTTTGGAAATACTAGGGATGTGCATTCATCCAGGTTCGGCCACCCCGAAAAAACAAAGCTGATTTTCCCAAAATTTCGGGAAAATTTGTTTTTCGGGGTTAGTGCACCTTAACCCCGAAATTCGGGGCGGCCGAAAAAAATCATCCCTTACAGCGGGAAAACAAAATTTCCTGCGGCGGGCCAATAAAGGCCAAACCAAAAGGTTCCACCGAATCACATCTCTATTAGTTACAGTGGATTTCTTTAAAATAAACAAGGAAGCCCTTTTCTCTGTCAATCACTTATGTGGTCTTGAAAGCTCACGTCCTATACCAGTGGTTTTCAACCTTTCATGACTACTGTACTCCTTTTAAGAGTTTGAGATGTCTTGCAAATTCCCCTAGGTTTGCAAAAATTCAAAATTCACTGAAAATATTTTTACATTTTAGTGTGCCATTTGGACCTGTTTTTCCATTAGCATTTAACTGTCAAATCACACACCAGACATTGATACTGTTGAATTCAAACCATACCGAGCAGGAAGTAAAATCCACATAGCCAAGCTGGCAGTACTAGCGGGCCGATTCACAGATCGATACTCTAAGGCCGCGGTAGAAACAGTGCGGCAGTGTCAGGCGCACCCTCGTTCCCTGCACGCACAGTTCTCTTCACCACGACATGTGACTGCCTTGAGCGCCGAAATCGCACGGGCATTCATTCACTGCCGGCGGGGGCCGTGCATTCATCCAGGCAGAGGGAGCCGGCGGCCGCTTTCGCCGCCGACCCCCTCTGCCTGGATGAATGCACGCCCACCCGGCCTCCTTGAGCGCCAAAATCGGGAGGAGGGGAGAAGGGACTACCATAGCAGGCCCGAGCCTTGCTACTTTTTCGTTTTTTGTTTTTTTTTTGCTTCGGGAGGAGGGGGACAGGACTGGGGCTGCACCGGAGACCGGCTGCGGCCTGGATCGAACACGCGCCCACCCGCCCGCCAGCTCCCACGCCGCCTGGATCCAACGTGCGCCCACCCGCTCGCCGGCTCCCACCGCCTGGATGAACGGGCGCCCATCCGCCCGCCGGCTCCCGCCGCCGCCTCGATGACCGCACGCCTGGGGGATTCGGAAAGTGACAGGTATTTATACATATAAATATAAATATATATATATAAATAACTTACGCTGCAATGTTTTTTTACACTTTACGGTTTTACCCCCATTTTTTACACTTTATTCCCGTTTTAGTTTTCGAACACCACACTAACACCACACTAACACCAAGTAGAGGGTAGGCGGTAAACTAACAGGTTAAGGACGCGGCAAAATAGCGGGTTACAAAGGAGATAATCTGAGCGCGCGTCACAGTATCGGAGGGGAATAGCTAATTCCTTCATTATACAGCTAGTTCGTTCATTTACATATCATATACATGCTGCATGCGGAAAGGGTTATGCGTCTGTTTTAAGAAGCGCTAAGGACGCGTGAAACTGGAGACTGTATCGCTGGATCGCCTTACGCGTCCGAATTGTGCGCTCCCAGCACGTTACAGACGGGAAATCTTCAACCGCACGTTAGAGTATCGACCTGTCAGTAAAGTCCGCGGGAGAGCTCGGCGCGCACACAGGCCACTCTCCTGTGCGTGCAATTCTGTATTTAAATGAGGCCCAGCGGTAAAGCAGCTCTCTGCTGGCACTCAGGACCCAGCCTCCTCCTGCAGAGGGTGTCCAAGGCCAGAGTACAGAAGGCACTTCCCGAGAAATAAAATCGGGCAAAAGGAGGCTTAGGGACACTAGCGCGTCCCTAACGCCTCCTTTTGGACCGGAGCGGCGGCTGTCAGCGGGTTTGACAGCCAACGCTCAATTTTGCCGGCGTCTGTTCTCGAGCCCGCTGACAGCCACAGGCTCGGAAACCGTACGCCAGGAAAATTGAGCGTCCGGTTTTCGACCCGACAGCCACCGGCCAACTTCAAATTTTTTTTTTATTTTTATTTTTTTTACTTTTGGAAGGTTTCAGGACCTCCGACTTAATATCGCCATGATATTAAGTCGTAGGGTGCACAGAAAAGTAGTTTTTACTGCTTTTCTGTGCACTTTCCTGGTGCCCGAAGAAATTAGCGCCTACCTTTGGGTAGGCGCTAATTTCTGAAAGTAAAATGTGCGGCTTGGCTGCACATTTTACTTTCTGTACCGCGCAGGAATACCTAATAGGGCCATCAACATGCATTTGCATGTTGCCGGCACTATTAGGTTTGGCGGATTGGATGCGCGTTTTCGGCCCCTTACTGAATAAGGGATAAGGGAAAACGCGCGTCCAGTGGCGGGTTAACAGTGCGATCCGTTGGAGCGCACTGTACTTTATCAGCCTGTAAGGTAGAAAGATTACACATTTCTCGCAGAGCTGGTGTGTGTGTGTGAACGAGCGCCTGGGTGAGAGCTGGTGTGTCTGTGGGTGTGAACGAGCGCCTGGGTGAGAGCTGGTGTGTCTGTGGGTGTGAATGAGCGCCTGGGTGAGAGCTGGTGTGTCTGTGGGTGTGAATGAGCGCCTGGGTGAGAGCTGGTGTGTCTGTGGGTGTGAATGAGCGCCTGGGTGACAGCTGGTGTGTCTGTGGGTGTGAATGAGCGCCTGGGTGACAGCTGGTGTGTGTGGGTGTGAATGAGCGCCTGGGTGAGAGCTGGGTGTGTGTGGGTGTGAATGGGCGCCTGGGTGAGAGCTGGTGTGAATGGGCGCCAGGGTGAGAGCTGGTATGAATGGGTGCCAGGGTGAGGGCTGGTGTGAATGGAAGTGCCTGGGTGAGAGATGGTGTGTCTGTGTGTGAATGAGCACCTGGGTGAGAGCTGGTGTCTGTTCTCACACATGGGTGACATCACCTGATGAAGTCCAGCAGGGAAATTTATGTCAAAATTTCTAGAATTCTGTCTGATAACACAAAATTATAAGAAAAAATCCACAAAATGAAGACCCAACTTCATGGGGAGGTAAATGGGTCTCAAGAGGACTGACATCCTGCTGTCCTCAGTAAACACTCGTTACAGTTAAGCAACTCTGCTTTCTCCGAGGACCAGGATGGTAGTCCTCACACATGGGCAAATCCCTAGCTACAGGTACACCCTTCCCCCCCCCCCCCCCCCCCCAAACAAAAAAGGGGGACCAATAATGCCAACGGACACCAACAACGCTTTTGTTGGCAACAGGCCTTTTCTGTATATACATATAGCCTAAGGCTATATGTATAAACAAAATGGGCCCTAGGTGGAACAGAGTTAGGTTCTAAACCTCAAACAAGCTCCAAAGGACAGATTGGCTAAACCTCCAATTGCGTCTACATCACATTACTGTTTGGACAGTGATGGCAAACGAGTAGATGTAACTCTGCTTTGTGGCTCTGCAGATTTCCTCCATGGGAACTGCTTACAAGTTGGCCACCGACACTGCCATGGATCGAACAGACTGAACCTTGACATGACCCACAAGATGCAATCCCGCCTGGGCATAATAGAAGGAAATGCAGTCTGCAAGCCAAATGGAGAGCATCTGTTTGGCAATGGCAATTCCCAGCCTATTCTGGTCACAGGAAACAAAAAGCTGGGTGGACTGTCTATGGGCTTCTGTCTGCTCCAGATAGAAGGCTAAGGCTCTCTTACAGTCCAAATTGTGCAGAGCTTGTTAGGGATGTGCAGAAGGAAAAAATTTGTTTCAATTCGGTTTTCGTTTTGCTGAGACCCAAATTCGCTGCATTCGTTTCATAGGGGGGAAAACCAATTCATTGATTAGTTTTATTCGTTGTCCGTTTTCCCATTAAAGTCAATGGGGGAAGTATTTGTAGTATATTTTGGGCTGCAGAATTGGAGTTTTCTTATCAATTCTGATGAAACGTCTGGGGAGCATTCATCAGCATGAGAAAAGAGCTCCAAGGTACTTAGACTGTGGCAAAGTGGCACCAAAGTGGCATGAATAGCCTAAGGCACCTTAAAGGGGCAAAGAGGTACCAGGAGTGGCAAGAGTGCTTTAACAGAGGTGCAAAGCAGCAGCGAGAGTGTCAAAAACACACCACAGCTTCTAAAGAGAGCACCGATAACAGATGCATGAACCCTCAAAGGCAGCATGACAGGCAAAGTGGCAAGAGAAGTGGCATCAACATCCTACAGCACAATGAAGGGGGAGCATAGCAAGCAGAAAGACTAGCACCAACACACTGAGGAACCATGATAGTGGCAAGAACACCCCAAGGAGCTGATTCATCTGGTATATGGCAGTAAGGCAGAGTGGCAGAAAGTTGATAGGGGCAAGACAGGCTGGCATAGCAGAGGTAGTCTGGTCTCTGTGGTTTTGATAGGGGCAAGACATGCTTGCCCCAGGGAGAGTACCCTTTCCTTTGCGCAGGAAAGGGGTCCCTAGAATGGGTTCGCCCCTAGAGTGGGGTGTTTTCCATTGGCGTCTACTGAGCTCTTGCTGGTCTCTTAAAATCTGGTGCCTGTAGCAGATATAGAAACGAGAATATTCAAGGCAGAGGCGGTGGAGGTTTTCAATTGAAAAGCGGTTCAACATGGGTCAACGGGTGCTAAGAGATAGGCTGGCTACACCTGAGGAGAGTTCCCTTTCCTTTGCGCAGGAAAGGGCTCCCTGAAATGGGTTGGCCCCTAGAGTGTGGTGGTTCAGTTGGCATCTAGTGAATACCCAGAAGCTATTAACTGTACTTATGCACTTCAGCTGATGACAAAGGAACTTGAAGAGCTCTCAGAAATAAGAAAACTGCTATCAAGTCCAAATCTGCAATATAAACCTATGTAGTTAGACTTTGTAGTTTACACAGTGCCTCTGTAAACCATGGGAACACAGAGGATGAACTAGAGTAACTACCACCAGTTTTCTACAGCACTAGAAACTAGTGCAGTTTTCTACAGCACTAGAAACATTAATGTTGGCACCTAGAAACATTAATGTTGGCACCTAAGAAACGGGAAAATGGCCCGTAATAAGAATGTCATGAAAACTACTGAGCATATGAAATATCCAAGCTGGACAGACAGGCACAGCGTTAGAGGTCAGGCCCTCGTAGGGACGTAAGGCCTGGACGAACAGGCACAGCATTCGAGGATAGAGGTCAAGCCCTCGTAGGGACATAAGGCCTGGACGGACAGGCACAGCATTAGAGCTCAAGCCCTTATAGGAACATAAGGCCTGGACGAACAGGCACAGCATTCGAGGATAGAAGTCAAGCCCTCGTAGGGATGTAAGGCCTGGACGGACAGGCACAGCATTCAAGGTCAAGCCCTTATAGGGACATAAGGCCTGGACGGACAGGCACAGCATTAGAGGTCAAGCCCTTATAGGGACGTAAGGCCTGGACGGACAGGCACAGCATTCGAGGATAGAGATCAAGCCCTTATAGGAACGAAAGGCCTGGACGGACAGGCACAGCATTCGAGAACAGAGGTCAAGCTCTCATAGGGATGTAAGGCCTGGACGAACAGGCACAGCATTCGAGGATAGAGGTCAAGCCCTAGTAGGGACATAAGGCCTGGATGGACAGGCACAGCATTTGAGGTCAGGCCCTTGAAGGAAGTAAGGGCTGGACAGTGGACATTGCAGACAGGCACAGCGTTTGAGGTCAGGCCCTTGTAAATACCCAGAAGCTATTAACTGTACTTAATACTTATGCACTTCACCTGATGACAAAGGAACTTTAAGAGCTCTCAGAAATAAGAAAACTGCTACTCAAGTCCAAATCAGCCTATGTTGACTTTGTAGTTTACACAGTGCCTCTGTCCTTCAATTACTAATTTTCTCCAACATAGATTACTGTAACTCACTCCTTTTCAACCTACCTATAAACACCATTTGCCCACTACAGATCCTACAGAACGCTGCTGCAAGAATCCTCACTAGATCCAAAAAATGCGACCACATCACTCCAATACTTATCTCATTACACTGGCTACCAATAAGATTCAGAATTGAATACAAAGTACTATCCATCCTCCATAAAATTATATATGAGAAACAAGAAAATTGGCTAAGCTCATCTATAAAGCTACATACCCCAAATAGAAACCTCAGATCAGCAAACAAGGGACTTCTAAAAACACTTCCTACGCATTCCAAGCAACTCACCTCAACCCAAAAGAGCGCAATTTCTCTAGGTAGCCCAAAACTCTGGAACTTCCTACCAACTGAACTCAGAACTCAAGAAAACCTAAAAACATTCAAAAAAGAGCTAAAGACATGGTTGTTCAACAAAGCATACCAACTCACCCAATGAACAACACAACAACTTCACCCTCCACTTCAACCTGAAGATTAAATGAATATATGAGGAGGATAACGTGATGCTGTGCAAGTGATCAGATGCGTGGCTGATGGCTCTGGGGACCCCCCTCCGAAAATATCCGGCGATCTCCGGTAAAACCTACTCACTCACCACCGCATAGATCGCACCTACCAGCTGAACTCTCAGGGCATACCAGACGCTCGCAAAGAAAAATTTGCGGGCATGGAGTCGAAAACGGGCCAAAAAGAAAAGGAGCGGCTGAAGTGCCTGAATCTAAGATGGCCGACGTGCCGGAGACGCCGCCGGCAGCGGAACCAGCGGATTCAGCAGGAGCTGATATCGCGGCAACGTTAATAGCCACGCTGGAGGGAAGATTCTTACAGCTCTCCTCCCAAATTACCGGAGTCAGCTCCCAGCTCTCAGAAATCCACACACAACTGCAAGCGGCTGAGTCCCGGATATCAGAGGTGGAGGACAAACTGGAGGCGCAGGGACAAGACATACAAGACCTTAAGAAAATCCAGGCCGCCATTCAAAGCAAACTAGACGATCTGGAGAACAGATCACGCCGGAACAACTTGCGGCTCCTAGGAATCTCTGAAACTATCCCCGAATCTGACCTTGGCACTCGACTGGAATCTTGGTTAACCCAGACATTAAAATTGGGTAGCCAACATGGGCCACTACGCATCGAGAGGGCACACAGGCTCGGTCCCCCACTTATGGGGGAGACCGCTAACAATAGGCCTCGGGCTATCATTTTCAAGGTTCTCAACTTTGCCCACAAGGTACAGATATTGAGGGCGTACCGGCAAACATCTGAGCTGCTCTTTGAGGGCAATAAAGTGCTCCTATTCCAAGACTACTCAGCTTCTGTGGCTGCGCTGAGGAAAGCCTTTGCTCCAGCATGCTCTCAGTGAAATTAAAAATACGGGCCACCCTGCTTTTTCCAGCTAAACTTCGCCTTATCTACAATGGACAGACTCATGTCTTTACCGAGGCCTCAGCTGCACAGGCTTTTTTCCAGGATATACCTTCAGGCTAAGTGACGTTTCCAGGATTTCTCAGAATGAATTCTCACTGGTGATATGATACTGTCTTTTTCACATTGGGAGAACTTTCAAGTGGCCGTTTTATAGAGGGTTTACTGCTGGATGGAACATACTGCCTGATTTCTCTTTTCTAAGAGGGGGGTCCTCACAGTTCAAATGATCCCAAATTGTTTATTAGGTGTGAGGGAGGTCACGGGGTATAACCTTTGGTTTGTGTTATGTGGCTTCCTACACCTTCTAAGGGGATATATAGAGGGATGTGTACTGAAGGGGACCGAGATTTCTAAGTTTTCTTTAGTTCATGTTACTGTTTACAATGTTTTTACATTTTCTATTGATACCCTGTCTGTTACTCTCATGGGTGGGGGTCTAGGCTGGGGGACCGCCATCCATATGAATCTATATGGAAGATCGATTTGGATGACCTGTGATATCACATAGACTGTCTAATGTATGATTTTGCACGTGGAATGTCTGTGGTATAGGTTCTGTAACTAAACGCTATAAGATTTTACAAGCCCTACGGCGGTATAAAGCACATATTGCCATGCTACAGGAGACTAGACTCTCTGATTCAGAACATGAAAAACTGACTAAACAATGGGTGGGGAAATCCTTTTATGCTTCTGCTTCTTCCAGTAAGGCGGGAGTGGCTATACTCGTCCACAAGTCAATCCCCTTTCAATTACATCACTCAGTGGTAGACTCGGAGGGCAGATACTTGTTCTTGGATACTGAGATATATGGGAAACGGATGTTCCTGGGAAATGTCTATGCCCCCAATACGTATTCCCCTGCCTTCTATGCCAAGGTACTGCGGATCCTCCAAGATTACTCTCACCTTCCACTCATACTGGGGGGAGATTTTAATGCTGTACTTGATCCGTCTGTGGATCGGCAGCCCATGGGGCGGACCTCTAGGCTAGACTCAGTGAGGGGCCTTCCCTTTTTGTGTAAACTCTTGGACCTAACTGATATTTGGAGAATGCTTCACCCTACTGACCTCAAATTTTACCCTTATTTCACGAGCCCACTAGTCCCAATCCCATATTATCTTCTGGTCAGCTCCACTTATTTTTCCAAGGTAACGGGAGCTGATATAGGGCCTTTGACCATTTCGGATCATGCCCCTGTTTGGGCGGACTCACAGGCCTGGATTGTACTGGAGGGTGTAAACGCTGGAGATTTCCGGCAAAACTGTACTATGACGAGGGGTTTAAAATCACACATTTGGGATAAGTGGAAGGAGTATGATCATTTTAACCAACATCAGGGTGACCCCATATTATATTGGGACACTGCGAAGGCGGTCTTACGGGGAGAGGTCATAGCTTATACGGCCCGAAAACAAAGAATTGTCAGCGACCATCAGATTAGAAAGACAGTTGCGAAAAGCTAAAAGCTCACTTTACCGCTGTTCCCACCAGGGAAAATCGCATGTCATTCTACTCCATCCAAAGCACCTTACATGACTATATTCAACAAAAAGCCCAAAAAAGTCTCCTTTATTATAAACATAGGTTGTTCCAATTTGGCAATAAGGCGGGAAAGCTACTCGCTGGACTGGTGAAGTCTTGGGAAGGAAAATCATATGTTAAGGGGTTACGGGATGTCACCGGGCAACTTCGGACAGCCACTAAAGATATTGGAAAAATCTTTACGGATTATTACCATCAACTTTATTCGGCGGACTCCAGTAATCGCCCAGACATTCAAGCATACCTTTCCAAATTGAATCTCCCCCTGGATACAGAAGGAGGACTTAACACTACTTAATGCCCCTATGGGAAAAATAGAACTGGAATTGGCTATTAAATGTTCTATCTTAGGTAAATCACCAGGCCCTGACGGTCTTACGAATGAGTTGTAGAAGGTGATGTCTGATCTAATTAGCACCCCTATTCAACAAGTTTACAACACGATTTCTTCAACAGACTTTCAGGCCTGGCAAGCAAACAGGGCTACCATAGTAGTACTCCCTAAGCCGGGACGTAATCTGGAGTTGCCTGGTTCATATAGACCTATATCACTTATCAATTGTGACTTGAAATTGATTGCCAAGGTGATGGCTGATTGCCTAGCATCTTTTATTGCTAAACTTGTCTTTCCTTCCCAGGTGGGATTTGTCAGGAGTAGACAGGCGTTTACCAACGTCCGCCGCATACTGGCCTCCATAGCCTTTTCGCAGAAAATGCAACTGAATTCCCTCCTGGTCAGCTTCGATGCCGAAAAGGCTTTTGATAGGGTGAATTGGGCTTTTCTTTTTGAAACACTGAGCCATTATGGTTTCCATGGTCCCTTTATATCATTTCTTCACACTCTTTTATGATCGCCCCCGAGCCAACATCTGGGTGAATGTGGAATTGTCCCAGGAATTCACACTGGCTCGTGGCACCAGGCAAGGATGTCCTCTGTCTCCCCTCTTGTTCGTTCTTTCCCTGGACCCATTATTGCATACTCTGGAGGAGAACCAGAGCATAGAGGGGATTCAGATGGGGCCGATGATGTTCAAATCGGCAGCTTTTGCAGATGATCTTTTACTGCACTTGACAAATCCCACTAGTTCACTCCCTGTGGCTCTCCAGGTAATTGCACAGTATGGCCTTCATGCTGGTCTCCGACTGAATCTGGACAAGTCTGAGGCTATGGTTATAGGGCCGGCTGATTGTATCTCGTGGTGCAGGGAATTCCCTTTAAAATGGGCAGGTGATCACATTAAATATTTGGGGGTCTGGGTTCCTAAATGCCTTGCTAATTTGTATAAAATGAATGTGTTCCCCTTGCTACAAAAAACAGAACGAACACTGTCCGCCTGGCTTCCTCTTCCCCTTTCACTTATTGGATGCATACATCTACTAAAAATGACGGTGCTACCCCGCTGGCTTTATGTGCTCAGTGTTCTTCCTCTTCCCCTCACGCGAGTTACCATTGCTCAATTCCAGAGAGTAATAACTAAATTCTTATGGCGGGGGAAATGTCCGAGGACTGCACTACAACTGATGAAGCCGCTACCTGTGGGCGGTTTGGGCCTCCCAGATTTGAAACTCTACAATCATGCGATCAATCTGAGACATATTGGAGACTGGATTTTGGGGGCACAATTTTTTTCGGACACTCCCTTTGAATCTCAATTGCTCACTCCTATCTCGCCTTGCTATGCACTACACATCCCATATAACTCCATCTCAAATATAATCAGATCGGATTTGCTCCTGCGACAGACATGGAAATGGCTCATGCGGAAAGCTTCGTTACCGGACAGAGTATCACCATTTCTCCCGTTTTGTGGCAACCCAGCGTTTCCTGCGGGTTCGGACTCTTCCAGATTTCGCTACTGGGAATGCTCCCAGCTTACGTGCATTGGGCAGATGATGTATGCGGATGGGACCCTACTACATTTCCCAGAGCTTCGCTCTTTCTATGGCCTTTCTCACACTGACCATTTTCAATATCTACAAAGCCCGGCATCATGTGCGATCGCTTGGCTTACCCACTTTCTTGGACCCAAAGTGGCAGCTCTTGAGAACTTGGTTTGATCCAGACAGCCCTAGGAAATATTCTATTTCTTATTTTTATAAACAGATGGAGGCTGCTTAAAAGCGCTGGACTCTGGAAAAGGCGCAGATTAAATGGCAGGCGGAGCTCGGGCGTCCACTGCCCGTCGCAGTGCTGAGGTCGGCCTTCACCATGACGAGAAAGACAACGTGCAATACGCTCCTCAGAGAAACCCGTTATAAACTCATTTATAGAATGTACATTTCTCAACATCAAGCATATAGAGCGGGAATCTCCACCTCAGATGCATGTATCAAGTGTAACTCAGGGGGGGAGCACACTTGGGTCACTTTCTGGGGTTGCCCAGTAATCCAAATTTTCTGGAGAAAGGTTTTTCGTTCTGTAAATAGCGCTGTGGGTTTCAGAATTCCATTTTCCCCGCTTGTGGCTCTTTTTGGGATTTTTCCCCGATCCATCAAAGGCAGAAAGGGTCCGATCCTTTGGATTACAAAAGTCTACTTACTAGCTTGTAAGGCTATACTGGCAGTTTGGAGGAAACCGGAGGGACCCTCCCTAACATACTGGCGCTCGTCTATATTAAATCTACTAACAATGGAAACTCTGGCTAGCAGCCACCTGCCAATCCGGACTCTGAGAGCTATCAATGCAGTCTGGCTCCTGTTCATTCAAACTCTGCCACAAGACTCAAAGTCTCTTTCTTAATCGTATGGATGTCTGACACTTAGATTCCACAGTGTTACTGTATAACTCTGCATTGTTGTTGTATTGAATGTTTGCATTGGTCCCTTTGGGTGCACTGGGGGTGGGGGGGTGGGAAAGGGAATGGCCCACAGGGGGCACTGGGGGAGGAAAGTTTGATCTTAGAAGCCTATGACTGTATGGTATGTAACAGATCACATTATGTACCATATGTTATGCTTTGTTGATGTCCAAGTTTCTACATAAAACAAAAACAGATTTACCATAAATGAATATATGAACTTATCTCAACTATGGACTATAACTATGAAGTTAAACATAAACCAGAACAGTAATTAACTAGCATTTGTTTCCCCTATGTTTAACAACAGTTTAAACCTTTTTGAAACTCTGTTTATCCCTTAACATGTAACCTTCATATTTGTAAACCGTTATGATGGATTTATAATGATGAATTCGAATGACGGTATATAAAACCCGATAAATAAATAAACTATGGGAACACAGAGGATAAACTAGAGTGCAACTATCACCAGTTTTCTATAGTACTAGAAACATTAATGTTGGCACCTAAGAAAGATTTAAGGAAAATGGCCCATATTATAAAAGTCATGAAAACTATTGAGCATATGAAATATGCAAGCTCCAAACATCTTAAGTCAGCTTATGTTCTTACATTCCAAAGGTTGCAAAACAGGAAAAAGAATATTCTGGAAAGAAGTGATGCACAAATACATGAAACTGAAATTAGAAATACTAGAACTAAACTCAGACAGGCACGGCGTTTGAGGTCAGGCCCTTGTAGGGACATATGGCCTTGACAGTGGACGGACAGACACAGAGTTTGAGGTCAGGTACATGTGCTGATATTATCTGGAACATAGGAGGCAGTTGGAGCTGCTGCAAGGCTTTGAATTGCTTTTATTCATCTTGCCATTCACAGGGAAAATTTGGAAACCCAAGCAAAGGCATGTTTATTTTCAAAAACACTAGCATTTCCATCAACTCTGGTTCCAGCCTTGAGCAGTGAGGGCTCATTGAAAAGACACGTTCACTGGGCACACTGGTTGGTGGACATGACAGATATCGCTGAGCCACTTTGGCTAGGTGTGGCCAGACAGTAGACTTGTGTGCCCAATATGCCAGCGGATCTGTTTGCATGTCCTCTGTGGGCTCTGAGAGATATCATGTCACTGACAGTTGTGCTGGTGTCTCCTTTGCTTGGGTGGGCCGAGAGTCACTCATGCCAGCTGCTTTCTCTCTAGCCCACAGCAGAACAGATGAATCTTTATGGGCAACATGGCTTTGGCATACTGAAGTGGAGGAGGTGGTGGTACTAGCTGTCGCTGACAGAGTGCTGCTCCTCCTTAAGCTAGCACAACTCTCTGAAGTGCTCGCTGTTTAATCCTCTGCTTCATGCCTAATCTGTCTCTGCCTATTGCGCTCCTGTTCACAGACTTTTGCTAACAGCAGGTCCTTCACAAATGAGAGATAATTGGACTGTAGGGCGAGTTTCCCTTTCACACGGGGATCACAGATTCTGGCGAGCATGTATGTGTGGTCTTCTGTTAAAGGCCTTAATCTCTCTTGCACCTGCTTCTGCAAAATGTTCAATGCAGCAGCTCAACTGTCATTCCCTCTTCCTGTTTAAAGCCCTCCAAATTTTCCTCCAGAAAATTAACTATAGGGACGATGTCAGCCAAGGTGGCACTTCTGGAACTCAGCTCCTCCATGACATCCTTGAAGGGCTGCAGGATTTTTACCAGCTGATTCATGGCTAACCAAACATGATGCCCTAGGGGATTATGCACATCTATGTCCATTGAACCAGAAAGTTCATGAAGGGGTGTCTGCAGCTCCACTTACCTCTGCAGCATCATAAAGGTGGAATTCCACCGGGTGGCAATGTCTTGAATGAGACGCTTGTGAGGCATCTCCAAATCAGTCTGCTTTTGTCAGAGAACCTGACCCACCTTCACACTTCTGTGGAAGTGAGCTATGTTCCTGCACTTGTGTATTAATGTATGCAGGTATTCATTCTCTTGGTGATTGGACTCCAACCCCAGAGCTGACTTCACTACCAGGTGCAGAGTGTGCGCAAAACATCGGAAGTTCTGAAAGCGCCCGTCGTATATTGCCTTTACCATGTTTGCACCAATGTCTGTGACAAAGAACCCTGCCTGAAGATTCCTGTCTCGCTGGTGTAGCTGCCAGCCTGCCAGCATCTGTCTGATGCATGCTAGAATATTGGCTGAGGTATGGGCCTCGTCAGTCAGGTGGGTGTGCAGTAAAGCCCACCTCCACCCTGATACTTGTTCACTAATAGAGCTGCTGCCTGCCCCTGCCTCAGCAAGGTCCCACCAGTGTGCTGTCAGGGAGAGGTAAGAGTGTGCAGCATTCATGGCATTCCAGATATTGCAGGTGAAATGCACACTCCCCTCTGCCTTAGCTAGCAGTGCTTGGATGCGACTGCGACACTGGTTGTACATGCTGGGGATTACTTTTCTGCTAAATGTGGTTCTGGAGGGGACTTTGTAATTTGGAACTAAGACCTTCAGCAAATGCTTGAAACCCACATTCTCCACTATCTGCAAGGGCTGGTCATCAAGGGCATTCATTTCCCGATGCTCCTGGTTACAACTTTTGAGGCTGCCTGCCTCCTACCCCGGGATAGTGTTACCGCACACCACCCCATTTCCTCCATGGTGGGTTGTCACTTCTGCCACATGGCAGGGGGCTGCTGGCCTGCCACCTGACTGCTAGAAGGGGCTGAGGCGTGGGGTGACTCTGCACCTTTTCAACCACTTTACGCCGCCTGGAAAAAGAGGTCCCCTGACTGGTACTGCCACCATCCCCAGATAGCAGTACTGTTGTTGGGTGTTGCCTCTTCATATGATGCATCATGCCAAAATTAGTTAGATGTCCCATTTGCTTGCCTCTGCTAATAGCCCTGGCACAGTAATTACACTGAGCAAAACGCGGGTCCTCCTTCACTTTAAAGTGGCTCCAGATCGCAGATTTCTTTCGTGATCCCTTCTCTATAGCCTTTGGGGTGGATGCTGGCACTGAAGCTGAAGTAGTGGGTGCACCCTGAGAAGCAATGCCAGGGACATCAGTCACCGTCTGTGCCTGTGCTGACTGCTCTTCCTCGTCATCAGTTTCATCTCTCCCCTGCAGAACTGAAGTGGAGGCTAAGACAGGACTAACTAATCCTCCAAATCGTTCTTCAGCTATTAAATCTTCCATTTCTGATTATGAGAATCCCAAACAAGATGATTCTTCATCAGAATCAGAAGCAAACAGTGCCTGTGCTACATTGTCAACGCTAAATTGAGTCTGCTGTCACACTGCTGCTTTTGGGTGTCACCCTTTAGTCTTGCATGACTCTGCCTCCCCTTCCCTCACTTCCAAAACTACAGGGTCAGAAACAAGGTGGTGGCGATGCATCATCTTTAAATTTCATTTTTTTCCGGATGGAACTGCCTGCCCTCCAGAGATTTTAGATTGGAACACGTCCCTTTTTAACTTTAATGGGGGACTGGCACTGCCTTTTGAAGTGCCTCCTCTGCCAGTCCCAATCACTTGAACACGTCTAGCTTTCCCTGACATTATGGATTTAATGTCACTGCCTACTAGAGATTTCAATTAAAAGAATTATTTCCAAAAGAGGCCCACTGGGAGTTTTGGCTTCAGAGAGCACTACTGTCCCAATATATGTGAGTCTGCAAAACTGCCCAGTGCACTGACTTCTTGGCTTAAAAGAGCACAAAGACATGCTGAGTTCAATTAAAAAAAAAACTGCAGTTAAATAAAAAGCATGGCTTACTTGGCACAGTAGCAAAAAGGAAGAAATATCTTATCAAACTAGCTAGAAATTGAATATATCTCCCACCCACAACACCCAAATCCTGCTTGCAACCTACCCCAGGGGGTAAAAAATAAAAATAACCAGCAACATGCCACTGCCAGCAGCTTGTCTCAGTGGCACACACAGAGAGACAGTCTCAGATCAATAAAAAAAAAGTGCAGTCAAATAAAACATGGCTAGCTGCAGCACTGCAGCCAAATCGAAGAAATATATCTTTTTCAATGGAAAATTCTATCAAAGTAGCTAGCAATTGAATACAGATTTTAGACACTCAGACTAGCTCTGAGTGCAGCCACCTCCCAGCACCACCTCCCCAGACCATCCCCGCAAAGAAAGTGCATAGCACACAGCGTGCGTAAGATATAAATACTGCTGCGTCATCAAGAATAGCGTCACAGAGCACTGAGTGAGAGCGGCGATTGGCTGCATTAGAAAATTGCTTAGCTCTGACAGGTTGCATTCTGGTCTCCTTGCCAACCTGTCTGACCCACTCTATGACAGGGCTGTTTGGTCACTTATGACTCACAGGAAAGGGCTGGTTTTTGCTATCTCCTAGTTCAAATGGCCGCTAAGAAATACAGCCGCTAGGAAATCACCGCGAGCCAAAAAAATGAAACTAATATGATATGTTGTATTCATGGGGGATCGTGATGCATTTTGTGAACCCACGAATAGGGACTTATGAGTTGTGGATTGCCCATGCATTGAAAACGAATGCACATCCCTAGAGCTTGTACATCTTGGTGAGCATGAGGCCTGGGAAAAAATGTTGGCAGTATGACTGGTTTAGATGGAAGTCCAACACCACCTTAGACAGGAACTTAGAGTTTGTATACAAGATCACACTATCATGAAAAAAACTTAGTGTAAGGTGGATAGGTCACTAAGGCCTGAGCTCACTGACCCTGTATGCTGAAGTGACCGCCACCAAAAATTCGACCAGGTCAAGTACTTCAGGGCACAGGAGCAAAGTGGCTCAATGAAGCTTTCATCAGCTGAACTAAACTGAAGCAGACCCTGCATGAAACGTACAACTATAGGGTATACTGATATGGGTTTACCTTCTACACCATGGTTATATGTACCATACACTCTAAGATGAACCCTGAGTTGGTCTTGAGACCAGTGTTAGAAGGTAATTTAGCAGTTTTTGTGTTGAGCAGGAAAAAGGGTCTAGGGATTTTTGCTCACACTACCCGGAAAACCTGCTCCACTTTAGTCCATAGGCCTTTCTGGTGAAAGGCTTTCTGGAAGCTACAAAAACACAAGACATCCTCTGAAAGGTTGAAGGGTTGCAGGATCAACCTTTCAACATCCAAGCTGTGAGTGATAGGGTCTGGAAGTTGGGATGTCGCAAACTGCCCCAATCTTGAGTACTGAGATCTGGGGAAGTCTCCAGTCTGTTTTCAGGATGGCTAACTCCCGAAGGAAAAGAAACCAGACATGCCTCTGTCAATGGAGGGCTATTAGAATCATAATCCCCTTGTTCTCCCTGAATATCAACAAAGTCTTCACTACGAGCGGAGCTAGAGGATACAAGTACACGGCAAAAGCTTCAGAGGCTAGCTTGTTGTGTGCCTTGTACATGGAATTAAACAGAGTATCTTCCTACTCCAAGAGGTAGCAAACAGGTCTACCTCTGGGATCCCTCAGAGGTGAAAGATCCAGTTCACTACCCTTTGTACGTGAGGAATTTGGAAGGTCACCCACTCCACGCATGCCCAGTTCCAAATTGGAAATTTCTTGCTACCAGGACAATGAATGACCTGGATGCAGTCCTGAAAATCCTGAGTGATCTGAAGTCACTGGCACTTTAGGGTCCATTGGGCTCTTCTCGTGTGCAGGCATGCCAGAGGAATAACAGGCACATTGTGGCTGAATAGCCTCAACACGTGCCATGCTGATGCCTGCTGGCTCCTTTGAATCTCTGCTGTGACAGTCATCAAGGCGAATGCCTTTGCTGCAGCAGGAACGCCTTGGCCTGAGCCCTATCTAGCAGGGCTTCGATGAACTCCAATTGAAATAATGGGCTGAGATGGGACTGTGACTCCAGCACACAGATGCCTCTGCTCGAAAGGTGATCTTGATCAGCCAATCATCCAGATAAGCTAACACATGCCCTCCCAGTCTGAGAAAATGTACTACCATCATGGCTAAGCATTTTGTAAATACCCATGGGACAGACGCAAGCCCAAATGGCAGAATGAGGTACTGGAAGTGCCATTTTCAAACCACTAATCTGAGATACTTCTGATGACTGTGGAAGATCTCAGTGTGAGTACAGGCATATTTTAGATAAAGACAACATAGACAATCCCCTTTTTGCAAAAAATGGATCAAGGTGCCCCATCCTGAACATTTTTCTTTTTAGAAATTTGTTTAAGACCCTTATGTATAAGATGGGACATAGCTCCCCAGTTTTCTTTGATATCTGGAAGTACCGGGAGTAGAATCCCCACCCTCTCTACCCTGGTGGAACAGGCTCGACCATTAAGAGGAAGGAGAGCTATGAAAGTAGGAGATCCAGATGGGCTAAGGGTCCCGAAAACGGACTCTATAGGGGGGATTTTGTAGGAAACCCAATAGGTTTAATTTGTATCCTCTATGAATGATGCAGAGGTCCAACTGGTCTGAGGTTACTCTGGACCACTGGCTCGCACAGAACCGCAGCCTGCCCCCAGCCGGAAGATCATTCAGTACAGGTATCAGGGGTTTGGCTAAACTCTCTCCAATCCAGTCAAAACCCCATACCAGCAGTTAATGGAGGCACCGACTAGGGCTTAGGGGGCCTTCTGTTGCCTAGGGCAGCCGGTGCTTTTCGAATCCAGGAGCCCTCTAGACAAAGTAGACCACGTCCACCTTATTCATGGGAGCTACAATGAGGGGGTTCTCCCAGCTCCTCATCAGTAACTCCATAAGGATCTCATGCACTGGGACTGTCATGATCTCCTTAGGAGGCTCCACGTACTGGAGGATATCCAGCATCTATTGCCGGGTATACTCCTTTCTCTGAAAATTTAAAGGGGATTGCCTCAGCCATGGGCCGAACAAAACCTGCAAAGAAGTCTTCCAGAGGAGGAGAAGGGTTGGAGGGGAGGCCAATCAAATGCCTTGTCTTCCAAAGTCTCTGAGGAGCCTCCCTTCCCCAGGGGTAAAGGAGGGTCCTCCTCACTATAATAGACAGAGGATGGATGTTGTGGAGCTCTGTCCTTGGCCAGCAGTATGGGTACCAAAGCAACAGGCCAAGTGAGCCTAGACCCCAAGGTATCGCCCATCTTTGGAGGAGCTTCCTCTTTTGATGAAGTGCGGATGATCACCGAACCGGCAGGCCACAGCTTCGATGATCCGCTGGATGTTTATACCGCCATGGGCACAGACACTGATGAGGACTTATAGGGAGTAAAGCAGCAGCATGAGGAGTAACAGTGGCAGTGCCAGTGCTCAGACATTGAGGCCTTGCAGTGCCTTCTCCTTGGTAAGCTACACTTGTTTCTCCAGCTACTCCTCAAAAATCACTGATGCCAACACCAACTGGGAGCCAAAAGTGACCAGATTCTCTTCAGAACCGAGAGGAGGATCTGTGACAGACATCTAGACTGGCAGAGGCTGTGGCAAACCCCTGGGATTCGTGGAGGACTGGCACTCCTCTCCACGGGGTCACTTAAGGGGCTTCTCAGTCAAAGCTGGGGCATCCCCATGCATCGATGGGGATAGATGCCGATGCTTCTTCAGTTTCCCTCAATGCTTGGCATGGTCTGTCCACAGTTCAGAGGTTGAAGAAGTTGAGCCTGTTTTCGACTTGGAGGAGCTGGGCGATGGCCTGATTCCAGAGTCCATGACAATCATCTATGCTAATGACCAGATGGCCCTGCCAATGTCAATGGCTCAATGGTCATTGGTGTAGCTCCAAAGTCCCCCAATAATCGATGCCGCCAATGCCAATGGATCAGTCTTCCAGTGCCCAAAGAGTTGGTCCATCTTCTTCAAATAAGCCTGGCATCCGTTCGGGGTCATCTGTGCGCATTTGCTACAACCCAGAACATATGATGTCCCAAGGCAGAGGACACATCTCTCTTGGGGATCCATGATAGATATGGTCCCTCATGAATTGAGGGCATTACTGGAACCCCGATGATATGGTGTCATGAAACAAAAGAGATTGGAGATCGAAATCAATAGCGGCAGGCCTTGATGGTCAGCAGGCAACAAGTGGGCCGCTGCCCCAGGGATACAAACACGAAAGTAAACTTACAGAAAAACATTGAAAAACCTACCTAGGGACAATAAGAAGGGGAACAGAAGGAAGCCTTGTCAACTAGTATGATCCCGTCAGTACTTGAAGTCACAAAAACGCTCAGAAAAAAATCCTAAAATTAAAAGATAATGAGAAACAATTACCGCAAACCACTGAGTTCTGCGGAAAAAAGAAAGACTGAAGGGACCCCACCTGGACGCAGGTCGGGCATGCTCAAAGAGGCTCAGTTAAAGTTCTAAAAACTTTGACATATGTTTTCCGTGCTGGGATCCATCAGATGTCATCCATGTGGGGGGACTGATTTCCTTCTTGTCCTTTGAGAAAACTCTTTACTCAGACTTGGCATTAGAATTTCACTTAATAGTCCCAGTGGATTTGAACTTAGTCTTGCATGCCAATAATACTGAAATACATGAGTGGTTAACATGCTTTTTAAATATTAAGGCAGCTAGATATGCAAAGAAATTCTTGAGGGGAAAAAAATGGGATTGCTATGGGGTGTATCACTTATTTTGCCAGTAACAGGTAATCCACGTCTGCCAACTGGGGGAGATGGCAATATTTTCAGTTGAAATATTAGCTTTAAGATATGGGCTAGCTTCAAGATTTCATTGATCTTAAAGAAAAACAAATATTCTCTTCCTTTACCAAACATATAGGGCTCAAAAACAGATTACTTAACATTTTCAAATCAGAAGCTTTATTAATACCACATTTAAATAATAAAGGGCCATTCAGTATACATAAGGACCATTTCAACAATTCATGCTCATTTACAAACAGGGTAAATATACCTTATCACTGTTGTATTAATATTATATTCCTGTTACATTCCTTCATGCTATAGAATCATATGGAAAACTATGCTCCTTAGATGACTCATGGAGTGTAGATCTTCAGGCAGATATTACAGAAGACAATCTGTTTACCTACAATGAAAGGGTCTATAAAGGTAGGGCGTTATTTTCTTCTACAGGTAACAGAAATGGGAGTTTTCCATAACACTCTTTTCTTTAAAATGGTAAAGGCAGAACACACAAACTGTTTAAAATGTGGAGCAGAGAATACTATGCTATTCAATAATTTTGGAATTGTGAGTCAACCAAGTCTTTTTGGGAAAAGGTTCTATAATCTACTTAGGGGATTTTAGGAGAGAATATTCTGTCATCTGTGATGGGTATATTGGGGCATTTCCCTTACATGGAAGGGTTGTAAAAATTTAGGCTAGGGAGTCGGTTGGACCGTTGGATGATCAAGGGGTTAAAGGAGCACTTGGTAAAGATAAGGCCATTGCAGAAAAATTAAACAATTTCCTCGTTTCGGTGTTTACTGAAGAGGATGTTGGAGAGATACCCGTTCTGGAGAAGGTTTTCATGGGTGATAATTCAGATCAACTGAACCAAATCACGGTGAACCTGAAAGATATGGTAGGCCTGATTGACAAACTAAAGAGTAGTAAATCTCCTGGACCAGATGGAATACACCCCAGGGTTCTGAAAGAACTAAAAAAATAAATTTCAGACCTATTTCAATGAATTTGTAACCTATCATTAAAATCATCCAATGTACCTGAAGATTGAAAGATGGCCAATGTAACCCCTATATTTAAAAATGGATCCAGGGGTGATCTGGGAACATTATATACCAGTGAGCCTGACTTCAGTGCTGGGAAAAATCATGGAAACTGTTATAAAGAATAAAATCTCAAAACATTTACATAAGAACATGACATACTAGGTCAGACCAAGGGTCCATCAAGCCCAGCATCCTGTTTCCAACAGTGGCCAACCCAAGCCAGAAGAACCTGGCAAGTACCCAAAAACAAAGTCTATTCCATGTTACTGTTGCTAGTAATCGCAGTGGCTATTTTCTAAGTCAACTTAATTAATAGCAGGTAATGGACTTCTCCTCCAAGAACTTATCCAATCCTTTTTTAAACACAGCTATACTAACTGCACTAACCACATCCTCTAGCACCAGAGGATGGGACACAGCCAACATGGATTTACCCAAGGGAAGTCTTACCTCACAAATCTCCTACATTTTTTTTTGAAGAGGTGAATAAACATGTGGACAAAGTTGAACCAGTAGATATGGCGTATTTGGATTTTCAGAAGGCATTCAACAAAGTCCCGTATGAGAGGCTTCAAAGAAAACTAAAAAGTCATGGGATAAGAGGCGATGCCCTTTTGTGGACTGGAAGTTGGTTAAAAGACAGGAAACAGAGAGTAGGATTAAATGGTCAGTTTTCACACTAGAAAAAGATAAACAGGAGTGCCTCAGGGATCTGTACTTGGTCCAGTGCTTTTTGATATATTTATAAATGATCTGGAAAGGGGTACGATTAGTGAGGCGATCAAATTTACAGATGACACAAAATTATACAGCATAGTTAAATCTCAAGCAGATTGTGATGAATTGCAGGACCACCTTGCAAGACTGGCAGATTGGGCTTCCAAATGGCAGATGAAATTTAATGTGGACAAGTGCAAAGTGATGCATATAGGGAAAAATAACACTTGCTGTAGTTACGCAATGTTAGGTTCTATCTTAGGAGTTACTACCCAGGAAAGAGATCTAGGCACCATAGTGGATAATACATTGAAATAGTCAGCTAAGTGTACTGTAGCGATCAGAAAAGCAAACAAACAATGTTAGTAATTATTAGGAAGGGAATGGCAAATAAAAAACGGAGGATGTCATAATGCCCCTGTATCGCTCCATGGTGAGTCCGCATCTTGAATACTGTGTGCAATTCTGATCACCGCATCTCAAAAAGGATATAGCTGCACTGGAGAACCTGCGAAGAAGGGCAACCAAAATGATAAGGGGCATGGAACGGCTGCCCTATGAGAAAAGGCTAAAGAACTTAGGGCTGTTCAGTTTGGAGAAGAGACAACTGAGGGGGGGGGGATATGACAGGTCTACAAAATCATGAAAGGACATTTGAGTTTGAATAACTTGGTGTATTTGATTATCGGAGGAGAAATGTATTGTGGGATGATTACTTTTTGAAGGTGTTTGTAAAATGTATAAAAATCAATAAAAAGCTTGTGCGCAAAGAAAAAAATCATGCATTGATAACACTAAAGTACAAACTTACAGGCCGATACAGTAAAGCGCGGCCGCAGTTACCACGTTTCTAACCGGCTGTGTACTCACAATTTGGCTGCGTTTCTAACCCGCGCTTCTTTTACTCGACGCGTATCCCTTTTCGTCCGCGGCATGTATATGTATGTAAACGATCCGATTAGCTATTCCCTCCCATACAGTAACGTGCGCCCCGACTATCTCCTTTTTAACCTATCTTGCCGCGTCTTTTACCTGCTAATTTACCGCCTACCCTGACCCTGGCGTTAGTGTGGTTTCACATTAACGCCAGGATCAGGGTAGGCGGTAAATTACGAAGTTTCACATGAAAATTCACAGTTCCAAACCAAACCAACCCAATCCAAGCCCCAGCAGAGAGACGAAATTTCACAGTCCCGGGCAAACTTTCCCCCAGCCCCCGCTCACCTGCCCTGGCCGCGGCCACGCAAGCCCCCAGCAGCAACAGTAGAAGGGCGGTGAGAGAGAGCGGCTTCAGCGGATCGGGCGCTCCCCATGCGAGGCGGCTTCCAGCAGCCCCGCCGGCGAAGGTGAATACGCGTACACCGTGACCTCCGACATCCAGCCGGGCGCTCAGGTCACGGCGTGCGTTCATGCGCCTGCTGCCTTGAGCGCCCATATTGGACGTACAGGCATGCACTTATTCACCTTCGCCAGCGGGGCTACTGGAAGCCGCCTCGCATGGGGAGCGCCCGATCCGCCACGGGCTGCTGAAGCCGCTCTCTCTCGACACACTTCTACTGCTGCTGCTGGGGGCTTGCGTGGCCGCGGCCAGGGCAGGTGAGCGGGGGCAAGTTTGCCCGGGACTGTGAAATTTCGTCTCTCTCTGCTGGGGCTTGGATTGGGTTGGTTTGGTTTAGAACTGTGACATTTTGTCTCTCTCTGCTGGGGCTTGGATTGGGTTGGTTTGGTTTGGGACTGTGAAATTTAATCTCTTGCCCGTCCAAAGGAGGGTGCTTTGTTGCACTCCCTGCCTCCGATCGCCGGCTGCTGGGGCTTGCTGGCACCGGGCGCTCAAGGCAGCGGGGTCTGTAGGAGAACCATCCACTTCCTGGTACCTGTCATTTCAAATGTCATTTGAAATGACAGGTTCCAGCGCACCCAGGATACTGTATAGGCGCTGTATAGCGCTTATACAGTAAAACGGATTGCGCTTCATGGACGCTTCTTGGACACGCTTTGGACGCGGCTTGCATTTGCATGCCATTTAAATACTGTATCGAGCGGTATGTGATCCGGACTGTGCACGTGGCAAACAAGCGGGCGCCCAGCACTGCCGCACTTTTTCTTACGCGCCCTTACTGTATCGGCCTGTTAGGTGGATATTTACGTCGCTGTGATAAGTGTTTACTGCACAGTAAAGTCCTTAACAGCAATAATATGTAGTATTTTAAATACTGCACATTTATGGTAATGAGCTGCTTTACAATCGCATGCAAAACTGCTCATTACTAGGCAATTTCATGTTAATAAAATACAGCTTGCCTGAAAAATCTCAAACCCTGTTATTTTCATGAAAGTTAGTTACAACTTAGGAGTTGAAGTTTACTTTCCCCGGGAACATCAGGATGCAACCACAGGACCCATTGCTCCCTGGGCCATAAATTAAAGGGGCCAATCAGCCGGGAGTAAACCACTTCCAAGAGTTGTAAAGACCATGAGAGTTTTTCAAGACCCTCTGCCTCCCCCAACTGCTCCCTAATGTGGCCAGAGTCCCAAAAATAAGCTTTAAACTTCCTGAAGTTGTGGTACTGGCTCTGGTCCAAACCCCCTCCCCCCCCCTTTTTTACAAAAAATATTCTCTCCCAACCAAGAGGCCAGGTCCCACACCTCTACCCTAGTCCATCCTTCCAACCTTCCCCTTCCCTGCTCTGATAGTGTAGTGGGGGTCCAGAGCACCTCCAAGGTTCTGGACCCAGCAGCATCTATTTTCCAAAATGCACCAGCCAGCTGGCCAATACCTTGCCTTTGCCCCTGTCACGTGATATGGGCAGTCAGTGCCACACTATAAAATGTAAATGAAGAAAAAGAGGGCAGTAGTGTGAAAAATTCCAGCTCTAGTGCTAGATGATTAAAAACATAAGATATGATATGCTGAGTCAGGCCAAAAAGGTCCAAACATAGCATCCTGTCTCCAAAAGTAATGGATTCGGGTCTCAAGTATCTCACAGATCCCAAAGAGTAGATCCATTACTTGTTGCTCATTTTCTGGGGTAAGCCTTTCCCCAAGTCTACCTGGCTAATCATGATTTATGGACTTTTCCTACAGGAAACTGTCCAAATCTCTTTTGATCCCAGCTATGCTAGATGCCTTGACTGCATCCTCCAAGCAAAGGAAAATACCTGCTAATTTTCATTCCTGTAATACCACAGATCAGTCCACACCAGTGGGTTATGCACTCCCACCAGCAGATGGAATCAGAGAGCAAAGCTTCAAGGCACTGGTTTCCCAAGTGTGCCACCTGCAGCTCATCGGTATTTATCGATACCCAACCAAAGCATAATTGACAAAAAACATCTAATTCCCAAAACAAGGGCGAACAGGAAAAAACTCCCTCAAAGATCCAAAACAAATGACCCCAATACCTGAAAATCAGGTTTGAACCATGGTTCATAAGAAAACCCAAAATATTATAGAATCATTCGGATAGATTCCCAATGTACAGCAGCTGTTAGGTAAATCAGTCTTTTGGCAGTAGCACCCAGGCAGGATCCTGGACTGATCTGTGGTTTTACAGAAACGAAAATTAGCAGGTAAGAACCAATTTTCCTTTCCTGTACATACCCAGATCAGTCCAGACCAGGGGGATGTGCAAAAGCCACATTACACCGGGCAGGAACCCAAAAGACCCACTCGCAAGTCGCTCTCACCAAAAAGCGCTTGGTCCGGATACCTAACATCCAGACGATAATGCCTTATGAAGGTATGCAGGAAAGACCAGACTGTGGTTCTACAAATCTCCTCAGGCGACAACTGACACTCCGCCCAAGAAGCTGCTTGCGCTCTCAAGTGAGCTTTCAAACTAGTCGGGACGGGGAGATCCCTCCCGATGTAGGCCAAGCAAATTGTTTCCTTCAGCCAGCGAGCCAAGGATGTCTTAGATGCCTCTTCACCCTTCTTCGGACCTCTAAAGAGCATAAAAAGGTGATCCGATTTTTTAAAAGAGTTAGTGACCTTCAAATACCGAAGGAGAACCCGGCGGACATCTAACAGATGAAGATCTCTTCCCATAGCGGGATCACAAGCCCAATCAAGGAATCCGGGTAACCCCACGGACTGATTAGCATGAAAGGCAGACACCACGTTCGGCAAAAAGGAAGGGACCGTGCGCAGGGACACCTTATCAGCCGAAATGTAAAGGAAGAGATCCCTACAGGAAAGAGCCTGCAATTCTGAAATATGCCTCGCGGAACAGATGGCCACAAAGAACACAGTCTTCAAGGTGAGGTCCTTTACGGAAGCATGTCCCAGAGGCTCAAAAGGGGGATCATGAAGCACCCTCAACACTCCGGTAATAACTTACGAAGAGAACGACGAAGGTGCTTCACCCCTTTCAGGAAACGGACAATGTCCGAATGGCTGGCTAGAGGCTTGCTACCTACCTGCCCTAGGAGACATCCCAGGGCCAAAACCTGAACACACAGGGAACTATAAGCCAAACCTTTAGATAATCCCTGCTGCAAAAACCCCAAGTTCTGAGGAATGGTCATCGACAATGGCACTACACCCTGCTGGTCACACCAGACTTCAAACACCTTCCACATAGACGTCGAGGGCCACCTGGACTGAAGCAGGGTGGAAATCACCTGCTCCGAATAACCTTTCATCCATAACCGCCGCCTCTCAAACACCAGACTGCGAGAGAGGAGTGATCCTCCCGATCCGAAAAAATGGGCCCTTGTCGCAGGTGTTTCGGCAGATGAGCTAGGCGCAGCGGACCGTCTGTAACCAATCATACCAGGTCTGCAAATCACGGCCGCCGTGGCCACTCCAGTGCCACCATAGTCCTCTATGCACCGGAGAACGCGCCAGATCAGGGGCCATGGAGAAAAGGCATACAGGAGGATTCTGGTTGGCCACTTGCAGACTAGGGCATCTACTCCTACCGCCCTGATTTCCTTCTTTCGGCTAAGAACTGGTCCATCTTGGCATCGACATGGGTTGCCATGAGGTCCAGTTGGGGAACTCCCCATTGGGCACAAATATGATTCCAACCCTCCTGCGATAGTTCCCACTCCCCAGGATCCAGCTGTTAATGACTGAGGAAGTCCACCTGCACATTGTCTATGCCTGCCACATGAGAGGCTGCGATGCCCGCCAGATGAAATTGAGCCCAAGCAAAGAGGAGATGTGCTTCCTGTGCCACGGCCGGACTCCTGGTTCCTCCCTGGCGACTGAGATATGTCATCGTGGTGGCGTTGTCCGAGAAGATGCGAACCATTCTCCCCTGCACCAGGGACTGGAATGCCAACAACACTTTGCGGACTGCCCTTGTTCTCTAGGCGATTGATAGACCATGACCGTTCGGGTAAGGATCAGGTTCCCTGCACCGCATGACCGAGGCACACTGCTCCCTAGCCTTGAAGGCTCGCATCCATTGTCATGATCACCCAATCCGGGACTTTGAGGTGCATCCCCTTCTGTAAGTTGTCTTCCGACAGCCATCATTGCAGGCTGATTCGCTGTGACAAAGGCAGGGGCAACTGGTGTTGCTCCAACACTGGGTCCCACCGCATCAGTAGATCTCTCTGCAATGGTCTCAGGTGAGCGAAGGCCCAAGGCACCAATTCCAATGTCGAAGCCATGAACCCCAGAACTTGTAGGTAATCCCACACACTAGGAATTGGAAGCTGTAACAAGAGACACACTTGTTGCTGCAATTTGTACATCCTGCCCTGGAGAGTGTTGAAACGAGCTCCCAAATACTCTGGACACTGTGATGGAGTCAGATGACTTTTCGCTTCGTTAATTACCCAGCCTAGGGACTGAAAACAATGGATCACACAAAGAACCGTCCGCTCACCTTCCTCTTCCAACTTGGCTCGAATCAGCCAATCGATGAGGTAAGGATGAACCATTATCCCTTCCTTCCGGAGGGTCGCCGCCACCATGACCATCACTTTGGTAAAGGTGCGCGGAGCCGTTGCCAGTCCGAACGGCAGCACTCGAAACTGAAAATGCTGACCCAGGATCTTGAATCGTAGGAATCTCTGGTGATCACTGTTCGAAGCGTTTCCATTCGAAAAACGGGGCACCTTCAAGCAGCGATTCACCTTCTGTAGGTTCAGGATGGGTCGGAAAGTGCCCTCCTTTTTGGGAACCACGAAATAGAGTACCATCCCCTCCCCCATTCCCTGGAAGGCATGGGGATGATCGCCTGCAGGGCCAGCAATCTTTGTAGAGTGTCTTTACCACGGTTCGCTTTTGCGGGAAATGCATCGCGATTCCACAAAGGCCAGCATGAGAGGCCAAGAAAATTCTAAAGCGTAGTCAACTAGCGATTGGAGGTGATCCTGGCCCATTCCTCGTAAAATTGGGACAACCTGCCCCCAATCATCCCATCCGAGGAGTAGGCGGGCCTGATTTCATTGGGCAGGCTTCCCAGGTTCGGTTCCCTGACCGAAACCACCTCTGGCAGGACAACTGGAGCCGCGAAAGGACTGTATATGGGAAGAGGTCTGTCTGGAACCAGAGGGTGGAACACTCCTCCCCGACCTGCTTTTTCGGAAATCCCGAAAATGGGATCGAGGACTGAATGATTTCCTGTAGAGCTTTCTATCTTCTGGCAGTTTATTGCTCTTGGAATCCCCCAGAGATTTCATCAGCTGATCCAAAACCTCTCCAAACAGCAAATTCCCTCGAAAAGGCAGAATGCACAGTTGCGACTTGGAGGAAGCACCCGCTGCCCAATTCGCCGAGCCGCCACTGAGACCACCATAGTTCGGGCCACCGAACGCACCAAGTCATATAAGGCATCCGCCACATATGCTACCGCCGCCTCCAGTCAAGCCACCTGAGACACTGACAAGGTCCCAGAAGACGATGGGTCCTGTGGTTTTTGAATCCAACAAACACGCTCTTTGCATCATGCTGGCACACACCGCTGCCTGAAGTCCTAAGGAGGAGACCTCGAACACCCGCTTCAGATGCAGTTCCAGTTTGTGGTCCTGCACATCTCTGACAGCAGCCGCTCCCACACCACTGGAATGGCTGTCTTCTTGGTCACCGCTGATACAGCCGCATCCACCTTAGGTACCCTGAGGCGTTCTAAATGTTCCTTCATTAGCGGGTAGAGTTTTTGCATCGCCCAGCCGACCTTACATCCCGCCTCCAGGGATTCCCACTCCCAGCTGATGAGTTTTTTAATCTTCTTCGGGATGGGAAAAGCACTAGGTGGACCCCGGAGACCGTCCAGGACTGGGTTCACTCCCTCGCTGTCGGAATCTTCCCAATTCCTCAAGCACCTGGGGAATAAGGGGACGCAATTCCTCCCTCTTAAACAGCCGGACTACGCGGGGGTCATTTCCCTCCGCACTAGGTTCTACCAGATCCTGATCGACGTCGCTCGTATCTACGTCTGGAGGGACCTCACCCTGATCTGCAGTGGTGTCCCCTCAGGGGCAGAGTGGAGTCATTCCCCTGCTAGTCGACTGTACCCGCTAGATCCTCCCAAGCCAAAATTGCCCGGGCCGGACGATCATCAGTTTGAAGACGGGGACGCTTGGGAACTCCCACGCTCCCATCCTGGGCTCTGCGCTTTGCGAGCTTCCGAGCCAGAAATGTTTCATGCATGAGCAGCACAAATTCCAGTGAAAATCTCCCCAGTCCTGTCTCGTCACTGCTAAAGTCAGTGTCCATGTCTCTCGATTTCTCCGGTCTCGGAGTCCACTCAGTAGGGGACAGCGAGAGAGGGTCATCCTAGGTGACCTTTTCCACAGGGTGCGAGAGGGGGTTGGGTTCCTTACGTTAGACCCAGCCGCTGAGCCTGACCTGCGTGCAGACTTTTTAGGTTTGGTCCTCTTGTCAGAGGCCCCTTCCCCACCCAGAGCATTTTTTTTTTTTAATTTATAATTTTTATATACCGACATTCTTACATTAAAATGCAAATCATACCGGTTTACATAAAACAGAAAAAGTAGGAAAAAATATTTCCATAGTCAAATACAGAGAACATTTATAATAAAATTGTTAACAAAGGCATAAGGTAGGAACTTGAAAAAAAGGTTACTTAACAGAAAACGTAAAAGAAAAAATATTAAATGAATATTTATATATATAGCATAGTCTGTGCATAGTGACAGCGGGTCTAAATAAGCTGACCATACCCCGCAAGCCTTACAGGGTTCCACCAGAGGAGTTTCTGCCATGTTCCTCCTGCAAAGAGGGGCATATAACTCCCCGCCCCCCCCCCCCCCAGGAAGAAGACAGGTGCTTCCACCCAGCCCTGGTGACCCCCAACAAAAATGCTGTGAAAATTGGCCCCAGGAACGCTGGGGAGCCTCGTGGAAGGTCGAAAAAGAAAAAAGAAAACGGCCACTGTGATAAAAATAGCTTCGGAACAGGTGGTAAAAATGAGGCAGGGATCTTAAAAGCGTCCTCGGAGGCTCTTACCAGTGCTGAAACATTCTCTCCTCCTCTTCAGGAGTCTGCCTGGCTCTGCACCACCAAGCAGACTGATTTACCCCGGGAGACGTGGTGAACAGGGAACTTGGAGATGGGTGTTTTGTTTTTTGTTTTGGTTTTTTTTTTTTAAACACAGAAGCTTTAACTTCTAGTAACAGAAAAAAAATAAAGCCTAAGCTAAGAATAATAGAAAAAAATCCCCAAAGGGGCTACACTTCCCTGTACCGCAGACACTGAGGTGGAGCCTTCGGATCGCTGAGGGAGCCAGTCCCCTGGCTATCAGGGGACCAAGAACCACATGGCCTAGCCCCGCCAGGAATGGCCCAGACACTGAACCTAGCACCTCAGGGAGCAAGAAAAGTCTGTCTCACACAGAGCTGCAGGTATAAACGACCATCATCTGCTGGAGTCAGAGAAATACTGATGAGCTGCAGGTGGCACACTTGGGATACCAGTGCCTCGAAGCTTTGCTCTGACGCCATCTGCTGGTGGGAGTGCATAACCCACTGGTCTGGACTGATCTGGGTATGTACAGGATCAAATTTGACAACTTGAATGTGTGCTGACTAAAAAAATATTTTTCCTGATTTTAAATCAGTTACCTTATTAATTTCTTGGATTGTCCCCTTAGTCTTAGAACTATTTGAAAGGGTAAATAACCACCTCCTATTTATCTGTTTTACCCATGCATAATTTTATAAACCACTAAAATATCCACCTCTCACCTGCCTCTTCTCTGTGTTGAAGATCCCTAACTGGTTTAGCCTTTCTTCATAAGGGAACCAATTCCATTCAGTTTATTATTTTTGTTGTCCTTTTCTGTATCTTTCCTAGTTCTGCTAGATCTTTCTTGAGATGGGGTGACCAGAACTACACACAATACTCAAGATTCAGTCAAACTATGGATTGCTATGATGGCATTATGATAGTCTCCATTTCTAATATTCTTTTTGCTTTCTTGACCATTGCCACATACTGAGCAGAGTATTTCAACATGTTCTTCACAATCATTAAGATCCTTTTTCTGGTTGGTTACTCTTAATGTGGAACTCAGAATTTGGTACATAAGTGATTAACTTTTCCCTACATGTATGACTTTGTATTTGTCTGCATTAAATTCAATCTGCTATTTAGATATCCAGTCCCCAGTCTTCAAAGGTTCTTCTGCAGTTCCTTACAACCTACCTTTATATTACCAACTTTGTATAATTGTGTTATCCGCAAATTTGATCACCTCACTTGTTGCTCCCTTTTCCAAATCATTTATGAATGTGTTAAACTGCACCAGATCCCTTGGGCACTCCACAATTTTATCTTTCTCCACTGGGAAAACAGACCAATCTACAATAGGACAGTGCCTCCTATCTCATGGCTTTTAAGTTCCTGAAGAGCCTCTCATGAAAGACTTTGTCAAATGCCTTCTAAAAATCCAGATACACTATCGACCAACTCACACTTATCCATAATTTTATTAATACCTTCAAAAAATCTAGTAAATTGATAAGGCAAGACTTTCTTTAGGTAAATACATATTGGCTCCTTCCCAGTAAGCATATCTATCCATATGGCCAGTAATTTTGTTTTTAAGAATAGCTGCTACCATTTTGCCCAGCAGAGATGTCAAGCTCACTGGACTATAGTTTGAGAGCATCCCTGGAACCCTTTTTGAAAATTGGCACTATTTTGCCCAAAATCCATTCTTCAGATACTGTGATTGTTTTTAATAATAGGCTATAGATTACTAGCAACATGTCTAAAATTTTAAATTTGAGTACTTTCAATTATAGGATGCATACCATCCGGTCCTGGTGATTTGTTATTCTTTAGTTTGTCGGTTTGCTCCATTGCATCTTCCATTTTCACGATTTGCTTCAGGTCCTCTAAATTATCACCAAAGAATATTTCTCATGTGGGAACTTAGCTTTACATGACATATGACTGCAATTTTAATTGCACTGATAAGTAAAAATGTGCATAGAATGCTCAACTACTGAAGAACTATGGTGAGAAAGAGAGGGGTGCTAAGACAGAAAACACCAGTTATTCCAAAAATGGATGTGAAAATGCAAGTAATGGTTTTTACATAATTGTACCTAATTTTATATGAATCCAGCAATTGAGTTTTATTTTCATTTAGATTTTTATATTCCACTTTTCGGCACTTCAATGTGTACATCAAAGCAGATTACATTCAGGTTCCCTTTTTCACATTTATTGAACACTAAAAATGACACGACTTAACTGTATAGGCAGGATTAGGTCAAGGCGTATAACATATGCTGTATATTTTGTTGAGGACAGGATGCTACTGCAAAAAGCAACATCCTTTACACTTATGATGCAAGCAAACAATGGACAGAAAAGAATCAGCTTGGTAAAATGAAAGGAAACAAGAAAAAAATAGAAAACAAAGTAGATGGTTGGCTTCAAGAAAACTACAACTATGTCTCTGCAGCATGTTCCCTGAAGCAGTTGGTTACCTTAGAGCACTAGTCCCTTGAGTCACCCAGGAATGAAAATCAACTTAACATTCAGGAATTACTGGCATATAACAGTGGGGCCATCACAGTGTTGGGAGAATCATCACTTCAGAGATTAATAGATCTACAGGCATAATTTTTAAAAGGGTAAAGCTGAAGACAAACCTTTTTCTGAGCACCTTCCTTCTTTTTCTTTTCTTCCTGCTTTTTCTTTTTCTTTTCTTCCATCAAATGTTCCTCTTTTTGTGTTTCTTGTTCTTTCTCCCTGCGAAAATGAAGATAGGGAAAAAAAAGCTTTTGAAACAAAACTGTATGGGCTACGACTGTGATGAAATTATACATTAGCAATCCTAACATTTATTATATTAGTCATTATAATATAGGACAGCCTAAGTCACATGGTACTGGAAATGTGAGGAGTATGACAACTGACTGCAATTTATTTTTTTTTTGGATCCCTTGGCAACTTTTACCAATAATCTTTAAATCTACAAAGCAGACAGCTAAATCATGTCCAGAAGTTAGAACACAATCACATAAATTGAAAGAAAATATGCACTTATTAATTTAATATAGCAATAAGGGCCTGATGTACCAAGCATTTTTCCTCAAAGACACAAAATGGCATAAACCTGTTGATACATTAGGGTCTAAAAAACAAAAAAAAAAAATCTCTATAGATTCAGAAATGAAGATTATTTCTAGATCCTGTTTACACACTACCTTTTCATATTATTCATAATACTGGTTAAATTGCTTCATGAATATAATTTTATCTATATATTATGCAAGATTATGAAAGAACTGGATAACAATTTTATTCTCCCAAACGAGGATTGTCTGGTCAGAAACCCAGGAAGAACATTAAGAAAAAATAGATTTGAAAGAAAGTCTAGAAAAAGAAAGAAACAGGAAGGTATCTAAACCTTTTTAGAGAGGTAAGCATAGGTTATGGATGTAGGCTGCGATGTTTACTGGGTCTGTCCAGCAGGCTGTAAATATAGTAAAAATTAGAAGACCTGGTGGAAATGCAGGTACTGCTAGTACTACTAATAATTATTTCTGAAGTGCTACTGGACATATGTCATGCTGCACAGACACACGTAAGAAACAATCCCTGCTCTAAGGGACTTACAATCTAGACAAGAGAAACATACATGACAAACAAGAATCTGAAAGAAGTACATTATAGAGAAGAACTTAGGATTTAAAAGCAGTTTTGAAAGGTAAGTTTTTAAACAGGATTTTAATAGGGCCAGAGAGGGAACATGACACCAGCAAGGTGGAAAGATTGGAGTTGGGAACTGGCAGTGGATGAGAAGAGCACAGATAAGAGCAACTTGTCCAATGAACAGAGTTCATAAGAAAGGTATAGGGAGATAGATGCAGAGTGAATGCATTCGTAGGTGAGTAAGAGAACCTTGAACTGTCTGCAGAAGCAGAATAGAAGCCAATGAAGCAATCTAAAAAGGTAAAATTGAATGGGGCTCTCCCCTTTGTGCTCCCCTTCGTGCTAACCTTTGTGCTTCTTTTAAAATAATTTTATTTATGTTTTTCTTTTTAATTAACCTTTATTAAAGTTGTTTAGGTTTTTGTTTTGTTAACATTTGTTTCGTTTTAGTTGTTCAATGTATTAGACTAAGGAATTATATTTCCTGCTTATTCAGTTTCACTGTAAACCGGCCTGATTTGCATTGTATGCAAGAATGTCGGTATATAAAAATTAAAAATAAATAAATAATTTCCTTTCCTTGAGTTCGGCCAGACCAGTCCTTATACATGGGAATTCTCCTGCCATACCTGCCGGAAACAGAGGACATATCTTTTTTCTCTTGTGACATCATGCTCAACTGTAATGGAGGTGTGACCTTAGGCTGTTGTCAGCAACCTTCTGTCAAAAACTACCCTACTCAGATCTGAAATAAGTAAAGTGAGAAAGAGGAAGGGTCCCCTGATTCATTCGGTGTGTGATTCTTTGCCTAAATGGTGTTTTTTCTCTCTCTCTTTTTTGGCAAAAATAGCAGAACTGGAAGCTTTACCCCCAATGAAGGGAAAGGGTTTGAAAGGAGAAAGAGGTAGAAATAGCACATACATGGTTTCTGGGCTGCTCTAGGTTCTGGTGGCACAGTATTCCTGGCTTGGTCTTAGACTGGTCTAGCAAAGCTCAAGGAAAGGAGGTTAATAGTAAATTTCACCTTCCTTATCTATTTTGCTAGACCAGTCCTTACACCTAAGCTGCTACTAGCCAAGGTGGGAGAAAGAAAATGCTGCTCTAAGGATACTATAAGGCTGTATCCGCCTTGGCTTGTATGTCCAGTGTAATATTTAGTAAAGGAGTGCAGGGAGGACCAAGTGGCTGCCTTGCAAATAACGTCTGGGGCTACTGATGATGACTCTGCCCAAGAGTCATCTGTGCTCTAGTGGAATGTACATGGAGCACGGCTGGTATCTGCCTACCCCTGAGCAGGTAGGCTGATGAGATTGCTCCTTAATCCATCTGGCTTAGGTAGTCTTGGATGCTGCTTCTCCCTTTGTAGTATATGAAACAGCTTTTCTATTTTCAAAAAAGGATTTGTCACTTTTAGGTACCTTAGGAGTATACGCCGAACATCCAAAAAATGGAGTTGTGTCTTTATTTCAGGATACGCTTGAAGGCTGAAAGATATCGCCTGATTCAGGTGAAATGGAGACATCACTTTGGGCAAAAAGAGTGGGAGTGGTCGAAAAGTGACAAAGCGTATGATAGCCCCAAGTAAGGGTCCCTGCATGACAGGGCCAATATCTCCAAGATACGGTTGGCAAAACAAATGGCCACCAGAAAGGCAGTCTTAAGAAGAATTTTTTCAAGGATGATTGTTTTGTTGGTTCAAAGGCCTAAGAACAAGATTAAGATCCCATTTTAGGACCACTGGTCTAAACAGGGGTCTGACATTCTTAGCCCCTCTGAGGAAATGGGCTATATCCAGATGTGTAGCTACTTGTAAGTCTTTAACTGGCCCTATGTAGCAGGATATAGCTGCCACTTTATTGATTGCTTACAGATACCTAAGTGATTTACAAGTGACATACATAGTTAAACAAAAACAGTATCAGAGTATAATATGGAAAAAAATTGATAATTCTAAAGCAGATAAACCTTGGTGTGAATCCCTGCTAAAGTATTTAATCAAAGGTTTGTTTGAACAGATAAGTTGTGTATTTGGATTTTCAGAAGGTGTTCGACAAAGTCCCGCATGAGAGGCTTCTAAGAAAACTAAAAAGTCATGGGATAGGAGGTGATGTCCTTTGTGGACTGCAAGTTGGTTAAAAGACAGAAAACAGTAGGATTAAATGGTCAATTTTCACAATGGAAAAAGGTTAACAGTGGAGTGCTTCAGGGATCTGTACTTGGACAGGTGCTTTTTAATATATTTATATTATAAATGATCTGGAATGGGGTACAATGAGTGAGATGATCAAATTTGCGGATGTCACAAAATTATGCAGAGTAAAATCTCAAGCGGATTGTGATAAATTGCAGGAGGATTTTGCAAGACTGGAAGATTGGGCTATCAAATGGCAGATGAAATTTAACGTGGACAAGTGCAAAGTGATGCATACAGGGAAAAATAACCCTTGCTGTATTTACACAATGTTAGGTCTATCTTAGGAGTTACTGCCCAGGAAAGATCTAGGCATCATGGTGGATAATACATTGAAATCGCCAGTCCAGTGTGCTGTGGCAATCAAAAAAGCGAACAGAATGTTAGGAATTAAGAAGGGAATGGAAAATATAACGGAGGATGTCATAATGCCTCTGTATCACTCTATGGTGAGACCGTACCTTGAATACCGTGTGCAGTTCTGGTCACCACATCTCAAAAAGGATATAGCTGCACTAGAGAAAGTGCAGAGAAGGGCGACCAAAATGATAAGGAGCATGGAACGGCTACCCTATGAGGAAAGGCTAAAGAAGTTAGGGCCGTTCAGTTTGGAGAAGAGAGAACAAAGGGAATATGACAGAAGTCTACAAAATCATGAAAGGACTTGAACAAGTTAATGTAAATCGGGTTATTTACTCACTCAGATAATAGAAGGACCAGGGGGCACTCCATGAAGTTAGTAAGTAGCTCATTTAAAACAAATCAAAGAAAATTCTCTCTCACTCAATGCATAGTTAAGCTCTGGAATTAATGCCAGAGGATATGGTTATAACTGTTAGTTTAACTGAGTTTAAAAAAGGTTTGGATAAGTTCCTAGAGAATAAATCTATAAACTGCTATGATGGTAATTAATAAGCAATAGTAGCTTGTGATCTATCTAATATTTGGGTACTTGTCAAGTACTTGTGACTTGGATTGGCCACTGTTGGGAAACAGGATACCGGGCTTGATGGACCTTTGGTCTGAACCAATATGGCATATCTTATGTTCTTAACCTCGATTTAAAAGCCTTTGAATTCTCTGCAAAAGGAAACTTCGCCAGAAAAGAGTTCCATATATAGGGAGTTGCCACCAAGAATGCAGACTCTCTGGTTTCAGGCAGCCAAACCTGCCTCACTGAAGGGCTGTTAAGGAGGCCTCTCTGTGAAGATCTAAGCAACTGCGTCAGATTATAGACCTTCAACAGAATATTAGCCCAAGGAAGTGAATCCAAATTCTATAATTGTAGACCATCAATGAAATTATAAGGATGATCCAATGGTACACAGTCAGATACTGTAGGTCCATTAGGACCGGGGTGAAATGTCCTCACCTATGTTTTACCAGATATCAAGCTAGCAGAATCTGCATTGCCCTCAGCTTATTACTAGGAACCTCGATCGAGCGCATGTCCAGAACAGAAGCCTATCTGAAAGGTCATTGTGTGACCAATCACATATGTTGTCTTGAAAAACATTTCATAATTCTCCCCAAAGAAATTGGTCTCCGCATGTCATGTCAAATATGCACTGCAAATGTCACCGTCAATCCCAATGTCCAACATGGGACTGTGTTTTGGACAAAAGTCCTTCTTCAAAGAGCTTGAGAATGCATTTCAATGTGTCAGCAAATTCATTAGTAAACTGTGTTCGTTTCCAGCAATGCAGTCAGCTATGCAGTTGGAGAGGGTGTGCTTTGACACTGGAGCACCCAGTCGATGAAAATCAAAGACGACAGTTATGAAGCCTGACAATGTGGCCAAGTTCTTTTATACGTTTACAGTCTAAGATACAGATGTTCTTTTCACAGATATGTGCATGTGGCTGCTGATAAAACATCAGCAATATTATGGACTGATTGAGATAGAAAGCTGTGTGCGAAGGACCATCTTATTGTGAAAGAATTGCATGTATGGTAGATAGTGGGCAAGCGCTTGCAACAAGGTTACAATCATTAGGAAGATTACCTTACATGAAAGTTGCTTCAAGGACACAGTGTCCATTGGCTCAAAGGGGGCTTTCATCAATTGAGTAAGGACAGCGTTGTGGTCCCAGAGCACTGGCAGTTTTATGAATCGTAAGTTTCAAGTTCCATAACCCTTTCAATAATTTTGCCACTAGAAGATGTTGGGAAACAAGCATCTCATTGACTAGTGCATGATAGGATGCCATGGCAGTAAGGTGTACTCTTACTGAGGATGTAGAGACCAGAATCTAATAAGAGGCATATGCAACACACCCGATTTATTGGGAATGAGAAAGTATAGGGAATAGAATCCCTGGGATTTACAGTATGGCTCACTGTTGAAGAGCCTAAATTTCCATGCAAATCCAAGGGAGCTGCAATTGATCCTCAAGTGAAGATGTGACACACTGAAGGAGAGGGGATCTGGGAAAAATGTAAGCAGTAACCATATTGTACTATCTTAAGGACTCATTTGTCTGTTGTGATTTGGCGCCACACTCCCAGACACTGTGTGTCTGTGTTTTCTTCGACACATCGTGTATCTTATGCATGGTCGATGTTATCACTGGCTGCGCATTGATGGAGCCGACGCACCTTGATGCTTTTGCTTTTTTGATGGAGGAAGTTCCTCGGAGTGGTGCCATTTGGTCTTCAACATATGCTGGCCCTTGGCTCTTAAGACTCTAAACCAAGGGGGAATTTAGGAGGAGCTATAGCTCAACTCCCACCCTTACCAGGCTTTGGTGTGGGTACTCCAGGAGGAGAATTTCCTCCAGCTTCCCTAAGCCTAACTCGGATCCTCTATTTTTGCTGGCCTGGACAGTTGGGACATCCATCCACAGACCTGGAAGTTAGCCTGATTGTGATCCAGGCCTAAATAGCAGTAGCAGAGCTCATATCCATTACAGATGGCCATTACCTGCCGAAGGCACAATTTTTGAAACCACTGACTGTAGGTTCTCTTTCCAGACATGACTGGAGGAAATGGTTCCTAAAGTTTCTGTCTGAGGAGAGAGTCTCCACAGTGTTCTTTGTTTCTCTCTTTTTTTTTTTGTTTATATTAGTACTGAAAAGTGCTGTTGGGAGTGCTGCTAAGGCAGCTCAAAGCTCTAATAGCTGGGAGGGCAGAGTCCGTTGGGTGCTGCTGATTTAACAGATATCATGGCTAATTCGGCCTGCTTATCGATAAAAACAAAAACCTATGGGGTAGATTTTCAAAGGCCCAGGCATGTGCGAGGTTCCTTGTGCATGCATATGGACGCAGCTATTTATAACTTGCACACGTCGCCACGTGCAAAAAACAATTCACACATGCACATAGAAACATAGAAACATAGAAATGACGGCAGAAGAAGACCAAATGGCCCATCTAGTCTGCCCAGCAAGCTTCACACATTTTTTTCTCTCATACTTATCTTTTTCTCTTAACTCTTGGTTCTATTTCCCTTCCACCCCCACCATTAATGTAGAGAGCAGTGATGGAGCTGCATCCAAGTGAAATACCTAGCTTGATTAGTTAGGGGTAGTAGGGGTAGTAACCGCTGCAATAAGCAAGCTACACCCATGTTTATTCCCTTTACCCAGACTATGTCATACAGCCCCTATTGGTTGTTTTTCCTCTCTCCTGCCGTTGAAGCGGAGAGCCATGCTGGTTATGCATTGAAAGTGAAGTATCAGGCCCTTTTGGTTTAGGGTAGAAATTTTTTCATTTATTTATATATTTTATTTGTTTTCAAACAATTATAACAAGAAAAACTTATTTTGTAGAATTTAAAGCTGCGCTCCCAATTTTAATATTGGCGCGCAAATGTCCAGGCAGGTGGTGTCACGTGCACGCATCTTTTGAAAATCTACCTCACAGCAAATATGAATACATACGGTGACTAAATTATCAGCAGAAAAATACAAATTCACTGAAATACTATTGCTTTCTGTATTTAAAGTAGCCCAAAATATACTAAAAAATGACACCTTAATTAACGAAGTTGAATGTTCACAGCTTATTTGCACAATGTTTCTAACAGCACCTTTATAATATTTAAAATAATCTTTAAGAGGGCTCTCAAACAGAAGCTATTCCTCTTACAGATATCTATTTACAATGTAGACAGGCTAGATAATAGGAAGATGAATAAAGAGTTTTACAATATAAACCATGGAGCTTCCCACTTAATTCATTTATAAACGGGGGTCACAGAATACAAATATCATCAGATCACCAGCTTTAAATTCTACAAAATAAGTTTTTCTTGTTATAATTGTTTGAAAACAAATAAAATATATAAATAAATGAAAAAATTTCTACAAAATAAGGAGGCGGCAAGCCACCCTACCGCAGTACTTCATGTATTTTATAAAACAATAACTTTAGAAAAGTGCATTTAAATGGAATATTCAATTTTTAGCATGTTTCAACCAGGGTTGAAAGCACCAGCAGTGATTCAATCTGTCCATCTGTCTAGGGGCACAATAAATTGATTGCATTCTTGGGACTGAATGTACTGAAACTGAAAATGGTTTGCATCTCTATATTAATAGAAACCCAATATATTGAGAATCATGTATATGCATGAATATTTTGGCACTTTTCAGCATTTCATTTTATTATATTAGCACTGATCTTAAACTGGTCATCTGCAACAGCATAAGTTGCAGGATCACTGCAGATCTTCACTCAGTTAGTCTGTTAACTTTTATTGATTCTAAAGTTATTTCACACAGGACTACTTAATCTTTTATCATCATCAAGTCAATAAATACTCAGTTGGGAGAGTTCCAGTCTTGTTGCAGCAATGCACCATGCTTCAGACAAATTTTTAAACTATGAATCTTAGGAGCTGAGCTTGTAATTCCATAGCTCCAAACCAGGGACTTTATCCTAGAAAGTGTACTAGTTCTCAGAGCTGAAAAATTGAAGATACTTATCAGCTTTAGCCTCGCTGCTCATTTCACTGCCCTCATTATATGGCCATGGGATTTTTTAAATCCCATGGCCATATTTTATCGACAGCAGTCGATGAACATGAGAGGAAACGTGAGAGGAAAAAATTTTACTCAAAGAGTAAAAAAACTAAGATTTACTCACCAGCCAGTGGAAACCTGAGAGACCCCGATATGGGAGAAAATAAATGGTTCTGAAATCTGATTTTTAGTCAGACAAAACCGTGAGGAAAACTCACAAAGGCTCCTGCTCCGCGATGCCTACAGCAGCTTGGAAAAACGAAGACTGAAGGGAGACCCCTGTGGCAGAGAATATCATGGCATGCTGGGCATGCTCAGTGGGCTCAGACAGCCAGTCAAAAGTTTCTAGAAACTTTGACAAAGTTTTCCGCAATAGGGCTCCATCAATGTCGTCACCCATATGTGAGGACTAGCATCCTGCTTGTCCTGGGATAATTATTTTTACCTATGTGCATCACTTTGCACTTTTCCACATTAAATTTCAGCTGCCTTGTCTCCTACCCTCACAAGTTCCTTCTAAGCCGCTGCGGTTTTAAAAAATTGAATAAATTTGTGTCATCTACAAATCTGATTATTTATGACAGGACAGATCCCAATACTGATCACTATGGTACTCCATTAACCAACCTTTCTCCATTTAGAGAATGGACCATTTAGTCCTATCCTCTGTTTATGGCCTTTTAACCAGTTACCAACCCCATGACTAATTTCCTGAGTCTCTTCTCATGGAGGACTTTGTCAAATGCCTTCTGAAAATCCAAATACACTATTATCAACCAGCTCACTTATCTATGTTTAGATACATCTTTCAAAAATATAAAAAGACTGGCAAGACAAGATATTCCCTTGATAAAATCTTGATTCTTCCCCATTAAGCTATGTTTATCTATATGGCCAGTGATTTGGTTTTAAGAATGGGCATCCAAATGGCAGATGAAATTTAATGTGGATAAGTGCAAGGTGATGCATATAGGGAAAAATAACCCATGCTATAATTACACAATGTTGGGTTCCATATTAGGTGCTACAACCCAAGAAAGAGATCTAGGCGTCATTGTGGATAACACATTGAAATCGTCGGTTCAGTGTGCTGCGGCAGTCAAAAAAGCAAACAGAATGTTAGGAATTATTAGAAAGGGAATGGTGAATAAAACGGAAAATGTCATAATGCCTCTGTATCGCTCCATGGTGAGACCGCACCTTGAATACTGTGTACAATTCTGGTCGCAGCATCTCAAAAAAGATATAATTGCGATGGAGAAGGTACAGAGAAGGGCTACCAAAATGATAAGGGGAATGGAGCAGCTCCCCTATGAGGAAAGACTAAAGAGGTTAGGACTTTTCAGCTTGGAGAAGAGACGGCTGAGGGGGGATATGATAGAGATTTATTTATTTATTTTTATATACAGACATTCTTACATCCGATGTAAATCATACCGGTTTACATTAAACAGAATAGCAGGAAATAAACAGAGATGTTTAAAATTATGAGAGGTCTAGAATGGGTAGATGTGAATCGGTTATTTACTCTTTCGGATAATAGAAAGACTAGGGGGCAACTCCATGAAGTTAGCATGGGGCACATTTAAAACTAATCGGAGAAAGTTCTTTTTTTACTCAACGCACAATTAAACTCTGGAATTTGTTGCCAGAGGATATCGTTAGTGCAATTAGTATAGCTGTGTTTAAAAAAGGATTGGATAAGTTCTTGGAGGAGAAGTCCATTACCTGCTATTAAGTTCATTTAGAGAATAGCCACTGCCATTAGCAATGGTAACATGGAATAGACTTAGTTTTTGGGTACTTGCCAGGTTCTTATGGCTTGGATTGGCCACTGTTGGAAAGAGGATGCTGGGCTTGATGGACCCTTGGTCTGACCCAGTATGGCATTTTCTTATGTTCTTATGTTTCTTAATGTCTTCTATCTGTTATGCCTGGTAGCCAGATAGTAGTGGAACCACAGTTTAGACCGCTTACCTTGGGATGAAGAAGTCGGGACTCAGAGGAAGAGCGAGGGTACCGGAAGGTAGTCCAAGGTCGGGGCAGGCAGCGATCGATCAGGAACCAAGTGCAGGTAATCCGAATAGGTAGGCAGCAGGCAGAGTAATCCAGAGGCAGTCCAGGGTCAGGGCAGGCAGCGATCAAACAGGAACCAAGTGCAGGTAATCCGAATAGGTAGGCAGCAGGCAGAGTAATCCAGAGGCAGTCCAGGGTCAGGGCAGGCAGCGATCAAACAGGAACCAAGTGCAGGTAATCCGAATAGGTAGGCAGCAGGCAGAGTAATCCAGAGGCAGTCCAGGGTCAGGGCAGGCAGCGATCAAACAGGAACCAAGTGCAGGTAATCCGAATAGGTAGGCAGCAGGCAGAGTAATCCAGAGGCAGTCCAGGGTCAGGGCAGGCAGCGATCAAACAGGAACCAAGTGCAGGTAATCCGAATAGGTAGGCAGCAGGCAGAGTAATCCAGAGGCAGTCCAGGGTCAGGGCAAAGACAGTGAGGCAGCAAATCCGAAGACAGCGAAGCTCCCAAGAACAAACGTGGCCGAAGCAGTTACTCAGGGAGCCAATCTCCCTTAAATAGTCAGTTTTCCCGCGCTGGATCGCCTGGGCCGGCGTCTGACGTCAGGGGGGCGTGGCCAGGGCCCTAATCGCGCGAGAAGTCGTTTCCCTCAACGCGCGGAGGTGCTGGCTGGGGCGTCTGAGGGAAACGCCCCGATCCCTGCCCGATCGCGCCGCCAATGCCGCCGAATCGGCCCCGCTGCTCCCCGGAGCCCGGACAGTCCCTCCCGCATGCTGGCGCGCCGAAACCCGCGCGGAAGAGGTAACAGTACCCCCTCCGCAAGGTCTCCTCCCCCGTCCACGAGGTCCCGGCTTGGAGGGAAAACGAAGATGAAACGCCTGCAGCAAACGGGGAGCCTGGATATGAGAAGAAGGCTCCCAGGTATTGTCCTCGGGGCCAAAGTGCTTCCATGCAATAAGATATTGAAGTCGCCCCCTCACGCGTCTGGAATCGAGAATCTCTTGAACCTCATACCGACCATCATCAGGAAGAATGGGCACGGTGGTCCGCCGCCGCCGCTGAGGCCAAGACAGGATAGCAGGCTTCAGCAAAGAGACATGAAATGCGTTATGAACACGTAGTGAGGGCGGCAGGCAAAGCCCATAGGTAACCGGGTTGATCCGGCGCTGAATCGGAAACGGCCCAATGAAACGGGGCGCAAACTTAGCCGAGGGGAGACGTAAGCGAAGGTGACGAGTACTCAACCAAACGAGGTCCCCACAGCGGAGATCAGGAGCGGGAATCCGTGTCTTATCCGCCCGCCGCTTCATGACCGCAGTGTGTTTGGCTAACAGAACCCGAGCGGAGGACCACAGTCGAGACATAGAAGCGGCCGTGGCGTTGACCGCCGGGCAATTGGAAACCGTACGAACGGGCAGAGGAAAGTGCGGATGCCTGCCATATACCAAAAAAAATGGAGAGCTCCCGGTAGCCTGGCGAACGTGATTATTATGGGATATCTCAGCCCAGACCAACAGGGATGCCCAATCATCCTGGCGTTGGTTAACATATGCTCGAAGAAACGTCTTCACCGATTGATTGGTACGTTCAGTGAGACCGTTGGACTGGGGGTGATAGGCAGACGAGAAATCAAGCCGCACCCGCAGAAGTTTACAGAGATTGGTCCAAAACTGAGCGGTAAACTGCACACCCCTATCGGACACAATACTAAGAGGAAGGCCATGGAGGCGAAATATGTGATGCAAAAAAAGTCGCGCCAATTCTGGGGCCGAGGGCAAACCCGGAAGAGGAATGAAATGCGCCATCCGGGAAAAACGATCCACCCACCACCCAGATTACAGTGTTGCCACCGGAGGGAGGAAGATCAGTCATAAAGTCGGTGGCAATATGCGTCCATGGGATGTGGGAAGAGGCAGAGGGTTGTAGCAAACCAAAAGGCCTCCGGCGCGGCGTCTTCTGAGCCGCACAGACAGGGCAGGAGTCCACAAAATGCTTGACGTCCGTCTGCCAGTTGGGCCACCAATAATGGCGCGAGAGCAATTCCTTGGTGCGAGCGACCCCCGGATGACCAGCTAGTTGATCAGTGTGGGACCACCGAAGAACCTTGAGACGCAGCCGTTTGGGAACAACGGTTTTCCCCACCGGGACGGTGAAGGTGGCAGCCAACTGAAGTTGAGCAGGATCAATGAGGAAGCGGGGAGGATCCGGCGCATCAACGATGTCGAAGCTACGTGAGAGTGCGTCGGCTCGGACATTCTTGGTGGCCGGACGGAAACGGACAAGAAAATGAAATCTGCTGAAGAAGAGCGCCCACCGGGCTTGCCGTGGGTTCAGACGCTGGGCGGTAGCCAAATATTCCAGGTTTTTATGATCGGTATATACCGTGATGACATGGCGGGCCCCCTCCAAAAGGTGACGCCACTCCTCAAAGGCCAGTTTTATGGCCAAAAGTTCTCGGTCACCAATGGTATAATTCCGCTCCGCCGGCGTAAATTTTTTGGAAAAAAAGGCACAGGTTACCCACTGATCCTCTACAGATCGTTGGAGAAGCACCGCCCCGACGCCCACCGCTGAGGCGTCAACTTCGAGTGTAAATGGCCTGGTAGGATCAGGATGGCGGAGACACAAATCATTGGTGAATTCAGACTTTAATTGGTGAAAGGCTGATACCGCCTCCTCCGGCCAGTGCTGTACGGAAGCACCCTTTTTCGTGAGAGCGGTGAGCGGAGCCACTAAGGAGGAAAAATGAGGAATAAACTGTCTATAATAGTTAGAGAACCCCAAAAACCGTTGTAAGGCCCTTAACCCCACCGGCTGAGGCCAGGTGAGTATGGCATTGAGTTTGTCAGGGTCCATGGATAAACCGGTATTGGAAACAATATAACCAAGAAAAGGTAGGCGTTGTTGGTGAAAAACACACTTTTCCAGCTTGGCAAATAACTTGTGCTCCCGGAGGCGTTGCAAAACTTGTCGAACATGAAGCACATGCTGGGATAAGGAGGGAGAAAAGATCAAAATATCGTCCAAATAGACAATGACGTGAGAATAAAGGATATCACGGAAGATGTCATTTATCATGTCCTGAAACACCGCTGGGGCATTGCACAGCCCGAAGGGCATTACCTGATACTCATAATGACCGTCGTGAGTATTAAACGCGGTTTTCCACTCATCCCCCTCCCGGATTCTGATCAAATTGTACGCCCCCCGCAAGTCCAACTTGGTGAAGATTTGAGCCCCTTTTATCCGGTCAAATAATTCAGAAATGAGTGGAATAGGATACTTGTTCTTCCTGGTGATAGAATTAAGACCCCGATAGTCAATACAAGGTCGTAGGGACCCATCCTTCTTCTTAACAAAAAAAAATCCGGCTCCTGCCGGGGAAGTAGAGGGTCGGATAAATCCACGCTCTAAATTCTCCGAGATGTATTGACGCAAAGCGGAGGACTCCGGTTCCGATAGAGTGTAGATTCTGCCCTTAGGTGGTGTTTGCCCCGGCAGAATGTCAATGGCACAGTCATACTTTCGATGGGGTGGCAAGGTCTCTGCGTATTGTTTACTGAAAACATCATGAAAGTCTTTATAGGGAATCGGAATGGTACTGGAGAGGTGCATGGTCAATACAGGGAGAACTGGAAGTCTCCCCAGGCAATGTTGAAAGCAGAAGGAACTCCATGCTGTGAGCTCTAGTGAAGCCCACTCAATATGCGGCTGATGAATCCGTAACCAAGGTAGACCCAGTATTATCTGATTCACGGACGCTGGGAGTACAAATAGTTGAATATTTTCTTGATGAAGAACACCGGTTTGGAGCAACACGGGCTTGGTGATGTAGGTTATATGCAGTCCCACCGGTTGCCCGGAAACAGAGGTTACCGACAGCGGAGTGGGTAATGGTTCCACCGGAATCTGGAATTTCTGCACTAATTGTTCCTGAATGAAGTTTCCCGCTGCTCCTGAGTCTATGAAGGCTTGAAAATGCCATGATTCGCCGTTGAGGCGAATAGTCGTGGGTAGTAATAATTGAGGAGAGGGAATGGTGGAACCCAGGGAGGCCTCTCCTACCCGACCTAGGTCCGAGCGTTTCCCGACTTGTTGGGACATTTGTTGAGGAAATGACCTGCCCCGGCGCAATATAAACAGAGATTTCTTGCCCGTCTGCGATTCCGTTCTTCAGGAGTCAGGCGAAATCTATCAATCTGCATGGGTTCATCTGAGTCCCCTGCAGCCGGAGCCGTCGGAGGTACGACCATAGGTTGCTGGAACGTGGGGGCCAAACGGAAATTTCTGCGAGTGGCAGCTCGCTCCCGGTTTCGTTCTTGAACCCGTAAATCCAAACGGATAGCCAACCGGATCAATCCCTCTAGAGTCTCCGGAGGATCCCGACCAGCCAATTGATCCTTGATATGTTCGGCGAGGCCTTGCCGAAAAATAGCTGTGAGACTCTCCTCCCCCCATGCCAATTCAGCAGCCAAGGTACGAAATTGAATGGCATATTCACCCACAGTTCGGGAGCCCTGTCGGATCTGAAGCAATTCATTAGCTGCGGAAGAAGACCGTCCAGGTTCGTCGAAGATCAGCCGGAATTCTTTGAGGAACCGGTCAAGTGAATGGAGGATAGGATCATCTCGTTCCCATAGGGGAGATGCCCACGCTAGTGCGGGACCCTCCAGTAAGGACAGAAGGAAGGTGGTTTTAGTCTTATCATTGGGAAACGAAGCAGGTTGTAAAGAGAAATGCATCCGGCACTGATTGATGAAACCCCGACAGAGGGCGGCATTTCCATTGAATCGAGGAGGGGGGGGCACCCGGATGGGGACCGGGGTAAACCGCCGGGCTAGGAGCGGGTCCTGTGGGTAAGTGGGCTAAGGCATCCATCCGCGCCACCAATCGATCTAAGACCCCCGTAACCTGATCCAGGACACCTTGCTGTTGTTGGATCTTATTGGCCATCCCGGGAATGGCCTGTAGAGCGGTCAAATCCACTGGCTCCATGGCTTCGGCCAACTGTTATGCCTGGTAGCCAGATAGTAGTGGAACCACAGTTTAGACCGCTTACCTTGGGATGAAGAAGTCGGGACTCAGAGGAAGAGCGAGGGTACCGGAAGGTAGTCCAAGGTCGGGGCAGGCAGCGATCGATCAGGAACCAAGTGCAGGTAATCCGAATAGGTAGGCAGCAGGCAGAGTAATCCAGAGGCAGTCCAGGGTCAGGGCAGGCAGCGATCAAACAGGAACCAAGTGCAGGTAATCCGAATAGGTAGGCAGCAGGCAGAGTAATCCAGAGGCAGTCCAGGGTCAGGGCAGGCAGCGATCAAACAGGAACCAAGTGCAGGTAATCCGAATAGGTAGGCAGCAGGCAGAGTAATCCAGAGGCAGTCCAGGGTCAGGGCAGGCAGCGATCAAACAGGAACCAAGTGCAGGTAATCCGAATAGGTAGGCAGCAGGCAGAGTAATCCAGAGGCAGTCCAGGGTCAGGGCAGGCAGCGATCAAACAGGAACCAAGTGCAGGTAATCCGAATAGGTAGGCAGCAGGCAGAGTAATCCAGAGGCAGTCCAGGGTCAGGGCAAAGACAGTGAGGCAGCAAATCCGAAGACAGCGAAGCTCCCAAGAACAAACGTGGCCGAAGCAGTTACTCAGGGAGCCAATCTCCCTTAAATAGTCAGTTTTCCCGCGCTGGATCGCCTGGGCCGGCGTCTGACGTCAGGGGGGCGTGGCCAGGGCCCTAATCGCGCGAGAAGTCGTTTCCCTCAACGCGCGGAGGTGCTGGCTGGGGCGTCTGAGGGAAACGCCCCGATCCCTGCCCGATCGCGCCGCCAATGCCGCCGAATCGGCCCCGCTGCTCCCCGGAGCCCGGACAGTCCCTCCCGCATGCTGGCGCGCCGAAACCCGCGCGGAAGAGGTAACACTATCATTAAGTATGATTTCTATTACTCAGAAATCTGTATCTTCTATTTTTATTTTAAATATTGTTGGTTTCCTATTAATTCTTATGGAATGGCCTATTTTTTTTATTTTTGATTTAATTTATTCTCTGCTTTTCAGGCACTTCAAAACATTACATCCAGGTACTCTAGGAATTTCCCTATTCCTAGAGGGCTTCCAATTTAAGTTTATACCTGAGGGAATGAAGGGTGAAGAGACTTGCCCAAGATCACAAGCACCAACACAGCAGGATTTCAACCTTGATTTCCCAGGTTTTCAGTCCACAATTAAGATCACTTATCTAGTAAACTAAATACAGCAGCATTCTTTAGAAAAAAAAAACATTTGTATAAAGTGACTTACTGTCTGATTTAGTATTAATATTTTTTTTCGTTTCCATTTTTTTTAACTCTAATACAAGGTATAATCTCCTAATTCCTGAGCAAATGAAACTAGATATGATAATATCAAGTTCATCTACTATTATTAATCTTATACAACATGGATTGAACATGCAGAATTTTTTTTTATAAGCATTTGATATTCTATATGCAAATCAAGGAATGACATTTTTCATCAATTAATCCAGTTTAATGAAATTAACATTCTCAGTTACCATGAAAATGGTATATTAAACAAGTGAAATAAAGAAAGGAGAATACACTGTGCTTAATGGGAAATCACAGTGAAATGTCAAAGAATCCTGAGATTCATGGTGTAAGGTTAGCAGAGGCAATGATCCTACTCCTTTTTCACATAGGAATGCCATTCTTACTAAACTTGAGAACATGGAGCACAGCAAACACATTTTGTCTCAGGGATTCTATCCTATCAATACATTCTTAGAATGCTTTACTGGCAAATAAAACAAGCACTTCCCTTCTGCAGTATTGACAGAGGGTTGCAATGATTAATGCACCAGGATACCACCACACTAGCAGGCTGATACAATAAGAGTGTGGGAAAACAGGCGCTCAGTGGCAAGAGCCCGCTCTCTCAGCGTGCGCCCAGCCACCTCTCCTAGGCGCACAATCCTGTATTTAAAAGAGGGCTTGCACTAAAAGGGAGGCACTAGGGACAACAGCGCGTCCCTAGTGCCTCCTTATTAGCAGAAACCCAGGAGAGGTGGCTATCAGCGGGTTCAGAAAACTGATGCTCAAATTTACAAGCATCTGTTTTCCCCAACCCGCTAAAAGCCATGAGTTAGGAAAACGGACACCAGTGAAAAAAAAAAAATTTTTTTTTTTAAAATTCCTAACTTAATATTGCTAGGATATTAAGTTGGAGGGTGTACAGAAAAGCAGTATTTTCTGCTTTTCTGTACACTTTTTCGGGCTGTTCAGAAATTACCGCATTAAATGTGCAGCTTAGCCGCACATTTTTTTTTTTCAAAATCCCAGGATCATAACTAATAGCCTCATCAAGTACATTTGCAAGTGATGAGCACTTAATTTTGGGGGGGCGGTTTGGACACAGATATGACACGCACTAAACCCCTTACAGTATAAGGGGTAGTGAACGTGCGTCAAACACATATCCAACCACACATTCAACAGTGCACTCCAGCATTTTGTGACAGACATCCTCCTCCATTAAGAGCTGGAAAGGAATGGCCTCTGCCATAGCCCGCACAGGTTAGATCCTCTGATGGGGATGGTGCCTCTTATCTGGAGGGGGACGGGTCCAAGGGAATATCCCATAAGTCATCCGAACATGACTGAGGTATCATCCCCCCCCAGGGGTCATATGGGGCTTCCTCCTCACTGAAGTTCACCGAAGTTCCCTGGGGATCCTCATGGAGGACCCTTACCCAAGCCCCTCGGTTTTGGCAATAAAGGCACCGATGGCACAGAGGGAGCCGCGGGTGTCAGCGGCACTGAGGTCCCTGAGAAGCTGGGGATCAGACCAGGCAAAACCAGGCCTTGTACCAGGGTCCTTTATAGATATGATATATCGTTCTCCTCGGAGAAACCCACAATAAGGATAACTCTAGAGGGAGGACGACCCAGTGGTCACTGGGCACCGGTAGCTGCTGCGAGGGCAAGACTGCCAGGAAGATGTCGAGGCGCTCCAGCAATGGTGTCAACATCGCAGGTGCGGGCTCTGACACTGGGAGGGGCACCAGTGAAGCCGGCAGTTTGATGCCCTGAAGGGCTCGGCGCACTAACTGTTGCACCCTGTGGCCCAGCTCCTCTTGAAAATTCGGACAGAGGAGGAGGAGGTGTCACCGGAACGTCCTCGGAGCCTGGCACTGATATAGGTGGGGAACGCCTGGGACTCCCGGGTTTGATAGTGGTTGATGCCTCCTCTCCAAGGAGTCGTTTTAGAGGGCATCACAATGGTCACCAGTACCGATCAGAGTCCGGTACCGTGCGACAACAGTAACCAGTGACTATGTTTATAAGGTTTCCCACAATGCTCGGCCCAGTTTTTCCCCAGTGCCAAGGATCGAGACGATCCTGATGTCCTGAAGTACAACACCGATGACTGCCTAAGTCCGGCCCTTCTTTCCCGAGAGGGCCCCAGCGGAGTAGACAAAGATGGATATACATCCATCGGTTCCCCTGGCCTTTAGGCATCGATGCACCCAACGCCAGTGTCGAAGGATCAGTTTTCTAGATCCAAAGAGCTTCTCCATCTTGTCTGAATGGGCCTGACAACCCTTGGGGGTCATTTGATCGCAGAAACGACACCCCCATATATTGTGCGATGCCCGCAGGCAGAAGATACAGACCTCACGTGGATCCATAATGAGCATGTTCTGCGGGCATGGGGCATCAGCGAAACGCCGACATCATGAAAAACAAAAGCCGGTGAGCGGTCGATGACTGGCAGCCACTGAAGAACAAATTTGATTTAATGACTGGAAAAGGAACAGTGTGCAAATCCAAGGCTCTCGTGCTAAACTTTCAAAAGGGAAACTTTGATAAAATGAGAAAAATTGTTAGAAAAAAACTGAAAGGAGCAGCTACAAAAGTAAAAAATGTCCAAGAGGCGTGGTCATTGTTAAAAAATACCATTCTAGAAGCACAGTCCAGATGTATTCCACACATTAAGAAAGGTGGAAAGAAGGCAAAACGATTACCGGCATGGTTAAATGGGGAGGTGAAAGAAGCTATTTTAGCCAAAAGATCTTCATTCAAAAATTGGAAGAAGGATCCAACAGAAGAAAATAGGATAAAGCATAAACATTGGCAAGTTAAATGTAAGACATTGATAAGACAGGCTAAGAGAGAATTTGAAAAGAAGTTGGCTGTAGAGGCAAAAACTCACAGTAAAAACTTTTTTAAATATATCCGAAGCAGAAAGCCTGTGAGGGAGTCAGTTGGACCGTTAGATGATCGAGGGGATAAAGGGGCACTTAGAGAAGATAAGGCCATCGCGGAAAGATTAAATAATTTCTTTGCTTCGGTGTTTACTGAAGAGGATGTTGGGGAGGTACCCGTAATGGAGAAGGTTTTCATGGGTAATGATTCAGATGGACTGAATCAAATCACGGTGAACCTAGAAGATGTGGTAGGCCTGATTGACAAACTGAAGAGTAGTAAATCACCTGGACCGGATGGTATACACCCCAGAGTTCTGAAGGAACTAAAAAATGAAATTTCAGACCTATTAGTAAAAATTTGTAACTTATCATTAAAATCATCCATTGTACCTGAAGACTGGAGGATAGCAAATGTAACCCCAATATTTAAAAAGGGCTCCAGGGGCGATCCGGGAAACTACAGACCGGTTAGCCTGACTTCAGTGCCAGGAAAAATAGTGGAAAGTGTTATAAACATCAAAATCACAGAACATATAGAAAGACATGGTTTAATGGAACAAAGTCAGCATGGCTTTACCCAGGGCAAGTCTTGCCTCACAAATCTGCTTCACTTTTTTGAAGGAGTTAATAAACATGTGGATAAAGGTGAACCGGTAGATATAGTATACTTGGATTTTCAGAAGGCGTTTGACAAAGTTCCTCATGAGAGGCTTCTAGGAAAAGTAAAAAGTCATGGGATAGGTGGCGATGTCCTTTCGTGGATTGCAAACTGGCTAAAAGACAGGAAACAGAGAGTAGGATTAAATGGGCAATTTTCTCAGTGGAAGGGAGTGGACAGTGGAGTACCTCAGGGTTCTGTGTTGGGACCCTTACTGTTCAATATATTTATAAATGATCTGGAAAGAAATACGACGAGTGAGATAATCAAATTTGCAGATGACACAAAATTGTGCAGAGTAGTTAAATCACAAGCAGATTGTGATAAATTGCAGGAAGACCTTGTGAGACTGGAAAATTGGGCATCCAAATGGCAGATGAAATTTAATGTGGATAAGTGCAAGGTGATGCATATAGGGAAAAATAACCCATGCTATAATTACACGATGTTGGGTTCCATATTAGGTGCTACAACCCAAGAAAGAGATCTAGGTGTCACAGTGGATAACACATTGAAATCGTCGGTTCAGTGTGCTGCGGCAGTCAAAAAAGCAAACAGAATGTTGGGAATTATTAGAAAAGGAATGATGAATAAAACGGAAAATGTCATAATGCCTCTGTATCACTCCATGGTGAGACCGCACCTTGAATACTGTGTACAATTCTGGTCGCCGCATCTCAAAAAAGATATAATTGCGATGGAGAAGGTACAGAGAAGGGCTACCAAAATGATAAGGGGAATGGAACAACTCCCCGATGAGGAAAGACTAAAGAGGTTAGGACTTTTCAGCTTGGAGAAGAGACGACTGAGGGGGGATATGATAGAGGTGTTTAAAATCATGAGAGGTCTAGAACGGGTAGATGTGAATCGGTTATTTACTCTTTCGGATAGTAGAAGGACTAGGGGACACTCCATGAAGTTAGCATGGGGCACATTTAAAACTAATCGGAGAAAGTTCTTTTTTACTCAACGCACAATTAAACTCTGGAATTTGTTGCCAGAGAATGTGGTTCGTGCAGTTAGTATAGCTGTGTTTAAAAAAGGATTGGATAAGTTCTCGGAGGAGAAGTCCATTACCTGCTATTAAGTTCACTTAGAGAATAGCCACTGCCATTAGCAATGGTTACATGGAATAGACTTAGTTTTTGGGTACTTGCCAGGTTCTTATGGCCTGGATTGGCCACTGTTGGAAACAGGATGCTGGGCTTGATGGACCCTTGGTCTGACCCAGTATGGCATTTTCTTATGTTCTTACTGTTGGGAATCGACCGCAAAGAACAAAAAACTTACCACGCCACTCTATAGAAGCACCAACGGGTAGAAGGGGGACCTGGTGCAGACAAGACATAAAAAGGACCAGGAAAAAAAAAAACCCTTGAAGAGAGAGCTCCACAACCGCGAGGTGAAAGATGCGCAGAAGAGAATGAAGGGGGACCCCACATGGACGCATGGATGGTGGCATGCTGGGCATACTCAGTGTGCCAGTCAATGTTTCGAGAAACTTTGACATAAGTTTTCCGTGCCAGGCTCCATCTGATGATTTCACCCATATGTGAGGACTACCATTCTGCTTGTCCTAGAAGAATGTAGTGTTGTGTTCTACTGTATATTGCCTAAAGCCTCAACATGCATCCAAAGGATATGAATAAAACTAAGGATGTTATTCCATAGCAAATCAACACATAACAAGCAGGATTCTCTATGGAATTAAAGACTTAACAAATCACTTATTTATCAAAGAAAGAAAATGAACATTGACAATACACTTAAAACAGTTTATGATATAAGTTTACGATATAAGTTTACAGGCAAGGTTTGAAAATCAATTCGTTTGATTACGGTATTAATGGAAAAGAAAGTTTTGTTGAAACGACATGAATTTCTTCAATCTACAAAGGAAAAGGAAATATGAGCTATTTGTATTTGTGTTTTGGTTTTTACTTGGCCTAGATTCCTCAATCAGAACCTGCCCCAACTAGAGTTACAATACCAAGAGTCTTCATTCACACACACCTGGGAGTTTTCCTCTATTTTCATTCTCACTCTTCTTACCTCTATAACCCTGCCACTGCAATGATGGTGGGGGGGAGGTCACACCCCACATCTCCCTTTGTAATCCACTATGTACACACAAGAAGGCTAATGGACTAAAGTGCACTGAATTTCACAAAGTCTGCTTTGTGCATAAAAATGCCAACTTGTTTGAGTTTAGGCACATGATTTTCCCTTTTTGTGTGTGAACTCTGAAAAATCTTTTGTATTCAGTAGTAAACTTACATGTTTAATTTTAAGGTTGCAAAATTTTATGCAAAATCAGAGTTAACAAGCTGCTACAGCACAAATTCATTCAAAGTAGCTCATTAACTATGTTTGCAGTACTAAAGTACACAAGAAGGTCTTTGCAGGATATTTTCCACAAAAAAAAGATAACTATGAAATGCAGTTATCCTTTTTTATAAACTTGTCCATAGAATATGCATATTTTTTCTACCAGGCTAATTTGTATACGAGCCCTGGTAGAAAACTAAGCATGGAAATATCACAACTTCTGCATGAAATTAGTATGCTTTGGCCCCACTGAGTCCTTCGGGGCTGTGAAATAATATGGTGGAGGAAAGAAGAGGTTAAACTAGCCAAGAAAGAGATTTTGTTAACTGTTGGCCTCTGCATCTCTAAATAGGATCAAACATAAAATGCAGAAGTGAATTAATCATTTGCTCACAAAGAATTTTTTTTAAAACTGATTTTAACTGCATACTAATAGAAGTGGGAGGAGGAATAGCCTAGTGGTTAGAGCAGTGGACTATGAACCAGGAGACCAGGGGTCGAGTCTTGCTGTCGCTCCTTGTGACCTTGGGCAAGTCACTTTACCCTCCATTGTCTCAGTACCTGTAAACCGGTGTGATATCTCGATTGAGATCGAATGCTGGCATATAAAAATAATAAATAGATTGTACTTTAACCACAAAATTCAAGTAGTTTATCATGATTTGTGGAAAAATAAGGTCATGTCTGGATGCTACAACTATGTGGCTGAAAAAGACCTATTCACAGAATGTGATTTTCTCTATAAAGGAAAAACATCTTTGATATAAAAGAAAATGAACATAAGACAGCCACCATGATACAATTTTCAGATCTAAAAACAGAAATACTCTGATTAATGTAGTATTTTCACAAGAACTACAGCTTTAATTTACTTAAAAAGTACACTGTAAATATTTTAACTAGTTTTACCTACAGTCTTTGTTTAGGAAAACCATTTTTTAAAACACAGCATTAGTGGTGTGTTATTTTCAAGTTTTAAATGTCAATCTGGTAAGGTCTATATGTGCACATGCAACCAGAAGTCATGATAATTTTAAGCTATAAACTTGCTTTTGTATTAGTATAAAGAAACATTCAAAAGCACAATTTCAGAATAAAATATACAAAAAAAATATCTGGGTACACTGCAATAGTAAAATATTTTATAGGTATTTCACTTTTAGGAAAAATGAAAGCTATTAAATGTTACAATTCTACTCGACATTCAAGTAACAGGAAAAAAAATGTTTTTGTTTCTCAGCCTTCTTTATATGAAAAAAATAAACAAGTTTAAAAATAATCTAGAGAATTCATTAGACACTGCTTCTGAGCAAAGCAAATTTGATAAAGCGAATGCTGCTTTGCCAGAGGCTGGATTTATTCTGGTTGCATGCCAACCTTAAATTCACCTTGCTCCCTCTGCTGGGCAGTTGATTGCATATTTCTAGTCAGAGAAAAGTAACTTGTTATAATGATCTAATCCTACATCAGTGAATGTACAGAATTGAATATGGAGGGATAAAGATCAGAAGCGTTTCTATGTACCTAAAAAATTGAAGACACAGGCCTATAAAGCCCTCCTCTTCCCTCCCTCAACCTCCCCCCCCCCAACTATATTTTGCTAATTAAACTTATCACAATCAGCAGCTTCCTATCCCCCAAGAACAAGCCTGTAAACACAAAATTGGACATCATACTTTTAAAATATTATACTTTAAATGATCTGTGCTCTATGTTCCCATGCAGTTGTCATCAGGGAGTCATCCTACATGACTTGTTACAGGGGAACCACTCAGTTAATTTAATTCCAGCAGGGTCCCATGGCTCTTATCAGAATGAGCGAGTGTTATTTTTGTATGGTGAGTAGATCACCTCTAACTGCAAACAACATTGTGAAATACAAAACCTAGCCAAAAATGTATTCAAAACCTATACAGCAAATCTATTTATTTATTTATTTTAAGGCATTTATTGCCTGCCCTTCCTACATTCACAGTGGGACACAATGTGGAACTTATACAGACAATGAGGCGAAGGGAAAGTAATGTGAAATCTTGGAGGGGGGGGAGGGAAGACAGGTATCAGGGACTGAGTTCACGTGTTACAAGGCGTCATCAGAGGGGTGTAGAAGGCTAGGGGGACCGGCTGAGGGTAGTACGCTGTCATCTTGGTTCAGGAATGCTCTCTTGAAGAGTAAAGTTTTTAGGGCTTTTTTGAAGAGTGTTCTTTCCTAGAGACATCTTATTGTCTTTGGTAGGCTGTTCCATAGGAGTGGTCCAGCAGAAAAGAAAGCGCATTCTCTAGTTTCTACTATGTGTGTGGGCTTTGTGGGTGGACCATCTGGTTAGATATTAGCTTTCTGGTGGGGGGGGGGTAGATTTTTATTGTTGAGGAGAGCCATGGGGAGTTTAAGTTGTGGATCAAGGAGTGGATGATCATTGCCAGCTTATATTGTATTCAGAAGGAGATAGGGAGCCAGTGTAGATTGTAAAATAAGAATGATGTGCTCTCGTACGTGAGTGCCGGTAAGGAGTCTTGCTGCGTTTTGAATGATCTGTAGTGGACAGGTGGCATATAGGGGAGGCCTGTCAGGAGAGAGTTGCAGTAATCAATCCCTGAGAATAGTAAGGATTGGAAGACGGACCTGAAATGCAAGTATTCGAGCAGAGGTTTAAGATGGTGTAGTAAGCGCAGTTTGTAGGAGGAGGAATTGTGATATTTCTTATATGGTTATGCATGGAGAGGGAGGTATCAATAGTGACTCCTAAGTTCCGTATACTTTGGGCGATGGGATGGGTACAAAAGTGATATGGTTGGGAGTATCAAGGACTGAATGGCACGATAGAACAATGATTTCTGTTTTGGATGTGTTTAACGCAAATTTATTACGGTGTAGCCATTTTTGGATCGTTGAGAGCCAGTTGTTGAGAAAAGATTCAGTTATGGCCCATGTTTCCTTGAGTGGGAAAAAGAATTGAATATAGTCCACACAGATTTTATAGTGCACTCAGAAGTCATCAAGGGTGCGGCATAGTGGAGTTAGGTAAAGGTTAAAGAGGGCAGCAGAGAGAGCAGATCCTTGGGGCCCTCCAGAGCTCAGAGGCATCAATGAGGATGTAGAAGAATCTATTTAGGCTAGCTGTGTACTGTTCCTAAGGTAAGACAAGAACCAGTTCAGCACAGTACCAGTTATTCTGAAGGTGTGTAACCTTGAGAGTAGGATGGAGTGATTAACCGTGTCAAATGCAGCAGAGATGTGAGTAGACATAGGAGGAGCAAGGAGCCATGGTCAAATCTACCATAAGTACCATAAGTACTGACATCTGACCCTCGGGGGTCCACACCGTCGACCGCGAGGCTTCCTGCTCCGTCTCTCCGGCAAAGCCCGCCTTCAGCCAGTCCCTCCAGGGACCAGCCTATCAGCGCCGCCGCTCCCTGCTCACAGACGGCCAATCAGGCGAGGCCCGCGAGGCCTTTAAATACTCCTCTTCTCCGGCGCCGCGCGCCAAAGGAGCGCGACAAAGGGGCCCGCCCCTTTGTGCGCCCCTTCGTGCGAACCTGTGCCTGTGGCCGCGGACCCCTCCCACACTCTGCACAGGATCCAAAACAACTGGTGCCTCGTCCACTGCCAGAAACCACTGGCAGACCCACCAGACCTACCAAGGCCTACCAGGGCCAAGGGCCTGCACCGTCCACAATAGGAGGAAACAGAGAAGTAGAAGATCCATACAGTCTCCAGCACTCATCATACTTAATCATCCAGTCCAGCAGTCATCACACCCAGCCTCCTATAGTCACATTTCCAGCATACAAGAATTCAATTCATCCTACCCAGCACAAGATCACAGCACAACACAATGTCTATGGGCATCCCAATCCCTATTCTTCACCACAGTCTCATCACAAGAAAAGCAACGATACTCCAACCTCGCACCGCTAAGACCCTTATCCCAATCATGATTTCACCTATCACGCAACTCCTAGGCCTCGCTTTATTTTCACTCACTCTTTTCAATGCTCAATCCCTCACCAAAAAATCACTGATTCTCAACGACTATCTCCTAGACGCAAAACCAGACATCTGTGCCATAACAGAAACCTGGCTTAAACCAACAGACACAGTGCTAATAAATCAACTCCCCATCCAGCTCTACAACTTCTTTTCCCTTCCACGGCAAAAGAAAAGAGGCAGGGGCCTCCTTCTAGCAACCAAAAAAGAGCTCAGATTCTCCCAGTTCCCAGCAATATCTGACTCTAAACTAGAAATAGGTCTCTTCAAAACAGACCAATTCCAAATCCTCCTAGTCTATGCCCCGCCAGGACTTCTGGAATCAGATCCCTCCTCCATCATAGAAATTATCGCAAAATATTTGAACCTAGACGCACCTGCTCTGATCCTAGGAGATTTCAACCTCCACGTCGACAATACCACACTCACATCCAGCTGTGAGGCCCTTCTCACCTCGATGTCATCCATGGGCTTCAAACAGATCATCAATAAGCCCACCCACAAAGCAGGTCATACGCTGGACCTTATGTTCATAAATTCTGGCATAACACACTCATCTCCCACTGTATGCACTCAGGTCCCTTGGTCGGATCACTCAGTAATTTCAACCTCCTTCAAAGTGATAGAAAACCGTAACAACCATCAAACTCAATCATCGTTTCTCTACAGAAAAGCCTGTTCATCTGAAGACCTCAGCAGCCAATTATCTAAAGAACTCCCACTCATCAACCTGACAGACCCAAACACTGCCTTACTTTCCTGGAACAACATTACAGAGTCAGTGGCAAATAAAATATGTCCTATTTCATCCAAAAAACTTAATCCCAATGCCCCAAAAAGACAACCTTGGTTCACCAAAGACCTCCGAAAACTCAAACAATCCCTCAGAAAGAAAGAAAGTGAATGGCGCAAAACACCTTGTCCAAGCACACTATCCACATACAAATTTGCTCTCCACCACTACAGGAACTCCACCTTAAGGGCAAAAAGGGATTTCTACGCCCATAGGATCCATAACATTATCTTCGACCCTAAAGCTTTATTTTCATACGTATCTGAACTAACACAAACCAACGCCCCAACTACCCCCATTGATCAAGCACAATCCAAAGCAGATGATTTAGCGCTTTTCTTCCAAAACAAAATATCCAACCTCTTAACTCAACTGCCCCCAGGCACACCTCCTACTATCAGCCTCTCCTGTCAAACAAACAAAAACATACTTTTTGAAGCATTCGAACCCACTACTGCTTCAGAGATCCACTCTCTCCTAAAGAAACTGAAACCCTCCTCCCATCCATCTGACCAAATTCCTTCAAAACTTCTCCTTCTAATACCAGACACCATATCCAATACCCTGGCCGATATCATAAACTGTTCTTTAGTGCAAGGAATTTACCCAGAAGCCCTAAAACTAGCATCTATCAAACCCCTTCTAAAGAAACCAAATTTGGACCCAAACGACAACAACAACTTCCGCCCTATTTCCAATCTTCCTTTTATTGCCAAGATATTGGAAAAATTAGTCAATTCACAACTCTCAGATTACCTGGAAGATCATAAAATACTGCTCCCTACACAATACGGATTCCGCAAGGCATTAAGTACCGAGTCTCTCCTCATCTCATTGTCAGACCACATCATCATGGGCTTGGACAAAGGACAATCCTTTTTACTAATCCTCCTGGACCTGTCTGCGGCGTTTGACACCGTCAACCACGCTATCCTCCTTAACCGACTGGTGGACATCGGAATAACAGGAACAGCTTTCTCCTGGTTCAAAACCTTCCTTTCGAATAGAGGATACAAAGTCAAAATAAACAATAAAGAATCTCCTCGATGCAATTCTTCACTAGGAGTTCCTCAAGGCTCCTCCCTTTCCCCTACCCTCTTCAACATTTACTTACTTCCTCTCTGCCAACTGCTAACTAACCTTCAACTAAATCATTTTCTTTATGCAGACGACGTGCAAATATTGATCCCCATCAAAGAATCAATTACAAAAACCCTCAAATTCTGGGAATCCTGTCGACAAGAAATCAACCTCCTACTTTCCAGTTTAAATCTGATTTTAAATTCAACAAAAACCGAACTCCTCCTCATTTCTCCGGAAAACAGCAACACCACACAAAACACACCACCAAACATCTTTGTCTCCCAAGCTAGGGACCTAGGAGTCTTAATTGATAATCACTTAAATTTAAAAACTTTCATCAACCGCACTACAATGGACGGCTTCTACAAATTACAGATATTGAAAAGAATAAAACCACTTCTTCATTTTCAAGACTTCAGAACAGTCCTACAATCCATAATTTTCTCCAAGATAGACTACTGCAACTCTATCTTGCTAGGTCTCCCTTCCTCATCCTTAAAACCACTCCAGATGCTGCAAAACGCTACTGCTAGGATTTTTTTTTCCCCATTTAAAGTTTTATTAACAAGAAGTTAGATACAAAGACAAACTGTGTAAACAATTTTGATACTCTTGACATTTTCCCCCCTGTTTCCCCCTCCCCCCCCCCCCTCCCCCAAACTGGATGTTCAGCTAGAGAGCATGAGTCATTCTCGCCCCCATCAGATATGACTGATTATTAACTAAAAACCGTAAATGTCCCTTCTTGGCTACTTGAGCCCAAAAAATAGATTCAGGACGGTGATGATTCATAGGCGTGTCCTTGTGAGTCGAAATCAATGCGTGCATGCCAACAGAGCTGTGGGTTGGAGTATTATATACTGAAAAGTGGATGCTCACGCCTTCAGGTGAGTGAGCCAAGTCAGATGAGGTTGCCAAGTTTTCTGAAAACGTTGAATGGTATGGTGCTTTGCTGCTGTTAATCTACTCAGGGTACATACATGATCAAGTCGTGCCAGCACCGCCGCCAAGGTTGGGCCTCGTTGTGCCTTCCAGTCCTTTGCTATTTCCAGCCTTACTGCAATACAGGTCTGTACCACCAATGCACGATGAGCAGGTTGGTGGCCACTATCTGGCGCATTCAGAAGTGCTGTGTCTAGCTGTATTCGGAGCGGTGTATGCAATATCCTAGTTAAATGGTCTTCAACCTGCTTCCACAACGGCCTTATGCAAGCCCCCGACCACCACATATGAATATAGGTTCCGACGGATGCACACCCTCGCCAACACAAAGGAGAGTTATTCGGGGAGATTTTGGCCAGGCGCTCAGGCGTGAGGTACCAGCGGTACAATTGTTTATATCCGTTTTCGACCAATGCCGATGATACAGAGGCTTTACGCAGAGAGTCAAAAAGGGCTTCCCAATCCGAGTCCAAATATTCTCTGGTTAAGTCTTTCTTCCATGCCCGGATATGTGAGGTATCGTCCAATATTTTTGCATTCAATAGTTTATACACCTTGGCAATAAGACCTTTATATTGACTGGGAACAGAACAATAACCTTCAAACAGCGATTTTCCCTTCGCTAAGCACACCTTAACCCGCTCCCCCTGACAAAAGTGACGGAGTTGGGAATATGCCAGGAACTCAATAGGAGGCATATTGTACTTTTCTTGAAAAGATGCAAAGGAAAGAATGTCTACCCCACCCCAGACATCCTCGAACCTATGGAGATTATGAGCTTTCCACAGGGTGAAAGCTGATTGTGGTATTCCTGGCTGGAACTTAGTGGTACAAAACAAGTGGGTAAGATGGTAACATGATTTGTCACCCACAAGTTTACTTTTCCATCTTTTCCAGATGTTTAACGTGTGTCTGGTGGTAGGTAGCATGTGTCCCGTAGGCCGCCAGGACTTGGGGTCCTGCCACGCCAAGGCGGCTAAAGGCATCAAGGGAGTTTGTGATTGTTCTATTATCGCCCAATGTTTAGGATCACAGGACTGGTGCCAGAGGATCAGAGGACGCAGTTGTGCTGCTACATAGTACCAACTGAGATTCGGTACACCAAGACCTCCTTCCATCTTAGTTTGGTACAGCACCCTGCGGGCTACCCGAGGAGGCTTCCTTTTCCACACAAACCTCATTAATTTACGCTGCCATTGCTTTAAGAGCTCAGGCGGAATCGGGACTGGCAGGGATTGGAATAGATATAGTAACCGCGGGAGAATATTCATCTTTGATATGGCCACTCGTCCCAACCATGATATTGGGAGACTACCCCATTTGTCCATATCCAACATCAATTTCTGAAGTAGGGGCACATAGTTGAGGCTATATAAATCCCTGGGGTGGGACGCAAGCTGAACCCCCAAGTATTTTATGGTTTGTTTTGCCCATCGAAATGGGTGGCATGGTTGAGTCGCTTGAACAGTGCTAGGGCTACAGGTGACATTGAGAATTTCAGATTTGTCCCAGTTTATTTTGAAACCGGAAACATGACTGAAACATCGAAGATCGTCCTCTATAGCCGTAAGGGAGTCATGGGGATTGGTCAGGGTAAACATAATATCATCAGCAAACAACGTTATTTTGAAGGCTTGTTGGTCAAATGTAAATCCTGTTATCTTGGCATTATCTCTGATGGTAATGGCCAGAGGTTCGAGAAATAGGGCAAACAATAGGGGCGATAAGGGGCATCCCTGTCTCGTCCCTCTGGCTACTTGGAAAGTATCAGAATAGCCCCCATTAATTTTTAGGCATGCCCTAGGATTACTATAGAGACTGGTTATCCAGGCATGAAAATGTGGGCCAAACCCCATCTTTTGCAGGACCCTGAAGAGATAAGGCCAATGGACCATATCAAACGCTTTCTCCGCGTCTATAGAGAGAAATATGGACTCCTGGCGGTGGTGATGAGCCCACCACATTAAGTCAATCAATTTACGTAGATTATCCCCCGCCAAACGACCTGGCATGAAGCCCGCCTGGTCTTGATGTACTAATAATGTGATAAAGCAGTTCATGCGAGCTGCAATTATTTTCGCTAAGATCTTCAAATCAAGATTTATTAATGATATGGGTCTATACGAACCGCATACGGTGGGATCCCTGCCCGGTTTCAGTAAAATGGTAATCCCAGCAAGATTAGAATTGTGAGCCAGGGACCCTCCCTCTCTCAGATAGTTATATACTTTTTGGAGGTGAGCAACTATATAAGGGGCAAATGATTTGTAAAACTTAGCCGTAAGCCCGTCGGGGCCCGGTGATTTTCCATTCTTTAATGTCTTAATCGCATGTAAAATTTCAGCGGGTGATATCTCAGCATCTAACCGCGCCTGTGCTTCGGGTGTTAAAGTGGGTAGATGTACCCCATCCAAGTATGAGTCTATATCAGAGTTACTAATATTACCCTCCGAAGCATATAATTGACCATAAAATTCCAGGAATCGGGCACGAATATCAGTATTGGTGGTAAGTAACTCCCCCCGTCCATTTTTTATCTTGGAAATAGTATTCTGATACGTGACTTGTTTAAGCTTACGGGCCAAGGTCCGACCTGCCTTATTTCCCCCTTCAAAATAGGCCTGCTTGACTACGTTCAAAGAGTGCGCCAAAGACTCTGCCCCCAACCTTGATAGTTCCTCTCTAACCTTTAATATTTGCCGCCAGAGTCTCTTGGCCCCTGTGCGTTGATGGGCTTGGGTAAGTTGGTCTAAGCTTTGGCGCAACTCGCATACTGTCTGGGTGTCCCTTTTCTTGAGAAAAGACGCCCTGGAGATTAATAAACCCCTAATGTAGGCCTTAAACGAATCCCAAACTACTGATGAGTTCACCTCCCCAGTGTCATTGATTTTGAAAAATTCCTGAATCTGTTGAATAAGGGATTTAGTAAAAGCCTCATCTGACAATAGGGAGTCATTTAAGCGCCAGAATCTCGCCCCCTTGGTGTAATGTGGTATACTGATATCCATCAGAACCGCGGCATGGTCTGTCCAAGCAACTGGATGGATATCAGGTTTGGAGATGCAGGACAGTATGGCCTTGTCTACCAGTAAATAATCAATTCTGGAGTATGTGGTATGAGTAGCTGAGTAGTATGTATAGGAACGGGATTTTGGAAAATGCATTCTCCACACATCCACTAATTGACAATCATCCATCAGCTTCTGTAGCTGTTGCCTGTGGATAGGTGCCAAGGACGCACTCCCCCTTGAGGTATCTAGCCCTGGCTGCCTAGCCACATTGAGATCTCCCCCCAGGATTAGATGCCCCCTTCCCTGAAGCAGAAGCAAATTGTTGATTTCTTTGAAAAAGGACCCCTGGTCCTGATTAGGGGCATATAAGTTTACCAGAGTATAATCTTGACCATCTATCACAATCCTCAATAATAAGTAACGTCCCTTCGGATCAATTATACAGGTTCTTTCCTCAAACACCAGGTGTTGCGCAATCAAAATACAGACCCCTGCATATTTGGTGGAGGTTTTGCATGGAGTGAAAAACTGATAAGGGAACTGCGGATGTTTAAGCAGACCCTCATACTTGCGTTTTAGATGAGATTCTTGTATAAATACCACATCTGCTTTCAGCATATTTAATTCTTTAAACAGGCTATGGCGTTTATATGGGGTATTCAATCCCTTAACATTAAGGGATACTACACGGAATGAGGCCATGACCTGGAGTCAAAGATTAAGATAAGCCAAAGTCCTCCACCATGCATCCCACATAGCATACAAGATACAGTAAGTCCCATTCTCACCTCCTCCCCCAGCAAACTATGCAGCGCAAGTAAGCAGTACATACAGCTCGCCAGCATCGTAGTGTAGTCAGAATTCTCAACAAGGATAGACATGGGTTGCATTTCATGAGACAGGAGTTGATGCTCCCCCTCAAACAAGCTAATAATAGAACAGAAAGTCCCGAACATCCCTCCCCGCCCCTCCCTACCCCCCCTTCTTAGCCTGCTAATATCTCCACGCAGGCTCATCTGAAACCCTTTTTTAGGAGGAATATATCAATCAGGAGCTGCATGCTCCCTCAGGCCACCAGCCAAATAGAGAATCTGGGTGGGCTAGTGTGCTGCAAAAGCAATAAAGGTTGCCAGCATAATAACAAAACGACTGAAGAAAACATTAACAAGAGAACTTGCTCAGGTAAACCGGGTCACCAGTTTAAGGCCTTCAAACAGATATCAAACCCATTTGTCGTGGGCTTAATGTCAAGTAGTCAACTCCGGGGACCTCCGATGATCTGAGTTTCTTTTCAGACGGCTGTTTCTGGCCCCCACCCGTTGCCATCGGGGGGGTTGCTGTTTAGATGACATCCTGCCAGGCCCCGCTACTTGTGATCCAGTTGGGGAGAAGCCTCGACCTTTCAGTTGGGAAGCTGCCTCCCCTGCTGTAAGAATACGAGAGGATTTACCCTCCCAAGTATACTGAAGGCCAAACGGGTGCAGCCACCTGTATTTTACATTTTCCTTTCTGAGGAAGGCTGTGGCTTCTCTCAACTCCTGCCGATTCGATAGCGTGGCTTGTGACAAGTCTGCGTAGACCGATATTTCTTGTTCCTCCCAGGCCCATCGGGTTTGTTTCCTGGCTATATTAGCTATCTTTTCTTTCATGGCGAAGTCGTGGTAGCAAACAATGACATCTCGTGTCTGATTGGTGCCCGGTGCTCGAAGCACTCTATGAGCACGATCTAATTTAATGCTGTCCAGGCCAGCATCCTTAAATTCCACCGTGGAGTGCAGCAGATATAAGCTGAAGCGCTGAATGAGGGCAGTACAGTCAGCATTTTCAGGGGTTTCCAGAAATCCCCTGAACCTAAGGTTTCCCCTGCGAGCCCGATTTTCGAGATCAGCTAACTTAGATTTCATGGCCACATTTTCCTCTTGCAGTTCCGCTAACTGCTCGGTGTGATTTTTAGAGGATTCTTCCTGGTAATCAAGACGTGTGTCAATATCATCGACCCGTCGACCCACGGAAGAGAGCTCTTCTTGAAAATCGTTAATGATCGTCGCGATTTCCTTTTTATATGATTTCAAGTCCGTTCTAATCTCCCCAAACCACTCCCGAAATTCCCTCCTAGTCGGGACTTCATCAGCGCTCAGGGGAGCTGAATCTTCATCTAGCGTGCCGGCCAGCTCTACCGCGTCAGCGCCATTTTGTTCCCCCGCCTCGTGGGCCGTACCGGACACTTCGCCTTTGCGGTAAGAGAAAGACTGTAGATCAATCCCTTTCTTTTTAGAGGTCATCCTGACCTGTTTAGCGTCCTCTTGCAGCGAAAAATCTGTGTTTCAGCTCGCGGGGATGCCCAAAAATTCGCAAATAAGAGCGGCTTGCCGAGGAGCTCCCTTTTCAGGCAGCCATATAGCTCGCTGACGTCACTTCCTCCTACTGCTAGGATTTTAACAAACGCCAGAAGAAGAGATCACATCTCCCCCATTCTCAAAAAATTACACTGGCTCCCAATTCACTTCAGAATACTCCACAAGACCATCACCATCATCCATAAAACCATCTACTCTCAAGCCCCACTCAATCTTCAGATACCACTCAGACTATACTCCTCGTCAAGACCAATCAGAGAAGCATACAGAGGATCCCTACACGTTCCACAAACAAAAGCTACACACCATCAAACATTCAGAGAACGGGCCTTTTCCACCGCTGGACCATCATTATGGAATACCATCCCCCCCGACCTCAGACAGGAGCCTTGCCCTACCAACATTCAGAAAAAGGCTAAAGACATGGTTGTTTAGGCAAGCCTTTCCTGATCACAACTGACAATCACAATGGACTCTCATAACTTTCTCCAAAAATACATCCACTATGTAATTAATCTGAACACTATGTAATTAATTAATTTATTGTAATTGACTAAATCGTTCCAGCTACTCTTCTTCTTCTCCAAGTTCTAATTTTCCCTTGTTTATTGTAACTTCTTCGCTACATATCAACACCAGTTTTCGTTCAATGTTTATCACTCCCCTGTTTTCTGTAAACCGGCATGATATGATTTTATCATGAATGCCGGTATAAAAAAGCTTTAAATAAATAAATAAATCTGGGTAAGTGGCAGTGGCTAACCTTGGCCAAATAGCTAGATAAGTCTATACTTACCTGGCCAGCCTTGGCAAAAACTTTTTATTTTGCCTATCCATCACCAGATAGTGGCGCTGGTAACTTTACTCTACCTTTGATCCAGGTGTAAAGTTTCCAGCATTAAAAAAAGAATGTGTTCAGCCAGTGCACCTCTCTGCATTTGGGAGGGCATACTTAATGACTTCATTAGCATGGAATTTCCATGCAAGGGCACTAAGCTGACCGCACACTTTTGAATGCCCGAATTTTGAATGAGTGGAAAACTATTGCTGCACTGGCAGTAAGGTTTACGTTCATAAAATGAGCATTCAAAAGCAGGTAAACCTGTGCGTTCGGGTGAATGTACCTTTCTGTATCGGCCTATGAATGAGGTGACGAGAGCATGTACAGAGCACTGGATAAGAATCATTTGAGTGTTGAGAGAGCAGCGGTAAAGGAGCTCTGGCAGCTGATTGCGGCAGCCAAGGTTACTAACCGAGCCAGCAGCCTGCATCACACTGACTTCTCCCTTCTCAATGCCTTATATATAAAGAAGGCAGGTCTATAGTGATGGGTTCATGTGTGTCCCTGCCTTCTCTCGCCCTTTGTTTTAAAACTGGAGGACAACCAGATGGGGCTTTCAGTGCTTTCCTAGCTTTCCTTTTGATCATATAACCCTTCTCCATGTCCTCTTTTCCTGCTCTGTGGAGGCTGGTGTGCCACACAATATTTTTGTTAATATAGGTGTGCCTTAGCAGTGAAAAAGTTGGACATTTCATTTTTCTAATGTTGGTACCAGTCTTTTCCCTTTTTCCTCTGTCAACTCTTTTTCCAGGGTCTCCTGTCCATTTGCTATTTCATATCTCTCTTGCCTTAACTTCCTCCCCTACATCTGTCTGTTAATCTTTCATCTCTTTTCTGCCTCTTCACTCATAACAAGATTTCTTCCTCCTCCCCCCTCCCATTCTCCAATCCTCAATCTCCTTTTCAGCTCTTGCACTTACTAGCTTTCCAGCTCCCATTCTCACTCCTCAGCCCTCCCTTTTCCCATGCCCAACTCATTTCTTCGCCTATTTCTCCATCTTTCACCCACTTTGTAGTTTATTTCCACTCTGTTCTCCTCCCCAGTCCTCAACTACTTTCCTCTGCCTCTCACCAACCCAACCAACTCTCGTTCATCCCCTCCCCTACCTTCTGTCTCATCTCCTACAGTCACTTCTTTCCCCAGTCCCATTTCTACCCTTTCACCCCTTACAGACCCATCCCTTTCCACTGCCTCTTGCCCCCTTCCCCAGTCCACTAGATCCTTCACACCATATCCTGACCTTGCCCCACCCTTCACCTCCATTCTCCTACCCCACATCTCATACCACCCACCTACCAGCCCAAAGGGCAGCACTTTGTACTGGTAATGTGCACTCCCCACCACGAAGCAGAGGTACCTTCAGTGGTTGGGGGACAATCTCAATATGTGAGCATGCCTCCTTGAGATTGAGGGAGCAAAACCAGTCTCCTCTTCGGAGGAGCGGAATCAGCGTGCCCAGAGAGACCATCTTGAATTTTTCTCTTACGAGAAACTTGTTCAACACCCTGAGGTCGAGAATGGGGCGCAAGCCACTATTCCTTTTCGGAATGAGGAAATACATAGATTAGAACCCTTGACCCTGCTGATGGCGAGGGACTGGAACCATCACACCCGCTGCAAGGAGGGCGGAGAGTTCAGTTTGAAGGAGAACCAGATGGACAGATGAACCCCACAATGGACATGGGGGAGAAGTCTCTGGAGATCAGCTGAAGTGCAGATGGTATCCCTGGCAGTCCAATGTTATCTCTTCCCAGTGACAGGCGAAGCTGAGGAGCCTGCCGTCAACTGGGGGATCAGATGTCAGGGGTATGGCCAGCTGACTTGTGCTCCCTTGCCGCCAGTCAAAAGCCGATGGCCAGGGCTGGCTGGTGAGCCGGTTGGGGCCTAAGCGCCCGCTGATGGCGGGGGCGACCCCTGGAACTGGCCCAAGCCGGACGAGTCCGAGCGGTCAAAGGATAATATTTCCTCTGCCGATAAAAGGGTTTTTGCGAACCTGGCCTCAGCTGGCTGAGAACCTGGTTCTCAGCCAGGAAACCCTCCTGGCCTGGAGGGTTTCCTGGCTGAGAACGGCCCTTCCGAGGCACTAGCAGACAGCTGTGAAGGGTATCTTGATGGTCCTTCAGTTGCACCACTGCATCCCGGACTTTATCCCCAAACAGATTCTCTCCTGTAGAGGGGAGGTCGGAGTCTGTCCTGGACCTCCGGCCGGAGATCGGAGGCCCAGAACAAAGCCATATGTCTGGCGCCAATGCCCATGTGGACTGCAGTCTCAAAAACATCGTAGGTGGAATGCACCTCATGTTTTCCCGCCTCCAGACACAGAGAAGCAATGGCAGCAAGGGCTTCATGCTGTTGCTGGGGACGACCCTCCTCGAAATCCTGGACTCATTTCCAGAGATTGTGGTTGTACTGGGTCAAATAAAGTTGGTAGATGGCAATGCGGGCAACCAGTATGGCGTCTTGGAAAAATCTTCCTCCTTAGTGGATCCAGCTCCCTATGCTCGCATCCCAGAGGAGCGGAGGTATGGTTCGGGAACGCTGGGCCTTTTTTAAGGCACACTCCATGAGCATAGACTGGTGGGGGAGCTGTCTCCTATCAAACCCCTCGGCCTGTTACACAAAGTAGGTGGCATCAGCTTTTCTGTTAATGGGGGAAACTGGGTGCTCCCACATGCGGAGGAGGAGTTCTTTCAAAATATCATGGATCGGAATTGCCACAATTTCCTTAGGAACGTCGATGAACTGGAAGGCTTCCGGCATCTTGATATGCGCATCCTCCTCCGTAAGGAGCTGAAATGGAATGGCCTCAGCCACAGCCCTGACAAACCCCGCAAAAGACAAGTCCTCTGGTGGCGACCGGCGTGGCTCCTCTGGAGGAGAGGGCTCCAAAAGGGGGTCGTCTGAATAATCAGAGGACAAGTCTGTGGAGTCGTCACCCCAGGGTTCATAGGGTCCCCTCTTCCTTACTAGGACCCAGATGCCGTGGGCAAGGTCTGTGAGGGGTATTAGCCCTGGGCTCCGAAGGCTTCGGAGGCCGTGAGGGCACAGACGGTACCGATGGTTCCCCTGGCAAGGAGGGGATTACTGGCAGTGGCAAGCCGGAGGGATCCGGCAAAAGCTCGGGGAGCCATGGGTGAAGGAACATTATACCGGCCATATCTTCCTCATCGACCCGAAAATCGGGATCACTCCAGTGGAGGGCACCGGTGCCCGATGGAGCATCAAGGGCCCTTCGGGCACCAGCTGCATCGGTAGTGTGCAGAGTACGATGTCCAGACACTCCACCAGTGGTGCCAATATTGAGGGTGGAGGCTTGGGCATCAGTGGCACCAGCAGCTCAACGCTTTGTAGCACGTTGAGCACCGCAAATTGCACCCCGCGGTCCAACTCCTTCTGGAAGTCCAGGGTGACCAGAACTGATAGAGGGGGGAAGAAGGAGACACCGGCTCTTCCTCGGGCTGCTGGAGGTGGCACAGTGCCCCACACTGGTGTCAGTGGGGAACACCTCGGGCTACCGGGTGCACCAGAGGATGGGGCCTCTGATGGCCAGTGCCACTTCAATGGCGACTTGGCAGCCTCCGATGCCGCACCGGAACCATGCGCTAACAGTGAGCGGTGTCTATGCTTGCGGGATCGTTTCCGGTGCTCGGCCCGGTCTTTCCCCAGCGCCGAGGAAGCCAATGATCCCAAGTTCCGGGAGAACGGAGAGATCATCAAGGTTCAATCCCCCTCTCCCCAATCCTTGGAGGCAGTAGCTAAAGGGGCTGCGAGGGGAAGCAGGTTGGCCGGCTCCCCATGATCTGTAGGCGAAGGGACAGACGCAGGTGTGGAGGACTTCGGAATTCCGAAAAGTTTCTTCATTTTATCGAGGTGTGCACGACGCCCTTTGGGTGTCATTTGGTGACACAGACGGCACCCCCGGATGTTGTGTGAGGCCCCCAGGTAGAGGATGCAAACCTCGTGTGGATCCATGATGGACATGATCCACAGGCACTAGGGGCACAGAAGAAAGCCGGTCAATGCCATGAAAAAAAACCCAGCGTGTGGTCGATGACCGACGGTCACCTTGGAGTGGGGAGTCTGGAATCAACCTAAAGTTTTCAATATTTTTGGATACTAGCCCTGACTAGATAACGATAAACCATTCTTCTACCAACTTTTTTCCTCCTCTGATCCAAAATCGTTCGTGCCACCTGGTAACAGCTTTTTTTCTGCTTGTTGCTGGAATTCTCAATAATTTTTTGCCCTTCTTAAACTTAAAACAATTTTAGTAGTCGACCATCACCAAATTGCCACATGTTCTCTGAACCCAGCTTTTTCTTTGTCCTAATTTTTTGGCAATATACTTTTTCATAATAAAACGTTGCTCCAGCATCACATGCCTCACGAAATGCAATATACTTAATATGGTCACTGTCACACTGTTTTCGCTATTGTACATTCCAGCCATAAATACATTTAAGTAATGTATAAGGTATTGTTAAATTCCAAAATGAATGACCTACAAAATGATACACAAATATTAGCGGGATAATCCAGTGGGGCAGTGGGGTGGGAGCCAAGGGTTATGCAACACCCAGTATATTCTCATGAGGGGCTTCCTTTTTTTGCTTTATAGCAGGGGTCTCAAACTCCAGTCCTCAATGGCCAAAAACTAGTTGGGTTTTCAGGATATTCCTAATGATCGTGCACAGGGACTGATTTGCATACAGTTGAAGCAATGTGTATGTAAATATAGCTCACATTTTCATTAGGGATATCCTGAAAATCTGATCAGTTCATGGGGGACTGACTGGAGTTTGAGACCCCTGCTTTACAGCACTTCTAAACACGTGTCTTATCTAGATCAGTAGTTTCTAAACCTGTCCTGGGGAACTCTCAGTGAATCAGGTTTTCAGGATATCAGGAACGAATTATTCATAAGAGATTTACATGCTAATCTCTCAGATACATTTTCATTGCTGATATCCTGAAAACCCAAGTGGCTAGGGGTCCCAGGTTTGGGAGCCCCTTATCTAAATATGTTATTTCTGATGCTAGATCCATTTTAGTTAAGATAGTTTAAGAATCTGATTTCCAAAAAGCCTTCATTTTGTAGAGATATATACTTCAAATGTCAGAAGAACAGTGACTAACTTTTCATCTTTATAGTTATTTGGATAACAGCAAAATGATAAAAGTCTTCACTAAAATGAAAAACAGGTAATCTTTAGAATAAAATTACTTCTACTAGCTTTACTCATCCTCCAGAAAACTGAAATCTTTGTAGGTTGTGATACATTAAAAAAATAAATAAATAGCAGTACATCATTTTTTAAGACCATACATGTCCCTTCTAGAATGAGAACGGGACTTATGTAGTATTGAAAGTTCATATACTAATACATTTTATTAGACCAACAAAAGAGATGTAATACAACTTACAAACATTCATGGAATAAAATTAACAGATTCCATAACTATCTTTTTCTTCAGAAAAAAATTATGCAATGTTTGCGGCGGTTACTACCCCTACTACCCCTAACTAATCAAGCTTGATATTTCACTTGGATGCAGCTCCATCACTGCTCTCTACATTAATGGTGGGGGTGGAAGGGAAATAGAACCAAAGAGCTAAGAGAAACAGATAAGTATGAGAAAAAAAAGTGTGTGAAGCTTGCTGGGCAGACTGGATGGGCCATTTGGTCTTCTTCTGCCGTCATTTATATGTTTCTATGTTTGATATTTGAAATAGTTAAATGCTTAACAAGAATAAGTACTGAACATTAAGCTATCAAGAAACCCATTTTGACTGAAGAAAAAAAAAAAAAAAAAGAGAATACTTAAGGTCAAAATAATCCAGAAAATCCTTTACTACTACTAGCACCACTTATTTCTAAAGCGATACTAGTCACACATAATGCTGTACATATAAGACAGCTCCTGCTCAATGGAGCTTACAATCTAGTCTAAAGTCCTTGGAAATTGTATTTAATGTAGCAGATTTAAAAGCAACCTTTAAAAGTTGAGTTTTTAAACCGGATTTAATACAGCTAATACATGACACATCTAAGAAAATCTATTCCAGGCATATGGCGGAGCAAGGTGGAAAGGGCAGTCTTCAGTGGTGGTGGTGAAGGGTACAGACAGAGCAACTTGTTCAATGAACAGATTTCATGACAAACTGTGTTGGGAGAAAGAAGAGATGTAATGAGAAACTGCAGAGTGAATGCATTTAAAGGCGAGTAACAAAAGCTTGAACTGTATGTGGAAGTGAATGAGAAGCCAATGTAGTGACGTATGGTTATATGGTCATAGCACCACTGTAGGAAGATAAGTTATGCAGTCAAATTTTGAATAGACTGAAACGGAGAAAGAATTTGGTAGGATGACCACAAAGAGTAAATTCCAGCAGTCCAAGCTGGAGGTGATGAGAGTGGATGAGTGTTTTGGTAGCGTGCTCAGAAAGGAAGGAATGGATTTTAGAAATGTTATAGAGGAAGACATACATTAGCAGTGTTTTGGATGCATGCAGAGAAGGAAAGAAAAGCATCAAAGATGACTCAGTTTATGGTCTGATACAAAAAGGAGGATGAAAGTACCACCTATAGAGAAAGAATAAGAAGGTTGGGGG